>NC_088871.1:46706523-47415513 GCF_032884065.1 Artemia franciscana | reverse complement strand
GACCGGGACACCGGGATACAAATGAAGACCGGGACACAGGGAATATAAATGACGACCGGAACACAGGGACACAACTACAACGGGGACGCCGGGGGGCACAAGGGGATACACAAATGACGACGGGGACACAGGGAATGTTCGATTAGCAATCACCATAAACAAAGCTCAAGGGCAATCATTAGAATCATGAAGTATAACTAAAAAAACTAAAAAAAAGGTAAAAAACTAAAACCTAAAAAAAGACCAATTCAAAAACGAATGTATACACAAACCGGGACACCGGGACACAAATGAGACCGGGACACCGGGACACAAGGAATATAAATGACGCCCGGGACCCTCAAAGAGAAATCACAGACTGGGACACCGGGACACATGGAATATAAATGACGACCGGGATACAGGGACACAACTACAACGGGGACGCCGGGGGGCACAGGGGGATATATAAATGACGACGGCAACACAGGGACTGGTCGATTAGCAATCACCATCAACAAAGCTCAAGGGCAATCATTAGAATCATGAGGTATAGATCTGAATACGGATTGTTTTCCCATGGACCGTTATATGTTGCATGTTCAAGAGTCGGTAAACCTGACAATCTATTTATATGCACAGACAATGGGACAGCAAAGAATGTTGTATATTCGCAAGTTTTACGTAGTTAAAAACATATATATATATATATATATATATATATATATATATATATATATATATATATATATATATATATATATATATATATATATATATATATATATATATATATATATATATATGTATATATATATATATATATGTATATATATATATATATATATATATATATATATATATATATATATATATATATATATATATGTATATATATATATATGTATATATACATATATATATCATGAAAAGAGAAATCACTAATGCTACAGCACAAACACAAAAAAAAAAAAAAAAAAAAAAAAAAAAAAAAAAAAAAAAAAGAGACAGAAGGAGAAAAGGAAGACTGTTTTCCTAAATTAGTGATTAATATAGACCAGCACTTGAATGAGGCCTCAACCCTACTCATCCATACAATCACATAGGTCAAACAGACAATGGGACAGCAAAGAATGTTGTATATTCGCAAGTTTCACGTAGTTAAAAACATATATATATATATATATATAACTACAATGGCGCGTAACTAATATGGCGCGTAACGACTTACGCGCGCGGGGGGCTTGGGGGGCGCTAAGCGCCCCACCAACTAGGTGTTGGTGGGGCCCAACAGCTAGTATATATATATATATATATATATATATATATATATATATATATATATATATATATATATATATATATATATATATATATATATATATATATATACATATATATATATATATATATATATATATATATATATATATATATATATATATATATATATATATATATATATATATATATACATATATATATATATATATATATATATATATATATATATATATATATATATATATATATATATATATATAGTAGTAGTAGTAGTAGCAGTAACAGCAGTAGCAGTAGTAGCAGTAGTAGTAGTAGTAGTAGTAGTAGTAGTAGTAGTAGTAGTAGTAGTAGTAGCAGTAGCAGTAGCAGTAGTAGTAGTAGTAGTAGTAGTAGTAGTAGTAGTAGTAGTAGTAGTAGTAGTAGTAGTAGTAGTAGTAGTAGTAGTAATAGTAGTAGTAGTAGTAGTAGTAGTAGTAGTAGTAGTAGTAGTAGTAGTAGTAATAGTAGTAGTAGTAGTAGCAGTAGTAGTAGCAGTAATTGTAGCAGTAGCAGTTGAACAATTTTATTAGAAATAAACATTTCTTAATCAATAGCACTACATAAGCAAAGCTTGCGAGGCTGAGCTAAATTCAAGGAAAATAAAAGAGAGAATGAGACCATATACCGAAACCAACAACCATTAAAAAAAACATAAATAATACATTACCTTGCGTGACCCAAGACAAAAAAATATAAAAAGCAAATAATTACATAAACATTACTAATGAATAACCTATGGAAAATGTATTTATTTTATCTGTTTTGAAAGTATACCTACCGAGGTATACTCTAGAGTATACTCAAAGGAATTATCATTTGATTTATCTGACTACTTTGAGACTCCCTGTGCTGTGACCCGTCTTGATTGACATGTTAGCTGAGAGAAGTTGCGTTTCAGTATCTCATAGAAGCAATTAAGTCATAGTTACCTGTTGTATACATGTTCTGTATATGTTCATGTCCACCCTGCATTTCAGTTCAAACATTCAGTTCAGTCACATATACGTTGGGGCTCTTAAAAGCAGTCCAATCCTTTTACACTTAAAGAGCTTAAACTTGACCAACGTAGAACATCAGTCAAATGCAGCTGGTACTAAAAATGCTGAGCTCAATTCATCAGAGAATTCAGAAAGTCCAAATCTCGCAGCAGTATAATAGCATACATTAGACTGGCAATAGAACGACAATAGTGGACGAGTTTTAGTTGTATTATTTACCTAGCTTACAGAAAATACTTTTGACAAGGTAGAGCCAATTTCATGATGAAAAAAATAAAATGAGAAAATTCAGATCAAACTTCCTTAACAAATTTATACATTATCTTGATGTGCTTAGTAAAACTCTTTAGCAATAGTAGATAATTAGATGGTACAGAGTTATATGGAGCATCCCTGTGTACCCCTTAAAGCACTGATTCACTTTCTATCCTCAAAGAACACAAATTTCTATCATTAAATAGATTCCTTCATTCAAAGACTTTGGAAAATTAACAAATCAATTTTATATACCCCTCCTTGATGGGTGACTGGGGTCTTAGCTTCACCTGAGTCAAGGATATTCATAATCCTGAGATTACTCTTTTCTTAAAATTGTACTAAATTCTGGGAAATAAGAAAAACAAGCTATATTCTATTGTTTTGGAAACAACTATATATGATGGATTTTAATTTTTCTGCGATTTTATTTTCCCACAGAGAAAATATGGGTACAATTTTATAATAGTAAATGGGTACATATTCTAAAAAGAATGTATTTTATAAAATCTAACTCTCTGTGAACATATGGCTCTAAGAAGATATTTAAGGACATAATCAACTAAGGCTGTGGCAATACCTTATTTTTTAATTTAGCAAGGACAATTGAGCTTAAAGTGAAGAATCTATTTTATATATATATATATATATATATATATATATATATATATGGGGGCTTGGGGGGGCGCGAAGCGCCCCACCAACTAGGTGTTGGGGTGGCGCGAAGCGCCACCCCAACAGCTAGTATATATATATACATATATATATATATATATATATATATATATATATATATATATATATATATATATATATATATATATATATATAAATAAATATATATATATATATATATATATATATATATATATATATATATATATATATACTAGCTGTTGGGGTGGCGCTTCGCGCCACCCCAACACCTAGTTGGTGGGGGCGCTTCGCGCCCCCCCCAAGCCCCCCCGCGCGCGTAAGTCGTTACGCGCCATATTAGTTACGCGCCATTGTAGTTGTGTCCCTATGTCCCACCTGTGAATATAGATAGATATATTATATATATGTTTTTAACTACGTAAAACTTGCGAATATACAACATTCTTTGCTGTCCCATTGTCTGTGCATATAAATAGATTGTCAGGTTTACCGACTCTTGAACATGCAACATATAATGGTCCATGGGAAAACAATCCGTATTCAGATCTATACCTCATGATTCTAATGATTACCCTTGAGCTTTGTTGATGGTGATTGCTAATCGAACATTCCCTGTCCCGGTGTCCCGGTCGTCATTTATATCCCCCTGTGCCCCCCGGCATCCCCGTTGTAGTTGTGTCCCTGTGTCCCGGTCGTCATTTATATTTTTTACTTATGTCCTGGTCATTATGGCTTATGTATGGTCATTTATATTCCCTGTGTCCCGGTCGTCATTTGTATCCCGGTGTCCCGGTCTGTATATACATTCGTTTTTTAGTTTTGTTTTTCTCCTTTATTTTTTTCCTTTTTTATTTTTTTTCTTTTTTAGTTTATTTAGATTTTTAGATTTTTTAGTTTTTTTATTAGTTTTTAGTTTTTTTTTCTTTTTAGTTTTTTTGTAGTTTTTACCTTCTTTTCAGTTTTTTCAGTTTTTTTAGTTTTTTTTTTACTTATGTCCTGGTCGTCATTTATACTCCCTGTGTCCCGGTGCTTTGTTGATTGCTAATCGAACATTCCTTTTTTCCCGGTCGCTTTCTCTTTGAGTGTCGTCATACCTGGTTGGTGGGGGCGCTTCGCGCCCCCCCAAGCCCCCCCGCGCGCGTAAGTCGTTACGCGCCATATTAGTTACGCGCCATTGTAGTTGTGTCCCTATGTCCCACCTGTGAATATAGATAGATATATTATATATATGTTTTTAACTACGTAAAACTTGCGAATATACAACATTCTTTGCTGTCCCATTGTCTGTGCATATAAATAGATTGTCAGGTTTACCGACTCTTGAACATGCAACATATAATGGTCCATGGGAAAACAATCCGTATTCAGATCTATACCTCATGATTCTAATGATTGCCCTTGAGCTTTGTTGATGGTGATTGCTAATCGACCATTCCCTGTCCCGGTGTCCCGGTCGTCATTTATATCCCCCTGTGCCCCCCGGCGTCCCCGTTGTAGTTGTGTCCCTGTGTCCCGGTCGTCATTTATATTTTTTACTTATGTCCTGATCATTATGGCTTATGTATGGTCATTTATATTCCCTGTGTACCGGTCGTCATTTGTATCCCGGTGTCCCGGTCTGTATATACATTCGTTTTTTAGTTTTGTTTTTCTCCTTTATTTTTTTCCTTTTTTATTTTTTTTCTTTTTTAGTTTATTTAGATTTTTAGATTTTTTAGTTTTTTATTAGTTTTTAGGTTTTTTTTTCTTTTTAGTTTTTTTGTAGTTTTTACCTTCTTTTTAGTTTTTTTAGTTTTTTTTTTTACTTATGTCCTGGTCGTCATTTATACTCCGTGTCCCGGTGCTTTGTTGATTGCTAATCGAACATTCCTTTTGTCCCGGTCGCTTTCTCTTTGAGTGTCGTCATTTATTTTTTTCTTTTTTAGTTCTTACCTTTTTTAGTTTTTTTTAGTTTTTTAGATGAAAATTTTTTTTAGTTTTTTTCTTTTTTTTCTTTTTAGTTTTTTATTGGTTTTTACCTTTTTTTTTAGCTTTTTTAGTTTTTTTTCGTTTTTTCTTTTTACTTTTTTTTTAGTTTTTATCTTTTTTATTTTTTTTTTAATTTTTATTCTTAATTTTATTAGTTTTCTTTTTCTCTTCTATTTTTCAGTTTTTTCCTTTTTTTAGTTTCTTTTTTAGTTTTTAGTTTTTTTTTAGTTTTTTACCTTTTTTTAGTTTTTTTAGTTTTTTTAGTTTTTTAGCCTTTTTATTTTTTTTTATTAGTTTTTAGTTTTTTTGTAGTTTTTGCCTTTTTTTAGTTTTTTCAGTTTTTTTTTAGTTTTTAGTTTTTTACCTTTTTTAGCCTAAAATTTTATTAGTTTTCTTTTTCTCTTCTATTTTTCAGTTTTTTCCTTTTTTTTAGTTTTTTTTTTAGTTTTTAGTTTTTTTTAGTTTTTTACCTTTTTTTTAGTTTTTTTTAGTTTTTTTAGTTTTTTAGCCTTTTTATTTTTTTTTATTAGTTTTTAGTTTTTTTGCCTTTTTTTAATTTTTTCCATGACGTCACCTGATCCATCCACAGATCCACACACAGACAACTTATTTTTATATATATAGATATATATATATATCTATCTATATATATAAAAATAAGTTGTCTGTGGATGGATGGATGGATGGGTCAGGTGACGTCACCTGAAAAAACTGGATCAGGTGACGTCAAAACTGAAAAAACTAAAAAAGGCAAAAACTACAAAAAAACTAAAAACTAATAAAAAAAATAAAAAAGCTAAAAAACTAAAAAAACTATAAAGGTAAAAACCAATAAAAAACTAAAAAAAAACTGAAAAAACTAAAAAAAGGCAAAAACTACAAAAAAAAACTAAAAACTAATAAAAAAAGTAAAAAAGCTAAAAAACTAAAAAACTAAAAAAACTAAAAAAAGGTAAAAAACTAAAAAAAATAAAAAATAAAAAAAAAACTAAAAAAAAGGAAAAAACTGAAAAATAAGCTAAAATAAAGGTAAAAACCAATAAAAAACTAAAAAGAAAAAAAGGAAAAAACTAATAAATGACGACACTCAAAGAGAAAGCGACCAGGACAAAAGGAATGTTCGATTAGCAATCAACAAAGCACCGGGACACAGGGAGTATAAATGACGACCAGGACATAAGTAAAAAAAAAAAACTATCTATATATATACCAGGACAAAAGGAATGTTCGATTAGCAATCAACAAAGCACCGGGACACAGGGAGTATAAATGACGACCAGGACATAAGTAAAAAAAAAAAATTAACAAAACTAAAAAGAAGGTAAAAACTACAAAAAAACTAAAAAGAAAAAAAAACTAAAAACTAATAAAAAAACTAAAAAATCTAAAAATCTAAATAAACTAAAAAAGAAAAAAAAGGAAAAAAATAAAGGAGAAAAACAAAACTAAAAAACGAATGTATATACAGACCGGTACACCGGGATACAAATGACGACCGGGACACAGGGAATATAAATGACGACCGGGACACAGGGACACAACTACAACGGGGACACCGGGGGAAACAGGGGGATGGATATAAATGACGACCGGGACAAAAAAACTAAAAAGAAAAAAAAACTAAAAACTAATAAAAAAACTAAAAAATCTAAAAATCTAAATAAGCTAAAAAAGAAAAAAAAGGAAAAAAATAAAGGAGAAAAACAAAACTAAAAAACGAATGTATATACAGACCGGGACACCGGGATACAAATGACGACCGGGACACAGGGAATATAAATGACGACCGGGACACAGGGACACAACTACAACGGGGACACCGGGGGAAACAGGGGGATGTAAATGACGACCGGGACACCGGGACAGGGAATGGTCGATTAGCAATCACCATCAACAAAGCTCAAGGGCAATCATTAGAATCATGAGGTATAGATCTGAATACAGATTGTTTTCCCATGGACCATTATATGTTGCATGTTCAAGAGTCGGTAAACCTGACAATCTATTTATATGCAAAGACTATGGGACAGCAAAGAATGTTGTATATTCGCAAGTTTTACGTAGTTAAAACCATATATATATATCTATCTATATTCACAGGTGGGACATAGGGACACAACTACAATGGCGCGTAACTATTATGGCGCGTAACGACTTACGCGCGCGGGGGGGCTTGGGGGGGGGCGCGAAGCGCCCCCACCAACTAGGTGTTGGGGTGGCGCGAAGCGCCACCCCAACAGCTAGTATATATATATATATATATATATATATCTTGGCTTAGGTTTTCTGTAAACTGTAAAATTGAGTTCCAGTTTACAGGTAAGAAAAATATATTAGTGATCTAATTGTAAAAAAAAAACAGTAGCACCTCTACTCCAAGAGAATTATGCTAAGATCAATAAAGAAGGGTATTCATTCAAACAATTCCTAATATTCAGGATGCCTAGTTCAGATTCAGGATTCCTAGTCAAATCTAACACTTTTGCTATGTTCTTCTGAGTCAAAGAAGATTCATTAAAATGAGGTTACTTTTGAAAACAGCAGACAATTAAATCAGTAGATACATCTGTTTGTTCAAGTTGACGCAAATTTCGAGGATGCAATATTTAAAAATTTCTATAAACTCCCTATGCTGTTGCAAATGATCTACTAATCACTGTCAAGTTAAACAATCCCTGTAAATATAGAGAATGATCCACAAGCTCATAGAGGAAGATTAGGAAAAAAAGATTAAGGTATACATTATATTGCCTGGGCTTTCCATAAACTACGAGAACGAATTTCCAGCTTGAGCATTATACAGAACAATTCACTAGCTTGCAGAGAATGGTTAGAAAAAAGTTACGGTATGCAATATTTTGCACGAGTTTTCAATAAACTACAAAACCAAGATTCCTGAAAAAAAAAAAACATCAATAAAGCCAAATTAAAGGAGCTTCAGGAAGCCTTTGAACTTCCTTGAGAGCCTCACAGAATTTCAACTAAAACTGACAAAAAAGGCTTTCCATGAAAACAATCCACAACAAATTAGGGTTGCTGGCCATCCCTATGCTCTTGTATGATTTTTTTTTTGAAATTTGATGGGTCCTACAGATATAAATACTTTTGTAGTAATGATATTTGATGCATCTCCCTTTGAGGAGTAACTATAGAGTAGAAACTCTTCCATGATCTTTATTGATGAGTTACCTAGGCAAAGGATATAAATAAAGCTGAGACTACTTATAATAATAACAGATAAATCATTTCTAATGAATAAAATAACATTTAAACAGTTTCCAATTAGACCCTAATTTCCAGAACTTCTGTATGAGCTGGGTTTTGAATTTAAGAAAGATGCCTGATTTCCTTTACAGTAATTATAATGTCAATGAAAGTGGCTCCCATTTCTTAAAGAATTCCCCCCAGTTGATTCTAAATCTTTTTGAAGATACAGCTCTGAGGAGGTAAATAGAACATGACCCACTAACGAAGGGCAGCTCATTTAACTTGCAAATTAAGATTATAAATAAAACAAAGTATCTGTTTTTGTATGGGTTTTCTTTAAAGAGAAAAATAATATTTGTAAAAATAATTAAAACATCCACAAAACATATTTTGTCACCCATTTCTACCTCTTGTGCAAACTGAAGATTTCTATGATTCGGAATGGAGATGTTTATATAAGAATTAAGATTAGAATTAATAAATTCAAATTTAAGAGGGTAGACACTAAGAAATTAATATTAGAATTAGGAAACCATGATTAAGAAATTAAGAAACTAGAAATAAGACAATAAGAAGCTAAAATTAAGAACTTTGGAACTTAAAACTAGAATAAAAATTATTTATATTATCTAAATTAAGTCTAAGAATCAAATTAATAGCCTGGCAGGTTATCCTCATCCTAATTCCAAACTGGAATCTGGTTCATAAAAACAAATCCTTCAATGTTATTAACAAAGATAAATATAGATTATACACGAGATTAAAAAGCATATCCAAATTAAGTTCTACATAGCTAATATTGTTTCAGTCACTTTCTATTAGGAGCAAAAATACAAAAGTAATTAGTTTAGGTCTGCTGATTAATAATCTCAGCTTCTAAAATCTTTCTTGATACCTCTTGCAGGGAAAACGGAGAAATTCTTTTTATGCTTCATATGGCAGAATAGTCAGGTTATGACCCAAGAGGGGATTGGATCTTCTACAAGCTTTGGCAATCGTAAAACTTAGTTTTGCCAATATTTAACATTTGATTCAAAATAGAAAAACCTCCTATTCTTCTCCTAATGTTTGAGATATGTGAACCTATAAGAATGTAGATTAAACATCTTACCTGATTGCCCAATGCAAAGGGGTAGAGCTCAAATCTCCCCCAACAGCATCAACTACTGCATTCTGGGATACGTAGTATTTCACAATTTCAATTCTATTATTAATTGATGCCCAGCGAAGTAAAGTTACATTTTCCAAATCTCTTTTGTTCACATCATAACCTGCCTCCACAAGCTGTTTACATCTTTCAAGGACTCCAAACTAAACGAACACAAAAAAAGCACCATTTAAAACAAAATTAATAGAATGATATCATATATATATAAAACAGGCCTTTAGTTTGCTAGGCATATTGGTACACTGGAGAAGTAATTATTATATACACTAATTCTGTTTATTGGTTATTATTTGTTATGAACAAAAAAAATAGCTAGTTCACAAAACAAGCACTTCAATAGCTTGTAAAAGCATATATGGTTTTTAAAAAAGTATTTCAAAACAGATGGTGATTTTTTTTTTATCAATCATTTTCAACATTGACATGCTTCACTTTCATAATACTCAATATAGTACCATTAATTAACTTAGTAAAGATGGGGTCTTCCATATATTACCAACTATTTTTTCCAAGCTCATTATACAGAAAAGCCTCAGGCGGCTTGGTGCTGCAGTGAGTTATTATTAGTAGTAGTAGTAATAATCAAAAGAAGTTGGGGGAGGCTTTATCCTTTTGCAAATGAAAAGGTCTAGTGGCCTTCTTAAGGGTGGAAATGATTGGGGATCAGACACCTGCCCTTTATGTCCCTGAATGACATTGAATTAAAAATTTCAAGAAACCAGTTCAATCAGAACAGTCATAAGGTAAAAAAAAAAACATGAATACCCCCCCCCCCTGCAAATGCAGACATGTGGCGCCTATTTTGACTAGTGATTGGTCAGGATAATTCTATGGAAATTTAGGTAATTGGTCTTAAATGACCAGACAACTGTCTTAAATAGATATATTGTAAGTGCATGTATCACTGATGATGTTTAATTTCCATCAAAGTTGGCATTGAAGGGATTTAAAGTAATTAATTAATAAAATAGGGCAAAAATTGTAATTCTAGCCACTTAGTTCCCATCATCATTCAAATAATCTACTTGGGAACAAAGGCTTTACAACAAATTTGAGTGGATCAAAACCTACAACAGGCACAAATTTCAGCCTATATAATTATGACAAGATTTAAAGCTATGACGTTTCTAGGCCCAAGTATTTTAGAGAAATCCCAAAAAATTCTGGGATGGTGGAAACATTGAGCAGAACACAACTGATGAGCCAAAAGTTATACAAGAGAGAAGTGAAGACCAAACCCTACGTTGCCATTCTTGGGAGACAACTGACTGTTCATAAGTGGCCATGGACTTCTTGTATTGTTTTAAAATCACTTTTATGTGAATAGAAGGGAACAGCAAAGTACACCTGGTACTTTGACAATATCAGTCCAGTATTTGTTAGAAAACATAACTAATTGATAATTTATTGTGCCTTGAGGCCCATGCCTTGGGAGCCTATTGGTAAATCTGGGCCAGTATATAATTGCAGAGCTCTACAGCCCCCTCCTTTTCATAGGTACCCTAAGGAAATGTTGTCACTCATTTGACTCATGATTATATAAGAATCATCCCAATAATGGTAACCAGTGATAATATGACTGTCCTAAACTAAACTCAGAAGGTACATAAGTCAAAGTCATTAATAACAAAAAAGGGGGAAAACAAAACCTTTGCAATAAAATTGAGAATATCTTTTGGCATTTTATAACTTGCTAAATATCAGAATTGTCCACTGATTTTAGCCTAAAGAATTCCAGGGCTGTTCAGACCCTCCCCCCCTTCCACATGTCATAGGTAAAAATATATTTTAAAGTCTTTTGGTATTTCAGACCCCAATACAAGGTCATGTGTTGGAATCATCAAATTTATGTTGTTTTTTTTAGTATAATCAGATTATCTAATTAGGGTTATTGAAGCCACTCACAATTGCAATTTTAGCCACATAATTTCCAGCAGCTCTTTGGTTAGGCCTCAATTCATTCAAATAGTCTAATTAGAAATACAGACTTGTTAGATAAATTCAGGTAGATTTGTGTGCATGTTGTACCAATCTGACATCTGAACTGTGCACATAAATGCTGGGCTCCACATTCTGAGCATACATAAAGGTGGGATATAAGTAAATAAAGGAAGTAATTCTAAAGTTTAACACCATTCTGACTAACCATACTGTACAATTTAACAGGCCTAAAATGAAAATAGTTATTAAGGCCCCTATAGAGAATCATCTCAAAATAACAGGAAGACTGTAAAAAATGTTAGTTGGTTGTGAAAACAAGGATTGCATCTAGTGGAAGAAGGTCTCACCAAGATAAGATACATATGAGATAGGCATTTCACAAATTGGATATCAAGCTGGAGGACATAATTAGGAAAGGGAGTATCAAACAGCAGTTTCCACTTCTACCGATTTATCAGTAGATCTACTGATTTTAACGCTTTTCTACCAAATAAATTTCAAGCCTACCAAAATACAGATTTTCTACCAACTTTAGGTGATTTGTTTTTCCTTTTAATTGGACATAATAGGTGTGGCTGCAAACAGCCCCATTTAGTGAAATCCTGGAGCCATTCACAGCCATTTCAGTCATAGTGCAAAACAATGGAATTCATTGAAAGCTTTCCAAAACTTCTTAGAAATTGACAATCACAAAATATTGTCCCCTGGACAAGCTAGATGGTTATCTGTACATAGCTGAGTTAAAAAGTTTCTTGAGCAATGTGATGATCTGACATTATATTTTACTGAGGCTGTGTTTGATGATCCTACCCATGGAAACAATTTAGCTCTTGGTGGCTTGAAAAACCTCTTTATGAGAATAATGATGATGTTCATGGACTATGTTTAGGGCACATTGGCCGACCTCAATACTCTTTTCCACTCACAGTCCCCCTTTTCCATACATTGAAATTAGAAACAAAAAAGACTTGTTGCAACTCTCTCCAAGAACTTTCTTGAGGTAGAATATTTAAATGGTTTGAAGAATCCACTAGATGCAGATGTAAATGATGACAATTATTATGTAGCTATCCAAAATATTTATCTTGGCTGAATGCCCAGCTTGTTATTTCAGAGCTTGTAGAGCCCAACCCTAAGGTGGACCATAATGAAGTGATAAAGGTATACCTCACAGCAAGAGAATTTTACAAGGAAGCAGTTGCACAGATAAAAACAAGGTCCATATTTGATGATGATTTGTATGAGATATCCTGTCTTATAGAGCCTTCAAATGCTGCTAAGCTCAATCTTCCTAGTCTTGCACCACTTCCAGTTAAGTATTTTCCACCTACATGTCCTAGAGCTGCCATTGACTAGGAATGGCGTGAACAAAGCTCTGTTGATGTTCTGAAGGATCTGTACTAGTCATCAGTAGAATATTGGAGATCTGTTTTGTCCATTGTTACCCCAAGCAGCCACCCAAGGTTCACAAATCTAAGGCATCTTATTTACTTTTTCTTTTAACTGCCTTTCTTGAATGTTGTTGCAGAACGCCTTTTCAGCACTTTAAAAGAGGTGAAGACTGATAAACAAAATAGATTGTCAATGCTGACCTTACCTGCCATCTTGCAAACTAAATAAAGGATGAAGAAGTTGAATATGCATTCTTCATTGCTGATAGTTGATCATGATTTAAAGAAACAGCCAAAGGAAGTATGAACATCTGCAACCATTGAAGAGTGTATACGAGTGACTAAAGTTAGTCTATTATAGCAAAATTTTCTGTTTTGTGTTGCATTTGATGTTTGAAACTGCCACTTTTCCTGAATTGTTGTTTGAAGACCAAAGTGTGTTTTATTGATTTATTGTGATGAAAAATACCTAATTAAGTAGATTAGAATTCAATCAACATATTCTACTGATGTGCTCCTAGGCTTGATTCCTTTGTTTGCAGTTGTGTATCAGATACTTTAATCATTTGAATCCAGTATCTGATTTGTAACTTGAAGTCCAATATTAAGTGCTTTACTATGATGAACAGTACCTGATTAAGTAGAAAAGGATTCCATTAATAACTGAGGACATTGAAAGTGCATTTTTAAGCCCCATTCTCATGCATGTCTAGTTAAGCATCTGTGTTTACATGTGTCTCAGGCAATATATTTGTGCCCAAACATATCTTGTTCCCATGTAGGAATAAACACTAAATGCCAGTTTATTTAATACATGATAATCATTCTTTTCTTACATGAGCATTTGGATTCACTGGCACTGCAGATTTGCAGCAACTACTGTGAATGCCACATTTGCAACATTTTAGATTTGCCACTAGCTCAAAAGTATACCATATTAGTATACTAGCAATTTACAAGAACCTCTGCAAACACTACATTTGCAACAACTGCAACATTTCATAACCATCATTATTACAATGAGATCAAACTACACCCCATTTTTTGGCAGTTTTAAAGAAAACATTGCTTTAAATCATTGTATGATCAATCATAAGTCAATAGACTGTTGTAGAATGGTCTAATTCTGAATTGATCTTGGACTTCAGCAGAAAATTGAGCATTTTTGCAAACTTATCATGTGCTTAGAGTGTTTGGGCATGCATAAAAATTCCCTTAGCATGATGCCATCTACTGATTTTCTACTAAATTTTAGGCACACCATATCAATTTTCAAAGCATGCAAAGTGGAAACACTGTCACACAGCTACTGTGGTAAGGATGGGGAATCAAATATTAGTTCTTATTAATATTTTTTTTGTCTTTTTGGGTATGGTATAGAATCAATGTGGCTTTATGGCGTAAACCACAATAAAAGCACTGGACATTATGTATCACATTTGGAAAGAGTATTAAATAGGGAGTCAAATGGTGCTATCTACTTCTTTTTTTTTTGCACCTGACTTTGGGCCTATTTCATGCATGAACCAAATTTAAGATTAATATTTCTATAGGACAGAAATCAGATAGAAAAGAGAAACATAACATTTAAATTACAGATCAATACTTTTTCAGCATAATAATCACAGTCAATACACTATCCCTCCCCCCACAACAGGCCAATTATAGCCTTAGACTAAATATAAAAGTTTACTGGTCATGTTGTTTTTTTTTTAATTAGCTTGTTTTGGCATTAGTAGGCTACCTTAAATAGAAGCTGGGAAAATTGGCTCTTACTTTGCCCTCTCCCCAGGATTTTGATAAAATTATACAACTGTTTCTAATTCTTAGAAATTTGGACAAGGTTGTGAAGCTGAAAATACTTTTCAGGTACATGCACTCTATTTTAGCAGAAGATATATAGGTAAAATTCTAGTTGATTGACTCCTTGCTATCTCAGAAAGGGGTTAGGTTAAGAAAATAAAACTTTCATGGATGGTTCTACAGGCTAAATTATGTTCTGGGAAGGTATTTTGAAGTACCTACCTCTACTCCTTCTCCCTCTAGAAGGCCATGACCTTTGATGACCTTTAAAAATATGTGTGTTTTAAAAGTGAAACATTGCAAAATAGATCTTCTGCTTGAATAAAGTACAGCAAAATTGTTTTCAGCTTCATAAATTTGCTCAATCCCATTTTATAGGGTTTTAAAGATATGCAAATACATTTCCTAAATTTTGAAAGAACATTGATATGGCTCAGAATTGTACTCAAATAGCAGGAATTGCATTTTCAGAACTAAAAGCAGAGAAAAAGAAACTGATAACTGAAAATTAAAGTAAAATGTTATTTTGTCAAACTTTCAACAGGTGTAGACCTGTCATGCAGGCAAATTTCAGGGCTCTCTAGAGGGAGGAGTGGAGGTAGGTACTCCAAAATTTCTTCCTGGGACATACTTTAGCCTCTTGAACCATCTCTGAAAGTTTCATTTTCCTAACCTAACCCCTTTCTGAGATAGCAAGAAGTCACTCAACTAGAATTTTACCAATATATATTTTATAAAGTTCCATCTTTATAAAACAAAGATTTTACAGGACATCACATTTCAGTGCCCTTTACAGGGGGAGAGGAGTGGAGGTATATACTTCAAAATACCTTTCAGGACATTGACTACTTTAACCTGTAGACTCATTCCTGAAAGTTTCATTATCCTAACCTAAACCCTTCCCAAGATAGCAAGAAATAACTTGTCTATAAAACTTTCTGTTTTTATATAACCTACAAACCATTAGAAGGGAGAGGTACAGGGATGAATTGTAAAAAAAATGTGAACAAACCTTAAAAATGAGCACAAAATTAGCAATCTAATAATGTCTCTTTTTTTTCTAGCATGTCTCCTTGTGGAGAGCTGCTTGGCTATTCTTAAACTTTACCAATGAAAGTATTTGTCCAGGATTGGTGTTGCCAAAGTAGGATATTGAGAGCACTACCTTCTCATTTAGATAGCCTAGGCTAGATTAGCCTACTTTTGAAGTAAGCCAAACTTTAATAGCCTAGGCTAGATTAGCCTACTTTGAAGTAAGCCAAACTTTAATAGCCTACTCATTGTCCAAGATTGGACAGCATTTTTGAAGTTTATCATCAAGCTTAATGTGCTTCCATGATATGGCTCTACTGCTGACATTCAGCATGTGTATGTGTATTGTGTATGGTTGAAATATTTGAGCTAGCCAAATAACATATTTATTAATAAATTACAATAAACCTAACTGAAAACAAAAAATTTCCTATGTATTCTAATAAATATTTCATGCAATGCAATCTGATTTAGGCTAGGCCTATCTGATAAAGTGGTGATTAGCTGTCAAACTATGCTACTGGGTATCTTACCCTAGGTTACTGTTGAATCAAAAAAACATTCATCTTTTAAATTACTACCTGGGTTGCTTTCACAATATCAGCAGCCTGATCACCTTCATCCCATGTCATCTTTTGTGCAAATTTAAATATCTATTAATAACAATTGTAACTAAAATTCAAAACAAGGATGAATCATTTTTTATCTATTCGGATAAGGAATGAACTCTTCAAGATAAATATTAGATGCCGCAGTCATTATTAAATGTAACCAGAAATGCATTTTGGCCTTTGATTGGACTTGAAATGAGTTCCTAACATAGCTTAGATACCAATACAGTTATGAAAACTCGGTTTATTTTTGGGACACAGTGCAAGGTAGCAATGCTAGCGGCTGGAGACAGGAAATTGGCACCATAGCTTAGATACAAATAATAATATTATAGTAATAATAATATTTTATTCGAGAAAAAGCCCGTGGGCCATAGGAAATTTACATAACAAAAAACAAACAATAAATTAACTAAATTAAATTAATACTATTTAAAGAAAACTCTCCCGATGTGCCGCTGCAATCCTTGCAAATCTTGCTATCTGAGTTCTGAGTTCTGAGTTCTTTATTTAACATTAAAATCCATAAACAAAAAAATTCTTCAAGACAATCTCCCCCATAAGGCTCCATGGCCGGGAAAGAACAGGGGAGAAAAAAATACCAACAACAAAAAAATATAAACAAAACCAAAAAACAAAATTGAGTCGCCCACCTTAATAATCTCCAAAATATGACAAGCTAGGCAGGGGGTAGCACATGATTTCACCAACTCAATTAAATATCCAACTCAATCCAGAGACATCAACTCCAAGGGAAACCGGAATAAAAAATAAAGAGACAAAAAAACAAAAAAAGAAAAACAAAAACAACAAACAAACAAAATTATTTACTAGCTAGAAAATCTCTAACATAATTTTTGAACATACCAAATGAGTGGCAGTTTCGTACGAACTCTGGGAGCGTGTTCTAGATCCTGTTGCAAGCTGTCAGAGGGTTGAAGTCAGACCTCACTGACGGTTTGTGAAGAACCAGTAAATTGTTGGAAGTGCGGAGATGATAAGTCGATTGATCAGAAACAAAAGATATATTATTACATAGGACAGCAGGAAGATGGCCGTGCAACTGTAAAAAAACGAAAGAAGAACAAGAAAGAAAATAGAGAGATTTCAAATCAAGCAAGGGTTTACGTGAAAAACGGTTAGTTTCCTGAATAAGAGTCCTTGCTTTATCATAAAGTTTTGAAAGTGGCTTCAGAGACGAGGGAAAAGTTGACATCCAAATAACAGATCAATATGAAACATAAGATTGAACTAGGCTGCAGAACAAGAGTCTAAGAATCGACCCTGGAAATATATATTTGAGCTTTCTAAGGATTCCGAGACTCCTGGAGACTTTCATTTTAATCAGGCCAATGTGATGCTTGAACAAAAGATTTTGTTGAGCAAGATGCCTAGGAATCGAACATAACGATCCCTAGGTCTACTTAGAGAACCTCTTGATACATTTATTTCATTTAAATCAGGGCAAGCCTTTGAGACTCTGGAGAAAATGAGAAAACATGACTTTTCGACATTTAAGGCAAGATAATTTACATCAAACCACTGGATAACTCTTTCAAAAAGGGCTATCATCCTTGAACGAAGATCAGACTCAGTTCTACCAGTTGTGCAAAGAGTACTGTCATCAGCAAAAGCAATAAGTGTATCCGGTAAGGACAAACTCTTGTCACAGCTAGTGACGGATACTGGTTGACAAAGACGACAGCAAATGGTAGGTTTTAAATTTTTAACCGCATTAATAAGGTCATTGACGTAGATTAAAAAGAGTATCGGCCCAATGACAGATCCTTGTGGAACACCAGACTCTATTCCAGAAGGATTAGAAAAGTCCGGATGAACCGAGATGACTCGACCAGATAAATATGATAGAAACCATGAATAAGCATTCCCTCTTATACCGATATGGGACACTTTCAGAAGAAAATCTTGTGTGTTAATGAGTCAAACGCTTTTCGAACATCAAGAAAAAGAGCAGCAGGTATCAAACTAGAGTCAAGAGCTGATACTCAGGAAATTTGTCTCTTTTATTCTATTTACCATCCATATCTCATTCAATTTTTCTTTACCATACATCTCTCGCCTCCACTCAATTCACCACATTTACACAAAAAATGTATTAAACTTTCATCCAGAGATCCACATATAGGACAAGCAATAGATTCTACCTTCTCCCCTTTCCTCCCTTAATACTTTCTTTTCTCCCCAATCAAAAATCCATTTCCCCTCCAATCCAAACAAGCCTTCAAATCCTCTCTACTTAACCCAGCCTTCCAAAATACCTCCTCCCCGCAACTACCCTTTATCTGTCTATACAATTTTAGCGACCCTGAACGATCCAGACTTGCCCACCATATCTGAATTTCTTGGTTCTTCAACCTCTCTTGTACCTCCCTTATTACTATTTCCTCCATACCCATAATCCCCTTTCTTTCATTCCACCATTCCCCTAATCCACACTTATCTAAGATATCCTTAATTTCCGCCGGACACCCTGTTTCACTATTCTGTCTCAACGCCTCTAAGTATACTGCCTTTGCTACCGTAAATCTATGCATACCCAGTATCCTAACCCAATATCTCACCATGGTCACTAGCCTCATATATCGCAGCGATACTAGCCCTAATTCCCCCTGGATTACCAAATTACTAAACGAATCCCATAGTCCTAACACCCTCTTATAATATCTCATCATAACCACTTCAAGTTTTGGACCTTTCCGATAGCCCGTTATCTCTGCTCCATAATGCATCGCCGGTACTATCTTAATTGTCCAAATCCTCTTATGTACTCTAATGTCTCTCACTCATCTAAGACTAGTCCTCACTATTTCACCGCTAATGTACCTCCCCCTTGCATTCGCTAGATCCAGATGCCCACTGAATTTTCCATTACCAGTAAACTTTACCCCAAGATAAACAAATTCATTATTCACTGGTATAGTTTCACCTTTAAAGAAAAAATTCACATCTTCACTTTCCATGGCTTTACGACCAAATACCATCACCACTGATTTCGATGTGTTCAGGATTAACTTCTTCTCTTCCAAATAAACCTCCGTAATCTCAAATTTATTGTTGCAGTTTCTCCTTTGTTTCAGCCAGTAATACGATGTCGTCAGAAAATAGTAGTAAGCACAGTTTAAGCAAATCTATCGATATCATTGGTGTATTGTTCTTAACGAAAAATTCATTGGCATCATTTAAATAAAGGCTAAACAATTTGTGTGACAGCACACATCCCTGCTTTAGTCCCAATAAAGATTTCACTGGAGTTGAGCACTTTCTCGACACTCTAACTACTAACTTCACATATTCATTTATCAAGGAGATGATAAATTTTCTCCCTTGGTACTTTCTTTTCTCCCCAATCAAAAATCCATTTCCACTCCAATCCAAACAAGCCTTCAAATTCTCTCTACTTAACCCAGCCTTCCAAAATACCTAGTCCCCCCAACTACCCTTTATCTGTCTATACAATTTATTGACTGATCCTACAACATCCGTAACATTGAAATCCAAACAATTTTCCCATAACCTCCTATCAACCATAATATAATCAATCACGCTAGGCTTCCCCGAACCAAATCACGTAAAATCTTCCCTTTCATGATCTTTTTCCCCCCTTCCATTCAAAATTATCAACCAACCCTCACTACAAAAATCTATCAACTTATAGCCCCACCTATTTTTCCTCCTAGTTTCATCTTTGCTTGTCCTACCTTTTGGACATCATTTCTTCCATACCATTTAACCATACTCTCTATTCCTGATAAACAAGGGTTGCTAAGATCCACCTGTGTGTCTTCAACCTCCGTACTCGTAACTGTGTAGGCGTTGAAATCACATAGTAATACAAAAAAATTGTCACTAAACAGCTCAACATAATTAACATAATCCTCAATTAATATGTCCCATGTATATTCATTCATATAAGAACTATTTCCAGGGGGTATATATACACAGCTTATAACATACCTCTTATCCCACATGGACATTTGCAACCACGCTATATTTTCTGACGCACTTAATAGCCTATGGATGCTAACAAATATATCATCAAGGATCAATGTCGCTATCCCCCCATAATGTCGACCATTAATCGATTTATTTCTCACTCTTTCAAAAACATTATACCCTTCAACACTTAATGGGTTTTTCCCATCACTCCATGCTTCCACTAGTCCAACTATATCTTTCTTGTCATTATCAATACACGCTTCCTTCAACAGACTACTTAGTTTTGTCGATGAAAACCCTTGTATATTCCAATGCACCATACGTATTACCCTTTCACTAGAATTTTCACTATGGCCCCCCGTTTCCTATTCATCACCAACAGTTACTATAGTCCCTTGACTCGGCTGTTCTCTTGACACGCTTTCACCATCTCTTGCCCTCACCTCAAGACTACTGCCCTCAATTGGTGCTTCCTGGTTGAGCACTCCCACTAATCGTGACTTTCTGATAGGCTGAATTTGATCGTCACTTGGACTTATTATCCTAGCATGGTCGCGTTTTGCCCGTGGTTCAGGCATCCTGGGCATCTTCAAAGCAACCGTATTTTTCGGTGTAATAAATGCCGTTGTGATTCGAATGTCCGTGTTTGGATCGTCCAATTCATTTTCATTGGCTGAAAAATATCCTTACAAGCTACCTGTAGATGCTGACCTGCTACGCATTGAAGTCTCATGGTCAAGGGACTGACGGCCCTGACCTTGAAACTTTCCCAGAGCTATGAGGACCATATCTCTAACACTTGGACCTCTTACTTAAATTATTTTGTCATCCTCAAAATCATACGTCAAGATCTTGTCCTATAATATTAGCCTCGTCCCCCTTAATTTAGCAGGCATATTTTTTGACCTAGCCTCCGCTAGAAGTGGTTTTAGCTTATCTCGAGCCATACGCTCTCTTTCCGTGTAATCAGGGGAGATATTCAACTTATGACGGCTAAATAGCCCAGAAGATCTCAACACTAAATCTCTTAGAGGCTTGCTAATAAATTTAATGACAACAGGGGGCACGCCATTTTTAGAACGAAAGTGGAAAATATCCTTTATGTCTCGTCTCTCTAGATCCAAATTCGGGACAATTTCATTTAAGCATGACAAAATATTTGACGCTAGACTGGGTCCTCGATGTTTTGGGTCAAAATTGTATATTATCAAATTCATGTCCTTCAATTCTTTTTCAAGAGAATCTATCTTGGACTGGGTTTTCCGTAAATCTTTATTAACAGTCGAGCAGCTTAATGCCAGTCCAGCTATCTCTGATTTAATTGCTATATATATATATAGATAAAGCATTACAAACTTTGAAGGACGAGGGAACGATGTCCTTTGTAAAAAAATTATTTAATATACACAGGCAGAATTTCCAAACTCCTCAAATAAGTACGCGCTGGATCTAGTCAGTGATATGAGCTACGATAGTTCTACTGGAATTAAAGGGTTAGACAATAATAGTAGCTAAGACTGTCTAGGATAAGAAGCTTGAATTTGAGCCCCGCTTGAATAAGACGTTTGAATTACAAAGTCGACACATTGTTGAGGTTATTTGGATATTTTGCTCTTTAGCGTCCGATTTGTGCGTTATTTATGTCAACTTGGAATAACAAATCAAACATTATTTTGTGGTATTTTCAAACATAAAACGCCAATCCCTTTAACGCTGAATCAACCGGGCACCTTCTTTAATTTAGTTAATTAATTAATTAACTTTTTATTAATTGATTAGTTCCTCCCCCTTTTTGAACACAAATAAAATATAGTTTTATGCAAACACTAATCGTCGTTTCACTTTGTATTATGAATGTCCCACCTGGGTTTATAATTTCTATGTCGACGGAGGAGAAACAAGGAATCACAGCTTAGATACCAATACAGTTATGAAAACTCCTATCTTACCCATGAGATGCTTTGGTACAGAGCTCTGAACTTGGCGCTTCCTCCCAGCCTGCGCTTCGACGCGTAGATCGTGCTACAACACCATAGGCGGGAACGCAATTTCGTTTTGTTGCAGACATAGCTTAGATATCAATATTCGTATCTAAGCTATGCTGCCAGTTTTCTGTCTCCAGCCTCTAATATCGCTACCTTGCACTGCGTCCCAAAAATAAACCGAGTTTTCATAACTGTATTGGTATTTAAGCTGTGCTAGGATCCTAGGAACTCATTTCAAGTCCAATCAATGGCCAAAACGCCTTTCTGGTTACATTTAATACTGTCTGCGGCATCTAATATTTAGCTTGAAGTTCTTTCCTTACCCAAATAGATAAAAAATAATTCATCCTTGTTTTGAATTTTAGTTACAATTGTTATTAATAGATATTTAAATTTGCACAAAAGATGACATGGGATGAAGGTGATCAGACTGCTGATATTGTGAAAGCAACCCAGGTACTAATTTAAAAGATGAATGTTTTTTTGATTCAACAGTAACCTAGGGTAAGATACCCAGTAGCATAGTTTGACAGCTAATCACCACTTTATCAGATAGGCCTAGTCTAAATCAAATATGGTTACATTGCTGTGAAATATTTATTACAATACATAGGAAGTTGATTGTTTCTCAGTTAGGTTTATTGTAATTTTATTAATAAATATATTATTTGGCTAGCTCAAATATTTCAACCATACACAATACACATACACTTGCTGAATGTCAGCAGTAGAGCCATATCATGGAAGCACATTAAGCTTGATGATAAACTTCAAATTTGCTGTCCAATCTTGGACAATGGGTAGGCTATTAAAGTTTGGCTTACTTCAAAGTAGGCTAATCTAGCCTAGGCTATCTAAATGAGAAGGTAATGCTCTCAATATCCTACTTTGACAGCATCAATCCTGGACAAATACTTTCATTGGTAAAGTTTAAGAATAGCCAAGCAGCTCTCCACAAGGAGACATGCTAGAACAAAAAGGGAGACATTATTAGATTGCTAATTTTGTGCTCATTTTTAAGGTTTTGTTCACATTTTTTTCTTACAATTCATCCCTGTACCTCTTCCCTCTAATGGTTTGTCGGTTATATAAAAACAGAAAGTTTTATAGACAAGTTATTTCTTGCTATCTTGGAAAGGGTTTAGGTTAGGATAATGAAACTTTCAGGAATGAGTCTACAGGTTAAAGTAGCCTATGTCCTGAAAGTTATTGGGTAAAATTCTAGTTAATTGACTTCTTGCTATCTCAGAAAGGGTTTAGGTTAGGAAAATGAAACTTTCAGGGATGGGTCTACAGGTTGAAGTATGTCCCGGGAAGGTATTTTAAAGTACCCACCTCCACTCCTTCTCCCTCTAGAGGGCCCTGAAGTTTGCCTACATGACAGGTCTATCTTCTGCTAAAATAGAGTGGGTGTACCTGAAAAGTATTTTCAGCTTCACAACCTTGTCCAAATTTCCAAAAATTAGAAACAGTGGTATAACTTTATCAAAATCCTGGGGAGAGGGCAAAGTAAGAGCCAATTTTCCCAGCTTCTATTTAAGGTAGCCTACTAATGCCAAAACAAGCTAATTAAAAAAACAACATGACCAGTAAACTTTTATATTTAGTCTAAGGCTATATTTGGCCTGTTTTGGGGGGAGGGGTAGTGTATTGACAGTGATTATTATGCTGAAAAAGTATTGATATGCAATTTAAATGTTATGTTTCTCTTTTCTATCTGATTTCTGTCCTATAGAAATATTAATCTTAAAATTGGTTCATGTATGAAATAGGACCAAAGTCAGGTGCAAAAAAAAGAAGTAGATAGCACCATTTGGCTCCCTATTTAATACTCTTTTCAAATGTGGTACATAATGTCCAGTGCTTTTATTGTGGTTTAGGCCATAAAGCCACATTGCTTCCATACCATACCCAAAAAGAAAAAAAAATTATTAGTAAGAAGAACTAATATTTGATTTCCCATCCTTACCATACTAGCTGTTTGACAGTGTTTCCACTTTGCATGCTTTGACAATTGGTATGGTGTGCCTAAAATTTAGTAGAAAATCAGTAGATGGCATCATGATATCAATAGAAAAATTGGTAGGGAATTTCTGTACATGCCCAAACACTCTAAGCACATGATAAGTTTGCAAAAATGCTCAATTTTCTGCTGAAGTCCAAGATCAATTCAGAATTAGACCATTCTACAACAGTCTATTGACTTATGATTGATCATACAATGATTTAAAGCAATGTTTTCTTTAAAACTGCAAAAAATGGGGTGTTGTTTGATTGCATTGTAATAATGATGGTTATGAAATGTTGCAGTTGTTGCAAATGTAGTTTTTGCAGAGGTTCTTGTAAATTGCTAGTTTACTAATATGGTATAATCTTGAGCTAGTGGCAAATCAAAAATGTGGCATTTGCAGTAGTTGCTGCAAATCTGCAGTGCCAGTGAATCCAATTGCTCATGTAAGAAAAGAATGGTTTTCATGTATTAAATAAACTGGCATTTGGTGTTTATGCCTACTTGGGAACAAGATATGTTTGGACACAAATATATTGCCTGAGACACATGTAAACCAAGATGTCTAACTAGACACGCATGAGAATGGGGCTTAAAAAATGCACTTTCAATATCCTCAGTTATTATTAATCGGATCCTTTTCTACTTAATCAGGTACTGTTCATCATAGTAAAGCAGTTAATATTGGACTTCAAGCAAAAAATCAGATACTGGATTCAAATGATTAAAGCATCTGATACACAACTGCAAACAAAGGAATCAAGCCTAGGAGCACATCAGTAGAATATATTGATTGAATTCTAATTTTACTTAATTAGGTATTTTTCATCACAATAAATCAATAAAACACACTTTAGTCTTCAAACAACAATTCAGGAAAAGTTGCAGCTCTAGGACATGAAGGTGGGAAATACTTAACTGGAAGTGGTGCAAGACTAGGAAGATTCAGCTTAGCAGCATTTGAATGCTCTATAAGACAGGACATCTCATACAAATCATCATCAAATATGAACCTTGTTTTGATATGTGCAATTGCTTCCTTGTAAAATTCTCTTGCTGTGAGGTATATCTTTATCACTTCATTATGGTTCACCTTAGGGTTGCACTCTACAAGCTCTGAAATAGCAAGCTGGGCATTCAGTCAAGATAAATATTTTGGATAGCTACATAATAATTGTCATCATTTACATCTGCATCTAGTGGATTCTTCAAACCATTTACATATTCTACCTCAAGAAAGTTCTTGGAGAGAGTTGCAACAAGTCTTTTTTGTTTCTTATTTCAATGTATGGAAAAGGGGGACTGTGAGTGGAAAAGAGTATTGAAGTTGGTCAACATGTCCAAAACATAGTCCATGAACATCATCATTATTCTCATAAAGGGGTTTTTCAAGCCACCAAGAGCTAAATTGTTTCCATGGGTAGGATCATCAAACACAGCCTCAGTAAAATATAATGTCAGAGCATCACATTGCTCAAGAAACTTTTTAACTCAGCTATGTACAGATAACCATCTAGCTTGTCCAGGGGACAATATCTTGTGATTGTCAATTTCTAAGAAGTCTTGGAAAGCTTTCAATGAATTCCATTGTTTTGCACTATGACTGAAATGGCTGTGAATGGCTCTGGGATTTCACTAAATGGGGCTGTTTGCAAGCACACCTTTTATGTCCAATTAAAAGCAAAAACAAAAAATCGCCAAAAGTCGGTAGAAAATCGGTATTTTGGTAGGCTTGAAATTTATTTGGTAGAAAAGCCTGAAAATCAGTAGATCTACTGATAAATTGGTAGAAGTGGAAACTGCTGTTTGATACTCCCTTTCCTAATTGTGTCCTCCAGCTTAATATCCAATTTGTGAAATGCCTATCTCATATGTATCTTATCTTGGTGAGACCTTCTTCCACTAGATGCAATCCTTGTTTTCACAACCAACTAACATTTTTTGGAAACTTTGGAAATCCACTCTTCCTATTATTGTGAGATGATTCTTAATAGGGGCCTTAATAACTATTTTTATTTTAGGCCTGTTAAATTGTACAATATGGTTAGTCAAAATGGTGTTAAAGTTTAGAATTACTTCCTTTGTTTACTTATATCCCAACTTTATGTAGGCTCAGAATGTGGAGCCTAGCATTTATGTGCACAGTTCAGATGTCAGATTGGTATAACATGCACACAAATCTACCTGAATTCATCTAACAAGTCTGTATTTCTAATTAGACTATTTGAATGACTTGAGGCCTAACCATAGAGCTGCTGGAAAGTATGTGGTAAAATTGCAATTTTGAGTGGCTTCAATAACCCTAATTAGATAATCTGATTATACTAAAAAAAACCTCATAAATTTGATGATTCCAACACATGACCTTGTATTGGGGTCTGAAATACCAAAAGAATTTAAAGTATATTTGTACCTATGACCTTGGGAGGGGGGGGGGGTCTGAACAGCCCTGGAATTTTTAGGCTAAAATCAGTGGGCAATACTGATATTTAGCAAGTTATAAAATGCCAAGAGATATTCTCAATTTTATTGCTGAAGGTTTTGTTTTCCCTCCTCTTTTGTTGTTAGTTTAGGACAGTCATATTATCACTGATTACCATTATTGGGCTGATTCTTATATAATCATGAGTCAAATGAGTATTTGACTATTTGAATGACTTGAGGCCTAACCAAAGAGCTGCTGGAAAGTATGTGGCTAAAATTTCCATTTTGAGTGGCTTCAATAACCCTAATTAGATAATCTGATTATACTAAAAAAAAACCCTCATAAATTTGATGATTCCAACACATGACCTTGTATTGGGGTCTGAAATACCAAAAGAATTTAAAATATATTTGTACCTATGACCTTGGGAGGCGGGGGGGGTCTGAACAGCCCTGGAATTTTTAGGCTAAAATCAGTGGGCAATACTGATATTTAGCAAGTTATAAAATGCCAAGAGATATTCTCAATTTTATTGCTGAAGGTTTTGTTTTCCCTCCTCTTTTGTTATTAGTTTAGGACAGTCATATTATCACTGATTACCATTATTGGGCTGATTCTTATATAATCATGAGTCAAATGAGTATTTGACTATTTGAATTACTTGAGGCCTAACCAAAGAGCTGCTGGAAAGTATGTGGCTAAAATTGCCATTTTGAGTGGCTTCAATAACCCTAATTAGATAATCTGATTATACTGAAAAAAACCCTCATAAATTTGATGATTCCAACACATGACCTTGTATTGGGGTCTGAAATACCAAAAGACTTTAAAATTTATTTGTACCTATGACTTTGGGAGGGGGGGGGTCTGAACAGCCCTGGAATTTTTTAGGCTAAAATCAGTGGGCAATACTGATATTTAGCAAGTTATAAAGTGCCAAGAGATATTCTCAATTTTATTGCTGAAGGTTTTGTTTTCCCCCCTCTTTTGTTATTAGTTTAGGACAGTCATATTATCAATGATTACCATTATTGGGCTGATTCTTATATAATCATGAGTCAAATGAGTATTTGACTATTTGAATGACTTTAGGCCTAACCAAAGAGCTGCTGGAAAGTATGTGGCTAAAATTGCAATTTTTAGTGGCTTCAATAACCCTAATTAGATAATCTGATTATACTGAAAAAAAAAACCTCACAAATTTGATGATTCCAACACATGACCTTGTATTGGGGTCTCAAATACCAAAAGACTTTAAAATATTTTTGTACCTATGACATTGGGAGGCGGGGGGGGTCTGAACAGCCCTGGAATTTTTAGGCTAAAATCAGTGGGCAATACTGATATTTAGCAAGTTATAAAATGCCAAGAGATATTCTCAATTTTATTGCTGAAGGTTTTGTTTTCCCCCCTCTTTTGTTATTAGTTTAGGACAGTCATATTATCACTGATTACCATTATTGGGCTGATTCTTATATAATCATGAGTCAAATGAGTGACAACATTTCCATAGGGTACCTATGAAAAGGAGGGTGTTGTAGATCTCTGAAATTATATACTGGCCCAGATTTACCAATAGGCCCACAAGGCATGGGCCTCAAATACTGGACTGATATTGTCAAAGTACCAGAACTAAGTGGCTAGAATTACAGTTTTTGCCCTATTTTATTAATTAATGACTTTAAATCCCTTCAATGCCAACTTTGATGTAAATTAAACATCATCTGTGATACATGCACTTACAATATATCTATTTAAGACAGTTGTCTGGTCATTTAAGACCAATCACTAATTAAATAAAGGATAATTAATTAAAAAAGGATAAAGCCTCCCCCAACTTCTTTTGATTATTATTACTACTACTAATAATAACTCACTGCAGCACCAAGCCGCCTGAGGCTTTTCTGTATAATGAGCTTGGGTAATATATGGAAGACCCCATCTTTACTAAGTTAATTAATGGTATTGTATTGAGTATTATGAAAGTGAAGCATGTCAATGTTGAAAATGTTTGATTAAAAAAAAATCACTGTCTGTTTTAGAATACTTTTTTAAAAACTATATATGTTATTACTTCTTCAGTGTACCAATATTCCTAGCATATTAAAGGCCTGTTTTATATATATGATATCAGTCTATTAATTTTGTTTTAAATGCTTCTTTTTTGTGTTCTTTTAGTTTGGAGTCCTTGAAAGATGTAAACAGCTTGTGGAGGCAGGTTATGATGTGAACAAAAGAGATTTGGAAAATGTAACTTTACTTCACTGGGCATCAATTAATAATAGAATAGAAATTGTGAAATACTACATATCCCAGAATGCAGTAGTTGATGCTGTTGGGGGAGATTTGAGCTCTACCCCTTTGCATTGGGCAATCAGGTAAGATATTTAATCTACGTTCTTACAGGTTCACATATCTCAAACATTAGGAGAAGAATAGGAGGTTTTTCTATTTTGATTCAAATGTTAAATATTAAACAAAACTAAGTTTTACGATTGCCAAAGCTTGTAGAAGATCCAATCCCCTTTTTGGTCATAACCTGACTATTCTGCCATATGAAGCATAAAAAGAATTTCTTCGTTTTCCCTGCAAGAGATATCAAGAAAGATTTTAGAAGCTGAGATTACTAATCAGCAGACCTAAACTAATTACTTTTGTAATTTTGCTCCTAATAGAAAGTGACTGAAACAATATTAGCTATGTAGAACTTAATTTGGATATGCTTTTTAATCTGGTGTATAATCTATATTTATCTTTGTTAATAACATTGAACGATTTGTTTTTATGAACCAGATTCCAGTATAGAATTAGGATGAGGATAACCTGCCAGGCTATTAATTTGATTCTCAGACTTAATATAGATAATATAAATAATTTTTATTCTAGTGTTAATTTCCAAAGTTTTTAATTTTAGCTTCTTATTGTCTTATTTCTAGTTTCTTAATTTCTTGAATCATGGTTTCCTAATTCTAATATTAATTTCTTAGTGTCTACCTTCTTAAATTTGATATTTTCTGTGTGGGAAAATAAAATCGTAGAAAAATTTATAATCCATCATATATATCTGTTTCCAAAAAAAAAAATAAAATATAGCTTGTTTTTCTTATTTCCCAGAATTTAGTACAATTTTAAGAAAAATTGTCTGCTAAATTATTCATCTGTTTTTTTTTCAAGAGTAATCTCAGGATTATGAATATCCTTGACGCAGGTGAAGCGAAGACCCCAGTCGCTCATCAAGGAGGGGGTATAAGAAAATTGATTTGCTAAATTTCCAAAGTCTTTGAATGAAGGAATCTATTTAATGATAGAAATTTGTCTTCTTTGAGGATAGAAAGTGTTTCAATGCTTTAAGTGGTACACAGGGATGTTCCATACAACTCTGTACCATCTAATTATCTATTATTGCTAAATAGTTTTGCTAAGCACATCAAGATAAGGTATAAATTTGTTAAGGAAGTTTGATCTGAATTTTCTCATTTTATTTTTACTATTGTTTTTTTTCTTCATGAAATTGGCTCTACCTTGTCAAAAGTATTTTCTGTAAGCTAGGTAAATAATACAACTAAAACTCGTCCACTATTGTCGTTCTATTGCCAGTCTAATGTATGCTATTATACTGCTGCGAGATTTGGACTTTCTGAATTCTCTGATGAATTGAGCTCAGCATTTTTAGTACCAGCTGCAGTTGACTGATGTTCTACGTTGGTCAAGTTTAAACTCTTTAACTGTAAGTGGATTAGACTGCTGTTAAGAGCCCCAACGTATATGTGACTGAACTGAATGTTTGAACTGAAATGCAGGGTGGTCATAAACATATACAGAACATGTATACAACAGGTAACTATGACTTAATTGCTTCTATGAAATACTGAAATGTAACTTCTCTCAGCTACCATGTCAATCAAGGTGGGTGACAGCACAGGGAGTCTCAAAGTAGTCAGATAAATCAAATGATAATTCCTTTGAACTGATTTTCAGTATTTTTCGAGCAGATGACTAAAATATTTTTAAGGGCTCACGTTTCCTGAACTCAAACTAGAAAATTCAGCTCTGGTTAATGGAAAAAAATATTCACACTTCTTGGTGATGTAAGTCACATCAAAACAGAATATCACTATATCAGGCCCAAACAGAAATAAATTAAATGGTTTTTATGGCACTTGGTATTAACCAAGTGACATATAGCAATTGCAAATTCTGTCGGTCTGTCTGTCCTGGTTTTACTACTTTTGGCACCTCCAGGTAAGCTAGGACGATGAAATTTGGTAGGCGTATCGGGGACCGGACCAGATTATATTAGAAATAGTCGTTTTCCCGAGTTGACCATCTGGGGGGAGTGGGGGTCTGTTTAATTCGGAAAAAAGAAAGAAATGAAGTTTTTTTAACTTACGAACGGGTGATGGGATCTTAATGAAATTTGATTTTTGGAAGGATACCGTGTCTCACAGCTCTTATTTTAAATCCCGACCAGATCTGGTGACATTGGGGGGAGTTGGAGGGGGAACCTAAAATCTTGGAAAACGCTTAGAGTGGTGGGATCGGGATGAAACTTGGTGGGGAAAATAAGAGGAAGTCCTAAATATATGATTGACATAACCGGAACGGATCTGCTCTGTTTGGGGGAATTGGAGGGGAGGATTAAATCTGAAAAATTAGAAAAAATGAGGTATTTAGCTTACGAAGGAGTGATCGGATCTTAATGAAATTTCATATTTAAAAGGACCTTGTAACTCAGATCTCTTACTTTAAATCCCGACCGGATCCAGAGTCATTAAGGAGAGGGAGCTGGGGGGGGGGGGGTGGAAATCTTGGAAAACACTTAAAGCAGAGCAATCAGGATGAAACTTGGCGGGATGAAAACAAAGAAGTCCAAGATACGTAACTGACATAATCGGAACGGATCCGCTCTGGATCCGGTGACATATGGGGGATTTGGGGGGGGGGGGGGCTAAAATCTTGGAAAATGCTTAGAGTGGAGGGATCGGGGTGAAACTTGGTGGGAAAAATAAGCAGAAGTCCTAGATACGTGATTGACATAACCTGAATGGATCCGCCCTATTTGTGGGAGTTGGGGTGAAGGGTTAATTCTGAAAAATTAGAAAAAATGAGGCATTTTTAACTTACGAAGGAGTGATCGTATCTTAAGGAAATTTCATATTTAGAAGGACCTCGTAACTCAGATTTCTCATTTTAAATCCCGACTGGATCCAGCATCATTGGACGGGGGGGGGACTGGAAATCTTGGAAAACACTTAAAGTGGAGAGATTATGATGAAACTTTGTGGGAGGAATAAAAATATGTCCAAGATACGTGACTGACATAACCGGACTGGATCCGCCCTCTTTGGTGGAGTTGGGAGAGGGAGTAATTTGGAAAAATGAGAAAAAAACAGGTATCTGTAACTTACTAACTGTCATATTAATGAAATTTGATATTTAGAAGGATCTTGAGCTTTAGAGCTCTTATTTTAAATTCCGACTAGATCCGGTGACATGGGGGGATTTGGAGGGGGAAACCAGAATTCTTGGAAAACGTAGAAATTGAGGTATCTTTATCTTACGAATGGGTGATCGGATCTTAATGAAACTTGATACATAGAAGGATCGAATGTCTCAGATGATTCGTTTTCAATTCGATTCGGATCCGGGGACACAGGGGGTTGGAGGGGGGAAACAGAAATCTTGGAAAACGCTTAGAGTGGAAAGATCTGGGTGAAACTTGATGAGAAGAATAAGCACAAGTTATAGATACGTGATTGATATAATTGGAACGGATCTGTTCACTTTGGAGGGGCTGGGGGTGTTGATTTGGAAAAAATGAAAAAAATGAGGAATTTTTAGCTTAAGAACGGGTGACCGGATCCTAATGAAATTTGATGTTTAGGAGGAACTCATGTCTCAGAGCTTTTATTTCAAACCCCGACCAGATCTGTTGACATTGGGGGGAGTTGGAGGGGGAAACCGGAAATCTTGAAAACGCTTAGAGTAGAGAAATCGGGATGAAACTTGGTGGGTAGACTAAGCAAATGTCGTAGATACGTGATTGACGTAACCGTACTGGATCCATTCTCTTTGGGGGAGTTAGGGGGTGGGTTCAGTCCTTTGGCGAGTTTGGTGCTTCTGGACGTGCTAGGACGATGGAAATTGGTAGGCGTTCCGAGAGCTGCACAAATTGACTTGATAAATTCGTTTTTCCCGATTAGACCATCTGGGGGACTGAAGGGAGAGGAAAAAGTATAACTTTTTATAACTTACGAGTGGGTGATCGGATCTTAATGAATTTTGATATTTAGAAGGACCTCGTGACTCAGAGCTCTTATTTTAAATCCCGACCGGCATTCAGCCTCCGATTTTCCTTTTAAATCAATCTATTGATTCTTAGAATTTTGCAAGAGCTCATACCATATGAGCTCTTGGCTCGTCCGGCCTCGTCACATGTGCCATATGAGCTCTTAGCTCTTGTTCTAAGATATCTGTTAAATTCAATGTTAGCTTTTACTTTTCTCTCGTTTATTCAAATCTGTTATCCAAGTTCTACAAGTTATAACAACGCCACCAACATAAATTTAAACAGTATGTCCACACAAGCTAATATGTTTATAATGAGTAAGATACGACAATTCTTTTTAGTATCGACGGGCCTTAAGCATAATCCTATTGTTGTCTTTGATACATATCAATGCTTTTTTCAGACAAGGAAATAAGACATTTTAAATTATACTTTTTTCAGACAAGGACACTTGCGAATGGTTGTTTTATTGATGAAGCACGGAGCAGATCCTCAAATCCGAGATGGAGAAGGATATTCAGGAATTCATCTGGCTGCTCAATACGGACACACATCTATTGTTGCCTATCTTTTGGCCAAAGGTGTTCCTCCTAATGCACCTGATAAAAATGAAATGACTGCACTTATGTGGGCTGTTTCAAAAGTTAATGGGTAACATGTTTGCTCCTGTTTGATTAGTAGTGAAGCTATCTTATTAGTTATCTTATTGCAACACAGAAAGTTTAATATCTCAACGCTTGTCAATTATTTTAGGCACAAGATACCATATGATTTTATTTAATTTTTTTTAATTATGCTATAATTTAAGAGGGTAGTAGTGATTCATTTTTTTTTATTTGAGCAAGAAATTGCTGTTGTATTTTCTCGATGGAACTAGTCAAAAATATGATACTTAAAAAATCATCTATTATTATTTATTTTAATTTACCATCCATGGTAGAAATAAGTCATACCAATACAAAAGTATAGATTTCTCTTCATTTTCCTAAAATTAACTAAAAAGTTAGAAATATTGTTCTAGTGCAGGGGTGTCTAATCTTTCTAGTGCAGGGCCTGTTTGATAATCATGCCATAATTTAGGAGGGTAGTAGTGAAATTATTTTATTAGTTATTTTGTGCTTGTCATGTAAAAGCATTAAAACTCTAGTCTTAAAAGTAGTACAATAAGGCTCCTGATGGTGATGATTTGGTAAATAATTTTTTTTTTGAACATGGTGGTTGTGAAGTTAGAGATAAATTACTTAGGATTATGAATATGATTTAAACAAAAGGAAGTTCATAGAGATGTTAAGAAAACCATAATTAAACCTTTCTATTAGACAGGAGACAAAAGAGCGAGTGTGGTAATTACAGATTCATTAGCTTAGTTTCTGTAAGAAGCAAATTGCTTTTTTTGAAGAAAATTACTTTTTGTTTTAAAAGTTTTTTCCCCTTAAATTTGTGAGATTTAAAACATATAACAGAAATTAATGTCTAGATATGGCATTTTCAAATACAAAACCCAAAAATCTGTGATGAATCTGCCCCCGCCTTCAGATCTTATGAATTCTATAACATATTGAACTCCTTTTATTTTTTTTCTGAAATGTCTAGTTTTTAATAAGATACCATTAATTTCAGAAAGAAGGTATAAGTTGACATATAAAATTCCAATTGATTCGTCCCTTCAATCTCAGCTGAACTTGAAGAAAGGAATATAAAAGATTATCTTTTGTCCTGTGATAGTGGAATACTTTACGAACCCTGCATTCCGTTGGAGGCTAATGTTTTTGTAACGTGAAGCGAATTAAGCAAAATATTTGTATGTTGTATTTGTGAACACCAACAAAAGCGATTTTTTTTTGTAAACTAGACATAGAGACTAGAATTTGCATTCTATTGTTTTAGGGTGGATCCATGTCGGCTATTATTGTCATGTGGTGCTTCGCCATCTATCCAAGATAAGCTTCATGGAAACACTGCTATTCATTGGGCTATAATTGCTGGCAATAATACAGCTATACAGCTAATGATAGACTATAATCCAAATATGGACATTCCCAACTACCAGGTATGGCCAGCTTCCAAGTTTAAGTTTTGGTATTTTTTTTAATTTTTAGAGGCGGAAAAAGACTTACCCATTGGTATTTTTAGCTCCTTCATAGGTTGTAAGATTTGACATGTTTGAACCAATGATAATGCCCGATTTATTTTTTTAATGGTAGCGGGTGGGCTTAACCGATATCCCTTTCTTGGAAAGCCTAAAGTTGCTCTTTGCCCCCCTTAAAAAAGGCTTTCACATTTTAAAATTTAATTTCTAGAAAATGCTTTGTCAATGGTAGACACAATTAAATTCTACAGTACCCCAATAGGTTTTCACCGAAATTTAGTTTTTATTATATCTGAATAAATCGCCTAAACAAATCAGTATTTAGATTAGATGGAATATATTTCCCAATTAGATGGTTTCAGAGGAACTCGTATTGTTTTTCGAGAATTATGTAAGTGCTGTTTCAGTCAGTTAGGTGCTTTGCATGATTAGAACGAGCTGAGGGCCTAAATCTATGTCTTGTGCCGCATTATGTGGTGCCAGAGACAACAAAAGTACCGTATAGGCCGCTAGCCCCTTACCCAGTTTAATAACTATGTTTTATTTTCCTATTTAGCATTTACTAGGATGAATAAATTGATAGTTTTCGTTCAATAGTCCTTTCAGACATGGCCATGGATATATTTATTGACACACTTGCTATAGGACTAAGAAGCACTAAAACTAATCTCTAAGCAACCAAGCCAATAAGGCTTTGGTCACTTGTTTGCATGTGAGTCCAAGCCAATTTAGTTTTGCTAATACGTTTTGCCGTTTTGCATAAAAGTCCAGTGGACTTTGCCGTCATGATTCAACCCAAAATCTTGGTCATCCTTTAGTTCTATGACTATCTACCTTAGTTCTGACCTAGGATGGATGGATGATAGACTATCTATCAACAAGGGAAATGACATCATTTGTATACAATCCGAAAAAAGGCTTATGCCAGATTTGTCTCTCAATCAGACTATATGTCATGGCTTTTTCTGCAATTAGTCATGGCAACTTGATTTTAATTCAAAATTATGACGAGAAACTATTATATGAATTAAAATCGAGTTGCCATGGCCCAGCTGGAGAAAAGCCAAGACAGATAGACTGGGTGAGAGGGGAAATCTGACATAAGCATTTTTTTAGGATTGTATAAAAATAATGTCATTTCACTTGTTGATAGATGCTCTATCATCCATCAAGGTACATGAAAATTACACAAACACGAAATTCAATTACCGAACAAGTTTTTTGTGCCCCCCCCCCCGAAAAAATCCTCTTGCTTTAGGTAAACTGATTCCAACTTGTTCTGTCTTTTGATGAGTGTGTTTGGGGGAGGACACATCTGTGTTTCGAGCTTCTTAGAATGTATTGTCCAAATTTGATAATAAGATTTTGGTGGCGGTGGTGAGTAACTAAAGTCATAATAAGGGTAGATGATAATAAGCTTACCTAAGCTATGTATGTCAGGTCTTGATTTTGTTTAAACGATAATTTTGACAGGACGTGTTCCAGTCATCATTAGGATCAAATTTAAATCTCTGGCCAGAAAATAAAATCACTAAATAAGGTGAAATTAAATCGCTGAAATACACTAATAATGAGCCGAACCTGTAATTATTGTTGTGACATGGCCAGAATTTTGGTAGTGACGTCTGTAGCAGCAATCCTAGTAGATCTCAAGAGGATTGGGGCTATAGGAGAGGGGGCTGAGTTTTAGAGAGTTTTTGGCCTATGGGTAAGGGGTTCCCAAATTTTCTTTAATGCTTAATTCACCGTTGTCTTTATTGATGCTGGTTTGTTTTTAGCAACCTCCAGAGCTTCTCTGATTTTCTGCTTTAAGAAGTGCGGAACAATAGCAATAAGATGGGCGTGGCCAAACTTAATGGAGTGAGAAGGGTTTTCACAAATATGTAAGCTTTTTTTTTTTAATGCAGGCATCAATGGAATCAGCATGTTCTTTTAATCGGTGATGTAGAGATCTCATGGAACGACCTATATAGGTATTAATTTTAAAAAAAAGCTTTCCATAAGATCAGTTTTTCAAAGAAAAGTAAAGGACTCCATTAAACCAAAAATGAGCAAAAAAAAAAAAAAATCAAATAATCAACCAAGCGTAAAAGTTCCAAAAATCAGCATCGATAAATAAATGACACCCAAAACGAAAAGAAATTACAATAAATAACCGAGTCAAACTCAAAACGAGCAGAAATTAACATGCGTAGGGTTCAAAACCCTTCCCAAGGCCAGAACATAATTTGCACTTTACTGAAAAAATACAAATGATTGTGCATTGTCAGTTTAATACACATATGCTGATATCTATTCCTTAATATGTTAATAATATTTGATTTATTAAAGTTAAAAGTGAAAATATCTAAATTTTTTTTCAGTAAAGTGCTAAATATGTTCTGGCCTTGGGAAGGTATAGGGGTTTTGATCGGAAGGCATAGGTAGTTTCGGTTGTAGTAGAAGTAGTTGCAGTGTTGGTGTTATATTAGTGGTAGTAGTAGCAGCAGTATTATTAGAGGTAGTAGCATGTTCATAATGCCTTTTTGGTCAGTTGAACATAGCTTTCTTAATGCCCCGGAAGTTTCACTTTGACACGTTAACCTTTTCCAAAAATATTGTTTATGTGCACTTTTGATGCACTTTTCTCCTTAGTACTCTAAGCCTTAAAAATTGTTGCAATCGAAGTAGTAGTTGGAGTTGTTTTGTAACTGTAGTTGCATAAGTAAAAGTAGCAGTGGTATCAGTATTGGTAGTGATATGCATATATTACCTTTTTGTCAGTTGATCTTCCCCTTTAAGTATTCTCCGGAAGTTTCAACTTAATATCTAAATCAATTACTGAGATATGCCCTTTTGACAATCTGCATACGCTTAGTGTGTTTTGATTTAGTTCGAATTCCCCTCAATATTCTGTCATCTTTTCACCTTCATACGTGTAGCCTTAATTCAACTAGTATCATAGTTGTAGTGGTAGTAGTAGGAACAGCAGTAGCAGTAACATTGTATAACTATTAGTAGTAACAGTAGTAGCAGCAGCATTAATAGCAGTAGTAGCAGGTTCATTTTACCTTTTGGTCAACTGACCATCCCACTCATGATGCCCCTGAAGTTTCCTCTTGATATGATAAGCCTTTCTAAAAATATTGGTGATACGCCCGTATGAGCAATCTGTATAGACATTGTATGTTTTGAGTTAGTTCAACCTTCCCCTTAACGTTTCCTCAAATATTTTTGTCAGAATCCTCAGCCTTATGAATTATCGCTACAGAACTAGTAGTTGTAGGGATAGTAGTGGTTGTAGCAATAGTAGGCCGACTTGTGGTAGCAGTAGAAGTTGTAGTAGGAGTAGCGTGCAAACATTGCTTTTTTGGTCAATTGAACATCTCCCTTAAAATTTTCTGAAAATTCCAAATTAATATACTCAGTCATTCCTGAGTTACCCCCTTTTGGTAACCTATGTACACGTAATATGTTATGATTTGGTTCAACACTCCCCTCCACATTCCTTCAAAGACTCATCTTAATGCCCTACGTATTTTGTGAGAGTGGAAGTCAAACATGCATACCTTTACATACATTCCTTAAAAACCTTATATGCCCCCAGGGCGTAACTTAAAGCCCTTGCCCCAGGGGTCTAGGGGGCTATGCCAAACCTGGAGGCATTGTTGTATGTTCTTTGGACTATTTTAAACAAAAATGCCATCGCATAACTTCAATCAGATGCGTTTGGTAAAAAGAGGGGTAGTCGGGGAGAGGGGGCTAGTTGACTTCCATCATATTGAATTTTAAAAGGGCATTAGAACTTCCAATTTAAACCAAATGAGCCAGCCACCTCTAAAGTTTATACAACCATCCCTTCCATGAGAACTTTAAATTCGCCAGGGGAATAACTTACAACCCTCGCCCTCAGGCTCTGGTGGTTTGTATCAACCCTAAAAGCCTAGTTCTATGATCATTGGACAATTTTGAATAATAGGACTGTCTCAAAATTTCTATCGGATGCATCGCAGAAAACACGACGTATTTGTGTGTGTGCGTGGGGGGGGCTGCGCTCTGATCACTTTGACTTATAAAAAGGGTACTAGAACTTCTGATTTCCAATCCAATGAGTCCCTTCCAAAGCATATACGACCACGAAGGATGTTGATATATACGATACACTTGGGTGTTGGAGCCACGAATACATCCGTATTGACAAGGTTCTAATTGGGACTCCTCTCATTTAACAGTTGCTTTGAAATGAATGTTTCTGTAACTTCCGTCTTGTATGGGGTTGGTGAAATCGGTCTTAAATCATCACATGGCTTAGGACATGGTTTATTAGGTATTACTTAATGAATGACTTTTTCCAAGACTTTGGAAATTTATGGAAAGTCATGCACAGATAAATGATACTCGTTAGAGGAGTCGCTATGAAATAAGCATATTTGCAAAGAAGTTGCACAGGGATTTCACCAGGAAACGACAAGCTTCTGGGTTTTAATTTGAGTATTCGAACTCGAGTACTCGAATACTCAATTCGAATTGAGTTTTTGAAGTTGATTTGAAACTTGATAAGACTCTACTGGCGTTACACTGTCTAGATTTTTTATGTTCTTCATTCGTAAAGCTCGGGAATGTGGTGCATATGCCAGCGAAACAATTGTTCACCTCTGACGCTGACAAATAAGATTTATTGTTTGTCAGATTCCGTAATTAAGGGTCTTAGTTTTGGCCAGTCAGCATCTTTACTGAAGGGTGCCATTTTTTGAAGTTGGTAGACAGACATGGATCAACGTGGTTTACAGCAAACCATTTCTTGGCTTTGCAGCACACGGCAACGACTTAGTTGCGTAAACCTGCTTCATGCGGTTTAGACCATTGTTTTATAAGAGCCTTGATTTCAGTTGTGATCCATGGGTGATCAGAGGAGGATCTGAAAGTATTCTTTGTTGGCAAGTGCTCCTCGTACTTTTCGTACTAGTTTGAATTTAGAAGTTCTGTTTTTCTGTCCAGGGGTTGTTCATTGAAGAATGCTGAGAAATCATGCTGACTTATCCATCGTCCGAAGAACAGAAGTCAAGAATAAATTCCAACTAACCCAATACTTACAAAAAAACCCATAAAAAACCATAGAGAAGCACTAGATTGTGTATTTGTCTTACCGCATGGGTAACATGTTTGGTCACCGTTTATCCTTTACAAACAGAGAACAAGAATGTTCTGAATGAAGGCAGTTATTTCCAACATACTTGCAATAGCATTTGGTGCCGGCTGTAGTGATGAAAGCTTACAAGGAAGTGGCCTAATTATTTATATAAAACTCACATATTATTTCGAGGTTATATTAACCTTTTTCTCATTTCATTCTAGGTGATAACTCTACGGTCATCATTTTGTGGGTGTTTTTGAAACCCTTGACTTCTCCAAATTGAGCAAACCTCATTGTTTTTTCATAATTTCTGCTTAACTACGTCTCTAAAAGCTCAATTTTACCACTTAAGTCCTTTTTCTTTTTTCTTTGGTTTCTGTTTGTGCGTGCGTAAGATCTAGGATATTCCGCCTGAATATATATATATATATATATATATATATATATATATATATATATATATATATACATATATATATATATATATATATGTATATATATATATTATATATATATATATATATATATATATATATATATATATGTATATGTATATATATATATTTATATATCCGGGTCCCGGCACTTGGCACGCGGCCGGCCTCTATATATGGATTCTCATTGTCGCTTGTCTTCTAGACGCAGACAATTTCAGCCTTTCCTTGTTGTCATGATGTCCAAATGGACCCTAAATTAGAAGTAGTACCTTTGTAAAATTACGTTTTTTTTGGACCTTCAACTTTTGCTTCGGCTTGTCTTTTTCATTATGAAAGACATATCGCCGAACCTTTGTTTCTTTTAATTGTTCAGGTGGTGGGACAAAAACTTCTTTTTGTTTCAAAGATTTATCTATTCCAGGCTTTTGAATCTCTAAGGTATGGTAGGCATTGATGACCTTATCCATGTCAGGTTAGGTCGCAAACAAAATGTGGCGTGAAATCCAGTACAAACCTACAAAGATGCCATGAACAACGTAACTGGTTTTTACAAGTCATTGGGACCCCTGAACGTTCTATGTGTTCCCTGGGGGGCCCTCCATTTTCCAGAGGAAGGAGAAGTAAACAAATTTAACTCATTTGGAGGTTGCTGCTTACAAAGAGAATCAATAGATACAAGCACCACATGTTGAGTGCTGGGGCCGGCTTCGAAATCGATGACATAGTTTTTTTTTTCTTAACTGGCATATTGACATTTCTGGTCGTTGAAACCATCTAAAAGGATCGCAACTTTAAGGAACAACGTTTATTCTTCTCATGGGGGTTGTATCGAACCTATGGTGACGCCATGACATCAAGAAAAGGCTCAAATTGTCTGCGGTTAGAAGACAAGCGACAATGAAAATCCATATATTGAAGCCTATATATATATATATATATATATATATATATATATATATATATATATATATATATATATATATATATATATATTATGTCCCGAAAGGTAACATTTTAACTTTCAAGACGTCTCCTCTCCCCCCTCCTTGTAAAAATTTCTATCTTATGTCTGAATCCTTATGCATCTATGAAATTGCTTTTGTTTTAATTTCTTGTTTAATTTTTAGTTTGCTTTATTTACTTTATTTTTTCATAGGGTGTTACTCCTTTTGCACAGTTAGTTTTGGAGCGACCAAAATGGCTTAATCAAAAAGTTTTCGAACGGTTAGTTGACAAATACCTTCCCAAAAAGGATCGTGGATATGTAGGAAGAATAAAAGATTCAAAGGTGAGCGAAATTTTGTTGATTGTGTTTGTTGTTGATAATATTTCAAAGTTTGTTTATGTAACGAAAGCACGCATTATATGAAATAATAAACAAAAATATATATATAAGAATTAAATATATGAAATCTATATTTAATGATAGAGTAAAATATATAAGCAAGGTTAGGCCTACACCCAGGAGGGTGGCTTAGATATATCCTCCCCCACATAAAATATTGAGGAACATAAACTTTTTTTTTCGATTGTTGGATCTGGGGCCATCCCGACGGGAGGAATTGGGGCTGCATCTCTTCCTCTCTCATGATGTTCTGGAAGAAAAATCGCTATTATTGGACTGCTGTGACTAATATGTGCCAGACAAAATTAGTTGAATGTTTTATTTTATGAATTCTACCGGATAATTACCCAGGAAATTTACTAGATTTTTGATATGACAGTGTACCGAAACTCAGCGTAAGGAATATACCGAAATTTTTATGCTAAGGCAGCTTACTATTATTTGGCTAAATAATATACCAGAATTCATAGAAACTACTGGATTCAGCAAAGATAGTCTGCCGAATTCTGCTCAGTGAATATACCAAAATTTGCCCAAGGAAATTACTGGAATATGGCTCAGGAAGCTTATCATAATTGAGTACCTTAACGTAAAACGAGAAACTCACAACCTATTGGAATAATTTCGACATAAAGTTTACCAGCATGTTTTGATCCGGTAGATAACATACCATGTAGGATCTTTCTTCAACGAAATTTGGTGCGGAATATTTCTATACATTTTGGAAAATTTATTGGTATTCCTTCAAGATCGAAGACGGAGTTCAGATTTTGTAATACTGATGGTTTTCTTCCAAGATTGAAAGACACTTTAAAAAATAGTAATAACATTGCAATTAATTCACTTTTTTACCTATTCCACAAACTTGATCACTATTTGAAAAAAAATTATCTGCCAAGGGTATTGAACCTGTATCCTTCTCATTGGCTGGATAGCACTCTAACAATCTGATCTAACATACCCTTGATTTACTTTGATTTTATTTATATATTAAATACCAAGTAGCGTAACAGATAGCGTCCGTCATTATCGAACAGTAGAGTCCTATTAATATCGGCATCTTTCTAGAGATTTCCAGACAACGTAATGCTGTAATGAAGCTATCCTTGTAACGATTTTGCGATTACCGATTAAAAATTTGGGGCTTTTCATCACACCACATCAAAACGTCTTATAACAGTGAAGCAAACCAATATTAAATCTCGTGATGTGAGATTTTGGGGATATAATTATGGTATAAGGTACATTTTGGGATATAAGGAAGGGGTATTTTTATGGGGCTTTTTATAAGGCAGAGACTTGAACAGACAACAATAAATATTTGTTTTTGCTTCCAATTTATCAAACTTTTCGGAGATGTTGGGTCTCCAATAAATTTGAAAATAGCAAGTGTTAATGTTAGGATAAAGTTTGCTTTTGCGTACTCAGTCGTAGCCGTATTTTTTAATTTACGATTTTTTTTTTGCAAATTAGCTTTCAGCTTCAATGATCAAAAAAATTATTATGGCAAAAATGAACAAACATAGATCCAAAGAGTAGGGGTAACTTATACGAATGCTGAAAAACTTGAAAGCAGGAAAGGTGTCTTTTTTATGTCAAAGTCTTTGACATTATTGTTAGCACACCTCCTCTTCATTACATCCCTTTTTCGTAATATGTCTATCGTAAATTAACTAATGGAAACCAGCATTAACTACCCAGGAAAGTGAAGCCATCCACTTCACCAATCTTTTCGTTTCCCAATTTCACCGTTTCCCCTTCATTTTGTAAGGTAAACAGTTGGTAAACTTCACTGTTAATCAACAAAATTATCTTATGATGCAATAAGACCATTCTGTTAATGAGTCAACGATTTCTGGTTAAGAATGGTAAATTTGGCGAAAATGACAGAAAACGTCAATGCAATAATGTATGCCTGGAACTTCGAAGTTTTAAGATATTAGTTTGGAAAAGTTGTAGGAAAAAAGGGTTTTTGAAGAACTTTAATACTATTACATCTATCTTAAACCAAAGGCTAAAAACATTTTGGGATATAAGACAGAGGTATTTTTATGGGGGTTTTTATGGGGCTTAGATTAGAACAGACAACAATAAGTATTCGTTTTTGCTTCCAATTTATCAGACTTTCCGGAGATGTTGGAACTTCTGAAACAATCTTTGGAAGAATTTGCTCCAGTAGAAGATTTAGAAAATCAATTTTCAGATGCTCTGTAGAAATAATTTAAGAAGAACATTAATATTATTGCATCTATTTTAATCAAATATAAAATATATTTGGTTATACAAGGTGGATTTTATAAGGTCCAGGATGAAACAGACAAACAACAGGCAATAATTTTTTGGTCAAAACTTGTGAAATTTTCCTAAATTTGCTTTAATTTGTTTAACTTGTGAAATTTGTCATTGAAACAATATTTGAAAAATTTGCTCCTATACGAAAATATGTCATTAGAGACATGGTTTCTAATTATCAAATGTTTAATTATCTAATTATTAAATTATCTAATGGTTTCAAATTATCAAATGTTGTTAAAATGCTACTTGAACCTGTTAGGCTAACACTGAAAGAAAACAATTAAAATATGTGGATCCAAAAACCATGCTGCATAAAGAATTCAGATCACTGTTTTTTTCGTTGTATTTTACTAAAAATAAATATATAATGAAAAAAATATAATGAAAAAAATATATAAGTAAAAAAAAAAAATAATGACTCAAACAGTTGAAGAAGGCATGCTATTTGTTACGCTGAAGTAAAATCAAAATATTAACAAAGACATGTTGGTTCAGGTGGTTAGAGGACAATCCCACTAATGAGATGGATGTATATTCAATGTTACTGGCAGTAATTTTTTCTCTAACATCGTAATTAAGTTTGTGGAAAAGATGGGAAAGGAGCTAAACTAATTATTATTATTATTATTAAAAAAAAGTTTCCCTTTGCCTTCAATTTTGAAAGGATGCCACTTTAAGGAATACTTCGCTGTATTCGACATATGTATCTTGCTTCCGCAGCCTGCCTGACCTATTTCAGTCAGCTGGGGTTCTTGCTTCTATTTGTTTTATGTTACAAGCCCTTGGCTCGTCGTGGCATCCGAGATCCTGTGTTTTGTTTGGCTCAAGGAAGGCCTATCCGTGGCTAATGGCTCGACGATAGACAACCACCCTCGATCCCAGCTTCTGCTGCATTTCCTGAACCTGTGAAGTGGCACCAGATTGAACTTGATTGCGGATAAGCAGGATTTCTTTCGACCGCCGTCTGTTTACGACAGCAACAGGAGACGTGTCAGCTCTTAGTACGTGGTCGAACTATCGGACACTTCTGTATTTAATGACATTTGATTTGGGAGATTGCTTTCTAGTTTTTGCTGTGGATTACATAGTTGCTGACCTTTGCAGAACGCCTAACCTTTAGGAAATACCAAAGGCGTTTTTGATAGAAGGCATCCAGATCCTTGTCTTCTGAGATTTTTAAGGACCAGATCTTGCAACCGTGCAGCAGTACCAAAACCACAATTGCATCAAATATACGCAGTTTGAGTAAGCTGATAAGAGTCTAAAACCAACGTAGTCTTGTGTCTATGTAATTTTTTAAGTAGTCCAGTGAGCCTCAGAACCAATAAATTTTTGAAGTCTCATGCGAATTGAAAAATATCATGCCATTTAAGTGGAAAGTGTCCAACCTGACAGAGACAATCCCTGCTGCCTTTTATAAAAAGGCTATAATTTCTATCAAGATAAAAATGGTCTCGCTCAGTTTAAAAAATATTTTAAAATGTATTTTTGTTTCTTCATATCATACACCTTGGAGTACCTTCTGTTTATCCTACCAAAACCCCCTTAGAATAACAATGATACCTTTTTGATGTTTATTTTTGTTATGCATTAATCAGCGGCTCACCAATACTGACAAGGGAAATTAGACAAGAATAAACTTGACCAAACACGTTTGCAGGCACTTAAGGCGGCACTTTTTCTGGGAGGGAGGATTTGAAATACGAGAGCCAGCAAATTACATAAGAAAAAAATCATTATGGTTGTAAAAAGTTGATATTTTGAAAGATGATTAAAAAAAAGACCATAAAAAAATAAAAACTGTGTGGTTTTGGTTTTCGGAGAAGAGATTCATTGCGTTTCCTTGTTTGCGCATGACGGGAAACGTTTCTAAAAATTGTTTCTACAAAATTTTTAGTGTAAATCTTGAGTAGCTTAGCCATTTTACTCAAGTCCCAAGCAATCAGACATTTGATTATATATATAGAAGATAAATAAGTGAAAACCATATTATACCTACATTGCTTGTATCTAATTCCATACCCTACTTGTTTGTACATCTTTTGTGTTCCCGATTTTCGAATATATTTGCCCTGTTTGGTTCTATCGCCACATTGAAGAGCCTATTGACATAATTATGTGAGTTTAAAAAGAGTTTTGGAAGCTAGCTCTGGGTGGAGGGATATCATTTACTTAAAAAGGCTATTCACTCTGGCCTTTTAATACCATTATATTTTTAGGCTAGTTTTATTTGATTTTAATTTTATTTAAGGTCATTTTTAAAGCTGGAAGAATATGGTCACATCTGTTATATTCGAGCCTATCTTATCCCCACTTTCGTGCTAGAATTGTGTCTAGATTAACGCTAATTTGGGTGATTTTGGCTGACTAATTTAAATTTGAGAATTTGGGTTCAATATCTCAAAATATGAATATTTGGAACGATTTTATATCGTTTTGAATTCACTAAATCTCACCTAGTATGTGAATTTATAGCTTGACCAAAAAAAGATTCTTCTTTGAATGTCCATGTTTTACAACCTCAAATGTTTGCAAAAGAAGCGCTGCCTTTTCTGTTACAAAACGAGTTTTTTTTTGCAAATATACGCTCTGATCACGCTGGAAGACTATGCCACGTCTGTCCGAACATTTTTAAAAGCGAGATACCCAATACTTGTTTTTCTCTTTATAGTGTAGCCTAATCATCGTAACTTTTTGTCCAATGCCATCCTTCCGCGTGCATGTCAAGATGCTGCAAATAACAGATACGATCTAAGTTATTTTTAACTGGATTTTTTTTTTCTCACAATTTCTGAGTAGCAAAGAAAAAATTTTGATTTTTACTTTTACTTTATTTTCTTTTGATATTTTGATGAAAATAAATCAAGTTATTTAAATTTTTTTAAGAAAATGTGCTACTACTACAAATACTAACAAAAACTTGTTACAGCACCAAACCGTCTGATGTCAACACAGCTGCGCACGCTCCTCCACCGCTTCCCCCTCCATTCGGGGGTGACCTTTTGTAAAGAAATTCTTATTGTATCTTATACAGATTTTCAGATATTATTTTAAATCTACCCCCTCTGGCTCGGCAGCTGAATATATCAGCAGCTGGTAATTTGTTATTAGTAACTAAAGTTTTTGCAAAGTTTCTAAATGATAGTTTTGGAGATTGTGGAAAATATCTCCGAGAAACTTTTTTTACACCATGGTTGGGATATCATTAAAAGGAATTAAATAAAAGAAAAGGTTATAGAATTAATCCAAAATACAAAAATTTTTGAAACATTTTTGATCCTGGATCAATTTTAGCGCAAAAATCATCCATGTAACTGGTACCAAACTATGAGACTGATGCCTACGTCTGTCACTCATACAGACATTAGATAACTTCCGTAAAGCTAATCCTTCTATCTCCCTCCTTAAGAATTTATAATCCCTCTGCCCACCGTATCTCGAATATGTTGTCCACTTTGACACTATTGTATATCCCATGAAGAATCCGTAAAAATTGAATCCATGTAAAAAAAAGCCCTGCGAATAATGTTCAAAGAAGGTAAAGTGCCATACTCTCTGCTTCTAAGAAAGGCAAGGGTAGGAAACTCTTGAGCGGAGGAGAGTTATATTGTGTCTCCGTTTTGTAAAAAGATGCTGTTGCAACCCTCTCAAGGAAAATATTTTCCCCAAATGTTACTCCCCATCCAGATTCCCGCCGCTTCGAGTTGTTTCTGAACCCATTCATGTTTTGTCCCCCATTCGTTGCTTTACCTCCAGGTATGAAAAAACCTTTGTCCCTTTCATTACAGAAGAAATAAAGAAAATGTCCCGCTAGTTTCCCTTTTCTATATTGGAGGGTGGTGCTGTCACGGTTTTGAATTTATTCGGTTGCTTTGGTCCTTTTAACTCATTTAACTTTTGATATATTTATTTTTTAATAGTTTAGTTTGAGCCTTTTTTATCTTTTTAATTTTTTAATATACATTTTCCAGTGAAATTTTTGATTGACGAATTTATTCTTCTGAAATTTCTTTCTCTTTTTCGTTTTCGTTTTGTCATTCTTTGCTAGTTTTCCGGTTTTCATGTCTTTTATGCGATTTATTACTGTGAATCGACACGATTGTAATGTTTTTTTGTTTTGTTTTAGAGGATACGAAAATATTCAATGGTGGGACTGCCTTTTACTGTTCTTCTTCTACTGGGCTGCCTGTTTAATGCCGATTCCACATACCTGGTTAAGTCCATTCTACTGGGTGTGATAGCGCTTTTTGTTCATTTGATTGCCAAATATTTATTTGATGATAATGCAATTAATATTGTACCGATCTCAATTTATCTTTCAACCAAAGTAAGTTTTCTTCTGAAATTGCTATGGCTTTGTTGTTATTTTCCTTTTAAGTTTTTAAAGCTATTTTTCAGAAGCGGTTGTAGAAAAAAAAGTTAAGAGATATAAAAACTGAAAATGAGAAAGAAAGAGATAGACAAGGAAATATAGACTTGAATTAAAAACTGATTAATCTGGTCCCACATTGAGATGTCTTACGTCAAGTAGGTTAATCTAAGCAAAATAATGAATAGTATGTAAGTTAATAAAACGGAAACACTTTTAATATTCAGAACATTGGGAGGAAACAATAATATAATATGCTGAAGACATAAAACCGTAATAATATAATAATATAAAGCCGTCTAATTATTTTTATTTTTTATATTGATCGATAAAGATATATTGAAAATAAAAATTTGTAAAAATCAGTTAAATTATGCGTTCTGGAGAAATATTACAATTTTCAAATATGTCTTTATTGCTCTATACTGAATGTACAAGAATTGATATAATATTTACAAAATCAAGATAAAATACTTTTTTTCGTGCTTGTAAAATTTACTGAACATAATCATGGTTGCAGTATCTGCCTCAACTTTGAGAAAGTGATTCAACTTTTATTGTTTTGGATATTGGAACCGAAATTTTTAAGTTTAATCGGAGGGATGTTTCTGTGTTGAGACAATTTCTGATGAAATCAGTTGATTCGTTTCAATTTTTTTTGTAAATGATCAGTTCTAGTATCAAAACAAAATGAATCCTGGGTGGTTTTTCTCCCTTGACGCTGCTGAATACTGTCCGACTAAGTAAACAAGTTTTTTGGCAGTCAATAGTATTTGTTCAGTCATGTATTCGAAAAAGGGCCTGAAACCCACCCCACGACCCCCTCCAGGCCCTTTTTTCGAACCCCTCCACCGTAAAAAGATCGCAGTAAAAAAGATTAGTTAGAATAAATCTATATTAGAGCTACTCCTGTATAGAATAAGTTTTAACAGGCATCTGATCAGGATTGCCAGCCGTGCAAAAAAAAACACACTAAATTTTAGTATTTTTTGGTTGATTGAGGGATTTTCTTCAATAATGTAGTGATTTATGATTATTGTAATATATGTAGTGATTTATGATTATGATAATTGTAGTGATTCCTTCAAAACAACATGCACGGCTACACGCACATTGGCTGTCCTCTGCCAAAATCTAGTGTCTGCATATTTTGGTTTTCTTAACAAAATAGTTATTTTGGCAAAATACTGAATTTTTTTCGAACGAGATAAAATGCGATGATAATAAATTTTGCCAGTAGTTCAAATTCAAATTTTTGTCTGGATACTAGGTTTTGACATAAGGGCAGCCAATATTTTGTCTCCATGGCAAAATTATCTAAAGTAGTATACCGGTCGGCCCCAAAACCACCGTATTTTACGGTTTATTCGATGGATTTTTTTTTATGACGAAAATGGCGTATATTTCAATTTTTTGAAACTGTTTCATATGATAAAACCAAAAGCGTTAGCTTTTGGCTCTTGCAGTTAATTATACTAACAAAAACGTGACGTCATGTTTCTGTGTCGACTGACGTCATGAAGTTAGTTGTCGTCATTTTGCTATGACGGTGACGTCATTAAAGATATTTAAGACATATATGTTCACGTAGAAATCTATTAATGTTTAAGTTTAAAATGACTGATTAACTTACAATGGCAAAAGCCGATGAAGATGCTCAAAGAGTCTATGCCAAAAAACTTGCTGCTGATAGAGAAAGTCAGAAAAGAAAGCGCGCCGAGGAATCAAAAGAACAGCAAGGAAACAGGCTTGAGGCTGATAGAGAAAGAAAGAACAGAAAGCATGCCGAGGAATCAAAAGAACAGCAAGGAAACAGGCTTGAGGCTGATAGAGAAAGAAAGAACAGAAAGCGTGCCGAGGAACTACCAGAGCAACGCGAAAGCAGACTTGCTGCTAAAAGAGAAAGTGAAAAAAGAAGGCGTGCCGAGGAATCACAAGAACAGCAAGAAATCAGGCTTGCTGCTGATAGAGAAAGTAAGAAAAGGAAGCGTGCCGAGGAATCACAAGAACAGCAAGAAATCAGGCTTGCTGCTGATAGAGAAAGTAAGAAAAGAAAGCGTGCCGAGGAATCAGAGCAACCTGAAAGTTATCGCCTGGCATTCAGAAGACTACACCGTTCACCCCAATCAACATGAATGCTTCTTTCTACACCTGCTTTTGGTGAATGTACCCGGTCCGACATCCTTTGAGTATTTGAGAACTGTAAACGGTACTATACATGACACTTACCGTAGTGCATGCCAAGCTCTGAATTTATTGGAGAATGACCAACACTGGGATAACTGCATCAATGACGCGTGCGAAACGTCAACCCCAAGTCAAATTCGTGCATTGTTTGGCATCGTTTTAACAACTTGATCTCCATCAGCTCCTACAGAGTTCTTTTTGAATGCGCCAGGAGGTACTGGTAAAACGTTTGTGATAAAACTGATTCTGGCATCAATTCGATCAAAAAATGATATAGCGTTGGCAATTGCGTCGTCCGGAATAGCCGCAACGTTGCTGCCTGGTGGAAGAACTGCTCATTCCGCTTTGAAATTGCCTCTGAATTTGCATTCTACAGAAACTCCCACGTGCAATATTTCCAAATCATCTGGGATGGGTAAAGTATTGCAGCAATGCAAACTTATTATTTGGGATGAGTGCACAATGGCACACAAAAAATCGCTCGAGGCTCTAGATCAATGCTTGAAAGATTTGAGAGGGAAGTCGAAACCCTTTGGCAGCACATTAATATTGCTTGCGGGAGATTTCAGGCAAACATTACCTATAATACCTAGATCAACTCCTGCAGACGAAATGAATGCTTGCCTGAAAAATTATAATTTATGGGCACATGTAAAAATATTAAAATTAACTACAAATATGCGTGTCCGATTGCAAAACGATGACTCTGGTCAAACATTTTCAGATCAATTGCTGGCAATTGGAAACGGAAAGCTCCCAGTAGACTCAATTTCAGGACGTATACAACTACCTGCTGATTTCTGTAATTTAGTGACGTCCAAAAATGAATTGATTGAAAAAGTATTTCCAAATATTCTAAAAAATTTAGTCGACACAGTTTTGGAACCAAATGAAGCGGTTAATTATCCATCTGAATTTTTAAATTCCATAGATCTTTCAGGGTTTCCACCACACGTGCTACAACTAAAAATAGGCGTATTAATAATACTTTTAAGAAATATCAACCCACCAAAGCTTTGCAATGGCACGTGACTTGCCGTAAAAAAAACAATGGAAAGCCTAATAGAGGCCACAATCTTGACAGGGCCTTTTGAGGGCGAGGCTGTTCTTATTCCTCGGATTCCCATGATTCCAACGGATCTGCCTTTTCAATTTAAAAGATTGCAATTCCCAATTCGATTAGCATTTGCAATCACCATTAACAAAGCTCAAGGTCAATCATTAGAAAAATGTGGTATAGATCTTAATACTGATTGTTTTTCCCATGGACAATTGTACGTTGCATGTTCGAGGGTCGGTAAACCTGACAATCTATTTATATGCAGCGACAATTACACAGCGAAGAATGTTGTATATTCGCAAGTTTTACGCAGTTAATTTGTATTGTATCTATCTATCTATCTATCTATCTATATAAAAACGAGTTGTGTGTATGCATGTTTGTTTGTTTGTAAAAAGACCGTTTGCATATGACGTCATTATTAGTACATACGGCTTTGTATATGCACAGACAATGGGAAAGCCAAGAATGTTGTATATTCGCAATTTTTACGTAGTTTAACTCCTGCAGACGAAATGAATGCTTGCCTGAAAAATTATAATTTATGGGCACACGTAAAAATATTAAAATTAACTACAAATATGCGTGTCCGATTGCAAAACGATGACTCTGGTCAAACATTTTCAGATCAATTGCTGACAATTGGAAACGGAAAGCTCCCAGTAGACTCAATTTCAGGACGTATACAACTACCTGCTGATTTCTGTAATTTAGTGACGTCCAAAAATGAATTGATTGAAAAAGTATTTCCGAATATTCTAAAAAATTATAAAAATAATAAATGGCTAAGTGAAAGAGCGATTCTCGCACCCAAAAATATAAACGTCCACGAAATCAACAATATTGTTTTGACCAAGATTCGAGACCAGGCAGTCCTTTACAAGTCAGTCGACCCAGTTTTGGAACCAAATGAAGCGGTTAATTATCCATCTGAATTTTTAAATTCCATAGATCCTTCAGTGTTTCCACCACACGTGCTACAACTGAAAATAGGCGTACCAATAATACTTTTAAGAAATATCAACCCACCAAAGCTGCAATGGCACGCGACTTGCCGTAAAAAAAACAATGGAAAACCTAACAGAGGCCACAATCTTGACAGGGCCTTTTGAGGGTGAGGCTGTTCTTATTCCTCGCATTCCCATGATTCCAACGGATCTGCCTTTTCAATTTAAAAGATTGCAATTCCCAATTCGATTAGCATTTGCAATCACCATTAACAAAGCTCAAGGTCAATCATTAGAAAAATGTGGTATAGATCTTAATACTGACTGTTTTTCCCATGGACAATTGTACGTTGCATGTTGGAGGGTCGGTAAACCTGACAATCTATTTATATGCAGCGACATTTGGACAGCGAAGAATGTTATATCTGCTGAAAATTAATATATCTGATATCTAAAAACTTGGTAAGAGATTAGCCCCTAAACTTTCCTTATACAAGATACACTCTCGAGTGATAATTTTGATTTTTTTGAATCAATATCTATATTCTTTCTTCATTTGTCATTTTACAGTTCATTAGTGAAGTTGGCTCTTTGTGTCGTTCTTTGTTTTTAATGCTGATTTTTTCATTTTGGTCGCGGACCTCAGTTTACTTTTACATTTTCACACTGAGAATGGATGAGCAGAAGTCTTGGCTTAAATATTCTTACTGCGTCCTTGTTTTCAATGTACATAAATATTCCGAGTTTTTTCTATTGTTCTGTATTTTCTCCCACTCTCTTCACTTGAAAGTTGCTTAAGACGAGGCACATGCTATTAAGCCTATAATCGGTACCAAGAAGCTGCTCGATCAGGCTCTGCCAAAGTGATCTGCGGTCGATTGAGTTGAAGCCACGACTTGTGTCACTTGTAGCCATGTTCCGGAAAATAGCTAGTGGTTTGACATGTTTCTTCACGATGTTCTGCTATGACTTGATCTGGCCTCTCGGTTTTCTCTTTCAAGAGGAGGGAGGTACTGTAGTATGGACCTGGCGTGTTAGGGTTTCCTCTTGGCGTCGCATTACATGGCTAAGTCACTTGAGATGTCTTTTGTTGGTCATGCTGAACGTTGTAAGCTTTTGTCCGCACTTCTTCATGAGCTGATGGTTGCTGATTTGTTACGACCGTCTGGTGTTGCAAATACCTCTTAGGCAGTTTTGAATGCTGATTGCCTTAGCTGCCATATCTGTCGTTGCCGCCACTCTTTATCATTTCTTCCGCCTTCAGTGCTGAGTCGAATTATATGAAAGTACTTTCATCAGCATATTCTAGGTCACCCACGCTTTCTTTGACTGAAAATGTCACGCCATCTTCTTTATTCAATGCTTCCTTTATAATCCAATCTACTAAGAAAATGGAAAGAAATGGGGACGCTGGACAGGTTTGGCGAATACCTGTTTTAGTTTTGTCAGTTCGCCATATACTTGGATATTAGTGTCTGTATCTTCATAAGAAGCTTTGAGCTGGTCGACCAATTTAGTTGGAACACCATCTTCAAGCATTATCTGCCAGAAGATAGGCTGGAGTATAAAGTCAAATGAGGCGATGAAGCCAAGAAAGGTGGCGACAATATCTTGTCCATAAATGAACTGATGGTGGGGGAGTGTCAGAGTGAAAATATGGTCAACATCCATCTCTGGGTCTAACCTAGCCCGGTTCTTTCCTGTTCGTTGCTCTCGTTTCTTTCTAAAACGGTTCATGACAACTACTGCAAAACTCTTCTTGGCTTCGCCAACTATGGAAATAGTTCTTGCAACCACCTTTATCTCCCTTTTGAAAATAGGAATCATAATTGCTTTGCGCCAGTCTTGGAGGATACATCCGAATTCCAGATTTTTCTGAGTAAGTTCCGTCAGGGCTTTCTACGAGTTCTTGGCTTCTCTTATCAATTTCTGCAGATAGGGAATGCTCTCCTGAGGGTTTGTGGTTTTTCAAGGATTTAATGGCATTTCTGACTTCTTCTGTTGACCGCGGTGATATTTCACATGGGTACTGCTCCTCTAGTGGCAGTGGCATTTGATGACAGATTTGGCTCGGCAACTGGGGTTTTGTCTGCCTTTTTCTATTCAAGATCTTTGAAGTTATCTTTCCACTGATCCAGTGTTTCTTGACGGTTTTATATGATACTTCCGTATTTCGTTCTCAGGTTTTCTGAGGTACAGCTCTTTTTCAGACACAGCTCTTCGAAGACTCGGTACTGTTTGTTGGTCTAATTTTTGGTTGCCATCTCCTCTAACTCTTTGGCCCAGCTTGACCAGTAGGTATTTTCGTCCCTCCTAGCCAGCTTGTGGGCTTTCTTGCGCAGTTTTTTGAATGCTGTCCTGTTAGGGCTTTCTCTTGTCCTCCAAAGCAGTCTGTGTTTTTGGGCTGAACCATTTCTTGGTGGCTGGTGTTCTCTTTCCTAGAACCTGCCCAGCAGCCTCTTGTGTGATTTCTTTCATTATCTGACAGGACTCTCCTATGGTTTCATTTGCCGTTCAATCAGATTTATGTTCCAGTTGTTCCAGGACCTGAAAATGGTTTCTTAATTGCAGGGTAAACTCAGGTCGTACTTCTGGACCTTGGAGTTTTTCCGTGTTAATCCTAGGGCTGTCTGGATTCTTTCCAATTAGAGAGTTTAAGTTTTACTGTTATTAGGAGGAAATGATCTGAGCTTTTCTTTGATCCAATGTCGGCTCCTCTAAACACTCTACAGTTGACTATGGGTGACCTCCATCTCTGATGGGTCAATATGGTCAAGTAGAGCAAGGGTACGACCATCTCTCAATTTTCACGTGAAAAGGTGGGCGTTATTGTGCTTATTGAACGTATTATGATATTTAAAGGTGGTATATCATAGCCATCAGCAGCAGCTGTGTCCGTCGGAGTATTTTTTCCCTCGGCCATACGGTCCAAAACTAATATGCTCATAGGGCTCAAACTGAGGTCGAATCCTTACTTTAAAGTCTCCAGCAATGAATAGTTTTCTATTTCGGCAATGAGTGTATCATAGAATTTATGTTTCTGGGAGGTAAATCGATTCACGGGTCGGTGCGTAGGCAGTGATGACTATGATGTTAAAGGGATGACTTAACACCCTGATCCAGGCTATGCGGTTCGATATTGGCTCCCGTTCCAAGATTCTGCAGTCTCATTTAAGAGGCATCTGACGCCATGTAAACAGGATCCGTCACTGAATTCAGGGTTCTAGAGCTGAAATTTTGTTGCCACTGATCGGGTTGTTGATTACTTTTTTGATCCGACTGTTCATTCGGATCTCCGTTAGGTATAGAAAATCTAACTTGTAACGATAAACTTATAAGCCTCTTAAAAGCCTGTATCATGTCACATTTCATAGAGTAAACGTTCCAAGTTGCTATTCTTAAGATTTTGTTCAGCACCTTCATCGCGCTGCTGAATTCATGAATTTTCGCCGAGGACGTGGGTGAACGCCGTAGCATGTATTGATCTCTTATTCTGGTCCAATTGAGAGTAAGCAGTTCGCAGGGGAGGTTCACCTGACGCCTTGGCCCATGCCGCCACAGCAGCCAAGAATACATCTTGCCACGTGAACCAACCTATCTCTGAAGGAGTTGGAAGGGACCAGATCTTTACTTTTGCATATACATGTGCTGTCTTAATTGTTTGTCCTTGCTAATGTGCTGGCCGTACTAAAATTGTCCTAAGTTGGGGTTCACGTTTAATAAGACTTTATCTAGATAAAGTACAATGTATTGCGATCTTTTGTTTCTATTCGAGTTTACGAGTATGCGATTTTTTTTTCTTTCTTGGTGTTCTATGTCAAGTATAATTAATTACTGTTTCAACATAAATGTATTAACTAGTAATTTACGAGAGATAACATTCATTGTCGCGATCTCGAAATGTCTTTTTTTCAATTATATTCTTTTTGATTGCATTGTTGTATTATGTTCATATATTGTTGTATTATTATGTATTGTTGTATTATGATCGTTCTACTACTGCTTTTTCTTTAAGATATATTCAGAAATTTCCCAAGATATTCAAAGATACCGCTAGTGCCTGAAGCAATTAGTTCCGTATGACATGGAATTTTTTGTACAAAATAAAATAAAAATAAGCACACTCATTTAAAATGGCGACTCCTCAAGTCCATGGAGAGGTAGATTGTACCATATTGGCCTCTAGAATAACGCTGTATGTTTGAAATTTTGTATGGGTGGGGGCAATTTTTTTTTGCGTTTTTTAATTAAATCAGTGAAAATACTAAATTAAATTTTTCATTGAAAATACCCCAAAAGAGGTATTTCCAAATTGGTGAATAAGGTGTTCCAGCCGGACTTTAAGTGGAGATAAATTTAATTTAGCGAGGGCTTGATCGTAGGGTATGCCACGGTCTCGGAGTATAATCCTTGTTGCTCTTTTCTGGACGCACTCTATGTCGCGTAATAGGTACGCTGTGCGGATAGCAGATGGACCCCACACCGGGCACGCGTACTCGAGCAACGGGCGAACATAACACGAGTAGACATGGAGAAGGCTTTTAGTATCACACCCAAAACGCCTCATTTTGGTAAGTGTCTGAAGGCTTGCATTAGCCTTGTGGACGGTTAAATGTTCTCCTAGACTGTGATTATTTTTCATTTTCTCAATAAGGTATAATTTAATTTAGTAATTTCTTATATTTTTTTTTACAAAAAGTTTAGTTTAAGGAAAAAGAAACATCTATGACCACTGAAGAAAGAAAAATAAGAAAATAGTATGGCGAATATGATAAAAGTATAGCGAAAAATACGTCCCCACTCAAATAATGATTATGTCAAATTGATATCAAAGTCCTGAAGGATAATGTATCCTTAAAGGATCAGATATACATAGTAATTAAGAAACTTAAACGAAATTAATTAGTTCAAAAACAATGTTTAAACTTGCAATAATTTTGATATTATCCATTTGGGGCCAGATGAAATTTTAATCGAGTGATAGAACAAACAGGGAAACGCATGTTCAGAGCCAGTTGACTGTGAGCAAGTCAAGTCATGGCTAATTGTAGAAAAAGCCAAGAAAGATAATTCAATTAAGTGAGAAGACAAATATGGCATTAATTTCCCCCCCCCTTCATTGCCGTCGTTAGCATCTCCCACTTAGGCTACACCTCTCATGCATGTCACTCCGCAATGCCGAACTAGGGTTAACCTGTTGAGGTTCTAGCCGGCTCATTCACGCTAGGGGAGCAAATTAGCAAATATATTTGTTAGTTGCAAATATGTTTGCTAGTTGCAAATATATTTACAACTAGCGATGGCTTGAAGGCATCCGTTCTTTAAGTGGTGAATATGGGCATGAGAAAGGACTAAATTGTTGGTACATGCTTGGGGATTGACTACCGCCAGAGAAATAGTCTAACCATTCAACGACTTTAAGAATCCATACTTTAAGCGGTGGGCATAGGCTATAGACACAGAGGGGGTATTTACCCCGGGTGCATAAATTGTAGGGGGCGCGAAATTTCAAATAAATTATCTAACAGCTATAATCTTTTTGTAATTTTGAAATTTCATATTTATTAAAATAAAGTATGGGGCACAATTAATAAATGAAAATGATTAATAAATTACTAATTGACTATTAAAAAAGAAATTAAAAATATATTTTTTTAAATAATAATTATTAATTAATTATGAAATTGAAAATTATCCTGTTAATAAACGAAAAATTGTTAAAATTTGACTCGAAAAACTTAGGCAGTACAGGGGGGGGGGTACAGAAGGGTGTAAGAGAGTCCAGGTCAGCCACTGCATATGTTGCTCCACTAGATATCACAAACATTATACTAGTTCATGCACTTACTTTTCCTTAAGCTTAACCCCTTATGCGTCTACAGACATGCTCTATGAAAGTCAGTAGGTGAATTTGCATATCTACAAATTGACAAGTCTCAAAGTTACAAAGTGATTAGTTCAAATTAATATCTAATTTATTCTAGATTATTTATCATTACAGGCTTGGATTTACATAGTGATGATAGTTGTAGTAAGTCCTGCATTTGGTATGCTGCCAACTTCAGCCTTTTTACTGCTCTCCTTGTTTCTTCTTTATTCGTTCTGGAAATGTTGGAAGTCAGATCCTGGAATCGTTGAGAGCACAACAGAAAGCAAATATAAGGTAACAATCTTTCTTTCCAATGTAGTTTTTTTTGTTTATTTTGACTTGGTATCCCTTAAACAGTCTTTTCTAGAAATAATTTTCAATTAATCGAAATTGTCTTCTTTTAACGGAAAGGTCGACGTGGGGCTTTGGTCTCTCCTAAACCATCTTTCTGTCCTCCACCACCAAAACTTTAGTAAAAATATTGTATGTGGCACTTAGTTCGAACCTGAATCATACAAGGATCTGAAATATTTTGCAATTGTAGGTGAAATTGGGCTTGTGGCCTCGTTAGAATTAAATTTTGTTACATCTTTGAAAATAACTTAACATTTATTTATATTAAAAAAAAAATACGCTAGTCAGGCCATTAGAAATGTGAGGATCAGAAAATTTGCTATTTTTAAGGCAAATTAAAAGCAAAAATAGCAAATTTGCTATTTTTTATTTTTTCCTATTTTTCGCTATTTATTTTGCTATATTTTTAATATATTTGCTATTTTAGATCATTTTCTAAGAAACAGTCTTAAATAATACCGCAATTCAGGCTCTATGAATGGATAGGCCTGAAATCAATCAAGCCAGTTGCAGTTGTACACTTCATAAATTCCTGTTTTTCCACAGAGAGCTTGAAACTTAAAGATGCTGAAATTCACTTTCTTTGACGCAAAGTTTTGCGGCATTAAAGAGCAAAGTTGAAACTTAAAGAGCAAAGTTGAAACTTAAAACGAGCAAAAATTATTGCTTCATAGATCTACAAAACTAGCTTAAATAAACTGACTCGTAATATTCTCCAGTACTTGTAAAATTTTAAAATGAATGCTCTACTAAAAGACCTAAACAGGATGGTTCAAATTGATGGGTCTGATGGGTCAGGATTGATGGTTCTAACAGTATTAATTGGTTCAAATTAATACTGTTAGCCGTTCCTAAGATATTGCTGATACACCCTCTATGCACATAGTTTCTTTTGATTTAGTTCAACTTCCCCCTCAATATTTTCTGAAATTTTCACTTTAATACTCCTAGCTTTTGTAGTGGTCGCAGTAGAAATAGCACGTGTATTAGTAATATTAGCAGTAGTAGTAGTAGGATGCGCATATTGTCCTTTGGTCAATTGCTCATCCTCCTCATTATTCCTTGTAAGTTCCAACTTTAATACCCTAAGCTGTTCCTGAGACACGATCTTTTGACATCCTGGATGCGCATAGTGTGTGTTGATTTAATTAAACACCTTCCTCCACGTTCTCTGAAAGCTTCACCCCCTAATACTTTAGGCTTTCTGGACAGCAAGGGTCAAACATACCCCCCTTTTCCAAGTAATGGGTAATTTGTATAACTTAGATCCCTTGCCCCAAGGAATGGGGGGGGGCTGTCAATTCCAGAGCCATATTTATTGGACCTTTTAGCAATGTTGAACGAAACGGCTGTCTCAAAATTTCTATGGGTTCTCCCGGGGAAATAATAGGTGTGAGTGGCCCTCCAAATATTTTGGTTCTAAAAAAAAAGATACTAGAACTTTTAATTTGCAATCGTATGAGCCCCCTCCGAAGTTTCTACAATAATTCCTTCCATAAGAATTGTCTTGGTGAAAAAAATACATAGAGCCCACTTTGCTCTTTGCTTAAGTAGCGCTAATACGCTGCTTATTATAGGGAGCTCAAAACCTAGGGATTTTAGACCATGAAAAAGCGACTGATTACCTTAGAATTTGCAATCCTCGGTATTTTGACCCTATTCGAGCAAAAGTTTTTTTGTTGTGTGGCACTGAATGGCTGGAAAATCCGCTTTGCTTTGCTTTTTGAAGATCAGGGCCTGGGTTTGTGGGGCTCAAAACTTTCTGTTTAAAGTTTTAGACCATGAAAAGGTGGCTGGCTATCTTAGAATTTTTTACTTCCTTGTATTTAACTATCTTTTGGCAAAGATTTGTGTTTTATTTCGCAAAGAGGAAGATAAATTCTTTTTTGTTGTGGGACAATGTCCTTTGTTATTTGAAAAGGTCATCATGTGTTACTCAGAGCGCACTTTTTTTTTAAGATAGGGGTTCAAGCTCTTCTGTGTGGGGGACCGTGGAAAATTCATTGGGTCTCTGAGAGTTTCACTCTCCAATATTTTGATCCTCTATGGGCAAAGACTAATGTTTTATGGCATGAAATGGCATAAAACGCCACTGGGGTGTCGTCTGTCAAGATGGGAGGAACAAAACCTTCTTTTCGGGGTTGTAAGCAATGGAAAATGGAGTGACTGTCTTAGAATTTCCATTTTCTGGCATTTTGACAAGGGCACTGGTTATGGGGATTTCCTTTCAGATGAGCAATCTCCCAACATTCTACGGCAACTGGTGTGATACGATCATTCCTGGGGGAAAAAAGAAAACATGAGAAAAATACAAAAAAAAAAATTCCTTTTTGCTTAAGATTGGGAGGTTTATTCTATCTCTAGAAGATTTTTGACCATAGAGATTCTAATGGTACACTTTTCATTTTGATTCGACATTACATTTGAGGGGTTTCGAGCGCTTTGGGAAATTCCTGAGGGGCTCGAAATTCCAACTAATTTGTTTGGGAAGGAATTTTTACTATAAAAATCAACTGAGACAAAAATTACCATCTTGTGCATTTTGGTTTTTGTCTTCTTCTTGTTTTCCCTCATGAAATTTATGAACTGCTTCTGTTTTGCTGTAAATTCATTTCGGCTATTTATCCATTTTTATTGTATATTTTCGAAGGGAAAATAGTAATAACAACTAAGACAAGGGGTCTAGAAAACTGAAGGGTTTTGGCTCTTGTTTTCCTTCATTAGGGGAGTGAGCCCCCTCCCTCCCAAAAATAGAAATTAATTCGAAATATATTTTAAGGCTTTATAGCCATTTCCTAGCCATAGCCCTTCCTAGCCCTAAACATTTCCAAAATACAAAAAAAGGAGGAAAGATTGAAAGTAGATAATATTGGATGACCAAAAATGAAACAAATTCTTTTCAAATAGATATGAACGAGACTTTAATGCAGTCTCAATCCATCTCCTAAAACAAGGGGGCTCTTTGTCCCCCTCCGTCAGTATTATATCCATATAGTGGTTACAACAGTGTCAACTCAGTTTTATGTCAGCTACTTAGTTTATCTGTCATAAAAAAAATGATTGCTGTCTTTGATTGTTTTGAAGAAAATATTCGTTTTTTAATACGAAGATCTAGTTTATTTCTTGAATGTTTTAAAACATTTTTTAGGGAAGGATTCTGTTCAAACATTGTTTATTTTGCCTTATAATAGATTTTGGTTATTATTTGGGATTATAAAATTTATCTTGTAATAGCGATTAAAAAAACTTCAAATGTAACCGTTCAATTTTTGTCATAGAATCAAACTTTACTTTTATGATTTTCTTTCAAATTAACAATGTCCATTTTAGTCAATAGTTCGACTGGCAGAAACAACTGGTTTCGACCTCGAGAAATTTTGCACCACATGTCTAGTTAAACTTTATTTTTATGATTTTCTTTCAAACTAACGATGTCCATTTTAGTCAATAGTTCGACTGGCAGAAACAACTGGTTTCGACCTCGAGAAATTTTGCACCACATGTCTAGTTAAACTTTATTTTTATGATTTTCTTTCAAACTAACGATGTCCATTTTAGTCAATAGTTCGACTGGCAGAAACAACTGGTTTCGACCTCGAGAAATTTTGCACCACATGTCTAGTTAAACTTTATTTTTATGATTTTCTTTCAAACTAACGATGTCCATTTTAGTCAATAGTTCGACTGGCAGAAACAACTGGTTTCGACCTCGAGAAATTTTGCACCACATGTCTAGTTAAACTTTATTTTTATGATTTTCTTTCAAACTAACGATGTCCATTTTAGTCAATAGTTCGACTGGCAGAAACAACTGGTTTCGACCTCGAGAAATTTTGCACCACATGTCTAGTTAAACTTTATTTTTATGATTTTCTTTCAAACTAACGATGTCCATTTTAGTCAATAGTTCGACTGGCAGAAACAACTGGTTTCGACCTCGAGAAATTTTGCACCACATGTCTAGTTAAACTTTATTTTTATGATTTTCTTTCAAACTAACGATGTCCATTTTAGTCAATAGTTCGACTGGTAGAAACAACTGGTTTCGACCTCGAGAAATTTTGCACCACATGTCTAGTTAAACTTTATTTTTATGATTTTCTTTCAAACTAACGATGTCCATTTTAGTCAATAGTTCGACTGGCAGAAACAACTGGTTTCGACCTCGAGAAATTTTGCACCACATGTCTAGTTCAAAGACCCATTAGATCAAAACATTGCTCCGTTTGCAATCGATGTATTGCAAGGTTTGATCACCACTGTCCATGGGTTGGAAATTGTATTGGTAAGTTTTTTTTTAAATGTATGAAATTTACTCCAATCAAAATTTCAAAAATAAAAATTAACCTATTCGCAATCCACTTCTTTGTTCTATTGTTCCGTTGCTCTGTTTTCAATAGAAAGTTTACAAACTTCCCCACGAAACTTGGGATCCCTCACCAGCAACTACCCCAGCAACCAGTGCAACTTTCAACCTCTTTGGGGGGGGGGAGCATGTATCCCTAAAATGACCCCCTGGGTCCACTCTTGTTACCCTTTAATTTTCATTCTCGGGATTTTTTTTTTGAAAATAATTAAGTCAACATTCAAACGGACAGATATTACTACAAACAGGAGTAGGGCTACTGCCCCCCTCTAAGCGTTCTAAAGGTTATTGAGTCATTTGCTTGTTACTGAAAATCATATGTTTTTGAATTTGTTAAAACATTGCCGAAAAACAAAAATAAAGTAAAATCACGATAATAATCAAGATGCCAATAACTAATAAAATAAACTGAGTGTCTAATTTGTGATAATTTTGTTTAAAAGCGTGTTTTTTTAATGCTGTATTTACAAAAGAAAAAAACTTCTAAATTTACATGGTTTTCAGTAGGCCTAAAGCATGTAAGACGCGCTTAGAAAGTTACTCGGGAACTTTTTTTTTCTATTTATGAAAACTTGTTTATTTATCAGGGATCGTACAGGGTCCCTTCTTTGTCACTTTCTTTTGCCAGGTCACTGAATGGAAAAAGCCACATTTTTTACTATTCACAATCTCTTAAAACAAGACCTGGCTACAGTATTCTTACTGCGTGTTGATTAACTACTGGTAAAACAAAATTTTAAAGAAAAAGCAGCAAAAGGGATTAGCTCTCCTTGCCTATGGGGTACTTCCTGTATTTATTGTTTCATTATAGTCTGTCTTGAATGCTTTGCATTCAAGGTGGTCTGTGGCTCTCGGCCTTTTTTGGAAACTTGTAAAGACAGGGCAAAATATAGTTTTTTATGTTATTGGTTCTAGTGTAGTCTGTTTTACTTACGACTGGTGTAGCCACATTTTATTCATCTTGGTTGAAGAAACAGGACCCTAACGGACACCTGCACCATAAGTTATACATCGGTGTTGATGAAAGTAGCATCGTCTGTTCAACTTGCAGCATTGTCTTCAGGCACAAGAGCAGCACTTGCACAACTTGTCAAGACAGGCCAAAATATAGTTTTGTATGTTATTGGTTATAGTGTAGTATGTTTTTCTAATGATTGGTGTAGTCACATTTGATTCATCTTGGTTGAAGAAACAGGACTCTAACGGACACCTGCACCATAAGTTGTACATCGGTGTTGATGAAAGTTGCATCGTCTGTTCAACTTGCAGCATTGTCTTCAGTCACAAGAGCAGCATGCTAAGAATGACAGCCCCAAAAATTCAAGTTAGACTGGAACTGAACTCGAATCAGTTTCAGTTATCTCTTATTCAGACTGCAGATAAATACTTTGAGAGGTCAGTAAAACATTTGAGTCTATCCTGCCCCAAATATGACCGCTCGACAACTGAACTGGTATGGGCCCTAAAAGCTACAGACTCAGACTTTCTGCAGCTTCACGTCAGAATATCTACTGAGTTTTTTGGGCGATCTTCGGAACAGCAGAACCGAACAGACCATACCCCCGGCCCCTGCAGGGTTTTGTCAACCCCGTAGGTATTGTTAGATGATGTTAGAACAAGTTTGAACAAAATGGCTATCACAAAATTTTGATCGGATGCGTTTGGGGAAAAGAAGACGTTAGGTGGCCATATGTCCTCTGATCGCTTTTGACTCTTAAAAAGGAACTAGAACTTTCAATTTTGAATCAAATAAGCCTCCTCCAAAGTTTTTACAACCCCCCTTGCATAAAAACCTTATACGACCCTGAGGCATAACTTAAAACCCTTGTCCACGGGCTTTGGGGATTGTGTCAACTCCGAAGGCATTGTTATATGGTCTTCGGACTATTTTGAACAAAATGGATATCTCAAAATTTTGATCTGATGCATTTGAGGAAAAGAGGAAGCTGGGGGAGCTAGTTGCTCTCTTGATGATTCTTGACTCTTGAAAAGGGAAATAGAACTCTCAATTTTCAATCAAATGAGCCCCTTTCCATATTTTCTACAGCCACCTTTTCCATGGAAACTTTTTATGCTCCCGGAACATAATTGCAACTCTTTCTTCCTGGCTCTGGGAGGGGGGGGGGGGGGCTGTGTCAACCCTGGAGGAGCTGTTACATGACACCTGGACTATTTTGAGTAAAATTCCTATTTCAAAATTTCGATCGGATGTATCTGTGGAAGATAGGGGGTGAGAGAGGGGTAGTTGCCCTCCGATAATTTTTGACGTTTGAATTGGGACTGGAACTCTCAAATTCCAATCAAATGAGCCCCCTCTGTAGTTTATACGACAACCCCTTTCACAAAAATCTTATAACTTAGACAATAACTATAAGCTTATAACTTATAACAATAACTTACAACACCTACCCCCTGGCTCTAGGGGGATTGTGTCGACCCCGGAGTTTTTGCTATATGATCTTTGGTCAATTTGAACATATTATTTTTACTCTTAAAAAGGGAACTAGAGCTTTCATTTTCTAATAAAATAAGCCCCCCCCCGACGTTCATACGACCACCCCTTTCCTAAAAATCTTGTATGCCCCCGCATAAATTGCAGCACTTGCCCACGGGCTCTGGGGTTGTTTCGTTCTTGAAGTTTTTGTTATCGGATCTTAGGACTATTTTGAACAAAATGACTATCTTAAAATTTTGATCGGAAGTATTTGGTAAAAATAGGGCGTGTGGAGGTCTAATTGCTCTCCTATCAATTTAGACTCTTAAAACGGGAACTAGAACTTTCAATTTTCATTCAAATGAGCCCAGTCCGAAGTTTATACGACCACCCCTACCACAAACCTTTAATGCTCCCGGGACATGACTTACAGCATTTGTCCCCAAGCTCTGGTGGATTCTGGTGACCCCAGAGTTTAATTATCTGATTCTTGAACTATTTTGAACAAAATTGCTGTCTCTAAATTTTGATCGACGTATTTGGTGAAAAGAGGTCGTGGGGGAGGGTAGTTGCGCTCCAGTCACTTTCTATTCTTAAAAAGGACACTAGAACTTCCTATTTCCAATCGAATGAGACCCTCCGAGGTTTATTCGACCTTCCGTTCTATATGAAGTGCTGCTGGGAAAAACACTGAAGTCTTATGGCCTTTACTATGGGCAATGCTATAGCGTTGCCTCTGGTACCCTTTCCGTGTCTGAGGTGTTGCAAATGCGTCCTTTTTACAACCTGGATACAGAGCGTCTTTTGATTTAGTTCAACACCCCCTCAATATTCTCTGGAAGCTTTGGCTTAATACCCTTAGTCATATCGATATATTGCAGACACATGTTTTTGCCAACCTGGATACAGGAAGTGTCTTTTGATTTAGTTCAACATCCCAAGGAAGTTTAAACTTAATACCCTTAGTCACACCTGAGATGTGGTTGCAGGTACCACTGTGGTTGTGGTTGTGCTATCACAATTCCGCAAGAAAGTAAAGAGCAACTTTAAAGCCAAAAACGAACAGAAATTACCCTAAATATGAGAGAATGCATTGGCCTGTACATCATCAGCTCTCCACTGTCGATGCTTAAGTTTTTTTTTGTGTTTTAATGAAAATGATGCACTTTTTCTTCAATTTTTTTTCTCGTCATACCGCTTCTAAAATGAACATGGTCATTTTGGTGTATGTGTGTTGATATATTTCCATTTTTAGAAGTATGGATTTTCTAAAGCATCCTGAAATGTTTTCATAGTGAAGGGGTAAATACAACACTTGCATGATTGCTCTCTTGGCATCAGTATGTTTATAAGTGGTTTTTTGTTGTTGTTGTTTTTTTTCACGTCGTTAGTTTAACGTTAGGTTAAATGGTGCTGTCCAAATGCCTTACCCCACCACCCGTAATGGTCAAACATATCAAATTATATTATTATAAAAACTAAAGTTATATGAAGGTTATACTTTATTAGCTTAGAAACGATGAAAAAACAAGTGAAATTAGTTTTATCACATGCCTTATGAAAGATAACGCAGTCGTAACAGTGCAATTGCACCGGAAGCATCATTTAAGCAATAAAAAAGTGTACACATCAGGGCTACCCATGCAAAAAAGTGATTTTCCTTGTTGATTAAGCTAGGGGGGGGGTCTAATTTTCCTGTATGAGGTTTTCGGCAACGGTAATTCCAATGGTGCATTTTGTTTCGATCCGATGCCATTCTCGAGGGGTTTCTCGCTATTTTTGGCAAACACCAAGAATTTTGTTTTTCATAAAAATATTTTACTTTTATGACTAATTGAAATATTAGTCACCCTACCTGAATCAGCCAGAAATGGAAATTTTCTTTGACTAGATAGTTTTTTTTACACGTTTTTAAACTTATGGTTACTGTGGACCGTGGTTTGCTCTTTACTAGGTTGCAGCTATTACTGCAACCAAGATATTAAAATCAACCATCAAACGAAGACAATTATCAAGAAAAAGTATATCATTCAAATATTCGTCAATATCACTTTTGAGGAGATGCCCCCTGCGCCTTCTCTTTGAAGGCACACGAGTATCTCACCCGACTTAATGTATTTCATTCGAAAGCTTTCTGCAATATAAAAAAGACATTCCCCCATTAAGTGCCCTTCAAATGAAGGGAGTTTTGGAGGTAAATTAGAACGTTAGAACTTACAGAAGACATAAATTAGGTAGAAGAAAGGAGATATTGCCTTCCTCAACCCCCCCCCCCCCGCTGGACATCCAATTTAAGAAAAATGCCCTAAGAAAAACAGACTTGGACCTGCTTATTCATTGAGTACCAGCACCCATAATATTCGGAAACTTCAGGAAAATTAGAATGTTTTTATTCAAAATCTCATCTTTTAATATAGTTTTAATTTGTTTGTAGTACTTATCGTGTTTTTGATATTTTTCAGGAGCAAAGAATCATCATTATTTTGTATATTTTCTTTTCTCCCTAAGTGGAATGTGTGTCTTCTATGTTTGTGCATGTCTATCGTACTGGAAAGAGGCATGCTCTCTGCCGGATAAAACTTCTGAAGGTAATCTATCGCTCTTTTTTACCGTTTCGGTGCTTTAACTTGCGATTACAATTGTATGCTTACTACACAGATGGAACAGGAGGGGAGTAGCTGGAAATAAGTCTAGTTTCCTTATGGTAATTTGTGACCTAAAAGGGCAATAGATATTGTAACTGCATTTCATATGAGCTCTTAAATAGCTCTCTATGTCCTTCCTGCGCCCCGCTTGAAGTGAATTAAAAAAAAAAAAAAAAAAAAAAAAAAAAAAAAAAAAAAAAAAAAAAAAAAAAAAAAAAAAAAAAAAAAAAAAAAAAAACCACAGAGGATACAACAGTACTAGCCATGCACAAAAGTGATTTTCCTGGTTGTTCAAGGTGGGGGGGTGACAATTTGTCTCTATGGAGTTTTCGGCAATGACGATTCCATTGTCGCACTTTTGTTTTCGATCCAATGCCATTTTCTAGAGATTTCCAGGTAATTTTGAAATTTCTGTAAGTTTGTTTTCAAACAATTAAGACTATTTGAAATAACAGTTACTCTTCCTGAATCAGATACAAGTGATGATCTTTTGTCACTTGAGAATTCTTTTAAGCGCGTTTTTTTAATATTTTGCCACTGTGGACCGTGGCTCGTTCACTATTAGGTTGCAGTTATTACTGCAACAAGGAATTACGCCCTTATTTGCTTTTTCTGCACCTTATCTGTGTTCTATTTGCACTAGATGACGTTTTTCTTGACGACCGTCTATTTGAAACAGTGAATAATCAGCCAGATGGGGCCAACATGCTAAATTACTTGAACTAATTTACTAAAAATTACATAATTTTCCGATTGTGAAAATTCTTCTTCAGTGCTTGAATTCAAATATCATTGATATCTTAGTGAATAACACTGCTTTAAGATAGATTAAATCAACCATTTTTTTTCTTAATATGTACTTATCCCTACTTGTCACGTCTTTTGATGATTTTTATGTCAAAACGTAAAACTTGTTGACACAAAATTGACTATTATATTTTTTTTTTCAGACATTGAAAATTACTTTCTAATCCTTGAACTCATGGTAATATATTAAATATTACCGCGTTAAAAAGGATTAAATCACCCAATCATTATGTCAGGGCACACGAGAATCTTGTTTCATTGCACGTTCTGATATTTTTTCATTTTTATCAGAAATAGTACCCGTTGACCCTAAGTTGAACTTCTCTTACACATGTTTTTTTTTTTCTAACTCAAGGAAGACTTTATTATAAAATCAACAGGCAAATATAAAATGTTTGTTTTATTATATACCATGTCTCTTATATTATTTTTCTTTTGGACTTTCACTCTGAGTTGTGCATGCAACATAGAAGTTTTCTTCACTTGTTCATTTCAAAATAGAAAAGTATCTATTTTGGGGAAAGGGGGTAGTTCAACTATCTTTTTCTTTTTTTTACTTGTAATGTTCCGCCTTGTATATGATACTTTTAGACTGAGGGATGCTGTAGACAAAGTTTTAAGATAAGAACAATGCGGTTTTAGAAAAGTTAGACGATGTGTCGACCAAATTTTCACTCTTAGGTTAATAATTGAGAAGTGACTGAGTTATCAAACACCTTTGGTCCTCAGTTTTATAGATTATGAGCAAGCGTTTGATTCTGTTGGTAGAAGAGCTTTAGCAAAGGTCTGTATTGTATAGCAGACAAACACATTAAAGGGATTAGTGTTATGAACGAGAATAACACTGCTACGGTTAAGGGAGGAAACGAGGTTAGTAGCTGGATTTTTATTAAATCATGAGTTAAGCAAGGTTATCTATCCCCCTTTATATGGATCATTTTGATGCACTTTGTCTTGAGGAGCACAGGAAAGGCAATGGGAGACCACGGAATCAAATGAGGAGGAAAAACGCTCCTGGACTTAGATTATGCTGATGATTTAAGTACCCTTGATGAAAATGTGATGGAAATAAGTGAACTTTTAGATGTTTTACGAGTTCAGGGTGCTAGAATAGGTTTGAAAATTAATGCTAAGAAGACCAAGTCACTAAGGCTAGGAATAAGATAAGATTTATTGCAAATAAGCCTGCTGGCCATAGCAACATACAATACAGTCTACAAACAAGCTCAGTAACAAAATACAACAAAAGGTGACGTTGGGCAAAGAAAATATTGGTCAGGTGGGAAACTTCACTTGCCTTGCATTATTATTGTATGTAATTATGTATTATTAGTAAAGACGGTGGTAGCAGTGATGATGTTACAAGTAGAAAAGCCAAGGCTGAGGGTGTTTTTTTTCATGGTTGAAAAAACGTTTGGAAGGATAGGAAGATAAGTCTGCAAACCAAGATTAGAATGTTAGAAGCTACAGTGATGACAGTGGTTAAATATGGCTTTGAAGTATGGGCGCTCCGAAAAGCGGGTGAAGATTTGCTACATTTTTTCCAGGGAAATTTCCTACGGATTGTTCTGGGTACCTGGCTGACTGACTGTATTTGAAACAGTAGGCTCTACGAAAATGTGGTTCACTCCCGCTGTCTGGGGTTATAATGAAAATAAAGTTGAGATGGCTACTGCACGTTGTGTGGACAGATGACACATGAAAGATGACAGATCGCCGAAGATTTTCCTTTTCGGCCAACCGTCTAGGGCTAAACAGAAAGCAGGTTGTTCTCGGCTTGGGTGGGAGGTGTTCATAAAGAAAGATTTAAAGGAAATGGAAACTTCCTGGGAGGGTGTAAAAAGGCAGTGTTCGAATTGATTGGGATGGAGAAGGAGCGTGCCTAGCTGTGTTGGTCTCACGCGTCTTGGCGCTGCGGTGAGTTGTTGTTAGTAGTAGTAGTAGTAATAATAATAATACTCCTTCCATTTTTTGTCGTATTAAATAAACATTTTAGGACAGTTCGTAATATGAAGGTAATTGTCCACCTTCTTTGCATGTTCTTTGCTTTCTATTGCAGCAGAGCCAGATGTTTTCCGCCATGTTTTCACTCTCTAAATTCAGGTGCTACGTGGGAATTTGTATATACATGATCTACACAGACTCATTGCCATCTTATCCATAGCTTACTTCTATTAAATGACGTTTCTTTTAATAAACTTTTATTTCATGTGGTGAAGAATTTGCCCACAGATCGTATATTACTTGACTCTCTACGAAGCATGTTGAGATATTGATCAAACTTTTTTTCTGTCTTACACCAGCGTTGCCAACGCTTTGAGGTGAATTATACCTTTTTCTGAGCACAATAGAACCATACAAGATTCTTTATCTTCAAATGTAGCATTCTTCCTCAGTTTTCATTTCAAAAACGAAACACTAGAATCAACCGAAAAGCAAGTAACACTGTTTTTAGCTCTTTTTTCTCAGCTAAAATCCCTTTTCTTGCGCTTATACTTCTAAGAAGTGGCTGAAGAGTTGCGAATACAACTAAATGCGCTGAAACGTGCCAGAAATTTTGGATAGTGACGATACCATGACCTGCCGTCAGGTAGGGATTTGGATAGAGATTACATAACGATGCATGTTTCTGTATGCCAATTGCATCAAATGAAAAAAAAAAATTATTTTCGAGAAAAATGGGTTTTAGTTTATATAACGCAGTGGAGCAAAAAGACGAAATAGAAGAAAATACATTAGTTAAAAAAAAAACTTATGAATATTTCAGCTCCACATCCGGAATCCTTTCTCGGTGAAAAAGGAAAAAAAAAACTTTAAAGAAGAAAAAACATTTTTTTTTTAAATAAAACCATCTAATAAAAGCGACAAAGTAAACACGCGGGGTAAAAAAAAAAGAAAAAATTAACAAATAAATACAACTCACATTCTAAATAGTTCCAGAATGACTGTTACTAAGAACCCTGCTTATAATTTTATAAGAAGCTAAAGTTCCATGTTCTCCTCTTCTAAAAAAGCTAGGAAAAGAAACGCTTGAGTGCAGGAGAGTTACGTTGTGCCTCCGTTTAAAAAAAAAAAATGCAATAAATGCAATGATAAACCATCGCACAGAAAGTATTTTCTCCAAAAGTGTCACCCCATCCATATTCTGCCCGCCTCAGGCTTTTTCTCAGCCCATTCCACTCTTGTCTTCCTTTTGGTGCTTTTCCTTCCGATATGAGTAAACTTTAGTCCTAAATTACCGAAAAATTAATAAAACATAGCGATTATTATTTTTTCATTTTATTACTTGTACAGGTTTTTTGTATGTTTTGGATGTTTTCTTCGCTTGTTTGCCGTATTTTTTACGTTTATTGGTTCCCCTCAAATCCGGGAAGTATATAAAACACAAAATGAAATTGCAGAAAGACTTGAAACGAACCAGATTTACAATAGGATCAAAAACATTATTGAATAAACGGCTTACAAAAAAAATTGTCAAATTTAATTTAAATTCTGAAAAAGATATTTTCATACCCACGATGAAATATCTATCTTAATCATAGCTAACTCTAGCGGCTCTTTGGTTTTAAATCTCAAAACTAATTTTGTGTTCCTAAAACAAATTTGAAAAAAATAATTACGATATTTAAAATAGCAACCGCGATTTGGAGACAAATCGCAGATTTTAAATCTCAAAAAATAAGTGAAGAATAGAGAACATGCGGGAGGGCAACTGCATTAAAAAGAGAACCTAAAAGATCGGGACAATAGATACCACGAAGCCGCAATAAGGCAACCTCAGAAAAGCAACGGTAGTGAAATAACCCTGTCGCAAATTAGTTCAGCTCAGTTATTACCATTGATGGGAGAATATTGACATTTGTTAACGCTAAAAGAAAGGCCTCTCTCTTAATAGTCAGGGAGTTAAACTTACTAGACAGGGAATTAAAATTTTGAATCAAACTAGCTTTAAAACGACGATATAAAATATATTTAATCCGATTCATTGCCTCCGCTACAATTTTCCCCAGCTTGGTCTGTTTGGTGGGTATTTTCAGGCTGAAAATCTCTTCCTAGTTAATTTATCTACTATGAGTTGCCTCCCCGTAGTAGTATAATATTTGTAGGCATGGATATATAACGAGTAGGAAGTAATAGACTTGAGACTATCTGTGCAGGATTCCGACTCTTGTTGATAGAAGAGCATTGCCAAGCGTGGAAAACCATGATGTGAACATGATGGGCCTAGGATTGTAGAACCCTTCGCTCTGTTATTTGCTTTTGACCCCGGAATATTATTTCAATCATTAGGAGTTTTTGTAATTTTTTTTATATATAAATCTTGCGACCTATGACAAATAAGCCTGAGTAAACTTATTTTAAAGCTTTTTTATGGTAAGAGAATGTTGTTTTTTGAAGCCTACTTTATTAAGACCAGCATCCAAGCATTCAAAAAGGTATTTTAACCACGATTCAAAAAGCTTACCAATTCCAAAGCTTACCAAAATTCTACAAAGAGTTGTAGAACTCTTCGCTCTGTTATTTGCTTTGGACCCCGGAATGCTATTTCAACCATTGGGACTTTTGTATTTATTTATATATATATATATATATATATATATATATATATATATATATATATATATATATATATATATATATATATATATATATATATATATAAATCTTGCGACCTATGACAAATAAGTCTGAGTAAATTTATATTAATGAAACTACAAATTTCGGAATTTCGGTTCATAAGAGCCTAATAAGATGGTCAAGCCAGGTTTTTTGTATATGGCTTTGGTGTTTGATCTGTCAGTTTCAGTAAAAGTTCTTATTGGTAATTTAAACATGCTCCAGTGATTGAATGTACTATCTGGCACAAGTGTTTTGATTGGTTGAAATGTGTCTTTATTTTCAGCTATTATTGCTGCTGCCAGATGTAATGGCTTCGTATCTCTTACTGCCGGAAGTGCTATAATTCACTCAATTTGGGTTGGAGGTCTGGCAGTGTCTCAATTATATCAGGTCATATGTATGTCTATGACCACTAATGAACGAATCAATCAAGGACGGTATTCACATTTTATTGATTCTAATAGGAAATATGGAAGAAGTCCTTTTTTCAGGGGCATTGTAAGAAATTGTGTGGATTTTTTTGAATTAAGATGTTGTGGGCTTGTTAGGCCTGAAGTTGTTGACTGGACAACGTTTTATGAATCAGAAGAAAAAGAGAGCTTATTGCTTGAAACTATATAACTGCAAAAGATTTTTGAAAGAAACCGTGATAAGAAAGTTTGTCAAAAAATACGGATGCCAAAGAATGCTTATCCATCAAAAATATCAGTTTTCAACACAAGGTGTTGTTTATTAGACGATATTGTGTAAACTTAAGGAAGAAGGAGGGAGGGGGTGAAACATTTTCCGATTAATAATAATAATATTTATAGCTTTATTGCTCTAAATGCCCTTTATGGCAATGGCAATACAAAACGAAAAAATCAATTCTAGTACCAATTACAAAAATCTGTTTTTGTTCCATAGCAAGTCTGAGAAATCGTACTAATTTGACAACACTTACAAAATACTCATATCGCACTATACTCGCCAGTCCTCTTTCATAAACTTACACCCTCCATACACGTTCTTTCGCAACTCACTCAATTATCCACATTCATCTATTATATAACCCACAGTGTCATCCACATCTTCACAAATGGGACAAAAGTAAGGACCAAGTTGCCCTTGCCTCCTCCCTAAATATTTTCTTCTCGCCCCAAGATGTAAGTTATTTACCATCAGTTCAATACTTTACTTTAACTCCTTCTTTCTTAAATTCATGTTAAAAAATACTGAAATATATATATATATATATATATATATATATATATATATATATATATATATATATATATATATATATATATATATATATATATATATATATATATATATATATATATACTGAATAATAAAGCAAGAGAATTGTTTGGTATTTCAGGGTGTAATAGCTTTTAATGAGGATGTATAACTGCTACTGCCTATCCATCAAAACTTTGAATTTCGAACTTCAACTGTCTTTTATTATTGATCATCTGGAGTAATAACATTATTATATAAATTGAAGGAGGAAGTGAGGGGGGGTGAAATAGCAAATGTGAAAGAGTCATATTTCAGCATTTATTAATGACAAATTAAGCAAGGGAATCGGGTAGCTATTTAAGGATGTTATTGAGGGTGTATATCTATTAATGCTTATTCTTCGAAACTGTGAATTTTGAACACAAGGCGTGGTTCATTTGATGTTGTAAGGAAGTTGAAATTGGTAGTTCATAAGTTGAAAGAGGAAGAAGAAAAAATTGGTAAAACTGCGAAAAACCGGTAAAGCGGAAAACTGGAAAAAACGCCTTCTTGATTTAAAAGACTAGTCAAGACACGCACACATTATGTGTGCCTGAAGTTAAAGTTAACAGAGGTAGTATTTTCTTACTAACAGAGGTAGATAACACTGTTTACTGTAGGTTCAGATCAAATTCATCAAGAACACGAAACTGGCTAGATTTATGTATATAAAAAAAAAATAAATATGAAGGTGGAAATATTACGTTGAAGAATGTTTACATTTGTCAAAATTTAACAACAAAAAAACTAATTAATCTGACAACAAATAAATGCTCCATTGGGTTTTATTTAGTTGAATAGTTTAGTGAAAGATTTGATTTTTTACTTTAACGCTATGACCCTCTTCTAAATAAGTATCCTTCCTCCGCTCTTTTTATCGGGAAAAACAAACTAGATAAAAAAGAGTTTTAATACTATTTAGGATATTCTGTTCTGATTTTTCCACTTTCATGATTTTTTTTCAATTTTATAGTGTTAAAATATTTAAAAGTGAAATAATGTACGCTTACTTAACTTGTTAGTTTACTTGTCTGTTTTCACAAACCAGTATAATTTATTCTCTAAAAGTACTGATGTTGGTGTCGATAGATTTGTCTCCATTTTTGTTATTCGTAAAATGTTTTCTGATGAAATAAGCTATAATAAAGGCATGTGGAGATACATGGTTCATATGCCTTTAACAAGAGGAGGTTATATGTCAAACTAAATATTCTAACCCATACTTGTTAGGGTGTTCACTTGTTTAGGGCATATTTTGATAAATAGCTGAACTTGGGCTTCTCATTAAAAAATCGAAAAAATAGCCAAATTCCGCCCTAGATTTTGAAAAATGTGTTGTTTTTTTTTCATAACTATCTTCATAAAAAAAAATTTACCTCACCTACATTTTCTTATATTGGCGCCCCTGCTTATTTTTCCTGCGCACTTAAATGAGTTAAAGTGAAAATATCATAATATTAATATAATAATTTGGTAATTTTGGCAGTCATTATAATTTGAAAAAAATGTGGATATCGGCAGATTTGTCTCAACGTTTCATTACTTAACTTCATCTGTGGAGATTAAAATCTTAAAACCGTTATTTTGTCCACTTCCCGTGGGCAAATTCATGAGGTGAAATTCTACGTAGATAATGATTTCTGGTGACAATGCACGCATCTTGTAGCTAAATAGCATTATTTAGTTCATTCACTAATTTTAGTTATCATTAATTATTTCCCTACATGTTCCAGTAAAATGCAGCTAATTCTTCATGATGGCTTAAACTGATAATGACAAGCTAATGTAGGCTACTACAAGATTTACAAAAGATTAAAAAGAAATATTTTTAAAAATCCTTAAAAAGACGTTTTTATCTCCAAACGTATTAAAAGTAAAAAGAAATTGTTTTCAAAGATTTTTAATAAAAAAAAAGGAAAAAAGTAAGATAAAAAAAATTTTTCCCGCTACCTGGGAATATGAATTTTTTAAAGACTGATGGTGCAGCTCAAGGACCTATGGGGCACAATTTTCTTCAATGTTAAGGTGAAAATCACGTCACCATTATTTTTAGTTTTGCCTGCTCAGCTGTTTTATATCTAGTCTTAGAAGATGTCAATTTTATGGGTGGCAGGAGGAAAATGCTTTTCTTTTTAGTAAATTTAAAGATAAAGGTGTGTAATTGATTTGTTTTTCCAAAATTTGCCCTTTTTTTCCTGTTTAAAAATTTCGTTTGAAATTTTTGAAGATTTGCAGAGGCTTTGTGGTCAGATCTACTAATCAAAATTTGTATTCACTTCGCTATTTTTTTTTACCTTTTGTCTGATTTTTTTTTTACATTTGGTCTGTTTATTTTTTTTCTTCAACATTGTTCAAAGATGTATACAGTTTTTTTTCTTTGTCTTGGCAGCTTTTTGATTTCTAACTCGTTTAATATTTCTATTGAACAAAAAAAATCCCTTTTTGTTATGCCAGTGTGTACTTTAGTATGTACTTAAGTTCCTATATTAATTAGCCTGCCAAAATTTTCCTAACCAGTCTAGGCCTGCTCGCAACTACTGGATTTTGATCTTTTTTTTCTTTTTTTTTAGTTTGATATTTTATTTATTTATATTTTATTATTGTATTGTTTTAATTATTCACTTCCAGAAAAATTCAGCTTTAATTTTAATTTATCATGGATTAATTTTGTCGAATTTCCTAAATAAATTGAAATTTTCTGTGTTTATAATGAAGTTGTCGATCCTCTTAACCTAAAATCTAGGTTAATATTACAAAATCCTAATAATAAAAATTTGTGTATGTATTTACTATAACTATTGAGGTGAAGGAAAACAAATGTAGAATTAAAAGTGATGGTTCTCTCCAAGGTTGAGCAAAATATTTTTTAAATGTTATCTATTTGTATGGGTGCTTAATAAATAGTATTATAAAAAGATATGTTATTGACATAACTCGAATACACACCCTTCGAACCAAGCATGCAACCCTAACCGTTGAACTGGCTTATTAAATTTTTCATCCTGTGACGACAGGTCATAAAAGCGGAATATTTGTTTGGATCCTATTTTCTGTTACTAGGCACAACTTTTCTTGTCAGTCATGTTAAAATTAAGTTTTTCGTAATGTTCATTTATTTAAAGTAACACTTACAATACTTTAAATAAACTAAACTAGTAAATAGTAAATAAACTAGTAGTAAAATAATAGTAAAATAAAAGAATAATAAAAGTATAATAAAATACAGTATAATAAAATACAGCATAAGTATAATAAAAGTGTAATGAAATACAAGAATAATAAAAGTAAATAAAATAGTAAATAAACTAGATTTTAATAAACTGGATCTGCTGTTTTTAATTCAAAAGCACTTGGTTAAGTTACGTAAATTTTGCTAGAAGTAGAGGAATGAACATCACGTTTGTTTTTTTTACTATTGATAACGACCAATCGCATTTAAAGATGAGGTATTTACCGTTACTAAATTGTTTTTCTTTTTTTTTTTACTCTTATTAGCGACCTTTTGCTAGTACAAGAGGTTTTAAGGTCTTTAAGATACGGAAAAATAACTTGTGAAGTTCAGATTTCCATCTATTTCTACAGATGAGGATAGGAGATGTAATGTATTTTGGGGAAAAAAGACAGAATCTTTTAAGAATCTTGAGAATCAAATAAGCTATAAGGAAAGCAGGTTAGACTAGTCGATAAAGTGTTCTGAGTTTAAAGAAGTGGGGCATTGATAGGCATGGGCGCAGAAGTTTTTTTCGTGGGGTGTATAAAGTGTTCTGAGTTTAAAGGGGTGGGGCATTGATAGGCATGGGCGCAGAAGTTTTTTTCGTGGGGTAGGGGTAACAATGAAAAACAGAGTTTATTTGAAATTTTGAACAAGGAGTGCCCAGAAATTTGGGAAAATTGGTTTCAGGAGCGGGGAGGATGAGCCCTGAGCCCCACTGAATACATCCCTGTCGATAAACCTCAGTTTGAAATATAGTCTACATAATTTTGTTTTTGCTATTCCTCAAGTTATACAGGAAATTAGACCAGAATCGGAAAAGCGGTTTTGATGTTTGGTAAATTTTAATGAGTTTAATTTGAAATCCTCGCGGCATATATCCTCTTCACTACATATCTAGGAATTTGCTGTCTTTGGGGATATTGAACTTACCCAAGACTCTTGTTAAATAGCTTCTTTTTAAGTTATTGTAGTTAAAACCAAATAAATAGATATTTATACCAAAATTTTCTAATTTGTGGTCCCATATGATTTGGGACCCGATTTTGTGAACTGATTTTTCAGCAAAAATATATGATTTTTGCCTATACATTATTTTAATGATGCTGTTTGATTTTGCGAAAACGGGAGAGAGTAGAGTGGTAAACGCCGTATCCACTGCCATCAGGATGACACTATGAAAAAGAAAAGGTGACAAAATTTATAAACAATTGTACTATTGCTAAAAATATTAGGTATCAAATGTGGAAATTGTTGTAAATAAAAAAATAAATAAATGCCCAAAACATCATATTTGCTAGAGATTCACAATAGTTCTAAAAACATTTTCAAAGTTACTTTATTGTAAGTAGCATGTTTTACTAAGTTTTGTTGCAAGTTGATATAATTTTTTTTTGTCTATGTTAATAAAAAATAGGTATAAAATTATAATCAAATTTCAAAAATGTTCTTAATCTGTTGTGAGTGAAGTTTGAGATTACCTTTACTAGTTTTGTTTCTTTTATGAACGGTGTATTTGTAGGAACGTACATTTACTATTGTATATATTATTTTTATTATTGTTGTCTGTGTTGCTTATTTTGTCCTTAAATGTTTTTGTAGAAGAAACTCGTTGCTTCGATTCTTTTTTTTTAAATAAGAAACCATTGTCTTGTTTTCTTTTAATTTCGTAATTTTACACAGATGCTGTCATTGTTCTCTCTCTCTCTCTCTACCCCTTCCATTCCAAAAGCACTTGCTCTGGGAAGTGCTAGCTTCAAGAAGTTACTCCCTTCTTCAAAAATAAAATCTGTCAATGCGACTGAAGCTACAACTATTTGACTCATTAATCGTTCTGCTCTGTTCTCCTGCGAGACGTGAGTGCAACTAGAACAACTTAGGTATTTTTTGCCATTTCCGCCGTAGGGAGAAGTAGCTAATGCGAAAAGTTGTTTTCAAAGGTAGAGTGCCCGGTAGCCACCGTCCAGGCAGATTAAGGAAGAAACGGTGCGAAAATTTCGAAAATGACCTACAAATTTCAAAGCAAGTGTCCTACATCCTGTATAGAATTGATCTACGCGTAAAGGAGGTGGCCTCATCGCGACCCATGAGGACGTCCGTGACATAAGTATTTCCATAGTGAATTCTTGCATACACGCCTAGTCTGTACATAATGTATTTTTGAAAATTATGAGATCTATTTACAAAACGTGAAGCACTACGTAAAATTAATTTTATTGCTTAAGAAGTAAATATTCAGTTTCAACTAGACGACTAATTTTGCTACTCTCTTTAAAAAAAGACTACTAAATGAAAGCACATCCTTAACGGTTCACTGGGTTCGTAAAAAAAGAAGAAAGTACGCTCTCAGAGTCGTGTTCCGTCTGGCATTCTAATAAAATATGGAATTTGTCTTAGGTTAACTTTATATCCATTTAACCATCGTCCCCCTTTTCGCAAGCTGCCATCCATTCCATCCTTCCACACACCTCTAGGGAGGTAAATATCCCGTTCAAACGTTTCGGGTGTTAGGATTGGTGCAACTAATATTTTATCACCAATTAAAAATTGATCATTAGTTTCATCTGAAAAACATTCTGGGTCCTCGGAATCCAGGAACCAAATGGGACGGATGATCGGTGCTGCTGATAGGACAGATTCGTCTGCTATTTTTCGAATGATAGGCATCACAAGAGTTTTCCGTAGTGTTGCCAGTTTTTCCGCTATTTCCATAGTTTCATCGTCATAATCAAATGGAAGTATTTTATACTGTATCACCGGCAGAAACGTGTTGAATTCCAGCCATCTAATGTAAAGCTCCTTTGAAGCAGTGGACTCCCCTGGGGAAACATTTCCCCCAACGGGTGGACAAATAATAAATGGATACCCAAGTATTGATAATGTAAGGACAGATGGTAAAGTTGTTTGAAGACCATCCCATGTCGGTGCTGCTTTAGGTGTAATGACAAAAGTGGGCAATTTCGGCATTTCAATTGCGCTTGATGTTGCAAGGACAGTTGGCAACGTTGATCTAACTGCCTTTAAGAAATAGGTTGTAAGCTTCGAAGGATCCACTGTGTCCACTTCCAACTAGAAAAAAAATTGATTGAAGGTAATGAATATAAGAATAATTTATCAGTATTCTATTCAAACTAACCAAATAACGATCTACTCGGGCAAGGTCATATCCAGATGGGGGGGGGGGGCTGTTAGGGGGTTTGACCCCCCCCCCCGAAAAAAAAAATGTTTGCCCGACTCATAAAAACGTAACAAAAATGAACGTAAACAATTTTTTGATGCGTGTGTTAAAGTATTTTGAACCCCCCACCCCCACCCCAGAAAAAAAACCTTGTGTACCTCCCCCCCCCCGAAATAATCCTGCATACGGCCCTGTACTCAGGACTTTTGGTTAGTAAAAAACTCACTGACAAATTGCATATCTCCACTCGCTTTCAAATCGGATTTTTTAAAACTGATTTTAAAAAGTTTTTTCAAATAAATTTAAGAGAAATTAAAGACTCATGTTAAAACCTAACTCGAGCAGAAATAAATTCATTTAATAATTAAACTTAAATTGAACATAAATTACTATTAATGAATAGATGAAACCAGAGACGAACAGAAATTAAAACGAATAATCACACCAAACACATAATTAACAGATACTGTTATAAAAGAGTAAAATACATCTTAAAGCAAACGCAGATCAAAATGAACGATAAAGGCAAACTTAAAGTCAGTCGCAATTACCAAAAACAAGATCATATTATCGCAGCCTTAACTTTCTAAAGGGTGTTGTTAGCCCTGTCTTGCGCTTTATTAAAAATTAAATAAAAACAATTGTTTTCAAATGTAAATAAGGAGCTACCTTAAAACGAACAGAAGTCATTTCCATATATCAAACGAGTTATGATTTAAAGTGGAATACCGTGTTTTGCATAAGAATCTTTTCAATTTTAAGATTTATATTTTTCGTTTATTTTTAATCATATTTTAAGTCTATTTTAAGTGGTTTGCCTCCAATAAAAATATTTTCAAGCAAGTTTTCTTTAATATTACCTCATCATCTTCCAGCTGTTCCATCTTCCAGCTGCATTCTGCACACGTTTCGCTAATAATTAGAATTCTGTAGGAATTTTTTTTTAAAAAGGCAGCTTAGTAAAGAACTTTAAGTTATGCGAATCTAGTGGCGCCAATTCACGGAAACGTTGTGGGGTGGGTAAGATGTATTTATAAAAACATGAAGTGGGGGGGGGCAAGTTTTTTAATAATGAAAATACCAAAAAAGGGTATTTTTCGATGAAATAAAAAAAAAGTATATATCGAAACCTAGGAAGGCAGATACCCCCACAACTGGTGCCACTGCACGCATCTATATTTTAAATTAGCAAATGTATGATTGTTAAGCCTTTCTTTGTCAAAATACTAAAAAGAATAATGAAATTAGCAAATTACCAAATTTATCTGTCCTACATAGGACAATTTTTTTGCAATTAGATAGTCCTCTGAGGGCTTCAGCTTTCTAGCTTCATTTTATCCATGCAACGCTTATAAATTGTCTGCGGTATTTCAGAAGGTGTTGTATTTTTGGCAAACCAAGATTTAAGGCCCATCTCCTTCAGCTAAATAAGTTCTAACGATCAGTGTGACCTGTTTTGCTTCTAAATAAGTTCTTAATATGCTTTTTGTCCCTAATAGTTTACTCCACTAAATTCAGTGCACGGTACTTAGTTCATGAGCTTCTAATGACCCCACGGAATATGTCCTAGCGGAAATATCTAAGGAATCACAGAGCAGAAGCTTCAACTATGCGTTGGAAAACAAAATTCATTGCTTATAGTTTCCCGCTATATAAATAGCCAAAATGCTTCATGTCCTAAAAAAAGAAGTTGTGTCACAATATTTATTGTGAAATCTGATAATGAGATGCGACTCCAGAAATCTAATAAATGTAATGAAGTTGAAATTTTGTCATACGGTGTTCGGTCAGAAAAAGGGATGAATTGAACAATTGTCATAGCTAATTTGCAAGGGAGATCTTGTACAAAGATAACCAGTTCTCATATTCGCTTTCAGTTTAATTGCAAATTAATTCGGTTTAACTTGGTTCTCAAGATATTAATCTTTTTCAAAAAAATTTCGCATACCCTTTTTTCACTCAGGGAAATAAAGTCTTGGATGCCAGAAAGGAAACTTAGTTTTACAAACAATATATCAGTACGAAAACATTAGGTTTGTAAGCCTTAGTTCTGCTTCTTCCTGAGAATGATATCCAAGGAAAATGTCAGTCTTTAAAATTTATTGATAGAAATTCTTCAACTTAAAGGCCGATTCAGCATAGAAACTATTCCACCTAACAACAATCGTAGGAGTAATGTATTTATAAACCCATTCACAAGGGAGGTTCAGCAAATAGCCAGAACTGGATTCAGCCAAAACTACGATCGATCCTACTTTGTAGGGCTATAATTAGAGAAATCTTGAGATGCCCTACAAATTCAATCTTCTTACATCTTCAAATGGAATGGGAAGAAGCTGTAAGAAGCGTTTTAAAGGAATTTGAACTTTTTTTGAGTGGTAGTCGGGCGTAAAGAGAGAAGTGTTGAATAGATTGGGATGGATTACAGCCGCGCGTAGCTGTGCTGGCCTCAGTCGGCTTGGTAGTGCAGTGAGTTGTTAGTAGTGTTTGTAGTCATAGGTTGAATAATAGGTTTTTATAAAGGGCAAAGGCCTTTCATAAAAACCCATTGCCCTTTCCCCTAAAAAATGTTCTCTGAGTTTATAGGGGGAAACACCCCCTAAAAGTCATAGAATCTTAACGAAAATCGCACCGTCAGATTCAGCGTATCAGACAACCCTATTGTAGGAGTTTCAAGCTCCTATCTACAAAAATGTGGAATTTGTATTTTCTGCCAGAACGCAGATCACGGATGCGTGTTTATTTGTTTGGGTTGTTTTTTTTTTTTCCCAGGGGTGATCGTATCGACCCAGTCGTCCTAGAATCTTGCAAGAGGGCTCATTCTAACGGAAATGAAAAGTTCTAGTGCCCTGTTTAAGTGACCAAAAAATTGGAGGGCACCTAGGCCCCCTCTCACGCTAATTATTTTCCCAAAGTCGCCGGATCAAAATTCTGAGATAGCCATTTTATCCAACGTAGTCAAAAAACCTTATAACTATGTCTTTGGGGGCGACTTACTCCCCCATAGTCCTCATAGGAGGGGCTACAAATTACAAACTTTGACCAGTGCTTACATATAGTAAAGGTTATTTGGAAGTGTACAGACGTTTTCAGGGGTTTTTTTGGGTGGGGAGGGGTTGAGAAGAGGGGGATATGTTGGGGGAACTTTCCTTGGAGGAATTTTTCATGGGGGGGGGAATTTCCATGAAGGGAGCGCAGGATATTCTAGTTTATTTAAAAATAAACAATGAAAAAATAAATATAAAAAAGTTTTTTCAACTGCAAGTAAGAAGCAGCACTAAAACTTAAAACGAACAGAAATTATTATGCATATGATGGGCTCACCTCCTCCTAATACCTCGCTCTTTACGCTAAAGTATTCTTAGTAATTTCAACTATTTATTCTACGGCTTTTGTGATCCAGGGATCATTCTTAAGAAATTGGGACAAACCTTAAGCTTTAGTGTAAAGAGCGAGGTACTGACGAGGGGGTGAACCCCCTCATATACGTAATAAAAACATGAGAATACAGAAGTTCGTTACGTAAGCTAATTTATAAGTTACGTATATCTTTTGCTAATGAAAACATTCGTAAAAAATTAAAAGTTCTAGTTGCCTTTTTAAGTAACCAAAAAATCGGAGGGCAGCTAGGCCTCCTCCCCCGCCCCTTTGTTACTCAAAATCATTCGATCTAAACTATGAGAAAGCCTTTTAGCCAAAAAATATAAATATGCAAATTTCGTTTCAATTATTCATCTGCGGAGAGCCAAAATCAAAACATGCACTGATTCAAAAACATTCAGAAATTAAATATAAAAAAAAAAGTTTTTTTAAAGGAAAGTAAGGAGCGACATTAAAACTTAAAACGAAAAGAAATTACTTCGTATATGAAAGGGGCTGCCTCCTCATGAACGCCCCGCTCTTTACGCTAAAGCTTTTAATTGTTTTAAAAATTAGAATTGTGGCAAAGAGTCAAACTTTAGCGTAAAGAACGAGGGATTGCGAAGGGGACAACCCATTTCATATACGGACTAATTTCTGTTCGTTTTAAGTTTTAATGTCGCTCCTTACTTTCAGTTAAAAAAAATAGTTTTTTTTTAATTTAATTTCTGAACGTTTTTGAATTAATACATGTTTGATTTTGGCTCTCCGCACATAAATAATTGAAATGAAATTTGTATATTATTTTTTTTTGCTAAATGGCTTTCTCTTAGTTTTGATCAGACGATTTTAAGAAATAAGGGGTGGGGAAGGAGGCCTAGCTGCCTTCCAATTTTTCGGTTACTTAAAAAGGCTACTAGAACTTTTAATTTTTAACGAACGTTTTTATTAGTAAAAAATATGTGTAACTTAAGAATTAACTTACGTAACAAACTTTTATATTCTTATATTTTTATTATGTGTACGAGGGGGTTTGTACCCTTGTTAATACCTCGCTCTTTACACTAAATCGTAAGTTTTGTCCCAATTCTTTAAGAATGACCCCTGAATCAAAAAGGCCTTAGAATAAATAGTTGAAACTACTAAAAATACTTTAACATAAGGAGCGAGGTATTTATCTCCTCCTAAATACCTCGCTCTTTATGCTAAAGTATTTTTAGAACCCCTCATATGCGTAATAATTGTTTTAAAAGCTTTTAATTGTTTTAAAAATTAGAATTGTGGCAAAGAGTCAAACTTTAGCGTAAAGAGCGAGGGATTGCGAAGGGGACAACCCATTTCATATACGGAGTAATTTCTGTTCTTTTTAAGTTTTAACGTCGCTCCTTACTTTCAGCTAAAAAAAATTAGTTTTTATTTAATTTCTGAACGTTTTTGAATTAATGCATGTTTGGTTTTGGCTCTTCGCACATAAATTATTAAAATGAAATTTGTATATTAATTCTTTTTTGGCTAAATGGCTTTCTTTTAGTTTTGATCAGACGATTTTGAGAAATAAGGGGTGGAGAAGGAGGCCTAGTTGCCCTCCAATTTTTCGGTTACTTAAAAAGGCAACTAGAACTTTTAATTTTTAACGAAACTTTTTATTAGTAAAAAATGTACGTAACTTAAGAATTAACTTACGTTGAAAACTTTCCTAACCTTATATTTTTATTATGTATACGAGGGGGTTTGTACCCTCGTTAATACCTCGCTCTTTACACTAAATCGTAAGTTTTGTCCCAATTCTTTAAGAATGATTCCTGAATCAGAAAGGCCGTAGAATAAATAGTTGAAATTACTAAAAATACTTTTGCATAAAGAGCAAGGTATTTATCTCCTCCTAAATTCCTCGCTCTTTATGCTAAAGTATTTTTAGAACCCCTCATATGCGTAATAATCTCTGTTCGTTTTAAGTTTCAATGCTACTTCTTCCTTTCATTTGAAAAAACGTTTTCATGTTTATTTTTCATTGTTTTCTTACAATAATGCTAGATAATCCTGCGCCCTTTTCATTGAATTTTTCTTCCCCCATGACAGATTCTTCCAAGGAAAGATCCTCCAACATAGCCCTCTCTCCTCAGTCCCAGCCTCAAACAAAATAAAATCCTCCTGAAAACGTCTGTACACTTCCCAATAACCATTACTATATGTAAACACTGGTCAAAGTTTGTAACTTGCAGCCCCTCCCCCAGGGATTGTGGGGGAGTAAGTCATCCCCAAAGACATAGTTATTATGGTTTTCGACTATGCTGAACAAAATGGCTATCTCAAAATTTTGATCCGTTGACTTTGGGAAAAAAAGCGTGGGAGGGGGCGTATATGCCCTCCAATTTTTTTGGTCACTTAAAAAGGGCACTAGAACTTTTCATTTCCGTTAGAATGAGCCCTCTTGCGACATTCTAGGACCACTTGGTCGATACGATGACCCCTGGGGAAAAAAAAACGCACCCGTGATTTGTCTTCTGGCAAAAAATACAAAATTCCACATTTTTGTAGATAGGAGCTTGAAACTTCTACAGTAGAGTTCTCTGATACGCTGAATCTGATGGTGTCATTTTGGTTAAAATCCTACGATTTTTGTTGGGCGTTTCCCCCTATTTTCCTAAATAAGGCAAATTTTCTCAGGCTCGTAACTTTTGATGGGTAAGAGTAAACTTGATGAAACTTATATATTTAAAATCAGCATTAAAATTCGATTCTTTTGATGTAGCTATTGATATCAAAATTCAATTTTTAAAAGTTTTGGTTACTATTGAGCCGGGTCGCTCCTTACTACAGTCCGTTACCACGAACTGTTTGAAAACGTTTTCATGTTTATTTTTTCATTGTTTTTTTATAGTAATGCTAGAAAATCCTGCGCCCTTTTCATTGAATTTTCTTCCCCCGTGACATATTCCTCTAAGGAAAGATCCTCCCACAGAGCCCCCTCCCATCACCCCCCCCCAACCAAAAAAATCCCCCTGAAAACGTCTGTACACTTCCCAATAACCATTACTATATGTATACACTGGTAAAAGTTTGTAACTTGCAGCCCCTCCCCCAGGGATTGTGGGGGAGTAAGTCGTTCCCGAAGACATAGTTATTATGGTTTTCGACTATGCGGAACAAAATGGCTATCTCAAAATTTTAATCCGTTGACTTTTGGAAAAAAATGAGCGTGGGGGGGGCCTAGGTGCCCTCCCATTTTTTGATCACTTAAAAAGGGAACTAGAACTTTTCATTTCCGTAAGAATGAGCCCTCTTGCGACACTAGGACCACTTGGTCGATACGATGACCCCTGAAAAAAAAAAAAAAAAAAAAAAAAAAAACACGCACCCGTGATTTGTCTTCTGGCAAAAAATACGAAATTACATATTTTTTTTAGATAGGAGATTGAAATTTTTGCTATAGGGCTCTCTGATACGCCGAATGCGATGGTGTGATTTTCGTTAAGATTCTATGACTTTTAGGGGATGTTTTCCCCTATTTTCCAATATAAGGCAAATTTTCTCAGGCTCGTAACTTTTGATGACAAAGACTAAATTAATTGAAACTGATATATTTAGAATCAGCGTGAAAATTCGATTCTTTTGATGTATCTTTTAGCATCAAAATTCCGTTTTTTAGAGTTTCGTTTACTATTGAGCCGGGACGCTCCTTACTACAGTTCGTTACCACGAACTGTTTGATTGCCCAAAGTTTTTGCCTTAATACCCTTACGTTTAGTAGTAGTAGCACCAGTAGTTATAGTAGTAACAGTAATAGCAGAGTTAATAATAGTAGTCTTAGCCTTAATAGCAGCAGTGGTAGTAGTAGTAGTAGTAGTTGCAGGATTAAAAGTAGTAGTATTAAGATGCAAATATAGTCTTTTAGTTAGTTCAACATCCCCCACAACAATCGCTTTAAGTTTTAATTTCACACACGAAACTTTTCCTAAGATATTGCTGATAAGCCCTTCTGACAACCTAGACACGGATGTTAGGTTGCCATCATATATACAACAGAACATATACAAAAGAAATTTTCTGAAATATCCTCTGAAAATTTCACCTTAATACCCTTAGCTATAGTTGTAATAGGAGTCACAGCAGTAGTATAACTACTCAACTTAATACAATTAGCAATTACTATTATATTGTCGATTTGCTCTTGTAATAACCTGTATATTCATATACTTCTGAGGTAGCAGGTAGCTGCTCTCTGATCACTTTGACTCTTAAAAAGGGGCTAGAAATTCAGATTACCAATGCAATGAGTCCCTCTGAAGTATATACGATTCTTTCTATAAAAAAACAAATATGCCCCTGGGGCATAACCTAAAACCCTTGCCCTGATGGCTGTTAGGGCAGGGGTGCGTTCCTCGAAGAACTCTCTTGACTCTTCACCTACATTGAACAAAATTTATATCTCCAAATTTTAATTGGATATCCTTTGGGAAATTATGAGCGTAGGGGGAGGGATTGGTTGCTCTCAAATCACTTTGACTCTTAAAAAGGGCACTATAATTTCTAATTTCAAATCAAATGGGCCCCGTCTGAGTTTTGTACGACCACTCATTTCATAAAAGCCTTATATACACCCAGGGCACGACTTATAACCCTATCCTCAGGGCACTAGGAGGGGGGGGGTTGTATCAACCCTAGGGACATTGTTATATGATCTTTGGGCTATTTTGAACGAAACTGCTATCTCACAATTTTAATCAGATTCGTTTGGTGAAGAGGAGTAGTCGGAGGAGGGGTGACTTGCTACGCTCAAGCACTTTTGACTTCAAAGAGAACTAGAACTTCCAATTTTTGACTTAATGAGACTCCTGTATATTTTATGCAACCATCCCTTCCATAAAACCTTAAATGCCCCTTGGCATAGATTAATACTCTTGCTCCCAGGCTATAGGGGTTAAATTCAACCCCAAAAGCCTTGTTATATGGTATTTAGACTATTTTGAATAAAAGGGTTATTTCAAAATGTCTATATAGATACATTTTGGGATAACACGACATGTGTGTGTGTGTGTGGGGGGGGGGGGTATCTGACCACTTTGACTCTTAAAAAGGGCACTAGAGCTTCTGATTACCTATCCAATGATTCCCTTCTGAAGTTTGTTTGACCAAGCTTTTTATAAAAAACATTATATGCCCCGAAGGCAGAACATACAACCCTTGCCCTGAGGGCTGGGGGGATTTGTTATCCTCAAAGACATAATTTCAAGCTTTCAACTTCCGGACCTTTCAACTGCTTAGAACAAAATCAAAACTTTTAAAATTTCGATTCGAAGCGTTTGGGGAAATGACGGGCGTGGGGGGGGATTTAACCTCCAATTAATTTCAACGAATAAAAAGGGCAATAGTCCTCTCAATTTCCAATCAAATGAGCCCTTTTTGAAGTTTTTATGACAACTCCCTGCTTTGGTCTAAAGACAAACAAAAAAAAAAAAAAAATAATAATAATAATAATAGTAATACATTGTGCCAACATCGTTTTTTACTTAGGCGGCGCTGTTGCGCTGCCTGCAATTTTTCTAGTATGCGTTAACTGAGCAATCTAGTTATTTTTTTCGTTTCTTTTCCGTTGATAAAGGCTTTCAAATGCGAAGCAGAAAACACTCGGACTTTCATTAGTATCCAAAGGCACATCCAGGATTTTCTTCGGGGGGGGGGGGGGGGGTTAAAAATTACAAATCACATATTTTTCTATGTATTTTAGTACGTTTTCACGAGTGGACAAAAATTTCGGGGGGGGGGGTTAAAACGGTGAAACCCCCTTCCTAGATAAAGCCTTGTTGGTAGGCTACTCAAGTATTTTGTTGTTTTTTTTGTTTTTTTTTAACTGCCTTAGATAAAGGTTTTATCCACTATTATATTTTTATTTCATTTTAATAATAAATGGATCTTAAATGAAACTGATATCTTTCTGATTCTATCCAACTCTGGATAGTTCAAGGGATGTGTGAATTCTGCCAGCTTTCGATTTACAGATCCTAGGGGGTGTGCACCGAATTTAAAGCGATAAGCTAACTGATAGCAGATTAAAACTTGATTTTTTTTATCAATAGGATATATTTTTTTTTCTTCAGCTTAAAATATAAGCATATAAACATCAGTAATTTTGTTTGTGGGCACATTTTGTGTGTTGGTTCGACTTTTTTTTCTAGAAAGGTGTCCCGCCTTAATTGATATAGTAAGGATCCTCAACCTTGGGAGCTTATACATAAATTCCAGGAACAGATTACACCTTTTGTAAATTTAAGTATATACCGATTAGAAACAACCATGCCTTCCTGCCCTTTATTAGCCACCTCATTAGCAAATATAAGAGGATTAGAAGAGACTAGGATTCCCTCACCTTCTAAATCGACAAAAATACCGACCGTTAAACAGTCACTACGATAAATAAGAAAAATAGCACGGTATTCTGCTAAACCGTTAATAGCGCTATCTGCTTTACTCATGTTGTTACCTAAAGATCAAAAACCCTTATTTTCGTTTTGACCAATCAAGACAAGCTACGAAACCAATTAAGGCGGTGCTTTAGATGTATAAGTAAGTTTCAAATTTGGCAGCGGCATTACCTGAAAATGTTTCGGTAAACTCTCCGTAGTTCCAAGGTCAAGTACTACTGCATCGACAGTATACTTCTTCTTTAAGTTTGAAAGTTTTTTAGAAAACCATTTTGCTGCTGGTAAATACGTAGGATCTAGGACAACAAGACTATTATCATCATCTTTCGACACTAAGGATGGCACAAGCGGACCATCGTCCCTTGGCGGTTGACTCAGCCAGAAACTTCTATTTGATTCGATCAGTCCTTCCTCGTAGCTTTGACTAAATGTTGAAAAGTAAGGGCTAGTTCCAACGGCTATCTTAAATCCTTTTCGGTGTATAATTTCAAAAGCTGCTTCTAGGTCCTGGAAATAAGTAGTAAGTAAAAAAGAGTTAGTGCAATGATAGTTACAAAAGTACTAATTTACAAAGTTACTACGAATGGCTGGTGAGAGTAAATTTTGTAGCATCCAGAGCAAGGGATTGAAGTTTTAAAGAACAATTTTCTTCTTTATTTGAAGCAAAACAAAGTGACTCTCAAAGCCAGTTAATGTGAAAAGTGAGCAATGTCTAACTTGATTTATTTGCTATTTCTAAAGTGGATTTCAAAAGTTTTGCTAGTTTTTCAACAATTTTTTTTATTTTTTAAAAGAATAAATGAAATTAGTAGAATGAGTTTAACCTTCTTACAAATAATTAAAATACTACAAAGATATTTTGACTCGTTAATTATAAATTAACGAGTTTTATAAATAAAACTCGTTAATAAATTATAAATTGTAAAAAAAATTAAATAATCTGCACTAAAATTTTTATATTGTTCTTTTTTTGTGGTGAAAGAAACAAGATGTTTCCCAAGTTGCTTTTTATTTGTAGATTTTATTAGGAAACTTATAAACGGAATGAATTATGCTAGCCTAGTATGTTAGGTTGAACACTAACTTTTAAGAGATATATCTGAGACATATAATAAATTCTTAAAAGGTGAGCAGAATAAGATTTGCATTTTACAGTATAACAAATTTTTAAGAGGGTTAGAATTGCTTGGAGGATTTTTCCCAGGGGGGGATTTCTTGCGGGAAAAATATCTATGGTGGAATTTTCCGTGGGAAAAGTTTTCCATTGGAAAATTGTCCATGGAACTAAGTTTCAACTTGAGGGGGGATTTTCGAAAAAAAATTTGTGCGAAGGGGGGATTTTTGGCCTGATTTGAAAAATGATCAGAAATAAAATTAAGTTTCAGATATAAGAACGCTACGGAGAATTTTTCAGGCGGAATCGTTCACAAGTAGGGGTGATTCTATCAAACCAATGATCCTAGAATATCGTGAGAGGGCTCATTCGAACGGAAATCAAAAGTTTTAGTGCCCCTTATAGGTGACTAGAAAATTGGAGAGTTACTAGCCCCCCTTTCACGTCCTTTTCCCCAAAAGTCGTCTGATCAAAATTTTAGATAACCATTTTGTTCAATATGGTTGAAAGGTACAATAATTGTGTCATTGGAGATGATATAATCCCCCAGAACCACCGGAGGAAGGGCCGCAAGTTATTAAATTTTCCCATTGTTTACATATAATAATTTTTATAGGGGAGATTTTCTGGGGACGAATTTCCTACACGGAAAAATTTCCCATTGGGATGGAAGTTTTCGGGGATGAACTTTTTACGATAAATTATATATGGGGGGGGAAATTCTCTGGCGGATTCTATGCTGATACCACATATATAAAGTTCATTAGTTTAATGCCACCCACCAAAAGGAACACGCCTAAGAATTTTTTTTTTTAATGGAAAAAAAAACCCCAAAAACGGCAAGTCCGATCAAAATTGCGATGTAACCATTTGATTCAGCAGAGTTTAAAGGTGTAATAACTATGAATTGGGGATGATATGACCCCCCATAGTCCCTGGGGAAAGGGCTGTAAGTTGGATAATTTGTCTATTATTTACATATAGTGTTTACTATTGGGAAACATGTGGGTTTTTTTATGGAGTTTTCAGAAGTAATTTTCCAGGGAAGATTTTCCAAGGGTGGAGGGAAGAAGATTTACAGGGAAAATTTTAAAAAGGATCAGAAATTATTCTGTAAACAAGGGGGACTGCTCTCCCCTCAATCCCTCGCTCTTTGTGCTACATTTTTTATTTTTGTATCCCATTTCAAACAGTTCGGGGTAGCGAAGCGTAAGTAAGGAGTGATTTGGCTCAATAGTAACCGAAATTCTAGAAAATTAGATTTTTATAACAAAGATATACGAAAAGAATTGACATTCAATGCTGATTCCAAACATATAAGGTTCACTAGTTTAACACTACCCACCACAAGCTACAAGCCTGAGAAATTCTTGGAGTTTTTTGAAAAAATTAAAAACACCCTCCAGAAAGTCAAGTCTTATCAAAATTATAATGTAGGCATTTGATTCAGCATAGTTGAAAGGTTTAATAACGATAATTTGGGGATGATCCTCCACAGTCCCGGGGAAAGGGCTGTAAATTACGCAATTCCTCTATTGTTCAGAAATAGTGTTTGTAATTGGGAATTATAAGTTTGATTTCGTTTAGGTTGGGGGGATTTTCCATGGGGGCAGACTTTTACAGAAAATTTTCCATGGAAGGGAAGGGGATTTCCTGGCAGGGTTTGAAAACGATCAGACATTAAATTGAAAAAAAAAACATTTTCAACTGAAAGTAAGAAGAAACAGTAAAACCTGTAACAAACAGAAATTGTTCTGTATATATGAAAGGGCTGTCAATTTCACAAACCTTTACTTTCATAAGTTACTTTCATATTTTTTACATTACTTTACTTTCATATTTTTTACTTTTTTATTTCATAAGTCTTTACGCTGAAGTTTTATTTTTGTTACAATTCTTTAAGAAAGACTGCTCAAACAAAAGGGCTGTTGAATTCGAACAAGAAGCATTTTTAAGTTAAGAGTTTAGCGGGAAGAGTGAGGATTGAGGAAGAAAGACTTACGTGTCAAGAGCAGGGGATTGAGGACAGGGCAGACCCCCTCATTTACAAAATAATTCCTTTCTGAATTTTTTTTATTGCTCTTCACTTTTTGTTGAAAAATGCTGTTTTTAATTTGTATTAACAAGACAAAGAGAGAAAAATTTCGAGAAAAAAAAACGGCTGGCCTGTGGTCAGTAGAAAAAAAAAGACAATAATCACGACTAATATTTTGCCTGTATAAAACTAGGCAGCGGCTTCAGCGTAAAGAGCGGAAGTAATCTAGAACACAAAAGGAAAAAGGATAAAACTTAAAATAAAAAACAATGAAAATATCGATCAAGCAAATTCTTTTTGGTTGATGTTACGAAAAATAAAACACACATTTGTCTCGAAATGAAAATATAAAAATATATGGGCTAAATACTGTTCTATAGAATTTAACTATCATAGTATTATGTTATAAACTTGAACCTAACTTAATGGAATTCACAGCCCCCCCCCCCGCATTTTTTGTTTAAGATAACTTCAAATTGCATTGGTTTTGTAACATAAATTAAATACAAAAAACTAGTTTTTTTTAACTGAAAGTAAGGAGCGACATTAAAACTTAAAACGAACAGAAATTACTCCGTATATGAAATGGGCTGTCCCCTCCGCAATCCCTCGCTCTTTACGCTAAGGCTTTTAATTGTTTTAAAAAGTAGAATTGTGGCGAAGAGTTAAACTTTAGCGTAAAGAGTGAGGGATTGCAGAGGGGACTTTTTTGGTCACTTAAAAAGGGCACTAGAACTTTTCATTTCGTTAGAATGAGCCCTCTTGCGACATTCTAGATTGTTCAATACGATAACCCCTGGGGAAAAGAAAAAAAGCAAAAAAAACAACAAATAAACAAGCTCCCATGATTTTTCTTCTGGCAAAAAAATATGAAATTCCACATTTTTGTAGATAGGAGCTTGAAATTTTTGCTACACGGTTCTCAGATACGCCGAATGTGATGGTGTGACTTTTAGGGGGTGTTTCCCCCTGTTTTCCAAAATAAGGCAAATTTTCTCAGACTCGTAACTTTCGATGACAAAGATTAAATTTGATGAGACTTACATATTTAGAATAAGCATGAAAATTCGATTCTTTTGATGTATCTTTTAGGATCAAAACTACGTTTTTTTAGAGTTTCGTTTTCTATTGAGCCGGGTCGCTCCTTACTACAGTTCGTTACCACGAACTATTTGATGAAGCCATCAGTATTAAACAAGTTTTAAAAAAATAGAAATCCAGGGAAGGACTATTTAAGATAGTATTTTCAATGTCCATAATAAGTGATTGCTAGGATTTTTTCCTAGCTAATTTTTTACTCCCCTCGATATAGGGCTTAAATCGGCAAGCCATGTTTGGCTCGTTCACTATGTTTCCCTTTTGAAACATAAATAAGATAACTAATTTTATATTTGTATTCTTAAATAGTAACGATTTTTTTGTTTTTTATAACAGTTATACTGCCAGAAGTTTAACTGCCTTCTGAAAAAAGTCTTATTTTAAGTCGGCAGCCAAATTTTACGTCCCCAATATTAATCGGTAGCTGGATTTTACATCGTATTACACCAACAGCCCGGTTCCTCATCATATTCTTTCCAAGGAGAGATTTGGCTTTAATTATTCTTTGCTTCTGGCAAATTGGTTTACTTCTGTTTCAAATTAATGTTGGAACATTCGTTTCTATAGTCGGTGAAATCGGAGTTGAGATAATTTCCTGTTTATGAGCTAGGTAAAAATGTGCCATTGGTGTTTGTGAGTCGATAGGAATTCTAAGGAGTCTCTTTTCTGCATTTTTCTTGAATTTTTTCTTAAATTTTGGTTTTAGTCCAACACACCAGGTGGAGTTAATATAATGATATAGGCTAGGCTGTTTCAATAAGCCCTAATTTGTTATCTTTTGTTTGGTTTTACGTTGAATTTGATTGAAGAGAGTAAATTTGTTTTCTGCATGTGTATTTTCTAGTGAATTTTCTTCAGAAAACTTCCTGACTAAAATTCTTGCACAAATGCCAGCTGCCGTAGCTATGTTAGTTGTTCTTAAACTATATTAATATAGTTTACCTAAAACCGAATAACTATATTAATAGACTAGAAAATAATTAAAAAGATTCATACTCTAAAAGGAAATTTTACAAGAAATAAAGACACATCATGTGTTACGTATGATTTAAGAAGAAAAAACACACTTGACAAGCATGTCTGAATTTTTAAAGAACTTTTTGTTATATACAGCACATAACGAAAGAAAGTGTACATTTATCAGTCCTCAGGCTTGAAGAATTTCTCAGGCTTGTAGCTTGTGGTGGGTAGTGTTAAACTAATGAACCTTATACGTTTACACATAAACCCAAATGAAAAGTCATTCCTCTCCTTCTTTATTCGCGAAAACTCATGGAAAGTTATTCTAGATCGGCTTTAAGCTCAGATTCTTAACAGTTGTTCTTAAACTATATTAATATAGTTGTTCTAAAACCGAAAAACTATATTAATAGACTAGAATATAATAAAAACGATTCATATTCTAAAAGGAAATTTTACAAGAAATAAAAACACATCATGTAGTACGTATGATTTGAGAAGAAAAAACACGCTTGACAAGCATGTCTGAATTTTTAAGAGTTTTTTTTTAAAGAATTTTTAAGACTAGAAAATAATAAAAAAGATTCATATTCTAAAAGGAAATTTTACAAGAAATAAAAACACATCATGTAGTACGTATGATTTAAGAAGAAAAAGCACAATTGACAAGCATGTCTGAATTTTTAAAGAACTTTTTGTTATATACAGCACATAACGAAAGAAAGTGTACATTTATCAATCCTCAGGCTTGAAGAATTTCTCAGACTTGTAGCTTGTGGTGGGTAGTGTTAAACTAATGAACCTTATACGTTTACACATAAACCCAAATGAAAAGTCATTCCTCTCCTTCTTTATCCGCGAAAACTCATGGAAAGTTATTCTAGATCGGCTTTAAGCTCAGATTCTTAACAGTTGTTCTTAAACTATATTAATATAGTTGTTCTAAAACCGAAAAACTATATTAATAGACTAGAATATAATAAAAACGATTCATATTCTAAAAGGAAATTTTACAAGAAATAAAAACACATCATGTAGTACGTATGATTTGAGAAGAAAAAACACGCTTGACAAGCATGTCTGAATTTTTAAGAGTTTTTTTTTAAGAATTTTTAAGACTAGAAAATAATAAAAAAGATTCATATTCTAAAAGGAAATTTTACAAGAAATAAAAACACATCATGTAGTACGTATGATTTAAGAAGAAAAAGCACAATTGACAAGCATGTCTGAATTTTTAAAGAACTTTTTGTTATATACAGCACATAACGAAAGAAAGTGTACATTTATCAATCCTCAGGCTTGAAGAATTTCTCAGACTTGTAGCTTGTGGTGGGTAGTGTTAAACTAATGAACCTTATACGTTTACACATAAACCCAAATGAAAAGTCATTCCTCTCCTTCTTTATCCGCGAAAACTCATGGAAAGTTATTCTAGATCGGCTTTAAGCTCAGATTCTTAACAGTTGTTCTTAAACTATATTAATATAGTTGTTCTAAAACCGAAAAACTATATTAATAGACTAGAATATAATAAAAACGATTCATATTCTAAAAGGAAATTTTACAAGAAATAAAAACACATCATGTGTTACGTATGATTTAAGAAGAAAAAACACACTTGACAAGCATGTCTGAATTTAAAAAAAACTTTTTCTATATATATAGCACATAACGAAAGAAAGTGTACATTTATCAATCCAAACCTTGCTCAGAAGTTTGCACGGACAATGATAATGAGAAAATAAGGAACAAAATATATTTTTGAGTGATAATGCCAACTGAAATCCATCGTACTTTTAAATTTTAAAGTAAAATTTTAAAGCTGTTAAATAGTCACACTATAACTGATTAACTATAGCTGTGACTGCAACTATAGTCACACTGTAACTATAACTGATGATCAAGTGCAAGTTGAAAAAAAAAAAAAAACAGCTTCTCAGTAGCTCAGCGGTAAAATATATTTTTATATTTTATTTTAAATATAATTGGTTGACATCTGTGATGCATTTTCGTTAGTCAGTCGTATTATGCTTTATTTTTGGAGAGACAAACGGCTTTTTAAAACATAATTAGTGGGAAATTTCAAGCCGCTACACAAGCGGAAAGTTTTTGAGTATGCAGATTTTTAGTCAGCTACGGCTCTGTAGCTTGACTATTAGGACATTTGTCTTTAGGAACTTGCATATCATAAATTGTTTTTGGATTTGGTCTAATTTAATATTAGAGCCTCATAAAAAGATTTGTTAAACAGCGATACATACATCAAATTGGCTTGTATCAAATTCAAGATCCCCAACAAATGCTTCCCATGGTCTAGTGAGCATGAGATATCCAGGCGAGGTCCATTCTACTGATAAAATTCGATTTGTGAAGTTCCTCAGACTTTCAACTAAATTGCCACTTGCTGAAATAAGGTCAAATCTCCAAACTGGATCTTGTAACAACTCCCGAATAACCTACAAAATACTGGTGCTTTTAAATATCAGAAAACAGTAAGTGAATTTCTTGGTGAGATATATTGATAGATCTAGAATAGAAACTCCTTGTTACGACTAATTCTCAAATCCTAGAAATTATGCTTCAATCTTAATGCTATACCAAGTTCTAATTGATTACAACTTGTAACTAAATCTACGTTGCATGGGCAACGTGAGGTGTTGCGGCAACCTCTGTTCGGCTTCGTCGAGTGAAGTATTGCGAGAGCAACACTTTGGTTTTGTTTCCTCGCTTCGATTAAACGCTAAAATTGTTAATCAGTAAGGATCTTAAAATAAATACTAGACACACCAACTCGCAAAAGTTGCGAACCCCTCATTGCAGCTAGCAAAAGTTGCAAACCTCTCAACGCTGAAGATGATTGTAGCCTAACAGCTGATTATTACTTACAAGTCCCCTACATGTCTTACCGCTGGAACCAAATTGGTCTTACCATCAAATACACCGGAAACAAATAATAGGTACACCGACTAGCAATAGTTACGAATTCCTCATTGCGGAAGATGATTATGAGCTAACAGCCGACTGTTGCTTAAAACTCCCATATATGTCTCACAATTGGTATCGGCCCATTATATTTTCAGTGTGTACCTTGCTACTGAAGTTGTCAGCCCCTTTAAACTTTCAAACTGGTATACTTCATGAAGCAATTTTTCTACCGAAAAATGGATGACATATACTTTGATCAGCTCATCAAGAGCTATCGATTGCCGTCGAGAAAAAATATATCTGTCTTAGTTCAAAAGTTGACTTTTTCGCTGTAGGCCAAGTTTCTTACATCATCCCTCAGAAAGGAGCAAAGGATAAACTCTAATTTCACTAGCAATGAGAGAACTTTTAAAGTTTAAGAGGTGCATCTAATACCATTTCTCTCCCGTAATCCCAAGCACGAAAAACCGAATGATAAACAGCTGAAATCACGAATAGAAATGGGTAAAAACAATAGATGACAGCACTTTCGGTCCTCACTTTTTTATTTCTGTAATGTTTTCTATTTATCACTCAAAGAAGATATATTGGCTGTGGGGCCGGTTAACTCCCAGGTATATTTAAAACTTGCAGATTTTAGTCCATCTTCAATTTGAAACTGGTGCCTGCCTGCTAGAACGGAGCTTTCCAATCGAAAGCAGAAACATGATTTGATGAAACAAAAGCTTGGCTGCATAGCTTCAGATAGTTCTCTCTCACATAGGCTATAAAACTCCAAATCACTTCACACACTACAGGCTCTGGCTCAAGGACAAGGAAAACCCAAACTTTTTGGCCCCTAGGCAAGAGCTCTACGAAGCTTTCTAAAATACAAAGTCATATTCATCAATCTGGCCTAAGGTCCACATTTTCCGTAAAACCGCAGAGGTTGGACCCTTACCACTTTTTAGGAATAAGCTGAAATCAGGGTAATAGGAAACAAAAAACAAGACAAAACCAAAGTGCTACTCTCGCAACACAACTTAGACTTACAGACCACGTCGGTGAAGGGGGGGGGGACAATTCTGGTAATATCTCTTATATTTACGCATACCAGTAGAGATCTCTCGACTTAAAGTGTTTTGTGAGTTAATATTGAACCCTTTAAAAAAAAAACAAAAAAACTGTTTTTAGTCAAAAATTAGCGGAGTTTATCTAACGTTGGCTAGAATTCTGAAAACCCCGCTTTTTTGTTTATTTTTTTTTATCTATTTTTGCTTGAGATTTTCGTAAGCAAATTCTTTTGAGGACTTTTTTGGTCTTTTTACAACTAGAGACTTAATTACTCTCTTGTCGAAAAGTCCGTAACGTGAGTAAAACTGCAAATAGTCAAACGACATTCAATTCAGAAGACTATTTTTTAAAGCTATTTCTTAAGTTATAGACATTCATATAACCTTTTTTTTAAAGTATTCTGTTTTATCCAAATACATAGAAAGGAATGAAGGGGAAAAAGGTATTATCGTATAGCATAAAAAACACTTATAATCAGCAAAACCCACAGTTTGAAGCCAGAAAAATATATTAAGTTAGCAGAGTAGTTGCTGAAAAACTAGTTTCCAAAAATTAGGGAAACTCCCCGAACGCTGGCTAGAATTATTAAGACGTCTTATTTTTATTCATCTTTTATTTTTCCTGACAGAATCATGGGCAATTTTTTTTTACGAATTCTCATGACTTTGTTGCAGCTTGAACTTCAGTTACTTTTATTATCCAAAAGTTCATATTGTGAGTTTAACTGCAAATAATTAACTGGCAATCGATTCAGAGGATTTTCACCATTATTACCTATTGCTTGTAGAAAGAGCGGCAGACCCCTCCACCGGGATCCATAACAGATAGTTGTAAGTTGCTTTGTACTTATAAAGAAAATTTTCTCCCATGAACAGCAGTTTGAAAAGCGAAAAATTAAAATTAAAGTCTTGTTTATTTTGACTGACACAAAAATAACAATGCAGACTGCCATATATTTTCCAGAATAATACAAATAAAACACATTTAGAGACAAAATTGAAATTATAAAATTTTATGTGCAAAAACTGAAATTTAACGTTCTTTTGAATTATATCAAGGTTTTTCCGATTGAGGAGAACGGTTAGAAAACATATCAAAAAAATATATGTGGTATTCTTTGAATGATACCTGCCCAAGTTTTTAAAATGAATTTGAGATTGGGAAAAAGTCTCCTCCTTCAATGAAGATCTTTAAATAAAATTAAAATTTAAGCAAACTCAATCTTATTAATTGCTTATTTTAAAATTTGGATTCTTTCAAACTCCTCTCAGTGAATGTGAAAGAAAACCAAGTCTTGATCGTTCAAAAAATTCACAAAGTACAATAAATACACTTCATTTAGATCGCTATTAATTCCAAAAAGTAGGCTGCCAATGATGTTTTATCCCTTCAATCTTCGTGCACTTATTAGTACCGTCAACTATTACTGTAAATTCAACTAATTCATTAGTTTTTAAACTGAATATAAATATAGACATCGCTTGATTTTCAAAGTTTTTTTTAAAATGAAAAAAAAAACTGGCCTTCATTCAAAATAGAAACCAAAATAAGAAGAAGATTGCTCAAATGCATTTGCGACTATTTTATTGGGACGGGGGTTTCAGTGGAGATGTGGGTGAGGGGTAGGCATTTGATAATTTCTTCTTTTATCCCTTATCCTTTACTAGTAGCTTCAACTTTTCCTCAAGTTCAACTGATTTTTTTCTATTGACTTCTTATAAGAAATGTCGGAAAAAAACTTCGGATTTATCCAACTTAGTAGGCTACTAGAATCTGTATTTTATATTTATCGTTGATTACACCTGAATTTTGAAATTTGACAAAATTAAACACGTTTTTTCATTCTAAATGGTAAAAAAAAAAAAAAAAATCAAACTTACCTCCATTTCATCTTTTCTTACACCATCCCATAACCCGTTGTCAGCTAATAGTCGAATTGTTGTTGGAGCGTCGGGACCAGTGCAAATCGAGTAATTTAATACTGGCAAGGACTCAGTATTATAGGGGTAACCTGATCTGCTTTCTACGCAAAGTTTATCATCCTTAAATTCTAGCCACAGTGGAACATTTTCATCGACAACAATAGCCGCTCCTGTGGAACTAAAAAAACGTCTTTTCAAAATTGACCCCCACTTAACGTCATTTCCTTGACCAGTTACAAAGGGGGATAGAGGTATATTTAGCTTGTTCAAAGGCCATTTCATTCCTTCAGTTGTTAACCCCCCTCCAAACCAAACACTTTCACTCGCATCAAAACAATCGAGAGGGGCGAATGAACTGGAAAGACTTTGCCAATGAATCTCATAGCATCGCAGATGTTCAGTTTCCTGAACGGTCACTTGAAGTCTTGCTTGATCGATCCATTCAAAACATACCGCATCAGTTTCATTATTAGTCAAGTCTCTTGGTCTACACTTATATGACTTTGAATTTTCGGGTAAGGGTATCCCAAGCCATGCTTTCAATTGGGTACCACCATGCTCATCAGAAATATGAACACTTCTGTTTTCTTTCAAAAATCTGACGCTATCAAAATATGAATGCTAAAATAAAAAATAATTCTAAATTAAATATAGTCCACACAGAAACCCGCTAGATTAGCTACCAATGGTTTTCTTAAGCTGGAGATTTTCCATACTTTTGCGCTACAAAAAAAAAAAAAAAAAAAAAAAAAAAACCAATTACTCATAGCTTTGAATTATAGATTTGAATTAGGAAAAAAATTTGAATTATAGCTGATGTTCTTTATCAAATGGTAATTAATTCTTAAAATGTGTGATATCTAAGAACATTTTATACATTAAAAATAAAACTTGCGGGATTAGTTGACTATCTCCATAAATCAGAATTCATGTCAAATGGAATTAGATATCATTGCAATAGCACATATTTCTTTTACTTCTATGGAGATTTTTCTGACCAAACGAAGAATTTGTACATGGTAAAATTGTAAACAATTTGCCTTATTTACTAGAAAAGTTCATCTTTAAATATTCTAATAAAAAATAGAATGTTAGTATCTATGTATCAATTAAGGGAGTCGACGCTGTTTGGTGCAAAAGTTCAGGACTGAGTGGCATCAACCCTGTCCCTGGATTGCTCTGCCTCCAAGACTGCATTTCATTTTGTGTCTATAAGTCTGGTCCTACAAACTCGGGAGGGATAGGGGAGGACTCTTCTTTTAGAAAAATATTTCACCGTTGTAGTAAAAAACCCACCTAATACACCTCTCCTTGGGAGAGTTTAGCTGCTCCTAACCGTCTGATAAATGTATAGGGATTTTCATGTCCCCTTTCAGGTTCCCATCACTTAGGTGTGGTGAACAGAACATTGTCAGCACGAAAAATTCTAAACTGAACATTGTCCCTAAAATATTACCCCTGGAAGGTAGCACGCGAGATATTGCACCCGGAAGACTGCATATAGAAAGGTAGAGCGATGGGAAGACTGCATCTACTTAGATAAGCTATCAGTTGGACGTAATTGCATAAGACCTAAGTGACCGTCGAGATTTATAATATATGTACATCTTCAGGGCTCAAAATTGAACCTATGACAACAACCCATCCATTTATCCCCATTTATATAGATCCCTTTTAAACGGTGATTTTGTAGATAATGATCTTCAAGATTCATGCTTGTTTCCTCACACTTGTTTCAGCTCACTGATCCCGAGACTCAAATACTCGCTTGCATAGCAACGTGTAATGCGACCATCATCCCATTAAATGTGCGTTGGGGTTTGTATCGTGGTTGCAGCGATTACTGGAACTTAGTAAAGGAAAAGCCACGTTCCATCGTAAATGAACGTTTAAATACGTGTTTTGAAAAAGAGCCTGTCTAGCAAGAAAGAATTGCCACTGAAAGCTAATTCAGGATCGGTAAATTTTATTTCAATTAATGTTAATATATCTGAACTGTAAATACTAATTCTTGGCAGTAAATCCTAATAGTAATGCTAACCTAGATAGTAAAAGTTTATAGCGAAAAAAAGAGTTGCGGGAATTTTGAAGTAGAGATTGAAACCCCTCGATAATCGTATCGGATCAAAATGCAAGTTTCACTATTGAAATCATCATAGTCGGATTACCAAAACAGCCTCCACCTTGAACAACAAGATAAATCACTTTGTTGCAGGGGAAGCACTGACATGTGTCTTTTTTGTTTCTTTTTCTTTTTCCTCAGGAGCGATTGCACCAAATCAGTGGTCATAGACTGTTAGAGGAGGGCTCATTTAAAAATACATCGTATTAAATGGAGCATCGTAATAAAAGCAACGTGTCATATTTTGTATCATTAAGCATCAATTTTACCCAAAGAAGGTAAAAATGTCGAAGAATAGAAATTCCAAGATATCCAATCGATTTTTCTATGTACAAAACTAGCTTAAACAAAGTAACTCTTGATATTTCCCAATTTCTCTAGAATTCACCTAACTAGCTCTTTACTAAAAACTGAGCTTGGTTGAGTTTTTTGAAACTTCTAAAAGTGATCGATTTCATGGTTGCTGAAAGACTATAGCGAGACTTATTAATTATTATTTTATTTTCTGCTACTGACTCATGAAATTTTCTAGTCCTAAAAGAACATCCTATTCTTTTTTTTAGTTCGGTTTTGTGTTTTCAGTAAACCGCAAGTTTTTTAGAATTCTGCAGGTATTGGTAAATCCCACGTGCTTATCTAGGCTAGTTTTGTATATATGTTAAATAAAAAAAGTAAGTTTCTTTCAACTGAAAGCAAGGAGCAACGTTAAAACTTAAAAGGAACAGAAATTATTACGTGTATGAATAGGATTGCCCCCTCCTCAACACCTCGCTCTTTACGGTACAGTTTTTTTTAGTAATTTTAAAAACGCTTATTATTGTTCTAGTTAAACGACCCCTGTGTTTCATGAGTCGCTTTTCAAGAGTTGGGATAACATTTAATCTTTAGCGTAAAGAGTGAGGTGTTGAGAGGGAACAATCCCCATCATATCGTAATAATTTCTGTTCGTTTTAAATTTTAGTGTTGCTCCTTAATTTCAGTTGTAAAAACTTTTTTTTTGTTTAATTTCTGATCGTTTTGTTTAAATATTGTCAGGAAATCTGACCCCAACTCCACGGATAAATCCCCATCACCACAGAAATATACTCTAGACAATTCAATCCTGGTTAATATTTATTCCTGACGATTACCCTTAACAACTCGACGCGTAAAATTGAGACTGAAAAGAGAAAGCAAGACATATAAAAAGAACTTCGTTCAGAAATTCTGGCAAATTCCCTCAGTGTATAATTTCCTCTGATAAGTTCACTCACTGGAAACTTCCCTCCTCGTCGATAACTCACCTGTGGAAAAACCCCAAGCAGAAAATTCTCCCCCCCATAAAAAGTGTATAGCCTACATATTTCCAAATAACAAATACTATGCTTAAACAATGGGGAAATTTTTATAACTTGAAGACCTTTCCCCTGGGGCTGTTGGGGTCATATTACATCTAAAGGCATATTTATTGGGTCTTTCAATTATGATAAACAGAATGGCTCTCTCAAAATTTTGATTGGACGATTTTGGGAAAAAAGGGGTCGGAGAGGCAGCCTAGTTGCCCTCCAATCTTTTTGGTCACTTAAAAAGGGAACTAAACCTTTGATTTCCGTTTGAATGAGCCCTCTCATGGTATTTTAGGACCATTGAATCGATAGGATCACCCCTGGAAAAACAAAACAAAACAACATTAACAAATAAACGCGCAGCCGTGATCTTTCTTCTGGCAAAAAAACAAAAAATTCCAGAACAGAAGGGTTTCTGATACACTGAATCTGATGGTATCATTTTCACTAAGATTTTATGACTTTTAAGTGGTTTCCCCCCTTTTTTCGAAAATAAGACAAGTTTCCTCACGCCCCGGGCCTTTACCGAGTAAGATTAAACTTAATGAAATTTATATATTTGAAATCAGTATACTAAATTGATTCTTTTGATGTATCTAATGGTGCAAAAATTCAAGTTTCTAGAGTTTCAGTTAGTATTGGACCGGGTCGCTCCTTACTTACAGTTCGTTACCACAAAGAATCTGTGACACATTAATTTTGATCTTTTCAACTTCGCTTTTTACTTGCGCAAGTACGAAATGCCTTTTTTTGAATTAATGGACGTAAAATATGGCTTAGTGTGAATATGAGCCTAGGATTGAGTGGTTGTTCAAGTGTAAGTATCTTTTCTTGTGACATTCAGTGAGCAAAAATCAATGATAACTTGAGATTGAGTGTGGGTTTCAGCCTGAGAGTTAAAGTGAATATGAGTGAGTGTAAAAACCAGGGTGAATGTGAGTATGAGTGGTCCCTTATGCTGTATCAGCAACCAATTATTACAGCCCTCCGTGGGTGCAATATTGCGGATATATTACTTAGGGTGCGCATTCACTTGGGTGAAATACTCTTAAACTTCGTGCGCGATCTTACTGCTATAATTTTCTGTGTCTCCAATCTTCCGGGTACTACCTGCCGAGGGTGATGTATTTTTAAGACCCTTGGGTGCACACAAGGCTGTATCCAGTATTTTTGTTCGAGAGAAGCTATCTGGGGGGGGGGGTAAAAACTTTAAAAATGTATCAAAATTTGTTTATATGCATTTTTCTTATATTTTTACTAGTTGACGAGACTTGGGGGAGGGGGAGGTGCTCAAACCCCTTAAGCCTCTCAATGGATTCGGCTTTGGGTGAAAGTGAATTGACTCATTGAGCAAAATTTTAATTTTCTAGGACCAAATTAAAATAAATTCTGGTTTCATTCGTCATTCGACCAATTCTGTCCTCTCTACCTAACGCTTCACGTTTTTAACGTTTTATTTTAAAATAAAAGTCGAATGACGTATTTATACCTGTTGTAATAATATTACTTTAAAACAAAAGTTTACTTTTCAGTAATCAACAGAGATTTTTCAGCAATAAAGATTTCAATTTGCCGTAGTTTTTACTGCTTGAATCTATTTTACAGTTTATTTAAAATCTGAATTGCATTAGTAAACTAATGATATGAAAACAGTTTTTTTTCAGATTTCTTATTTACCTTTTATAGCAATAAAGTGATTATATAATACTGTCCTATAGGAAAACTTTAATTTAAAAACAAGCGTCATTTTACCCAAGGTCTGTAGCGAAAATAGCGAAAGTGTTCGGTTCGCTACTTATATTATTAAACAAAAAAAACAAACAAGTTTTTTAAATGAAAGTAAGGAGCGACATTAAAACTTAAACGAACAAAAATTACTCCGTACATGAAAGGAACTTTTACTCCTCAACGCCCCGTTCTTTACGCTAAAGTTTGACTCTTTCTCTTAACTCTACATTTTAAAACAGTAAAAAACTTAAGCGTAAAGAGTGGGGCGTTGAGGAGGAAAAGTCCCTTTCATATACGGAGTAATTTTTGTTCGTTTTAAGTTTTAATGTTGCTCCTTACTTTCATTTTAAAAAACTTGTTTTTTTTGTTGTTTAATTTCTGGACGTTTTTTAATTAATAATTTTGATCTGTTGACTTTGGGAAAAAATGAGCGTGGGAGGGGTCCTAGGTGCCCTCAGATTTTTTTGGTCACTTAAAAAGGACACTAAAACTTTTAATTTCCGTTAGAATGAGCCCTTCTGCGACATGTTTATGCCAATAGTTACATCGAAAGAATTGCATTTTAATGCTATAATATAAGTTTCATCAGCATATAAGTTTCATCAAGATTAGTCTTACCCGTCAAAAGTTACGAGCCTGAGAAGATTTGCCTCATTTTAGAAAATAGGGGAAAATACCCCTAAAAGTCGTACGATCTTAAAGAAAATCACACCATCAGATTCAGCGTATCAGAGAACCTTGCTGTAGAAGTTTCAAGCCCCTATCTACAAAAATGTGGAATTTAGCATTTTTTGCCAGAAGACAAATCACGGATGCGTGTTTATTTGTTTTTTCTTTGTTTTTTCTTTTTTCCCAGGGGTGATCGTATCGACTCAGTGGTCCTAGAATGTCGCAAAGGGGCTCATTTTAACGGAAATTAAAAGTTATAGTGCCCTTTTCAAGTGAACAAAAAAATTGGAGGGCACCTAGGCCCCCTCCCACGCTCATATTTTCCCCAAAGTCACCGGATAAAAATTCTGAGATAGCCATTTTATTCAACATAGTCGAATAAACTAATAACTATGTCTTTGGGGACGCCTTACTCCCCCGCAGTCGCCGTGGGAGGGGCTGCAAGTTACAAACTTTGACCTGTGTTTACATATAATAATGATTACTGGGAAGTGTACAGACGTTTTCAGGGGGGATTTTTTTGGTTTGGGGGGAGAGTTGAAGGGGGATTACGTGGGAGGATCTTTCAATTGAGGGACGTTTTATTGGGGAAGATACTTTCAATGGAGGCGGCGCAGGATTTTCTAGCATTATTAAAAAAAAACAATTAAAAAAGAAATATGAAAAGTTTTTTCTACTGAAAGTGAGGAGCAGCATCAAAACTTAAAATGAACAGAAATTATTACGCATATGAGGGGTTTACCTCCTCGTAATACCTAGCTCTTTACGCTAAAGTATTTTTAGTAATTTCAACTATTTATTCTACGGCCTTTGTGATTCAGGGGTCATTCTTAAGGAATTGGGACAAAATTTAAGTTTTAGTGTAAAGAGCGAGGCATCGAAGAGGGGTGAGCCCCCTCATATACGCAGTAAGAACATACGAATATAAAAGTTCGCTACGTAAGTTAATTCATAAGTTACGTATATTTTTTACTTATGAAAACGTTCGTAAAAAATTTAAAGTTATAGTTGCCTTTTAAAGTAATCAAGAAATTGGAGGGCAACTAGGCCTCCTCTCTCGCTCCTTTTTTTCAAAATCTTCCGATTAAAACTATGAAAAAGCCATTTAGCCCCAAAAAAATTAATTTACAAAGTTTATTTTAATTATTTATGCATGGAGAGCCAAGATAAAAAATTTATTATTAAATAGCAATCGCTCTTTACGCTAAAGTTTGACTCTTTGCCACAGTTCTACTTTTTAAAATAATTAAACACTTTAGTGTAAAGAGCGAGGGATTGCGGAGGGGACAACCCATTTCATATACGGAGTAATTTCTGTTCGTTTTAAGTTTTAATGTTCCTCTTTACTTTCAGTTAAAAAAAAAATAGTTTTTTTTTTATTTAATAATAATACTAAGTCGCTTAGACTAGGAATCAAACAGGTCGTGGTAACGAACTGTAGTAAGAAGCGACCCGGCTCAATAGTAACTGAAACTCTAAAAAAACCCAGAATTTTGATACCAATAGATGCATCAAAACAATCGGATTGTAACGCTGATATTAAGTATGTGTAAGTTTCATCAAATTTAGGCATACCCATCAAAAGTTAGGAGCCTGAGAAAATTTGCCTTATTTTCAGAAAAAGGGGAAATACTTCCTAAAAGTCATAGTAAAAAAGTCAATGAAAATCACACCATCAGATTCAGAGTATCAGAGAACCCTACTGTAGAGGTTTCAAGCTCCTATCTGCAAAAATGTGGAATTTTGCATTTTTGCAAGAATAAAGATCATGGATGCACATTTGTTGGTTGTTTTTTTTTTTTTTTTGCAATGGTGGTCGTATCGACCCAGTTGTCCTAGAATGTCTCAAGAAGGCTCATTCTAGCAGAAATTAAAAATTCTACTTCCTTTTTTAAGTAACCGAAAAAATTGGAAGTCAACTAGACCCCCTCCCACGCTCATTTTTCCCCAAGTCATCAGATCAAAATTTTGAGATAGCCATTTTGTTCAGTATAGTCAAAAAATGTAATAACTATGTTTTGAGGACGATTTAATCCCCCAAAGTCCTTGGAGTAAAGGCTGCAATTTATGAGCTTTGCCCATTGTTTACTTATAGTATTGATTATTGTGAAGTATACAGACGTTTTCGCGGGGGATTTTTTTCAGGTGGCAGGCGGGTCAGGGGGAGAGGGTTACGTGGTGGGATTGTTCCAGGGAGGAATTTATCACGGGGGAAGAGAATTTCCATGGAGGGGGTGATGGATTTTCCAGCATTATTTGTAAAACAATGAGAATATAATATTAAAAAACAAGTTTTTTTCAACTGAAAGTTAGGAGCAACATTAAAACTTAAACCGAGCAGAAATTATTACGTATACGAGGGAGTTCGTTCCCTCCTCAATACCTCGCTCTTTACGCTAAAGTATTGTTAGCAAGTTCAAAAGAGCTATTTATTTTAATTAAACGACCTTTGTGATTCAGGGATCATACTTAAAGAATTGGAACAAAATTCGAACTTTAGTGTAAAGAGCGAGGTATTGACAAGGGGACGAACCCACTCATATACGTAATAAAAACATACGAATACAGAAGTTCGTTACATAACTTAATTCGTAAGTTACGTATATTTATTACTAACAAAAACGGTTCGTGAATAAAATTAAAGTTTTAGTGGCCTTTTTAAGTAACCAAAAAATTTGAGGGCAACTAGGTCTCCTCCCCCGCCCCTTTTTAGAAAAATTGTTTGATCAGAACTTTGAGGAAGCCATTTAGCTAAAAAAAAAAGCAAAAATTAATATGCAAATTTCATTTTATTGTTCATGTACGATGAGCCAAAATTAAAACCGGTATTAATTCAGAAACGCTTAGAAATTAAATAGAAAAACATTTTTTTAAACTGAAAGTAAGGACCGACATTAAAACATATAAGAACAGAATTTATTCCGTATTTGAAAGTGGCTATCCCCTCCTCAACGCCCCGCTCTATACGCTAAAGTTTGACTCTTTGTCACAGTTCTACTTTTTCAGAGGAATTGTCTACGGATAGTTTTAGGTACTCGCATGACTGGTCCTATGTTATTAAAAAAACCCACGAAAAATGTTGTTCATTTCTATTCTCCTGGGTTATAATGAAGAAAGGGGTTTGTGCGTTTACCACCAGAAAATCCCCCCCCCCCCCAATACATTAAAGTACTACCAGATAATATCCCCCACATAAAATATCCCTCGAAAAATAACCCCCAGAAACCCCCTACCCACTCTATAAGAAATACCCCCAAGGCTAGTTGGTCTCCAATCATTTTCGATTTATAAAAAAAGGCTACAATTCCCTTCTAAGTAACATGAGTATGGCTGACAACCCACACGCCTTCTGAAGATCAGAACATAATTTGCACTTTACTGACATCAAAATAAATTTTAAATGATTTTAAAAAATAGAGAAATATTAAGACTATATTCTTCTGAAGAGCTCCAATGTTTGGCAATCACTTGGGAATGTTTCGTTAGATTTTAGGTGCTTTTGTTTTCAGTTTTACAACAGTTTACATTTATTAAACATTTATTTATTAAACTTTTGCACGTAACTTTACATGAATTTGGACATTTAAAACTGGTTGACTGTTTGGTTATACTGTTTTGTCCTGGGTAATTGGATTGGTGAGTAAGGCCAAGACCTTGTTCTTGGTTAGTGGAATGCTATTTTCAATATTGGCCGACCGTTTGGATGTTGACATTCCATTCACATTTAAGAAGACTCCAAATTGTCCAAAACAAGGCAATAAGAATCCTAGACCTTTTTCTTAACACACCCCAGGAAGCCAAAAGAATTATCTGAAACTAAAATATCATTTTTATCTCTTTATATTCTTCATTTACAACAAATTTTTCATCTTAATATAGTCATATGTTTTTTAGAAATCCAATGTAGGGATAATTTTTGGGTTGAAGATAAACATAGCCATTTATCAAGAGCAAGGAATAAGTTTCTCTGTCCTTTTATCAAACAGTTCGTAGTAACGAACTGTGGTAAGGAGCGACCCGGCTCAATAGTAACCAAAACTCTTAAAAATGAAATTTTGATACTAATAGCTATATTAGAAGAATCGCATTTTATTGCTGATTTTAAATATATAAGTTTCATCAAATTTAGTCTTACCTATCAAAAGTTGCGAGCCTGAGAAAATTTGCCTTATTTAGAAAATAGGGGTAAACACCCCCTAAAAGTCATAGAATCTTAATAAAAATCGCACCACCAGATTCAGAGTATCAGAGAACCCTATTGTAGAAGTTTCAAGCTCCTATCTATAAAATGTGAAATTTTGTATTTTTTGCCAGAAGGCAGATCACGGATGCGTGTTTATTTGCTTGTTTGTTTTTTTATTGCTTTGTTTTTTTTTATTGTTTTTTCCCCAGGGGTGATCGTATCGACCCAGTGGCCCTAGAATGTTTCGAGAGGTCTCACTCTCACGGAAAAAAAAGTTCTAGTGCCCTTTTTAAGTGACCGAAAAAATTGGAGGGCACCTAGGCCCCCTCCCACGCTGATTATTTTCCCAAAGTCAATGGATCAAAATTCTGAGATAGCCATTTTATTCAGGGTAGTCAAAAAACCTTATGACTATGTCTTTGGGGACGACTTACTCCCCCACAGTCCCCGTGGGAGCGTTACAAGTTACAAACTTTGACCAGTGCTTACATATAGTAATGGTTATTGTGAAGTGTACAGACGTTTTCAGGGGGATTTTTTGGTTGAGGGAGGGGTTGAGAAGAGGGGGAACTTCTCAAGTTCCCCCTCTTCATATGTTGGGGGAACTTTCCATCGAGGAATTTGTCATGGGGGAAGAAAATTTCCATGAAGGAAGCGTAGGATTTTCTAGCATTATTTAAAAAAAACTGAAAAAGTTGTTTCACTGAAAGTAAGGAGAAGCATTAAAACTTAAAACGAACAGAAATTATTACGCATAAAATGGGCTCACCTCCTACTAATACCTCGCTCTTTACGCTATAAGTATTTTTAGTAATTTCAACTATTTATTCTACGGCTTTTGTGATTCAGGGGTCATTCTTAATGAATTGGGACATAATTTAAGCTTTAGTTTAAAGAGCCAGGTACTGACGAGGGAGTGAACCCCTCATATATGTAATAAAAACATGAGAATACAGAAGTTCGTTACGTAAGCTAATTTATAAGCTACTTATATCTTTTGCTAATAAAAACATTCGTAAAAAATTAAAAGTTCTAGTTGTCCCTTTAAGTAACCAAAAAATCGGTTGGCAACTAGGCTTCCTCCCCTGCTCCTTTTTTTCTCAAAACCATTCGATCAAAACTATGAGAAAGCCATTTAGCCAAAAAAATAAATATGCTAATTTCGTTTTAATTATTCCTTTGCGGAGAGCCAAAGTCAAAACATGCATTGATTCACAAACGTTCAGAAATTAAAGAAAAAAAAGTTTTTTAACTGAAAGTAAGGAGCGACATTAAAACTTAAAACGAACAGAAATTACTTCGTATATGAAAGGGGCTGCTTCCTCATCAACGCCCCGCTCTTTACGCTAATGTTTTATGCTGTTTTAAAAAGAAGAGTTGAGTGAGACAAAGAGTCAAACTTTAGCGTAAAGAGCGGGGCGGCGGATTGTCTTCGGGGGGGGGGATTTCTGTAGAAGTAAACGCCTAGAGCTTTATCCTTATGAACAAAATTGAGGTTGCTGCTAGTGTTCTATGACCATTTGTTCGATATGGACTCCTTCCCTCTGAAAAAGAGCCTTATTTGAAAATTATGATTGGGCAGTTACAAATCATTTTTTTTTTATTGTGAAAAATTTCGATTTTTCAAGACTCGTTTTGCAGGTAATCACGTAATTACACTTTCCTTTAATTTTGAAAGATTGTGACAAGTATGTTAAGTTATATATATATCGGACGATTTCGGCGTTCAGAATACAGCTTTAGCAGGGGGGATTAATTTGTATTTGTCCTATTTTTATAAAATATTTCGGGTAAAATATTGGTTTTGAGATAGCGTGACTGAGCCATAAGATGTTCAAACCCTTACGCCAGCCATTTTTGCATTGTAAAACATGCGCATGAATTAAAAAGAAATTTTCAAAATTGCTTATAATCTAGGTCAGAGAATAAATTGACAGAAATTATTTTCGACAAATAAACATCTATTAGTAATGCTGTCATTACAAACTTCCTTGACTTTCTCTAAAGAGACGTTACTTGCTAAAACGTGTCGTTAGTTACATTCTTCCGGATAATCTAAGACCTGATTGGTACATACTGCAAGTATTCTTTCTTTTTACTGTTGGAGTTTTTTTTAATGTTGATCAATGTGAGTTCCTTTCGATACTTATCGGTTATATAATAGACGCTATAAAATTTCGATACAAGAAACTGGTCAAGTAACGTCTTTATACTGTCGATCATTTGGATGGCAAATATTTCTCCAGGATAAGGGGTTGGTGCCCAAAACAAACAAAAAAAAATGCGTCAATGGACACACCATGACTTTGTACTCCGATGAGAAGCTACATTATTGGAAGTGTAACAGTAGGTCATGTTTGAAAGTTGTCAATTTGCGTGTCAATACGTGGTTTTCTAAAAGTAGAACACCATTTTTCATATTTTGTTTTATTTCATTAGCTTTATCAAAAGTTTGGGCTATATGTTTGCACGTTAGGGGTGTGGGTGGGGGTAAGGCATAGCATAAATTAAATACTGCAAAGGTTATTTACGCATTTAATATATGCAATGCTTTATCAAAGCCCCCCCCCTAATGTGCAAATATATAGACCAAATTTGTTTCTAAATTATAACATATTCATCATATTTTATTTCATTTCAATAGCACTAATCGAACTTCCCGAGTGTCTATTATATAACCGATAAGTAAGTTCCTTCTTCTACGTAGAAAGTTTCTGCTTGTCAAAGTTTCTTCTAGATCACCACAGACACTGGTCTCACACACATATGATTTTTTTTTTGCCACAACCATTGGTTTTTGGGTCAGAATTGCAATAATTGCAGCTGTATACGATCTTATGATAAAATATATTCTACCTGTATTCTAAAAATTATTGTCGAAGTCGATGAATCTAAACTTCTCCGATTAGTCGGACTTAAAAATCGAAAGCATATCTGAATTACTGACAGGTTAAACAGAGTTGATTAAAAAACTGATTTTGACCTTAAGCAGCCATGCATATTGCATATAAGACATGAAACCTTAACTTTGGCAAAACTTATTTAACCCTTCGATGTTGGTTCGAGTCTACTTTTCTCTAACTCTTTGTTTTGAAGGCAAAGTTCCAGCTATTTGAATGTTAAGCTTTTTAAAAGTAGGATCGAATTTTCTTATATATTCTTTGAAAGTGATCAATCAGAATTTTGGGAAGATACTAACAGTTACAAAAATTCACGAAAATATAAGGGCGAGTGCATTTTTCTAAGTCTAGGATGGGGGAGGGGGCAAAATGGTTGTTTTATTATTAATTTGTACAAGGAAAATGCCAAAAAAAACGTTTTTGATTGAAAATACAACAAAAACCACTTGTCAAGGACAGGAGCAAAAAAATCTAGGGGGAAAATACCCCCTCCTCCGATTGGTCTTCCTGAATATGATAATAAAATAATTTCCTTGAGTCTCATTTGTATATTGTATTTATGATTAGAATTTTAATTTTTATAACGCATAGTTTGTTCAAGTTCGAAAGGCCAGATGCCCCTTTTAGGCACCTGGAGGAGAAAAGGGCATATATAGATGTTTCAAAAGATCCTCTAGACCCTTAAGACCTATAATAATCATCGCTTCAACATGCTATTTTTGATTCTGATGTTTCGACTACAATATTTCGAAAACAAAATGTATATGCATAAACCCTGGTCATGAGGTTGGGAACCACAATAACAAAGTTTAAGTTCATTTTGTTCGCTTACGAGTTTTAGCGCTCGGTTTCATATCCTAAATTGGACACCCAGAAACAGTTTCTAATGGAATTAAAACACCCGTAAACCGTTAGCAAAATACACTTGATCCACTGTGGCCAATCTATTTAATTTTTTCCTGGTTTGTCCAATATTTATTAACAATGATATCCGAGCACATTTTGCATCGTACTTTGGTATTTCCTATCCCCTGTTTTCATCTAGATGGCTGCGCTTTTGTTCATTTTAGTTTCTTTTTTCCTTTTCATTGCAGTTTAATGTGGGTTGTGACCCAACTATTATAATTAAACTTGTGCTACGAGTCCTGTTCATACTTGTTGTATTTTTAAAGGTATAGGCTGTAAGATACTTATTTGAGGTTTATTCCATAGGACAAATTCGGTTGCCTCTGACATCAGAAGTATCTGATATGGGGTCAGTCTTTTGCTCAGTTTAGTCACTGAGCCTTATGCATCTATTGAGCCTCAAAAAATGGTTTTCATGAGGAAATCTTCCGAAGGGGGGAGATTTCAGATGGATGAGCAGCACCAAATAAAAAATGTTGCACACTTTGATGGTGTTGTTTCTTTTTTCGAAAATCGCTTTGTTTTATATATATTTTTTTTCTCGACAGCTTTGTAGGCTAGACTTCAGGTGACATTTCATTTTTTTTGCACAAAATATTGATTTTAATAAAGTAAAACTGTACAGTTGCACTTTTAAAATTATAGAAAATGACTTTACACTGCCAAGGGGAAGTGTTTGACCTTCTCACGATTTACAGATTCTTATGAGTGTAAATAAAAGTGAGAAAACTTAACTGTACCACAGGATGAAAAGGAGTTAGGGATTTGGGGAAAAGAATAACTTAACTGGAAAAACCAGGAACTGGTAGGAGTTGCATACTTGCCAAGAAAATGTTAAGTATGCTCGCCAATGTTAAGTAGGCTAGTTGAATTTAAGCTGGTGGCTTTCTAATGACATAGTTCTGTATTTTTTTTACTCTCCAATAAGTTTTAAAGTAACTGCAAAGACAAGCGTACAGCAGTTTAGGCTAAAGTTAAAATAGGAACAAAATCACCAACCACTAGATGGTGGTGATGCTATTCATTTTCCACATTATTCATAAAAGCCCTTAACCTATGAACTTCAAAGGGAATAGATACCTTAGAGGAAGACCCTATTTTGTCCACCATAAACATTTTTGGTTTGTTTGGCCAAACTATTTGAATTGATTTTGTGGTTCTCACATAACTTGTAGAGCTTGGATAAGAGATTTGAATAAACGACAGAAAACTAAAATCAATCTGCTTTCCCAGAAATGCTAAAGAAACCCATTTAACTTCTGTTATTCTATGCTGGAGTTTTAGTTTTGACGAAACTTATATCATTAGAAAGTGTGATTTTCTTTTTTTTCGATTAAGCTTAGAAGAAGTGTCTTTCTAAGGTTCAAGAAAGGATATTCACTAAAAGTGTTCTATCATGCTTTCTAGGAAACGCCAATAATCAGCTCAAATGATATTTCATTTGATCGATTTTACGGTTTTGAGAGTTCCCCATGGTGCAACCCACTTTGATTGAACATCTTTCCACCACAATTTTACTATCTTTTCAGTCAGATTTCATAGTCGGAATATAAATTCTCAGTTGCCACCCTTTCAGTGATAAGTAATTAGCTAGTAGGTCCTTTGTCTTTGAGACGGTTAGCCGACGTTGAGGCTTGCAAAATAGTTTTTAAGGGATCTAATCCTCTTTGTAACACGTCAGTAACACTTATTGGATTCAATTTCATCTTCTTTTTTCAGATGACTATGCTTGGCGGTGAGGAGCCTAATCATTGTCTATTCTCATTGTTTGTACTCCTTCTCATTCCTCAAATATCGATTCCTTCATCAACAGCATCTCTCACTTCTTTCAATAGCAGCCGGTTGACAGTTTTAGACGAACACATCATTTCTCATAATGACAACAGATTAACGAAGTCAACTGAGCCACCGACAAAGGAGAGTTTGAGAGAAGTAGAAAAGAAATCGTCAGAAAAGGTAGCAGTAGACAAAAAGACTAGTACGCTGTCTCTAAATACCCGTCATCGAAGAACTACAAGGAAAATACAGAAGCTGATTCGAAATCTTTTAGCGAATCCAGTGTTGCCCAAGCATGACTTGATTCTTTTACCGCCAATGGATTGAAATCTGTTTTCACAATTAATTTTTTTTATATTTATTGCATAAACCATCCGTTTCAATCTTTAAATATATATTTTTCAACTTCTAGAGTGGCCTCAGATCTGCTAAGTAATGTGTTTCAAGAGCCCTGGAAGGGGTTTATGTCTCAGTCATAGCGACTAGGATTGTCATGATAGAATAAAACTTCGTATTATCAAAAAGATTAAAACCTAAAATTCTCATAAAAAATTAATCTTTGAATTGGAAAAGAAAAGAGACTTTGAACTCTACCAATATGCCTTCAAAATGGGTCAAGTGGCCTCTGTTCGCCCGGGCAATGCTCGTATATAATAAAACATAGGGGCACATACGTTTATTCACCTTACTCCCCATAGAGTGGGGGGCTAATAAAAGTGCATTTATGCTATTATTTCCATTTTTCAAAGGGGGAAATTCGGGGCCCTTACCCCTTGACATATACGAAAAATTATAAAAGGTCTGAATTTACCTTCTATACCAAACGTCAAAAAGTGACAATACAAGGCGAGAAGAATAGCAATAGTAACAGAAATAGCATATAAAATAGAAATAGCAAAAGAATAGCAATAGCAAGAATAGCAAAAGAAAGATAAATACCTGGGCCAGCTGTTGATTGAAGTAAACATGAGAAAATGCCACCAAAAGTACTATACAGAGGAAGAGGAACGATACAAAAGCTTTAATCCGATGTTCGTCAGCATGCTGCTTTTGAACTAAGCTGGGAACACCCATCTAAAATTAATAAGATCGGTATATTAATCACATACTTTCACGATTATCTTTTTTTACACCTACTGTGTTCATTTGAGGAAGAACTGAAGTCAGAACCATTTGCAGAACTGGTAAAAACAAAACAAAATGAAAATATAGAAAACGGGTATAAAATTTCTTTTTTATACCCGTATTTGCAGAACTGGTAAAAATAAAACAAAATGAAAATATAGAAAACGGGTATAAAATTTCTACTGTGTTCATTTGAGGGAGAACTGAAGTCGGAACCATTTGCAGAACTGGTAAAAATAAAACAAAATGAAAATATAGAAAACGGGTATAAAATTTCCACTGTGTTCAGTTGAGGAAGAACTGAAGTCGGAACTATTTGCAGAACTGGTAAAAACAAAACAAAATGAAAAGTATAAAATTTTTACTGTGTTCAGTTGAGGAAGAACTGAAGTCGGAACCATTTGCAGAACTGGTAAAAATAAAACAAAATGAAAATATAGAAAACGGTTATAAAATTTCTACTGTGTTCATTTGAGGGAGAACTGAAGTCGGAACTATTTGTAGAACTGGTAAAAATAAAACGAAAGACAGCGGACAAATACTTTTTTTTTCACTAGTAATAATAAAAATCTAAATATTTCAGCTTTTTGTCCGGAAGCCTGTACCAACGTGGGGAAATCTAAACTAAAATCAACAAAATATATAAAGAAAAGAAAATAAACTAAAGCACAAACGATAAAAACTTACATCTTATAAATCTTAATACCTGTTTTCTTTTTTTTTTTCATTTTGTTTATTTGTAAAATGAAAGATGATGGTGTCTAAGAAGTTACTTACGTATAAAATTGATAAGTATTGGTAATATTGTCAATATTGGTCAAAGTAGCACAGCATTGAGCAACTTATATTAACAATCAATACACAACAAGATATTATTATCGGCACAATTAAACAAAAATTCTAGAGAGAGCAAGGGACCAACAGTTTTGTCCACAAGGTTTGTACTTTTTTAATCTAAATAAAAAAAAATCTTCCAAAGAGTCGTGAGCCTCAGTGGTAAAACAAAACTGGAAAATATTGACTATAGAATTACCAGTAAAAATTAGTTAACTTACAATAATTAGAATATCTGGCGAAACTATAGGGTACTTCGTTAGAAGTTCCTAACGATTTTAGGAAAACCTTAATTAAACCACTGTATAAGAAAGGTGATAAGAATAAGTGTCGTGATTCTTGAGGCATTAGTCTGGTCTCTGTAGGTAGCAAATTAGTTTGTAATATGATACTTTTTAGACTGAGAGATGCTTTAGACAAAGTCTTGAGAGAAGAACGGTGTGGTCTTAGAAAAAGTAGAGGATGTGTCTACCAAATTTTCACTCTTAGGTTAATAATTGAGAAGTGCCTTAGTTGTCAAAGACCCTTGGTCCTGAGTTTTCTAGATTATGAGCAAGCGTTCAATTCTGTTGATGGAAGAGCTTTAGTAAAGGTTTTATCCTTATATGGTATATTAGACAAATATATTAAAGGGATTAGTGACTTGTACGAGAATTAAATTGAAAAAAAAATTTAACTGAAATTAAGGAGCGACACTGAAAATTAAAACGAACAGAAATTATTTCGCATATGAAAGGAACCTTCCCCTTCTCAACACCTCCCTCTTTACGCTAAAGTTTTTTATTGTTTTGAAAATAGAGCTGTGAGAAAAAGTCAAACTCTAGCGTAAAGACTACCTACTAGAACTACCTAGAGAGCATATTCGACATTCTGTTACGACGTGGAATGATCTTCCAGCGAAGATTATTCCAAAATAGCCTTCTTCTATGTAGAAAAAAATTACCTGGATTTCATCATCATCCATACATCATCAGGTGAAAGCAAGGTAAAACTTGATGAAAAAACACGGATGACCCAAAAAATACATAACTATGTGCTAGCTCCTACTCCAAACAGCATTTAGTTGAGATTTGCACATATTTAGTGTCAGATGTCCTAATAACATGAATTTAGGGACCACCCCTGAAAGGAAAGATTGTATCTCAACCCCAAAATGCCTAAATTGAAGACTCAGTCTTCATTAGAGAAGTGGCTTGATTGAGATCCAATAGCCTTTTTTGATAGATGATCTGGCGACAATTTTTGACACTAGCTGGGTCTCGTATGGACCTCTAATAGTATTAAATAAAAAAAACTAGTTTTTTTTTACTGAAAGTAAGGAGCGACATTAAAACTTAAAACGAACATAAATTACTCAGTATATGAAATGGGTTGTCCCCTCCGCAATCCCTCCCTCTTTATGTTAAAGTTTTTAGTTGTTTTAAAAAGTAGAATTGTGGCAAAAAGTTAAATTTTAGCGTAAAGAGTGAGGGCTTGCGGATGGGACAACCCATTTCATATACGGAGTAATTTCTGTTCGTTTTAAGTTTTAATGTCGCTCCTTACTTTCAGTTAAAAAAACTAGTTTTTTTTATTTTATTTCTGAACATTTTTTAATTAATGCATATTTGATTTTGGCTCTCCGCGCATATATTATTAAAACGAAACTTGCATATTAATTCTTTTTTTGGCTAAATGGCTTTCTCTTAGTTTTGATCAGATGATTTTGAGAAATAAGAGGTGGGGAAGGAGGCCTAGTTGCCCTCCAATTTTTCGATTACTCAAAAAGGCAACTATAACTTTTAATTTTTAACGAACGTTTTTATTAGTAAAAAATATACGTAACTTAAGAATTAACTTACGTAGCAAACTTTCATATTCTTATATTTTTATTATGTATATGAGGGGGTTTGTCCCCTCGTTAATACTTCGCTTTTACACTAAATCTTAAGTTTTGTCCCAATTTTTTAAGAATGACCCATGAATCAGAAAGGCCGTAGAAAAAAATAGTTAAAATTACTAAAAATACTTTAGCATAAAGAGCGAAGTATTTATCTCCTCCTAAATACCTCGCTCTTTATGCTAAAGTACTTTTAGAGCCCCTCATATGAGTAATAATCTCTGTTCGTTTTAAGTTTTAATGCTACTCCATGCTACCAATTGAAAAAGCTTTTCCATAATTATTTTTTCATTGTTTTTTTTTACAGTAATGCTAGAAAATCTTGCACCCTTTTCATTGAATTTCTCTTCCCCCATGACATATTTCTCCAAGGAAAGATCCTCCCACATAACCTCCTCTCCTCAACCCTACCCCCCAAACCAAAAAATTCCCCCTGAAAACGTCTGTACACTTTTCAACAACCATTACTGTATGTAAACACTGGTCAAAGTTTGTAACTTGCAGCCCCTCCCCCTGGGACTGCAGGGGAGTAAGTAATCCCCAAAGTCATAGTTATTATGGTTTTATAAGTTTTATATAATACGACTATCGGAATAAAATGGCTATCTCAAAATTTTGATCCGTTCACTTTGGGAAAAAATGAGCGTGGGAGGGGGCCTAGGTGCCCTCCAATTTTTTTTGTCACTTAAAAAGGGCACTAGAACTTTTCATTTTCGTTAGAATGAGCCATCTTGCGACATTCTAGGACCACTTGGTCGATACGATGACCCCTGGGGAAAAGAAAAAATAAAAAATAAAAATAAACACGCACCCGTGATCTGTCTTCTGGCAAAAAATGCGAAGTTCCACATTTTGGTAGATTGAAGCTTGAAATTTTTGCTATAGGTTTTTCTGATACGCTGAATGCGATGGTGTGATTTTCGTTAAGATTCTATGACTTTTAGGGGGTGTTTCCCCATATTTTCTAAAATAAGGCAAATTTTCTCAGGCTCGTAACTTTTGATGACAAAAACTAAACTTGATGAAACTTATATATTTAAAATCAACATGAAAATCCAATTCTTTAGATGTATCTTTTAGCATCAAAATTCCATTTTTTAGAGTTTCGTTTACTATTGAGCCGGGTCGCTACTTACTACAGTTCGTTACAACGAACTGTTTGAAAATCGAAGCACTTACGCTTCTGCATTGCTTCGTCAATTTTAGACAACCTCTTCAAGTAGATATTTTGACGAAAAGGACTTAAGCATCCACTCCCACATTCAAACTAAACCCTCCAAATCGCGTAGTCTGGTTCCGATTCTCCAAAGGGATAGCGATGACACTAGATCTTACCAGGTTCCTTCCACCAGGTTTGGTCTATTTCCATCAACCTCTTCTTGACGAAAACAATTTAAGGATATTCCTCCCTGTTCTTTATAGTTCAGGTTGCGTCTAGGCACTCCAAAAGTACACTTAGGACACTAGCTCTTACTTTCTGTCATGTTTATTTGAGGTAACACAGACTTTTTATTCATAAATATGCAATGAGAAAATCCTGGAACTTCCCTATCCTTCTCTTTCCACCCACCTTTGACATTGATCAAAGCTTGGCATTTCTGCTGCTCAAGCTTGACATGTAGGCAAAATTCGATAAAGTATAATAAGAATGAAAGTCTGAAACAGAAAGATTCAGAGGTCTGGATTTTCCGATTTACCTTTTCAGAAATATTTCCCAGAAGCCTATAAGATGTGCAAGGTTTTCTAACCCTTGTCTCCAAGTGACAATTCGAAGTTTTACTCAATTCTAAAATTAAATTTTCCATGAAAAGTTTGCTTTTGGACCTGAGAGGGTTTTTATGGCACTTGATGTAAGGGGTAATTTCGGTAAAAATATTTCGTCAACTTTTGGTTGCATTGCAAGAGTACCCATGAGCTGATATATGAAGCCACTATAATCAGAAATGTTTCCCCTGAACGGAATGCTGGGAATTTCTGTATTTTCCCCCTATACGGATACGTTATTTGTGTTTCATTATCATTCATTTTTTTCCAGGAGTGATTGTATTTATCCAGTTGTCACTTTGAAAAAGATTTAATTTTTTACAGTTATGAAGCACAAAGGTGTCATATATATTGGTTTTTGGTATTCAAATGAAAATTAAGAATATTGAATTTTTATTTGATTTTCTTAATTTTAGTTTTAATGTTTTGCTTTCAGCAAACTACTTTGATAATGCGTTACTTTTCATAAAATCTGAGTCAAAACGCACTAAATATTTTGGGTGTTTGATAATCAAGTTCACAAATGTCAGTATTGTTAAAAAATAAACGTCCAATACTTTGGCATTGCTCAACAGAACGAATTGCTAGGAGTTTATATCTTAGTTTTTCTTTAAGCAGGCTGTTGTTTTGTGAATTTTTTGTAATTATCGACTTTTTTCATTTATTTTTATAATTTTACTTAAATTGAAATACTTGTCCCATTGCCTTTAGAAAAATATTTGTCGCTAAGCTTCATTAAATAAAAACAACAAGTTTTTTCAACTGAAAGTAAGGAGCAATATTAAAACTTAAAGCGAACATAAATTATTACCTAAATGAGGGTGTTGCTCCCTCCTCAGTACCTCGCTCTTCACGCTACGGTTATTCTGCACGTTAAATAAAGTTACTTATTGTTTTAATTAAACGACCCATGTGTTTCAGGAGACGTTTTTAAGGAATTGGGACAAAATTTAAACTTTAACATAAGCAGCATTGTGTTAAGGAGGGGGCAACCCCCTTCATACACGTAATAATTTAAGTTCGTTTTAGGTTTTAATGTTGCTCCTTACTATCAGTTGAGAAAACTTGTTTTATATTTAATTTCTGATTTTTTTTAAATAGGGTCAGGATACCCGAGTCCACCTCCACGGAAAAACCCCCTCCACGCATAAATATCCTCTGGGCAATTCAGTCCTGGAGAATATTTACCCCAGAAAATTACTCTTAACATCTCCATGCGTAAAATTGAACGGATAAAGAAAAAGCAAGACCTATAAAGAAATTTTGTATAGGAATTCTGGCAAGTTCACCCAGTGCAAATTTCCCCCGAAAATTTCCCCTCTGGAAACTCTCTCTCCCTGGAAAATTCTCTTCGCGAAAATCCTTTCAGCAGAAAATTTGATCTCCCCTCCCCATCCGAAAAATGTATCATACTTCCCAATAACAAATACTATGCTTAAGCAGTGGGCAAACTTTAAAACTTTAAAGGTCTTTCTCCCAGGAGCTGTAGAGGGTCATTTTGTCTCCAAAGTAGTTATTGGGCCTTTCAAGTATGCTGAACAAAAAATATATCTCAAAATTTTGATCGAACGATTTTGGGAAAAACTTGGCGTGGAAGGGGGCTTAGTTGGATCCGTTCTTTTGGTCACTTAAAAAACCACTAGAACTTTTCATTTCCGTTAGAATGAGCCCTCTCCCGACGTTCTAGATCCACTGGGTCGATAAGATTACCCCTGGGAGAAAACAAACAAATAAACACACTTAGATACAGTTCGGTACCACGAACTGCTTAATTACCCATCTAAACCAGAACAGAGATCATTGAAATATTGATCGTTTTTTTCTGCGTTACCAAAAGTAATGTATTCATAAAACTTTACAGTCTCAAGTGTAATTAAACAAATCGAAAAAGGTTTTTCAACTGAAGTAAGGAGTAAGTTTAAAACTTAAAACAAATATACATTAATCTGTATATAAGGGGAATTGCCCCTTCTCTACATTTTGCTCGTGAAAAAAAAAAGTTCTTTAGTGCTTTGAAAAATCTTTTTTTCCAATTTTTTTATGAAAATTTATAAAAAAATTTTGCAAACTTTCTTTAAAAATTTGGACAAAAGCCGCACTTTAGTAAAGAGTAAGGAGGTAAGGAGGAGACAGTCCACTTCATTTAAAGAAGAATCTGTTCAAATAGGTCTCAAATCTGTTCCTTGCTTTCAGTTGAAAAGCTCTTTTTCTTATATTTAACTTCTGATAGTTTTCCAAATCATACCCAGACCTAACCAACACATAATTATAGGTACCAGTCCCTTAAATCCATGGTTAGTCGCTTTTAAAATGTGTAAATCAATACCTGTACTTGATTAGTACCGTCCTACGTTTAAATTTGCAATTTACATTTCGGACAAATTTTGAGTAAGCTTAAAAACTGGCGATGAATAGTAATTTTGGTAAAAGTCCTTGTTAATGTTACTACTAAAGAATTTCGGTTGGATGAAAAGGAGTATTATTGTGTGTATGTATGGAATTCCGTGTGACTTTTGATCTTCTACATATTTGAAGCCATCACAACCACTATAATAGGTTATTCTTATCAATATTGCATACATTTGTTTAAATACATTGAAATACTTCATATAAGTGGAAAAATATTACCATTTAAAATTGCTGAAAACTAAGTTCTTAGCAGTATTTGCCGCGCCAAAAAAACTTACTGGCGGGGCTAATGATGACCTGCCTTGCCTTTTCCACCTCTGTGCTGGTAGATATGGGACTGTGACATCTTGGCAATATAGAAAGACATTATAATTAATTCATACCCCCTACCCCCAACTCTTTGAACATTTATCTGAAGTCTCATGAAGAAAAGCAGTTTGTCCATTAAAATGCACTTTTACAGGAATCTACCCTACCCCCACCTAAACGATGACTCAGTCCCACTCATTATAGCTGATACACAATTACAGATCACTAGACGTAGCGTAATTTCATTGCAAATAAAACGAACCAACTTGGTTGAATCGAGTACTGCCACCGTTTGGCATTACTTCTCTGGTAACTGGGAAGCCTAAAGCATAGTTATGGATACTTTTAAATAAATTAGCTTCAACAAGACTTTCCCCTGACTCAATCTGTGTGATTACTTAAGAAACAGCTTTAAATTTACGTTTAAATGAGCTCCCTCCCAATTATCATGGACCTTCGATTTGATACAGTCAGCTCTGGGGAAAAAAACAACAAATAAACATGCATCGACGACGTTTTTCTGAAAAAAAAACGAAATTCCCCTAAATAGTGGTAACCTTGGCCATCACTATTAAACAATTATCGTAGGTAAGGAAAAGGGGGATCTTTACCTTGTCTTCTTTGAATGAACTCCAACGAGATGGAATTGCAGGATATCCTCTGTAAAAATAAGATCCGATTGGGTGTCTAACTGAATTACTGACTAATTTCTGCTTCCCAAATAAACTGCCTTTCCTAAAAATAAAATGGTACCTACACAAAAGTCCGCTATTTGAGCCAATCACTTGCCAACTGGATTAGAGAAGAAATACGATAAATTAAATTCTATTTTTAAAGTTTCTCTGGGAAATACTTTGCCCAGGAATATTTATTTGGAACAGGGATTCTCAGATGTTTACTCCTATTTTTTAAAGTTTCATTTTAGTTTTATTAAATAAATAAAGACTCGCAAGATATCTCCTCTTACTAGGGCTACTATCCATCAGAATCTTCTAAAGGCTATAGTGTAATTTTCGTTTTTCTGAAAACTATATGTATTTTGAACCGTGAGTTTTAATTTTTCAAAACAAAGACGAAAAACAGAAACCAAAATAAAACACCATAATAATCAAGACGACCGGAAAAAAACTATAATAAACTGAATGTTTAATATATTGAATCAATAAACTGTGAAAGTAAACTGAATGTTTAATATATAATAGTATTAATTTCTAGATAGGTATATTTGGTGTTCAGTAAAGCGCAAATTACGCAATAGTCTTTAGAAGGTCTTTTTCTGGGGGGGGGGGAGGGATAGTCCTTCTCCTGCATGAAGCAATTCCTTTTCGTTTTGATATTGATTTGAATATTCATTTTAATTTCTGCTAGTTTGAGGGTTTATTTGTTCATTTATATTAGAATACGTTATCTTTGAGCTTGATGTTTGTTATTTATTTTAATTTCTGTTCGTTTTTGGTTTCAATTATTACAACTAAAAGGATTAAAAAACAATAAGGCTCCATGTGCTAATAGTGTGGTAAATGAGTTTCTTAAATATGGTGCCTCTGAGGTTAGAAATAAGTAAGTGAAGATTGTGAATATGATTATTGAACAAGAGGAAGTACCTAGCGACTTTAGGAAAACCTTAATCAAACCACTATATAAGAAAGGTGTTAAAAGTGAGCGTGATAATTATCAAGGTTTTAGTCTGGTCTCTGTAGTTAGCAAACTAATTAGCAATATGGTACTTTTTAGACTGAAAGATGATGTAGACAAAGTTTTAAGAGAAAAGCAGTGTGGTTTTAGAAAAGGAAGAGGATGACCGACCAAATTTTCGCTCTTAGGCTAATAATTGAGAAGTGCCGGAGCTATCAAACACCTTTGATCCCCAGTTTTATAGATTACGAGCAAGCTTTCAACTCTGTTGATGGAAGAGCTTTAGCGAGAATCGTATTCTTTTATGGTATACCAGACAAATACGTTAAAGTGATTAGTACCATGCAGTAGAATTTCACTGCTACGGTTAAGGTGGGAAATGAGGTTAGTAGCTGGTTTTGTATTAACAAAACATAAAATCTCAAAAAAAAAAGAAAAACGAGGACAATTACAGACAGTGAAAAATTAAAAATTATGCAAATATTTCGGTCAAGACCTCCGCTTGACCGTCCTCGTATTTTTGGTTTCATATTAAATCATGAATTGAACAAAATTGTGATCTATCCTCTTTTATACGGATCATTTTGATGGACTTCATCTTAAGAAGCACAGGAAAGGCAATGGAGACCATAGAATCAAATGAGGAGGAAAATATCTCCTGGACTTAGATTATGCTGATGTTTTAAGAGTCTAGTGTCAGCAAAATGAATAACTTTTAGAGGTTTCGCAAGTTTAGGGGGCTAGAATAGGTTTGAAAATTAATATTAAGAAGACTAGTCACTAAGGCTAGGTATAAGTGAAGATGAAAGGGGAACGTTGGGTAACGAAAAGATTGGCCAGGTGGGCAGCTGTGGTTACCTTGGTAGTATTATTAGTAAAGACGGAGGGACAGTGAAGATATTAAAAGTAGAATAGCCAAGGCTCAGGGTGTTTTTCACAGTTAAAAGGAGCTTCGAAGAATAGGAAGATAAGTCTGCTAACTAAGTTTAGAATATTGGAAGCTACAGTGATGACAATGATTAAACACGGCTCTAAAGCATAGGTGCTCCGAAAAGCAGATGAAAATTTACTAGATTTAGAAGATTTGCTAGATATTTTCCAGAGAAATTGCCTACGGATTGTTCTGGGTACCCGGCTGACTGACTGTATTTCGAGCAGTAGGCTGTGCGAAAAGTGTGGTTCAGTCCTGATTTTTAGGGCTATAATGAGAGAATGTTGAGATGGCTAGGGCACGTTCTGTTGATGAAAGATGACGTGTTGCCGAAGACTGCCCTTTTCGGCTAGCTGTTAAGTTTGAAATTGTCGTTTTAAACCCTTTTGACAACTTGGTTCTCTTGGATCTTTTGATTTAGTTTAACATTCCCCATTGACATTTCCTGAAATTTTCAACTTAATACTTATTGCCTTTCCTGAGATAATGCAAATACGCCCTCTTGACAACCTGCATGCACTTGGTGGTTTTTGATCTAGTTCAACAACCCCTAAACGTTCCCTGAAAGTTTGAAGTGACTACGCTTAGTCGTTCAAGGGACATTGCCATTGTCGTTTTTAGGGGGGGGCAAGGCGAGCAGTTGCCCCCATTCCAATAATTTGGAATAAAAATATTATATAGCCCATGCCCCTTGACTCTCTGGATGGAGGTCATTTTTTCCTCCAATAAAAATGCTTGAGCTACACCCCTGGAGATTGCAGACAAACCCTTTTGAACCTGGATACTCATATTGTCTTTTGGTTTAGTTCAACTAATCACTCCACATTCCATGAAATTTTCAACTTAATACCTTTAGGTAATCCCGAGAAATTGCACAGGCCCCTCTTTTCCGTTATCAATATCTGTTTAAACAATTGTCGATTTGCATAATTAACAGCCCCTGCCCTAGGATCTGTTGGGGTCATGTCATCCTCAGAGGCATGAATAAACTAGAATCTCAAAGTTTTGAACGGATGTGTTAGGAAAATAAGGAGGGTGCGGGTATCAAAAACCACTGGAGAGGGGGCCGGTTGTCCTCCAGTTACATTTTACTCCTTAAAATGGCAAAAGAACTTTCAATTTCAAATCAAGGTTTTTCAAGGTTTTTCCGTCCACCCTTTCCACATTTAGTGGCTCTAGAAAATAAATAAATAACACATTGAAGGCATACGACTCTTTACTACAGGTGACGCTATGGCATTGCATCTGATATGACGTTTTATTTTGTTTAAAATAAATAACAAAAATCTGTTTTTTCAAAAGAAACTGTAAAGTGAAAATAAAAAACAATAATTATTATTTTCATGAGGATCTGCCAGCCCCTAGTTGCCCCATGTCTATTGGTGTAACATGCTAATAGCTATTGGATCCCATCTTCACCATCCCTTTACTCTTTACTCTAAAGCCAAACATTTTTGCAACAATTCTTCAATAATGGAAGGGCTCAGGTACATACTTCACTAACAACTATGAATCTTCCTAAATAATCAAACAGTTCGTGGTAATAAACTGTAAGTAATGAGCGATGTGGCTCAATAGTAACCGAGACTCAAAGAAACATAGTTTTCATAACAATAGATAGATCAAGAGAGTAGAATCTGATGCTTATTCAAAATATATAAAATTCATCAAGCCTGAGAAAATTCATCAAGCCTGGGAGAAAAAAGCAAGTAATACAGTGTGCCCACTCCCCTCTTTATTTAGGCAGTGCTATTGTGCTGCCTATGATTGCAATATGCTCACCATGCTTCTGAATTTTGTCGACTATCCGTTGGATCTAGTATGGTATTTGTATAGTATTGTTCATTTTCGTAAAAAAAGAATATCCTTGGGATCCTAAGCTTTTATTGGTAAAATCTATCAAAATTCCAACAAAGTGTACAATTGACTAATGTAAATGACCAATAACCTTGGTCCATTTCTTTCTCCAATGAATTTCTTTTTTGAATCCTTCTATGAAAAATGATTATTTTTTGCAGATTCAAACCCCTGTCTTTGGGCTGTACAGGCAATACTACCATAGGAATTATGTTTAAATATTTATTTTGAGCATTTTGATTAAAATGACTACCTTGAAATTTCCCTAAGACACTGTATTTCGTCGTGATAGGCTCTATTGGCGCAATTGATAGGTTACAGGGACAATGAGAGGGTATTATTTGTCCTCTGATCACTTTCAGTTAATGAGATATCACCAAAATTTATGATTTCCAGTCTAATCTCAATAAAAACTAAACTATTCTTATTTTAGTCCACAATATCTCGTCAGCAGGGCACCTAATAGAAAGGTTTCTACGATCTCAACCAAACATGGCCAGAAGAAGGCTCATAGTTCTGACAAAAGGGGAAACGGAAAGTATACCAAACCGTAGCTAAAGAATTAGGTCCACAGCACAACAAAAAGCACATGGTACACTAAGAGATACAAAAGAGAATCGAAACAAACTTTTGGTTTTTCAATACTTTATATAATCTATTCAGTCTTTCCACTTTTATGTGGGGCTACCACTACGTCAGAAAAAGATGATAAAGTTATCCATAAAACTAATTATCTGTTTTTGTCATACGAATTTGTCTACTTTATCCAACTTGGAAATATATTAAACTTTGTTTAGCTTTTCCAGGAAAGCCGGCTAGTAAAAAACTTCTGAGGCGTAAGCACGTCTTGGACTGAATAAAAGGTTTTAAATGAGACGGATTTACAGAAAACTATTGGAAAAGCAAGGCGTATATTTTCCAATCTGGAAACTTTAGTCGTTTCTCCAATCGTTTTATGCTTAAATGAAACCTGGACAATAAAGGTTGATGATGAATGAAGAACCTCTGCATTTGAAACCAACTGCATTCAGCGCATAGCGGGGATCAACTACACAGACTGACTCCCAAATTATGACCAGACGAGTTCCGAGTGCCGTAAACTCCTCCATTGCTCTCGCACTAGAAGAAGATCAAGAGTCAACAACTCTGCTGGCTTGGTCTTACTCAACAAATGTTAACCAACCAGCTACCAAAAATCATCTTCGAAGGACAAGTATGCGACACGTGCCCCAAAGGCAGACTTCGCAAGAGATGTACGGACCATTCGAGACCAATTACCTCCACCAGCTACTCCGACTAACACGAGACCGGCCAAAATTTCTGCCCGCTATTGACCAAATTTTCAGATAAGAAGAAGCCACAAAGGCTGGACTTCGCTGCTCCACTTCTGAATAATTCAAATTACTTGCTTCATAAAATAGGAAAAGACAAAATTCTTATGTGAGTGGGACAAAATTTACGGTAAGCACTTGTGAAAGAGCCTATTATTTTTTTTTTTCACCATGGGAACCACCCTATTATTATGATGTTCTTACAGCATCGATTCAGTTGATAAAGCTGTTCATAAAGCTAATAAAGTTTCTCGCCAATTTCAGTAATGAGGATTTCTTTGACTATTTTAATGACTTTATGTTTCACTAAGCTAAGCAAAAGTTTGACGCACAGTAAGCATGGCAGTATTGTCCTTACGACTGTTGTATTTGCGGTTGTATTGCAGGCCAAATTTCTGTTTCAAAAAGTTGAACAACTCATGATAAAATTATCCATTCGTGACTGTTTTGAATTTCATAAGATTAGATGTGGTCATTAGCACCAAATAAAGACAAAAGATAGAATTCAAAACTTAGGCAATTTATTAAAACACATTCAAACTAATAATGTTCTGGTTCAATGTAAGAGTACTTCAATTGAAAAAAAATTAATGCGAATCTAATGCTTATGTTTATACATCTAACCGCAATTTTTGATCGTGTATTCTAAAATGAATAAAGTTTACATATTTAAAAGAACTGTAGAGAAATTTAACTACACAAGCAGCAGGAAAAGTAGGCTTGTTCGATATAAGTTCTGGAATGTTTCATTCACTTAGCTTAACAAAGTCTTGACTAAAGAAAAACAAATGTATAAGAACCCACTTATTTAGAACCATGCCTGCTCGTTCTTCTTTGCCTCCCTTCAGTCTCGTTTTAGTTAAAAATATAATTAAACTTAGTATCAAAATTTATATAAAAAATACAAATTGGCGAAAAAATGAGAACGATTACCCCTCTTACTCCCTTGGTGTGCTATATTATAAATTACAATTTATTGACCAAAAATATATAATCAACTTTTATTAAAAAAACGTTTAATGGAAACTACATTTGATTTCAAAATTAGTTAAAATATATTTTTTTTACAAACAGACAAAGAACAGTTTTAATGTTTCATTTCCTTAACGTTAATTTTTATCATACAGAGTAGGAATGAAGGGGGTGGTTACCCCTTTACATTTAGGATAGCTTGAATTTGTTTTGCTTTGGCATCACTTTTTAATCTGATTTGAAAGTTTAGCTTCAGAGTTGAGTGATTTCTCTAAAGATACATTGACGATCTATTGCTCTCTGCTAAGCCAACACTACACTGTTGACCATGACAAGCGCTACACCTAATTTTGAAATACCAAGGATATCAAAATAAATCATGTTACCACCCCCCTCCAAAGAAAAAACAATGTTTGTCCAACCCGGAAAAACGTAACAAAAATGTATATAAGTAAATTTTTAATGCATTTCTGAAGTTTTTGTAGCCCTCCCCCTCGAAAAAATATCACCACCCCGAACAAGCATCCTGGGTATGGCCCTGCCATAGGGTTTCCTTTTTTTGTAAAGCCACTGGGTTTTCCTACTATAAAGTTTTATAAGTCATAAAACTGACGGCTTAAGGAAAACAATTTTTTGATTGAAATGATAGAACGTTATTGTCACTTTACTTTTCATGAAGGATTTACTAATCCAGGCATTAATAAAAATTAATTAACAGGTTAGTTTATTGCTTCTTGATATGTCATGTCTAGCCGGTTCAGCTTTAGAACATTCACTTGTTCTTCAGACGTTGTCCTTAAAGAATTGGGACGCAAAGTCAAACTTCAGCGTAAAGAGCAAGTGATGAGGGACAGTCCCCCCTCTTATAGAGTATAATTTCTATTCCTTTTAAGCTTTAGTGTTGATCCTTTCTTTCAGTCACAAAAATGTGCTGTTTTACTGGAGGTATTTTGACAGAAAGAGGTCTTCTGTCAGTTGTTTCGTGAATTACGTTGTAATGATGGCCTTAAAGACTGACTGATGCAGCGTTTCTTTGGGTACAAGGCACAGCCGAGAGCTTAGTGATCTTATGAAACCCACTATAAATTCGATTTCTTTTATCAGTACAGTTTACTTCCTAATTCTGTGATAGATCAAATGCTGTGGTCTCTTGAAAAATGGGTATTGAAATACTTTTCTGCATACTTCCGTCTCCCCCTCATACGCCTTCGTCTCTTAGAAAGTTAAAATACTTTTTTTTGGTGTAGGGTTGCTACCCCTAGTGATTTATCATTACTTCTAGTTATTTTTTATATTACCTAAACAAAAAAATTACTAAATCAGCACATAAATTACTAAATTATTGAAGAAAATCACTAAATCAACCAAAAAAAAAAAAAAAACAAAAAAAAAACAACTGAAATCTAGTGATTTTTTAGTAACAGCTTTATCATCACTATTCCTTTGATGGTCCAGAAATCCTGAGATCCGGAATCCAGTGGATAAAAAGGGTCTTCTCGGGTAGATCAAGATACTAGAGTTTACCCTTATTACTACCAAAAGCGTCGTTAATTACTAAAAAGCAAGGGGGAAGCAATTAAATGACACCTTGGTCGTAATAAATCCACAGAACTGCAATAGAATTAGCTAAAGCTTGGAAAAAATATGGTACTTTGCACCGTAACTTCATGATTTTATGTTTTAAGCGATTGGTCAAACATAATAGATGGTATCCTTCCTCTCCTCAAGGGCGCTGCCTCTGATTTCCACTATGATTTCATCTACGCCTATTTTGATACCGCATGCTCTTTGGGCGAGAATCTTCGTTCATTACACATGTTTAGGTGATTCATCTTCATAACTCCTTTTTTCAGAAACTTCCCCCTATAGTAAAATATATCTTGGATCATGGGAAGAAAATATACTATCCAAAAACTTCGCACAACGCCGTAATCAAAGGGTGGGGGAATTGGGTTTGAATTTCCCACTTAAAATTTTTGGCTGACTCGTAAAAAGTAGCAAAAATACATATAAACAAATTTTGATGCGTTTTGCAAAGCTTTTTGTCCCCCCCCCACCAATAGGCTCACTAGGCCAGGGCCTAGTGGTGCAAAATACTAAGGGGCACAATAATATTATTACTGAGTAATTTTTTGTGACAAAACTGGACTGATGTGACTTATCGTCAAAGTGCCAGGTGGAATCTGCCACCACGCTGCCTATTCACATAAGAATGATTTAAAAACAACACAGGGATTCCGTGTTCATCTGTAAGCAGGCAGATGTCTCCCATGAATGGCGACTGAGAGTTCGGTAATGCCTCTCTCTTTCATTACTTTTGGTTCGTCAGTTGCTTTCTGTTCATTGCTTCCACTATCCCTGAATTTTCCGGAATTAGTCCCGAAAATCTCGCAAAAACGGAGCAGCAAAAACGCTTGAGTCTAGCTAGAAGCACAAAAGCTTTAAATCCAGTCCTGTCCCCTAAACAAAATTCCTGCATACGCCTTTGCTTACGTAGGCCCTGCGTGAACTCTTTCGAAATATAAGGATCGCATTTGTCATATTTTTTCATTACTTGCTTTTAATTTCCACACACTTGAATGGTATTTGCAGCTTGACAAATTTACTGCTTTCGAATTTTGAAGCAAAGGGGTTGACTTTTTGTGCTGATTGAATAAAAAAAAATGTTTTATTTCAACAGAAGTAAATAGCAAAGCTATGTCTAGAGCACAGCAAAAACAAACTAACGGAAATTATAATGAACAATGAACTAGGAGTTAACAGAAACAGATATTAGATGTAATAAAAAATGAAGGCAATAATGAAATTATAATTTGTCAAATAATAAAAAAAATGATGTACAACTCAAACTCAAAACGAACAGAAACTACAAGATATATGAACTGGGAAGTCGTCCCCTTGTACCCCATTATAGTTTTAAAAAACAGATATTAGAGTTAACAGAAACATACTTTAGAATTAAAAAAAATGAATACTTAATAACTATTCCTCTAATAGCCCAATAACACAGTCCTATAAGTATGCCTCTTAGGATGCCATGACCCCCGCTGTCACCAAGGAAAGGGTGGGAAGTTAAGCAATTCGCTCTTCGTTCACGTAACAGTTATTAGTGGGAATTTGACGAAAAATTTTTCAGGAGAGATTTTCCACGTGGAGAAATTTCCGTGGGGAGATAAAATTTTCGGGGTAAATTTTAAACGGTGGAAGGGATTTTCTGAAATGATTTGAAAACGGTGAAAAATTAAATAATAAAAACAAGGAGCAACAGAACTTTTTACATATATTATGGGGACTACCCTTTCCAAATTCCTAGCTCTTTAAGCTTAAGTTTGACTTGTTGTCCCAATTCTTTAAAAACGACACCTGAAACACAAAGGCCGTAGAATCTGAATTAAAAACATTTTTTATGAGCTTTCAGGCTTTTACGCAAAGAGCTAGGCTTAAGGAGGTGGCAGCCAGCCTCATATACAGAGTAAAATCCTGATCAAAACGTAAGCGTCAAAAATTGTAAATTTGTTGAGGCGCTTCATTAAAACGGTGATAACAATTTAAACTATATATGCTGACAAGCTTACAGAACTTAACAAGCACTTTTTAATTGGCTATTCTTACATAGTGGCGAGACTTTGGTTGGAATACCAATTATTGGCTCTAAAGTTGCATTAGGACAGGGCCAAGATAAGATTAATGAGGAAAAAAAAACTGAAAAATATCACGTGGTATTGATTCGTGGTGTTGGAAAATGGATGGAATATAATTTTGTGTCTCATCTATAGAAACGGACTGTATGTAAGGAGCCACTCGGCCCAACAGTTGATGACAATGGATTCACTAAAAGAGTTGGCTTTTGAGCTTATTCCAAATATACAAAATTCATTGAGTTTAATGTTACCCATCAAAAGCTACGAGTCTGAGAAAATTGTGTCTGATTTTTAAAGGGAGACCTACCGTCCAAAAAACAAGTCGAGCGATTCTAATAAAAATCATATCATCGGATTAGTCACTTTACAAACAAATACCAAGTTGAAATGTAATGGAAAGGCGATGTGGTCTTCGTCGCTATTTTTATTAGTCACATTAGAAAACCCTGCTTTAGGGGTTTCAAACTTCTACCTACAAAAGTGTGGAATCTTTTAATTTCTTTTTTGCCAGAACGAAGACTGCGGGGGTGTGTTTCATTTGTTTGTTTTTTTTTTGTTTTTTTTTTTTCATAGGGACAATCGTGTTGAACCAGTGGTCCTAGAATATTGGAATCAGAGTTGAAAAGTACTTCAAGTACTGCCTAAGTAAAAAATCGAGGCACTTCAATTTACTTAAGTACATTCTTCCTGGAGTTCTCAATACTTAATACTTAAGTAACATAAATAGGTACTTGAAGCTCTCAAGTACCAATAAATTCTTAAGTACTTTCAAGTACTCTCCCAAGTGTATTCCGCTTCAATGGAATGACTTTTTTTGTAGAAAAGGATTTTTCAAAAAAGGGAATTTCCTGACTCAAAAGTAGTAGGATTTTAGGATTTGGCAAAAAATTGTTTGAAAAAAAATTCTGAAAGAAAAATGTTTCTTTGTTAGCATTTACCCGACAATCAAAAGCCATCAGAAAAAAACTAATGAAGCTCAAGCAGTCTCTGAACTATACTGCTCCATTGGTTAGTGTACTACTAGATGGTGTTGAACGGTGGTTTAGCTTTCGGGGGGGCTCCGTCAAAATCTGCAAAGACTAAGTCCTTGCAACATGCAGCACGCCCATGTTCAAGAACAAAATATTCCCCGACAGCTGGAAAGAAGCAGCTGCAGCAATGCCGGTTGAGGAGGTTAAAAGGATGAGAACAAGTGATCCTGATGACGACAAGTCCAGCCACTTGTCAGGTGATCATTTCTATGAATTCTCAGGAGATGAGAGTAATTCATCATAGTCTAACTCTGAAGCTAGCAAAGTGAAGATAAAGATTTTTCAGTTTCTGGGAGACAAACGGAGTGACCTTTGCCATCTTAAGGATTACCCTCATGTGCGGCAAGTTTTTCGAAAGTAGAACTTTGTATTCAGCTAGCCGTCTTCAGCTCCTGTTGACTTTTTCAACTGGCGGATCCATTTCGTCTCAACGAAGGAATCTGCTAGAGACCTACGGTTTGAGTGCTTAGCAGTGCTAAAAGCAGATTCCAGTACCAGCATCTCCACCAGAAGACAATTCATTAAGCTTGAGCAAGGGATGCTACACTTCTTTCAATATTTCTTGACCTAGAACATTGCAATTTGGTCTAAATGGAAGAAGAAGAAAACAACCGTTGAAAAACTCCTAGAACTACCTAGAATCCTCTAATTAGTTAATTTGGTAGACTGTTGGATGACTTTCGTCAAGTGAATACTTGTGACACTGTTACTGTTTAAAACTAACTAATCTTCAAAGAAGTGGAGCTCTACTGTCTTTCCTGGTTTTCAATTATTTGTTTAAACTGCATAATGCCTTTATTATATGACTTTATTTTATTCCATTAAACGACTAGATATGGCTGAGCCAGAAATGGTGTTAGTTGAGTTGTACTTTAGTAGTATTTGAAGTACTACTTAAGTACATGTTCTGTACTTAAAACTCAAGTACTACTTAAGTTGAATTGTGGTCTGGTACTTAATACTTGATACTTAAGTAAACTTAAGTAGACTCAGATATTTTTTTCACTTGTGATTTTTGGGGATTACAATTTTTATTTGACTTATAATTTTTTTTGGGACTTATAATTTTTTTGGCTCAGGATCTTTGGACTGATGAACATGTTTGTTTAGATTCTTTTACATACAGCTGGGAAGCTTGTGGTGCTTTGTGGCTAGTCATCGACACTACTTAATTTATTGCATGTTTTCAATCAGTATTTTTTGTACATTGGAATGATAAGAACTTGCATCATATTTAAAAAAAAAGTGAATATGATATGTTCCAAGAAAGGGTGTGCACATGATAAAGTTATCGTTGCTTTGAATACTGACACAGACAAGCATTTGAACTATGAAGCAAGTACTAGTGGTGATACTATTAGAAACGTATGCATGCATTGTCATGACAGTGAGCGATTAGATTCCTTTGGAGTACCGAAAAGATTCAACTCTTATGATGGTGGATGTGCGAGAGTAGCCTTTCCAGAGAAGTTAGGGCTCAATAATAATGTAAGCCTGAAACTAATTGACGTTGAGGGTCAACTCCTTGATAATATTTCTCACTATCAATAACGCGAGAATTCAGGTTGGTCTCAGATACATACATAACATATGGGGAGACCTCATTTATCATATGCTGTAGGTTATCCAACTTGAACCGGAGACCACATATATTGCAGAGGATAACAGTAAACTTATCCATAAGAGTTGTCTTGGGGCGCATATTTGGTCGTCTACTGGAAGGAAGTCCGATCCAAGGCTGTTTTTTCAGTTTGAAAACTTGTTAAATACCAGCTGAATGGGTAGTTGACTCAAAAAGTTGATAAAAAAAAACTCCTAAGACAGACATACCACATAAGATAAGGAGGGGTCATAAGACCTCATACTTAACCTCAGAAAGGGTGGTGGTAGCCCCAATAGGGGGCAGAAGTCGGAACCTTGCTATACCTACCACTCTCAAGCTCTACGGGCCGGGAATCCAACCCCTGAATGCTTTGCTAGAGCATACCACCACATAACCAACATGCGGAGGCCGTTGTCCAAATCTGGATTTTCCACCCTATTCCGCAGTTGTCCTCCTGGAGAGGATCCTCCCATGATGGTATTCTGCATTACCACACAAGTTAACCCATTGCTTGAAGAAGGTTTGCAACTACCAGGACGTGTCCAGACGCCGGTGGGCCCGGGTTAATATGCATCAGAGGGTCCTTCTTCCTCTTCCACCTGTGTTTATGGCCCCCGAGCAAGGGTATCCCAGTTTCAATTGATGAACCCCCAGGGGCTTGGTCCACTTGGTCTGCGCCTCCCTTTATGGGAGGTACCCTACATGTCTATAGGAATTTCTCCGATCCGCCATCTGGGGACACTCAGAGTTGCCTGGAGAGGGCCCTTACTGAGAAGGTGACTCAGTAGGCACTAAAAAATCTCTCTCTCTCTGTGCCTGTGTGTCTGAGCGGAAATTTTTTTAACCCCGGTGTCTGTCTTTGTGTTTTTTTTATGTCTGACTCTGTGTATTTGTAGGTGTTTTTGTCTTTCTATATTTCTCTGTGCATGTGTGTCTGAGCGGGTGTTTGCTTGTCTTTCTCTTTCTGTCTCTCTCTGCCTGTGTGTCTGAGCGGGTGTTTGCTTGTATGTCACCCCTCCTTATCTTATGTGGTATGTCTGTCTTAGGAGTTTTTTTATCAACTTTTTGAGTCAACTACCCATTCAGCTGGTATTTAACAAGTTTTCAAACTGAAAAAACAGCCTTGGATCGGACTTCCTTCCAGTAGACGACCAAATATGCGACTAAGTTAGTGAGACCAACATTCCCGGTTACACTCTGCTAAGGCTGTACCGCAAAAACCCGAGAAACTCGACTTTTGGTGGAGGTGGTGTTGCCATGTACCTTAAAAAAAACATCCCTTTTTTAGTAATTTCGATTTCTAGCGATAAGGAGTTCCTTTGGGTGAAAGTAAACCTACCAAACAGAATGTTTGTTATTGGTACAGTCAATAACCAACCAAAGGTGAAAATCACCGATCATCTGGAAGACTGATGGGAATTTGTGAAGCAAAGTTCCCTAAATCAGGTATAATAATCGAAGGAGACTTCAAAATTCATCATGGCCATTGACTGAAAAGTCGAACGACTGATGCAGAAGGCATAACTCTGCAAGACCTGAGTCTCGCTTATGGCTTAGATCAGCTTGTTGGATTTGACAATTATATTGGCCCTCATAGATCATCCCAGCTTGACCTCTTCTTAACTGATCATTCGGATTCCTTTAGTGTTGAAAGCTATCTTTTTGCCAACGACCATGTGGCATTACGAAAGCGTTATTAATAAGACCCTTTTGAGTCACATCTGTTGTTGGTAGACACGCAATACAGTTTTTGCAGAAAACAGTCTACAGTAGAATGTCTGATTGCTCAGTATTAAGAGTGGGTTGAGGCTCCTTTTTCAGGGGCACGATATTCATCTTCTCTCCTTTGACATTGCAAAAGCCTTTGATCGCGTATGGCGCAAGGGACTTCTTTTGTAAACTGAAAGCCTACGGAATTGAAAATTAAGACCGAGTCTCCTCGGTTCGGAATTGAAAATTCCATAGGCTTCCCCTCCCCGCAGAAAACCCCTCTGAAAATTTCCGTGTATTTTATAATAACAAATATTACATGTAAATAGTGGGAAAATTTTATTACATATAACCCTTTGCCAGGCGACTGTGGGGGGTCATCTTATCCCCAGAGGTATAGTTATTATACCTTTCAACTATGCTGAAATAATGGCTATCTCAACATTTTGACCAGATGTGTTTTGAGGAAGAAATGGCATGGGGGAGACAAGTTGCCCTCCAATCTTATTGATTATTTAACAAGGGCAGTAGAAATTTGAATTTCCGTTTGAATGAGCCCTCTGTCGATCTTTTAGGACCATTGGATCGATACGATCACACCTTGAAAAAAAAAATAATAAACGTACATCTGTGATCTTTCATCTGACAAAAAAAAACAACTTGAATTTCCACATTTTTGTAGATGAGAGCTTGAAAAATCCATAGTGGTGTTCCCTGCATTTTCGAAAATCAGGCAAATTTCTTCAGGCCCGTAGACTTTGATGGTAATACTAGACATAATGAATCTTATACATTTGGAATCAGCATAAAAAGCCAATCCTCTGGATGCCATTAACTCTTATCAAAATTACTTTTTTTAGAGTTCCGGTTACTTTTGGGCCGACCCACTCCTTACAGTTCGTTACCGCGAACTGTTTGGAACAGAAATCTGTATGTTCAGTTATTATGGGTGACTGCTATAAAACCACAAATATCTGAATTAAAAGATTGAACGCGTTAATGCTTCAAAAGTTAATAAAAGAGTTCACTGACCTTAGTTCATTACTATCCTTTTTTCGTGCCGATTCGTTACTGTTTTGATTTACTTCATAGCAGCTTTTACTAGACTGGCAAGCTTTTTCTACCTAAATTATAAAATGCGAGATGACGAGTAATGTTTACAAATGAGATTAGATTATTCTAAACATGTTCATATCAATGCGAGCATTTCAGTTATCAGGTTTGATTGCAAATCTTAGAATTGTTACGATATCTGAATTAAACGCGCCAAGTTTCCAAAGCGATGGTTCTTTAAATATATTCTCTTTAATGCAGCAGATCAGGCACATACAGAGGGGGAGGAGGGCAGTTCTGAGCCAGCCCTCTTTGAAATCCTAATTTCTCCTGAAAGTCTTGGCACTGTTTATATAAAATATCAAATGATTTTTTTTATTATTTTTACCTCAACCCCGAAGAAAACTCCTGTGTGCATGCTTGCAGTTAATTTTAAAAAACGCTTTTCGAAAAATATTTTTTTAAGATTTTGAAACAAATAGAATCTAAAACATATAGTCGTACGAAACGTACAAAACGGATAGAAATCACGAAAAAAAAATAAAACTCAAAACGAACAGAAATTAAAGCAAATAATCACATCAAACAAAGATAACAAGTACTATTGTGGATGAATAGATAAGTCAAGGAATCAAGTCAAACATGAAACAAACAGGAATAACCAAAATTAAAAGTTGGGCTGCCACCTCCCTAGGCTCTAAAAGTCAGAGTGTGATATTAGCTTTACTGAAAAAGATTTGTGGTTTGAGCACTTGGTTTTTATTTTCAAACAATATTAGTGTTAACGAACTGTAGTAAGGAGCGACCCGGCTCAATAGTAAACGAAACTCTAAAAAACGGAATTTTGATGCTAAAAGATACATCAAAAGAATCAAATTTTCATGCTGATTCTAAATATATAAGCTTCATCAAATTTAATCTTTGTCATCAGAAGTTACGAGCCTAAGAAAATTTGCCTTATTTTGGAAAATAGGGGGAAACACACCCTAAAATTCCAAGAACTTTAACGAAAATCACACCATCGCATTCAGCGTATCAGAGAAACCTATATCAAAAATTTCAAGCTTCTATCTACAAAAATGTGGAATTTCTTTCCAGGGGTCATCGTATCGACCGAGTGGTCCTATAATCTCACAAGAGGGCTCATTCTAACGGAAATGAAAAGTTCTAGTGCCCTTTTTAAGTGACCAAAAAATTGGAGGACACCTAGACCCCCTCCCATGCTCATTTTTTCCCAAAGTCAACGGATCAAAATTTTGAGATAGCCATTTTGTTCCATTTTTTTCCCGCATAGTCGAAAACCATCATAACTATGTCTTTGGAATGACTCACTCCCCCAGAGTCCCTGGGGGAGGGGCTGCAAGTTACAAACTTTGTCACGTGTTTACATACAGCAATGGTTATTGGGAAGTGTACCGATGTTTTCAGGGGGATTTTTTGGTTTAGGGGTGGGGTTGAGGGGAGGGGGCTATATGGAAAGATCTTTCCTTGGAGGAATATGTCATTGGGGGAGAGAAATTCAATGAAAAGGGCGCGGGATTTTCTAGCATTACTTTAAAAAAAAAAATGAAAAAATAAACATGAAAAAGTTTTTTCAACTGAAAGTAAGGAGTAGCATTAAAACTTGAAACGAACAGAGATTATTACGCATATGAGGGGTTCTAAAAATACTTTAGCATAAAGAGCGAAGTATTTAGAAGGAGATAAATACCTTGCTCTTTATGCTAAAGTATTTTTAGTAATTTCAACTATTTATTCTACGGCCTTTCTGATTCAGGGGTCATTCTTAAAGAATTGGGACAAAACTTAAGATTTATTGTAAAGAGCGAAGTATTAACGAGGGGACAAACCCCCTCATATACATAATAAAAAACATAACTATATAAAAGTTTGTTACGTAAGTTAATTCTTAAGTTACGTATATTTTTTACTAATGAAAACGTTCGTTAAAAATAAAAGTTCTAGTTGCCTTTTTAAGTAACTGAAAAATTGGAGGGCAACTAGGCCTCCTTCCCCACCCCTTATTTCTCAAAATCGTCTGATCAAAACTAAGAGAAAGCCATTTAGCCAAAAAAAGAATTAATATGCAAATTTCATTTTAATAGTTTATGTGCGGAGAGCCAAAATCAAAAATGCATTAATTCAAAAACGTTCAGAAATTAAATAAAAAAATTGTTTTTTAAACTGAAAGTAAGGAGCGATATTAAAACTTAAAACGAACAGAAATTACTCCGTATATGAAATGGGTTGCCCCTCCGCAATCCCTCGCACTTTACGCTAAAGTTTGACTCTTTGCCACAATTCTACTTTTTAAAACAATTAAAAACTTTAGCGCAAAGAGCGAGGGATTGCGGAGGGGATAACCCATTTAGTATAGGCTACGGAATAATTTCTGTTCGTTTTAAGTTTTAATATCGCTCCTTACTTTCAGTTTAAAAAACTAGTTTTTTTATTTAATTCGTAATAGAAATGACAACAGGGCAACAAAATAATATCACAAGATTAATATAGGTGTGCAAATAAGACTTTCATGAAATGGGAATTGTGGTACACCCCCCTTCTGTTTTGGAAGCCCCCTAAAATACTTGAGTGTCTTGTGTGCTTTATAGAAAATGCTTTTTGTTTCGAAATTTTGAAATTTTATTTGTCAAAACATCAATAGCAACAAAAAAGAAAATCATGATGATGATTCCCGCCTGAAATTTCTCTGTTCTCCTGTAAATTATTTGGCGTCACAATTTCTTCCAATTTAAAAAGGGTTACTCATGTTAAAATTATCATCTGCAAAGTTAATGTGCCTATCATCCTCTTTAAGCTCCTAAATAAATTTGAAATCCCCCCTTTTCATTATTTGAAGATTTACACTTACTGTGCCCGCCCTCGTCTTGAATGTGCTTAGCACCCTGGTATCTCCATGGAAGAATCTGATGAAATTGAATCCATCCAAAAAAGAGCCCTGCGAATAATCTTCAAAGAAGATCGCCACGGACTGTTTGTTATCCCATTCATGCCTTCTCCCCCGTAGGCTGCTTTACCAACAAACATAAAAAAAAAACTTTTACCCCTGACAATAATGAAAAATTAACAAAACATTTCACTAGTTTCTAACTTTTTATTACTAATGCATGCTTTGCCTATGTTTTGTATACGTTTGCTCGTTTTCCCTCCTTTTTAAGTTTTTAAAGACTCTTTTGATATTTTTTTTTAACTTAGAGTTTTATTGTTTTTAATGTTTTCGTATTTTGGGCCTTCCTACTGACATTATATAACTGGTTGCGTTCAAACTTATAAGCTTAATCACGTAGCGAGTAGATTTTATCTAATAAAAAAAAAAACTAATTTTAACATTTTAAAATTAAAATTATTGATCAGGCACCGTAACTATTTTTTCAGTTTACTTAATAACTGTAGCGATTTTGAACTTAACAAAATTTTCAACTTTTTTCATGTCTTAAAAAGACATTGCTTATATTTATATGAAAATGAAGATTGGGTAATGATGTTTTTCTAACAACGATTTCTACTAAGCTTCAAACTTTTGGTTTTCTTTTTTAATGTTTTTGAATTGTTGTATTCCCTTGTTGAAATATATACAAATATTTTTGCAATTACCAGTTTTTTGCTCTTTAAGCAATTTAACGTAAGCTCCTCCATGCACGAAAATCTTCAATTTTTCCACATAAGTTTGACAAGCGTTACAACGGCATTGCAATACTCATGTTTATAAAAATGACGTAATTCACATTGTCTTGTTCTTAAATGAAGCCTCTTAACGAATTTTCTCAAACTTCTGAGCTATCTAGATTGTTTTTTAGGCCAGAATATCCCAGGATGTCAATATTACACTAGATAAAAGTATACTATGAGCATCTAGTTTATCAAAAAGTTGTATCTTTAGTATCTCAAGAACAACACAGGGTATTAAATTTAAGCTTCCACGACATGTTGAGGAGGATTCTTAAAAGTGGTAGGAGGGCAACAAGCCCCCCTCTTCCCTTTTTAATTACCTGCCCTCAAAAAGATATTTGATGAAAATTATTGCCTCTGGGGACGACATATTCCTCCACAGAACCTGGAGTAGGTGTTGTAAGTTATTTAAGTTGCCCATTGCTTATATGCAATATTGGTTATCGGAAAAAGGGGGCCCGAGTCTCCAAAAAGGCTAAGGGTGTTAAGGTAAAACTTTAAAGCACTGTTTAGGGGATGTCAAATTAAAATCAAATCACATGACATGCAGTAGGGTTGTCAAAAGGACAAAATAGCAATATCTAAGGAATGGCTAAGGATTTTAAGTTGAAAATTAAGACATATTGAGAAGATTGTTGAAAAAGGAACAGAGGGCACCCAGCCCCCCTCTTGCTTATTCCGATCCCCCTCTTTTAGCAATGATATAAATCCCAAAACCATTTTATTCAAAGTAGCCACAACGTCTAATATCTATGCCTCTGGGGATGTCAAGCCCCGGAGGCGCCGGGGCAAGGAATGTAAATTATTCAATTTATCAATTTTTTTCATGCATCGTTTATCATTGGGAAATGGGGAGTTTTCTCTTATCCGGGGTGTGTCTTAAAAGGCTATGTATATTCATGAGAAATTTCGGGAACTGATGAGGCTTATGTTGACCTAAATCAAAAGAAACTATTTGCACCAAGTTATCGAAAAGGTGTATCTGCGATATATTAGTAATGGGTAAAATTATTAACTTGAATTTTTCCATATCACTACTCACACTACTACTACTACTACCGTGGCTGCAAATGTGACTGGTTGGAACTGTGACTATTTCCAACTGTGGCAACTTGCAACTATGACTGCGACTGCTGGCAACTACTACTACATCTATTTCTGACTACTTTTAGGGAATTTTGAGGGGTATGCTGAACTTTTTAAGCTTGACAATCAAACCGAACAAAAATTAATTAAGAAAGATTTTTGAAAAAAAAGTTTTTCAAAGAAAAGTAAATAGCCATATTTAACATAAGACCAGTTGAAAAAAATTCCTATAGTAATGCAAAGCCAAAATGACCGGAAACCACTATTAAAGAATAAATGAAACCCAAAGCGAACAGAAATTAAATAAAAAACCATAGCAAACATGAAACGAATTAATAATAATTTTTTTCTTTTATATTTACATCATCTTTTATATTTACAACAAAAATAAAAAACTACTGTGAAATAAAATCTGGAATTGTCGAGTTTTCAGCAATTAATACTAACGTGTATCAAATAGTTTGTTCATTTCTATTATTTCTTTCCCAGGACTGTTTGAGACCCAGGACTGTTCGGTACGCATAAAACGCAAATGAAACAATGGACTTTACACTTTTACGGCTAAAGGAGGGGAAAAGAGGCAATAACCAAACTCCTGTTTGTAGTGGTTTGTTCTTTTTAATTTTGATTTACTTTTAACTCAAGCTAACTATTTATTTATTCATTTATACTAGTACCTCTTAACTGTATTCTTTCTAAGAATAACCTATATTTAGTGCAATCCCGACAAGTCGTATATTTTTCCTGTTAGTACTTTAGCTAACACATAAGTTGAAAAAAATTCCAGTTTCTTCGTGCATTATTTATATTCAAGTTTAACAGAAAAGCTTAAAAAAAATCCTTCTGAAAAGCTGGCATTTTCTACACAGGAATAAGCACGGGAGGACAAGGATATCTAGTTTTCTTTGCACCTACATTTTGCATTTTTCCTGAATTATAGCTTGTAGTATTTTAAGCTTAGTTAAGACACATTTCTTCCTATTCTCCCAAGCCTTTGCTAAAAACAAATTTAGAATATAGCAGTTACTGTATATTAGTGTAATAATAACAAATATAAATGTAGAATCGAGGTATGGTGCCAACATCCAGGCTGGCAATATAATTTTAATTTCTTTTCGTCTTATTCTGCACAAAATTAGGAAAAACTTGTATTTCTGTGCTATTTCAGGCAGAATCATGATTTTTCCATAAATGTCTATGTGAGCGACTTCTGTGAACTTCAGAAAAGGATTGGGTTCGGCAAAAGTTGTGAGCCATTTAGTTTTTTCTCTGGTATTCCGGCCTTTTTTAATGTTCTGTTTTGGCATGGTTATGTAATGCAGAAAATCTCATCTCCATTAGAAAATATGTAAAATACATTTTATTATTGGTTGTCGCATTGGAAAGGGGGAGGTAGTACGCATGACCAGTGCTAATCGCCTAATGTCGAAAATTGAAGGAAGGTAACACAATAAAAGTGAAGTATATGGTGTCTCGCATTTGCTAGTTTTTCCCCTGTTTTGTTTTATTTTCCCGTCGTAGTCACATTTTCGAGGGTAGAGGGAATTTTTCTATTGATTTTCTAGTTTACTGGGTGATTTATAAGGGGGCTTAAAAAAAACACCAAAACCGCAATGATAGGACTGTTTCAGAAATTGATAGCACATATTTCGGAATTTTGATATATTGAGGGAGAACAGGCAAGGGACCCTGTAGGTACGGAGTGGTGCATGTCCCCATGCGTAGACAAGTCATGAGCAACCACTCTAGAGTGGGTGCCAGAAAATTTATTTTCTTGCTGAAGGAGTTAAAGTTTGTTTACTCCTTCAAATCAATGTGTTTCTCCTAATCAGGATACAAAAGCCTGAAAAATTTTTTGCCACACGTCATAGAAGTCTTTTCCAAATATTATGTGATCTTACCATTTTTATATTAGTTTAGCCTTCTATTGTGGAACATATCGATTATGAATCCACCTCCCCTCCTTCCATCGACTGGTTATCATTGCAATAACTAGGCAATTATTTTTATATGCAGAAGACGTTCTTTCAAGGCTGAATCTTGATTAGAATTTGTTTCCAAGAATTGGATCGGACCTCTGAATATTAATCCATTTCATTGCTCTGTTAAACATCATAGCAAAATTAAGACATAATACTCAGCCGTGGAAAGCGCAGCTTACGCCCCATTCACAATGAGATTTTAGATTTAGTTAGCGCTAATTTAAGCCAATCAAAGTCTTCAGTAAGGAATTCTCCGCGATGAAAAGCCTGGTTGACTCAAGCTAGCGCTAGCTAAACCTCGGTAATAGAAAAATCTTATAGTGGATAGGCCTTTATAAGCAACATCAGTGTTTTGTGTGCTTGATATATATCAACAATTCAAGGACATAGATTCCTAAAAAAAAGTTGCATCCTTGTTTTGATGTTAAAACTTTTTTATGCCTGCTTGGTAAATTGATGCCAATAGATAAGTTTCGTCAATATTTTCAGAACTAGATGAAAAATATTGCATAATGTTTGTATAAGACCCACAACAATTTAAGTTTGAACAATCTGCCTTATTACTCAACAATTACACAACATTAAGATAGAATCAATAAGACAAATAGATACCTGTCAGTCTTGATTTCATCTGGTCCCAAGCGCTGTTTTGTCATGTTCCAATGGCAGAATCCAGGTATACGGAACACTTGAACCAGGTATATGGAACACTCATTTCTCTAAATAAGGCAGTATTCCACCCCTGAGAATCGCAGCTTACATACGCACATCTAAAGTAGTATATTAGTAGATCTGGAGGATTGCCTAGCATCGTGGTGGACCAGCATTAATGGTCTATAGATTGAGAGAAACCCTTTTATCAATCTTCAAAAATTTCGATAAAACTATTTTTGCCAATTCTCCCCCCTCTGATAAACACACCTTGTGTCCAAACGTTGCAAGATCTATTCCCGATGCAAAGAAGAGGTACCAACAAAACCTCCGCATGTGTGTGTGGGGGGGAGTAGTAGCAACAGCCTAATGATCTTTGGCTAGGGACCCAACCCAAAAAGAGAAGTCACTTGAGACAAACAAAGTATCCATAAAGCAGGAATAAATTAACTTAAATGATACCTTAATATGTTATTTAATATTTTATATTATTTTATATGTTATATTATATGTTACATTTTATGTTATATTTTATCTGTTATGTAATATGTTATATTATATAATAAGTAATAATATGTATAATATAATAATGTAATATATTATAATATTGTATAATATGTTATATTTTAATATGTTATATTATTATTTAATATGTTATTTAATATGATACCTTAATATTACCTTAATATGTTACCTTAAATGAGAATTGTGATAGTTTAGTTGACACATTTTTAAATTGGACAATGTCGAATCTCCTTTTACCAGTTGTTTTCCGACATATTGTCCCGGAATAAAATCTTTTCCTGTAGCTCTGGTCATATTCACTATCTTTTCAGAATTATTTGAGAGCAATTCATCTTCGATAACGAATTTCTGTCCTTGCAAAGGAGACGTCTCACAGTCTATAAAAGAAGAAAATTTTCAGTGCATGGATAGGCAACCACCACCAGTAGATTTTAGATCTGAAAGCTAATTTTATAAGAACTATTTACACCAAACTTGAACATGCAGTCGGAACTTTTCCATTCATTGCCGTTATTGGACAATAGGTTGCCTTTTTACTTTTTTTTTTAGCACAATTTGGGTCTTTTATTGTTTTCCGAAATGCTGAAAAAAGCTTTCTAATGCCATTTATAAGTTAAATTCAAGAAATTATCGCAAGAAATTTACGAGGGCTCATGCAACTGAACAATCGTGCAACTGAGTCTTCGTGCAATTGAGCCCTGTGCAACTTAACCCTATTTAGCTAACCCATGTGCAGCAGAACCACTGCGCAACTGAATCCCCATGCAACTTAATCCAGGTTTCACGAAAGCCTCATTTAACTGAAGCCCTTTTAACTGAGCCCCGTGCAACTGAACCCTCGTGCAACTGGACCTCTTTTTACTGTACCCACGTGGAACCAAACCTACGTGCAAATCCCCCCTATTGAACTGAACCTTTGTGAAACTAAACCCCCCGTGCAAATCACCGCACGTGCAACTCAACCCGATTTTACTGGGTCCTGGATCAACAAATAAATCTGGCTTAAATGATCATTGACGTCTAATTTTCTTTTTTGTGTGATTAAATGAAAAAAAAACAAGTTTTTGAAGTTAAAGTAAGGAGCGACATTAAAACTTAAAACGAACAGAAATTACTCCGTATATGAAAGGGGCTTTTCCTCCTCGACGCCCCGCTCTTTACGCTGAAGTTTTTTATTGTTTTAAAAAGTAGAGTTGCGAGAAAGAATCAAACTTTAGCGCAAGGAGCGGGGTGTCGAGGAGGAAAAGCCCCTTTCATAGACGGAGTAATTTCTGTTCGTTTTAAGTTTTAATGTCGCTCCTTACTTTCACTTAAAAAACTCGTTTTTTTTATTTAATTTCTGAAAGATTTTGAATTAATGCATGTCTGATTTTGGCTCTCCGTACATAAATTATTAAAATGAAATTTGCATATCAATTATTTTTGGGTTAGATGGCTTTCTCTTAGTTTTGATCAGACGATTTTGAGAAATAAGTGTGGGGAAGGAGGCTTAGTTGCCCTCCAATTTTTCGGTTACTTAAAAAGGCAACTAGAACTTTTAATTTTTAACGAACGTTTTTATTAGTAAAAAATACACGTAACTTCAGAATTAACTTACGTAACAAACTTTTATATTTTTATTTTTTTATTATATATATGAGGGGGTTTGTCCCTCGTTAATACCTCGCTCTTCGCACTAGATCTTGTCCCAATTCTTTTGTCCCGATTCTTTAAGAATGACCCCTGAATCAGAAAGCCCGCAGAATAAATAGTTGAAATTACTAAAATAATTTAGCATAAAGAGCGAAGTATTTATCTCCTCCTAAATACCTCACTCTTTATGCTAAAGTATTTTTAGAACCCCTCATATGCGTAATAATCTCTGTTCGTTTTAGGTTTTAATGCTTCTCCTTACTTTCAATTGAAAAAACTTTTTCATGTCTGTATTTTCATTGTTTTTTTTTTTAAATAGTAATGCTAGAAAATCCTGCGCCCTTTTCATTGAATTTCTCTTTCCCATGAAATATTCCTCCAAGGAAAGATCCTCCCATATAGCCCCCTCCCTTGAACCCCACACCCAAACCAAAAAAATCCCCCTGAAAACGTCGGTACACTTCCCAATAACCATTACTGTATATAAACATTGGTCAAAGTTTGTAACTTGCAGCCCCTCCCGCAGGGACTTTGGGGGGGGGGGGTAAGTCATCCCCAAAGACATAGTTATTATGGTTTTCGACTATGCGGAACAAAATGGCTATCTCAAAATTTTGATCCGTTGACTTTGGGAAAACATGAGCGTGGGTGGGGGCCTGGTGCCCTCCAATATTTTGGTCACTTAAAAAGGGCACTAGAACTTTTAATTTCCGTTATAATGAGCCCTCTTGCAACACTCTAGGACCACCTGGTCGATACGATGACCCCTGGGAAAAAAACAAACAAATAAACACGCACCCGTGATTGTCTTCTGGCAAAAAATACGAAATCCCACATTTTTGTAGATTGGACCTTGAAATTGTTTTTATAGGTTCTCTGATACGCTGAATGCGATGGTGTGACTTTCGTTAAGATCCTATGACTTTTATCTATTTTCTCTATTTTCCAAAATAAGACAACTTTTCTCAGGCTCGTAACTTTTGATGACAAAGACTAAATTTGATGAAACTTATATATTTAAAATCAGCATAAAAATCCAATTCTTTTGATATATCTTTTAGCATCGAAATTCCGTTTTTTAGAGTTTCGTTTACTATTGAGCCGGGTCGCTCCTTACTACAGTTCGTTACCACAAACTGTTTGATAAAAAGACATTGCTTTTTTATGAATGATCTTGACAGGCATTTATTTCATGATTTTAACAAACAAACAGTTTCAACAAGATAGAATGAAAAAAGATTCTAACTTGTGTTTTAACCCATGATATTGCCTCATAATTGTAGAATAGTGGAAAATTAGTGCTTTACTGAAAACACAAAGTATAACTAAAAAAACAAGTTGCTGATCTTAAAGCAAGGAATTCTTTTACTAGCTTGCAAAAAATAAAAGACTACCTTATAGGCTGTTTATTAGCCTCACACAACCTATAATACTTATAACCTTGATCATACAATTGAAATTCTTTAATAAAATCAAGCTTGGTCAGTCTTTGCAGAACGAGCTAGTCCTTTTTCAGAATTCACCGAATGTAGGATATCTCATTTCATAGTCTCACAATAGTTTCATTTCAGCTGGTTCTGCATATAGGCGCTGCATAAATTGTGAAGCAATAATTTTTGTTCCTTGTATGTTTCAACTTCGCTCTTTACTTCTATTAGAAAAATTTCGTATTCTAAACTAAATTTTCTTGGTTTTTAGCTATTTTTCGCGTCTGTTTTTGGATGGGGGGCTGGGAATTTAATCTTTCTTAAAAACCCTGAAAAACTTGCTTTGTTATTTAAAAAATGGTTGCTCTTTTAAATTGCTCTTTTAAAATTAAATATTAGCTAATAGACCCAATTGTACTAAATTGCAGCTAATGCTTCAAAAATGTTTTTATTCTGTTTTTCAGGCTAACCCAATTCCGACCAAAGACCTGTGTTTCAACTGGACACAATTCAAAAATTAAAAGTAGAAGTAAAAAAGTAAGTAGATTGGATGTAGAAATGGTTTTAAAATTAGTAGAAAATAAGCAGCTATACATAATTAATTTCTAAGGAAAAAATGAGTACAGAAGCCGCAAACTACTCCTTCTAATGTTTTGTCATTGCTCAAAAATTTCCCAGAAATGATTGTCCTTCTCGTTCATCACCAGTAATTGCTTTGGGTTTCCGGCACGACAAGAAACGAGTCTAAGCTAAAGAGAATCATTATTTCTTTTGTGCTTTACCAGATGGCATTAATTTTTTGCCCAGATCCAACAGTTCGAAGTAAAGGACAGTCGGTGAGTGGCGGCCCAGGTCAATTATTACGAAAACTTTAAAAGAAAGGAATTTTGATGCCAATAGGTATATCAAAAGAATCGGCTTGTTATGCTGATTCCAAATGTGTAAGTTTCATTAAGTTTATCCTTACCCATCAATGGGTATGAGCCTGAGAAAAATTGCCATATTTTGTTAAAAGGAGGAAATACCCCCTAAAACATATAATCTTAATGAAAATCATTTGATCAGATTCAGCGTATAAGAGAACCCTACTTCAGAGGTTTCAAGCTCCTGTATGCAAAAATATGGAATCTTTTTTTTTTTTTGCTAGAAAGATCACGGATGAGGGTTAATTTCTTTGTTTTTGTGCTTTTTGTTTTTCCCAGGGGTGATCGTACTGACCCAGTGTTCTTAGGATATCAGGAGAGGGCTCATCCAAAGGGGAAATCAAAGTTTTAGGGCCCCTTTTAAATGACCAAAATATTGTAGGGCAAGTAGGTCCCCCCCCTGCTTCTTTTTCCTCAAAATCGCCAAATAAAAACTTCGAGATAGCCATTTTGTTTAGCATAGTTGAAAAGTCAAATAGCCGAAATTTTGTTGATAATACAGCCCCCGACAGCCCTTGGGAAAGGGTCTTTAAGCTATACAGCTTTCCCATTGCTTACGTGTGGTATTTGTTGTTGGAAAGTATGCTGAGATATTTGTTGTTGGGGTGTATGGCTTTATTTTTTTTTTTCAGACCACTTTGCATTGAAAAAGTTGTCATAAAAACTCTCATTCGACTGGAAACTGGAACAGGTATAATATTCTAAATTCCTTGTTTTCTTCGTTATTTTCATTTGTCATACTTTCTCTTTGACTGCTCATTTTTTTAATGCGGGAAGAGTTTTCCACGGGGGAAAATTTTCCACGGGAGGATTTTATACGGGAAGGGAGAGAGAATTTTTTGGGGGATAATTTTCCGCAGGGGGAGTTTCTTGGGGATTTTTCTGTGGAGGGTAGTTTTTGTAGAGTATTTTTCCTTGGAGGGAGTTTCTGGAGAGATCACGCCTTGCACCGTGACACCAGATAGAGGTGTTATTGTCTTTGATTGAACCAACGAAGAACTTATAAAGGGTCACAAGATTTTCTGATTTGGTTTTTCTTTCCTGGACGACCAAAAATTTAACACAAAACCTTCAAAAAGCCATTACGCCAAAACCGTGGGTGCAAAATAAAGAACAAAAAATGAAGCTACAATGTTGAGTTTAGCATACAATTATGCAATAAAAAACGTGCTTAAGCAACTAAGAAAGTAAGAAGAATTAACAATTATTTTTCAAAGACTTTGCATAATTTGAAACCAGATTGCATTAGCCTGATCAAGTCGCAGATTCTAATTTTCTTTTTTTATGAATGCGTATTTATGCAATTGCAGTGATTTTGGCCTTTGATCAATGAACTTATATATATTAAAAGACTACTTGTGCATAAATGACCCCTTATCCTACATAAAATACTAAGTTTAATCCCCCCCTCTCCCAGACAGAGCCTACAGGTATTTTCATACCTATGAACCAAGTTAAACAAATATAAATAAACAGAAAAAATAGATAATTAAAAAAAGCAAACTGTTAAAAAGTAAACAAACAAATAGGGCATATTAGCCATCTTTAAACAGCAAAAGACTTACATAATTCAAAAACTCAAAGTAAAAAAAACAACAAGGATTTTTTATTTAGCTACATTTTTAATATCTCATGCGCTTCAAATTACGTCAATCGAATTTAATTAGGAGCCTTCTAACATTTAAAAAGACTTTTTTACAAGTCTAAAAAAATTAAACATTTTTTATTAGCTAAATTCATTCATAGGTTTTAGGAATCCAGATTAAAATTTCCAAAAAAATTGGAGGTACAAATTTACTTTGCTTAAGTGGAACTTCATACAAAACAAGTACTAAGTAGGAATTCAAATTCAGTCATCAAAAGCTAAGACCAATAATTTCCTTTTTGCAGGGAGGTAGACCACTTGTTTTTATCAAAATTTGCCAAACTAATAAAAAAGTTAAAGATTTTACCCTAAAAGCAATAATGCATTTTTTAAATGAGAAACTAAAAGAGTCAACCTTAAATAATAACTCATATAAATAAAGAAAAATAACATATCTTAACGAATTTTTAAATACCTTGCTCGATCTGTTCCATTGTGGTTCTTCACAAGAGGTGTTAACAAGCCTGATGAATATATTTGACTAATTTCCTTGGTGAAAAAAAATGTATCGTAGCTGTAGTCTCTGAATAGCATTAGCTTGACTGAGTCATCTGCAAATTATGTGGAACACCATGAGAGGCAATATATGATGTGATATTTTCCTTTTTTAGTTGTATAAGTTTTATTGGTGCAATCATGCAAATCTAGAGAGTTTAACCACAATAACCTTTTTTGCGCAAACGAATTTAAAGCAAGCCACGAAGTTCCCGGTAGAACTTGTGACGGCTGAATATTTATATTGAAGTTAATTTGAGTTAATTTGACTCTGTTTATGAGGTTGTTTTGTTGCCTGTTCTTTTTTTTTCTCTTGCGTGTTCTTTTTTTTCTCTTGTGTGTTAGTTTTCGTTTTATTTAGATGAAATTAAATAAACAAAATAAGCTTTTTAACTGAAAGTAAGGAGTGACATTAAAACTTAGAATGAACTCTGTATATGAAAGGGGCTTTTCCTCCTCAACGCCCCGCTCTTTACGCTAAATTTTGACCGTTTCTTTTATCTCTACTTTTAAAACGTTATAGCGTGAAGAGCGGGGCTTTGAGGAGAAAAAGCCCCTTTCATATACGGAGTAATTTCTTTTTTGTTTCAAGTTTTAATGTCGCTCCTTACTTTCAGTTGAAAAAAACTTTTTTGTTTAATTTCTGAGCGTTTTTGAATTAATGCATGTTTTGATTTTGGCTCTCCGCACATAAATAATTAAAAAGAAATTTGCATTTTTTTTTTTTTTTGGCTAAATGGCTTTCTCATAGTTTTAATCGGAAGATTTTGAGAAAAAAAAGAAGCGGGAGAAGAGGCCTAGTTGCCCTCCAACTTTTTGATTACTTAAAAAGGCAACTAGGAATTTTAATTTCTTACGAAAATTTCATTAGTAAAAAATATACGTAATTTAAGAATTAACTTACGTAACGAACTTCTATATTCGTATGTTTTTATTACGTATATGAGGGGGCTCACCCCCTCGTCAATACCTCACTCTTTGCACTAAAGCTTAAATTTTATCCCAATCCTTATGAATGACCCCTGAATCACAAAGGTCGTAGAAAAACAGTTGAAATTACTAGAAATACTTTAGCGTAAAGGCAAGGTATTACAAGGAGATGAACCCCTTATATGCGTAATAATTTCTGTTCGTTTTATGTTTTAATGCCGCTCCTTACTTTCACTTGAAAAAACTTTTCATATTTATTTTTCCATTGTTTGTTAAATAATGCTAGAAGATTCTGCGCCCCCTTCATCGAAATTCCCCACCACCGTGACAAATTCCTCGATGGAAAGATCCTCCCGCGTAACCCTCCTCAATTTCTTCCTCTCCCAAACCAAAACAATCCCCCCTGAAAACGTCTGTAAACTTCCCAGTAACCATTACTGTATGTAAAAACTGGTCAAAGTTTGTGACTTGCAGCCCCTCCCACGGGGACTGTGGGGGAGCAAGTCGTCCTCAAAGACATAGTTATTAGGTTTCTCGACTATGGTGAATAAAATGGCTATCTCAGAATTTTGATCCGACGATTTTGGGAAAAAAAGAGCGTGGGAGGGGCCCTAGGTGCTCACCAATTTTTGGTCACTTAAAAAGGGCACTAGAACTTTTAAGTTCCCGTCAAAATATGCCCTCTTGTGACATTCTAGGACAATTGAATCGCTACGATCACCCCTGGGAAAAAAAATAAACACGCATCCGTGTTTTTTCCGAAACTCCATATTTTGTAGATAGGAGCTTGAAACTTCTACACTAGGGTTTTCTGATACGCTGAATCCGATTGTGTGGTTTTCATAAAGATTCTATGACTGTTAGGGGGTGTTTCTCCCCATTTTCAAACATAAGGCAAATTTTCTCAGGCTCATAACTTTTGATGGGTAAGACTAAGCTTGATGAAACTTATATATTTAAAATCAACATTAGAATGCGATTCTTTTGATGTAACTACCTATTGGTATTAAAATTCTATTTTTTAGAGTTTTGGTTACTATTGAGCCGGGTCGCTCCTACAGTTCGTTACCACGAACTGTTTGATTCAACTGTAAAAGAAATGTGTCTTTTTCCTAAATACATTTTTCCATTGAAAAGGGCTCTTTGCGCAGACGAATTTAAAGCAAGCCACAAAGTTCCCTGTAGGATTTGTAATGGCCAAATATTTATAGTGGAAGTTAATTTAAGTTTGTTTTGTTGCTTGTTCTTTTTTTCTCTTGTGTGTTAGTTGTCGTTTTATTTAGATGATTCTACTGTAAAAAAATGTTTCTTTTTCCTAAATATTTTTTCCGTTGAAAAGGGCTCTTTGCACACAAAGAACCTCTTTGCGCAGACGAATTTAAAGCAAGCCACAAAGTTCCCGGTAGAATTTGCAACGGCCGAATGTTTATAGTGGAAGTTAATTTGAGTTGGTTTGACTTTGTTTTTGATTTTGTTTTGTTGCTTGTTCTTTTTTTCTCTTGAGTGTTAGTAGTCGTTTTATTTAGATGATTTTACTGTAAAAAAAAATGTGGGTTTTTCCTAAATATTTTTTTCTGTTGAAAAAGGCTCCTGGACATGGAGTCAGAATATTCGGGTACGGGTTTTGTATTGTTTAAAGTTATGCCGCTTTTTTTATGGCACTTGGTATTAACCAAGTGACATATAGCAATCGCAAATTCTGTCGGTCTGTCGGTCTGTCTGTCGGTCCCGGTTTTGCTGCTTTAGGCACTTCCAGGTAAGCTAGGACGATGAAATTTGGCAAGCGTATCAGGGACCGGACCAGATTAAATTAGAAATAGTCTTTTTCCCGATTTGATCATCTGGGGGGGGGGAGTGGGGGGCCGGTTAATTCGGAAAATATAGAAAAAATGAAGTATTTTTAACTTATGAGCGGGTGATGGGATCTTAATGAAATTTGATGTTTGGAATGATATTGTGTCTCAGAGCTCTTATTTTAAATCCCGACTGGATCTGATGACATTGGGGGGAGTTGGAGGGGGTAAACCTAAAATCTTGGAAAACACTTAGAGTGGAGGGATAGGGATGAAACTTGATGGGAAAAATAAGCACAAGTCCCAGATGCATGATTGATATAATCGGAACGGATCCGCTCTCTTTGGGGTAGCTAGGGGGGGGTGGTAATTCTGAACAATTAGAAAAAATGAGGTATTTTTAACTTACGAACGGGTGATCGGATCTCAATGAAATTTGATGTTTAGAAGGATATCGTGTCTTAGAGCTCTTACTTTAAATCCCGACCGGATCTGGTGAAACGGGGGGGGGGAATTGGCAGGGGGGAACCTAAAACTTGGAAAACACTTAGAGTGGAGGGATCGGGATGAAACTTGGTGGGAAAAATAAACACAAGTCCTAGATACATGATTGACATAAACGGAACGGATCCGCTCTCTTTGGGGTAGTTGGGGGGGGGTTATTTCTGAAAAAAATAGAAAAAATGAGGTATTTTTAACTTACCAACCGGTAGTCGGATCTCAATTAAATTTGATATTTAGAAGGATATCGTGTCTCAGAGCTCTTATTTTATATCCCGACCGAATGTGGTGACATTGGGGGGGGGGAGTTGGGAAAAACTTGGAAAACACTTAGAGTGGAGGGATCGGGATGAAACTTGGTGGTAAAAATAAACACAAGTCCTAGATACATGATTGACATAAACGGAACGGATCCACTCTCTTTGGGGTAGTTGGGGGGGGGGGGGGTTATTTTTGAAAAAATAGAAAAAATGAGGTATTTTTAACTTATGAACGGGTAATCGGATCTCAATTAAATTTGATGTTTAGAAGGATATCGTGTCTCAGAGCTCTTATTTTAAATCCCGACCGAATCTGGTGACATTGGGGGGAGTTGGGAGGGGGGAACCTGAAACTTGGAAAACACTTAGAGTGGAGGGATCGGGATGAAACTTGGTGGGAAAGATAAGCACAAGTCCTAGATACATGATTGACATAACCGGAACGGATCCACTCTCTTTGGGGTAGTTGGGGAAGGGGTTAATTCTGAAAAATTAGAAAAAATTAGGTATTTTTAACTTGATCTCAATGAAATTCGATGTTTAGAAGGATATCGTGTCCTAGAGCTCTTATTCTAAATCCTGACCGGATCTGGTGACACTGGGGGAAGTTTGGGGTGGGGGAACCTAAAATCATGGAAAACGCTTAGGGATCGGTATGAAACTTGGGGGGGGGGGGAAATAAGCAGAAGTCTTACATACGTGATTTAAATAATTGGAAGGGATCCGATCTATTGGGGGGGGGGCTAATTCTGAAAAATAAGAAAAAATTACGTATTTTGAACTTACGAAGGAGTGATCGGATCTTCATGAAACTTCATATTTAGAAGATCCTAGTAACTCAGATCTCGTATTTTAAATCTCAACCGGATCAAGCGTAATTAGGGGGGGGGGCAGTTGGGGGGACCGGAAATCTTAGAAAATACTTAAAGCGGTGAGATCAGGATGAAACTGGACAGGAAGAATAGAAACCTGTCTAAGATACGTGACTGACATAACCGGACCAGATCTGCTCTCGCTGGTGGAATTGGGAGGGGGGTAATTTTGAAAATTGAGGTATTTGTAACTTACGAAAAGGTGACCAGATCTTAATGAAATTTGATATTTAGAAGGATCTTATGCTTTAAAGTTCTAATTTTAAATTCCGACCAGATCCTGTTACATTGGGGGGAGTTGGAGGGGGAAACCGGAATTCTTGGAAAACGTGAAAATTGGGGTATTTTTATCTTACGAATAGATAATCGGATCTTAATGAAATTTGATTTTTAGAAGGAATTCATGTCTCAGAGCTCTTATTTCAAATCCCGACCAGATCTTTTGACATTGGGGGGAGTTGGAGGGGGAAATCTTGGAAGAACACTTGGAGTGGAGAAATCGGGATGAAGCTTGGTGGATAGAATAAAAAAAATTTCCTTGATACATGATTGACAGAATCGTACTGGATTCTCTCTCTTTGGAGGAGTTGGGGGGAGGGGTTTAGTGATTTGGCGAGTTTGGTGCTTCTGGACGTGCTAGGACGATGAAAATTGGTAGTTGTGTCAGGGAGCTGCACAATTTGACTTGATAAAGTCGTTTTCCCAGATTCGACCATCTGGGGGGCTAAAGGGAGAGGACAAATTAGAAAAAATTAGGTATTTATAATTTACGAGTGGGTGATCGGATCTTAATGAATTTTGATATTTAGAAGGACATCGTGACTCAGAGCTCTCATTTTAAATCCTGACCGTCATTAAGCCTCTTATTTTCCTTTTTAAATCAATCTATTGATTCGTAGAATTTTGTTAGAGCTCATACCATATGATCTCTTGGCTCTTAGCTCTTCTCGCCTCGTCACAAGTGCAATATGAGCTCTTAGCTCTTGTTGTATATTATTATTTGTTCCACTGCTTTATTTAAATGAAAACTGTTGATTCTCTCTCAATTTTTTGCAAATTTTATGGTTTAGATTAAAATTTATATTTTAATTTTAACACCTACGAAAAATAATAGGCTACTGCAGTGTTGCTCGAGGCCTAAGTAGCCTACAAGGAAAAAACTCTTCCACATCCTGTCATACTTTCCTTTGGTCTTTTACATGTACCGAAGCCACGTATTCAGATAAGTAGCAAAGATAAGTGACGAGTGATAGAATGAGATGATGATAGTTTAGGTTAGGTTATGTTAGGTTAGGGATGCTGTCAAAATAACCCCCCCCCCAATGTACAAATATATAGCTCAAATTATATTATTATATAAAATAATGGTTATATGAAGGTTATAGGATCTACCTAACTTCACTTTTTGGAGTGTGTTTCATTTAATTAACAAGTGCCTGATTATATATTATGGGTAAGATGTGAAAATGCTAATAAATAGATTTTAAGTACTTCCGCATTATATGGTACACTCTCGAGAATTTTAATCACAACGATGAGACAATAAACAGTTCTCACAGTCTTTATACCAGACAATCAGCTTCAACTCGGTGAAAAATTACATTGTAACTATATTTTAATTGAATATTTAGTTGGTATTTTGGTTATGTTATGTATTTAATATAATGCGTTCTGTGCTGTCCCCCTATCATAATTCTATGTTGTAGTTTTCATAATTTTGTTTCTAAAGTATTGTATTTTCATCATATTTTGTTTTATTTCATTAGCATTCTCCAAACTTCACTTCTCGAATGAGAACAATATAATACAGAAGTACTATACTTTTTTTAGTTCTCCCCGCCCCCTCCCTCCCTATGGAATGATTCCAACCTACTCGAAATAAATTCCTGACATTGCCATTGTCTGCAATAAGTAATGAACAGCTACTAAACGTCCCTGCAGTGAATTTAACCGAATGTTAAATTAACAAACTTCAAGGTCAGTTCTTATAAGTCTTGGACAAAATGTACTACAATCAACGGGGAAACTGTTTCCCTAAATCAGTGGCAATTTTTCATCAGTCCTTCTGTAATTACGCCATTGTTCGCTAAGCGCCCACAGAAGTCAGCCTACTGGTTCTTGTCCCTAAAATTGAGGGAGAAATAGGTACAATTTAAATGAACCAAAAATAGGCTCACCTTTGTAGTTCTGATTCCGAGTGCAATGTTGCTTGGCTTCCTAGTTGGCTGGTGATATATAGTTTTATGTTTGAGATTTGCTGAAAGATGAAGGTACGGGTCTTTGCTTTGAAAATTTTTGGTTGAATTAGTTCTTCGATAAAAAGTGGCTGGCACTAACTGGTTCTACTAAATATAGCAATAGGCATAACGGTATAATAATGTTAGAAGGACTCAGAGCTATTTTGCGGAAACTAAGGTGCACTGGCAGATCCAGCGCCCCCGTCTCTTGTTCCTCTCTTTTTCATTCTTCTTTAAAAATGAATTTTTTAATTTGCTCAATTATTGGCGCCCTTGTCACATTAGCCCCCCTGAGATTTTGCTCTTGATCCGCCCCTGCCAAGGTGGCCTGCACAGAGTATATATATATACATATATATATATATATATATATATATATATATATATATATATATATATATATATATATATATATATATTTCTTTTTTTGTGTGCATTTAATGAGTTAATATTATTGATGATTCAAGTAATATGAATGTAGTCGCTATTACAGGTCAGAATGGCCTTTTTCCGACTAATTGATGTAAAGTTTCTAAATAAAATTTACCTACCTACCTACCCTATCCTTGTGGGTACACGTTATTGCCGTAACACCCTGGGAACATCCCACAAGCTGCAAGGTGAGAGAACTACTTCTTCGGAGCATCTACTAAGAATAGCAAATAAATATCCAAAGGCTGCTTCCTGTTACCACTTGAAATTATGGTATAAAAATGGACTTATCTTTAACAAAACTGTGCATAGGTCGAGTTTACACGGAATAAGGCATATGCATTATCGTCATCTAGTTTCTTACGTTATCAAAAATTTAAGAACTTTTTTTCAGGCTACGTTTGGAATTTTATAGCCTGAATAGGAGGGTGATTGGTTTTAGTTAGGGTGGCCACTGTGACTTAATTAAAAAGAATATTTTTGAGACTTAGATTGTTGAAAGTTTCATAATATTCTTCAAATAGAATTGATTTGAGGGAAGTCGAATCGAAAGATATTTTAAATTACAAGCTTTTAGGCAACCCAAGATTAGGAGAGTGAAAACCAACACTTCTATCCAAGATCATTCATTAATTTTGAAACGTGATCAATTTACTTTGAAAATATTTTATTAATTGAATGCTCCAACGAAATATATAAAACAGAAACCATATACTACACCTTTTAAGACAAAATTTTTTAAGACAAAATTTTTTTAAGACAATTTTTTCAATACCAGCACAGTGTCAAAAATTGAAACAGCGTCAATTATTTTAATCGCTAACATTTTGTTTTATTTAATTTATTTTACTCTTAGAATGTTCTCTCTCTGCGGTGGTTGGTGATTTAACTATAAGGCGGGGGCACTTATAACATGATCAACTTTGCAAATCGATGCCAAGGAACAAAAATCCATTGCAAAATCTATCGAAACCTGCCTAAATCATGGCCTTGGCCATGATGATTTGGACATGAAAAAAAAGTTAAATCTATGGCAACCTCTGAATAGTTGGGATAGTTGAAACTTTAGTTTACGCAAGCAACTGGATAGCATCTGAAGCAATCTGAGAGCAATGTTGTTATGGTTTATGTTAAAATCGTACAGTCATATTTCATGACATCCATTGATACAAAAGAGGCGACCTGCTAAACGGTTGAAAAAAAAATTCCCTTAAGGGACCTCGACTTAAGCGATCTGCACTGAAGTGGATTTAAATCGCCAACTACGAAGAATGCAGGTTTTGCTACTTTATGTAGAGTTCATACCATATGAACTATAGATATGTAGAGTTATGTAGATGTAGAGTTATGTAGAGTTCATACCTTTATGTAGGGTTATATGCACAGTCACTGCTTCAGCTGTTCTTCTGCATGGAAATTTGGTTACTTTGGAATCAATATCAGAGCATAGACATCCTTCTAGGGTAAGTGCGAACTATAGAAGCTGCTTCTGCAATGACTAAATATCTTTTTCGATTATAAGTGAAGAATGACGTGTAAATATAAAATTAAAATAAGTTTTTCTCCATATGAGTGGTACTTCCTCCCCTAGCCTCCCGACTTTATAGTAAACCTTTAATATTGCGTCCTAGAAGCAATTTCCTTTGCTGATCGCCCTTCAAAAAAATTGACATGAAAGCTATATTGTTCAGCACAAACAGTGTCTGAGTTCCTTCTCGAAGCATATGGATGAAAAATAAATTTTTATCTTGTTTGTCTTGTTTTAAAGCATTTATTTTTTAAAGCGTTGGGATCAAATGGCCGAAGAGTAAAGATCAAGATGCTTAAGAGACCGCAGTGTCCTTGATATACATAATTTATTTTATCAAACTTTTCCACAGAAGCAGTTTTCCAAACAAAAGCAAAGAGCTATATTAACTCAAAGATGAGCAGAAATAAGTCAAATAACATTTCGAGTATAAATGTACTATACATCATCATCAATTAATAAATCAAAACCAAAACGAACAGAAATTACAATAAATAACCAAGTCAAACTCAAAACAAGCAGAAACTACTACAAAGAGGAGCAGGGCTAAATCTCCCTGTGAATTTTATTTCGGGGGAGGGGGAGGAGGGGCAAAAGGGGTCCACGTGCAGGGAGTCAAAGGGCGTCAGCTATATAATAATTTTTATCGCAATTGCTGGGGTGTCATCAGTCCTACTTGCCCCTCCCAAATAACGCCCCTGCCTTCTAAAGACCAGAGTGTAATCTGCGCTTTACTGAAAAGAATCTTAATTTCGAGCTATGTGTTCTATTAAATAGAAAAAAACATTTTTTTCTAACTGAAAGTAAGGAGCGACATTAAAACTTAAAACCAACAGAAATTATTCCGTATATGAAAGAGGTTGTCCCCTCCTCAACGTCTCGCTCTTTACGCTAAAGTTTGACTCTTTGTCAAAGTTCCACTTTTCAAAATAATAAAAAACTTTAGCGTAAAGAGCGGGACGTTGAGGAGGGGACAGCCCCTTTCATATACGGAATAATTTTTGTTCGTTTTAAGTTTTAGTGTTGCTCCCTACTTTCAGTTAAAAAAACTTGTTTTCTTTTATTTAATTTCTGATCGTTTTGAATTAATGTATGTTTTGATTTTGGTTCACCGCACATGAATAATCAAAACAAATTTGCATATAATTTTTTTGGCTAAATGGCTTTCTCATAGTTTTGATAGGACGATTTTAATAAGAAAAAGAGGTGGTGCAGGAGGCCTAGTTGCCCTCCAATATTTGGTTACTTAAAAATGCAACTGGAACTTTTTATTTTTTACGAACGTTTTTATTAGTAATAGAATATACGTAACTTACGAAATAACATACGTAACCAGCTTCTATATTTGTATATTTTATTACGTATATGAGGGGGTTCGTCCCCTGTCAATATCTTGCTCTTTACACTAAAGCTTCAATTGTGTCCCAATTATATACGAATAAATCGTTCAGGGGCAAAACCCAATGCCCCTGAATCACAAAGGCAGTAGAATAAATAGTTGAAATTACTAAAAATACTTCAGCGTAAAGAGCGAGGTATTGAGGAGAAGGAGAAGAACTCCCTTATGTATACAATTATTTCAGTTCGTTTAAGTTTTAGTGCTGGTCCTTACTTCTAGTTGAAAGAACGTTTTTGTTATTTATTTTCTCTTTTATTTTTAAAAATGCTAGAAAATTCTGCACCCCCTTCATAGAAATTCTCTTCCCTCATGATAAATTCCTCCATGGAAATATCCCCCAACGTATCCCCCTCCCAAGGCCTACCCATCCCCCCCATCCTAACGCGAAAAAATTCCCCCTGAAAATGTCTGTACACTTACCATTACTATATACCCAATACCCAATAACCATTACTATATGTAAACAATTGTCAAAGTTTGTACCCAATAACCATTACTATATGTAAACAATTGTCAAAGTTTGTAAATTGCAGCCCCTCCCCCAGGTACTGTGGGGGATTAAGTCGTCCCAAAGACATAGTTATTAGGTTTATCGTCTATGCTGAACAAAATGGCTATCTCAAAATTTTGATCCGGTGACTTTTGGGAAAAATGAGTGTGGGAGGGGGCCTAGTTGCCGGGCAATTATTTGGTCACTTAAAAAGGACACTATAACTTTTAATATTCGTTAAATGACCCCTCTCGCGACATTCAAGGACCACTGGGTCGATACGGTTACCCCTGAAAAAAAAAACAAAAAAAAATAAACAAACAAACAAATAAACACGCATACGTGATCTCTCTTCTGGCAAAAAATACAAATTCCACGTTTTTGCACATCAGGATACGCTGAAGCTGATGGTGTGATTTTCGTTAAGATTCTATGACTTTTAGGGGGTGTTTATCCTGTTTGCTAAAATAAGGCAAATTTTCTCAGGCTCGTAACGTTTGACGGGTTGAACCTGAAGAAGCTCATATATTTAAAATCAGCATAAAAATGCAATTCTTTTGATGTAACTATTGGTATCAAAATTCCGTTTTTTAGAGTTTTGGTTACTATTGAGCCGGCTCGCTCCTTACTACTATTCGTTACCACGAACTGTTTGATTTCTTATAATATGATGAAAAGGAAAAAATCGCCATCACAAACAAGATTACTGAAGAAAACTATATGATTGTCAATTGACAATTTAATGTCCTGGATCCATTAAAGTTAAGAGAGAGAAAACGTTTAAAATTTCTTTTGTGTTCAGTAAAGTACAAATTATTTTCTGGTTTTTTGAAGGCATGGGTACTTTAGCCCTTCTTCTTTTAATGGTAGTTTCTGCTAGCTTTGTTTTTTATTTGATTATTTATTGTTAATGACAAATTTCACATACACGCTCTTGGTATCTGGAATACACATATTTTGTTTAATTTAGTTCAAATATCCCTAGGGATTCCCTGAAAGTTAACCCCTAATATCCTCAGCTGCAGTAGTGGTCTTAGCAGTAGTAGTAGTAGCAATAGTGTTCGCACGAACATAGTGCGTTTTGGTTAGTTCAATAACCCCCTCAAAATGCCCTGAAAGTTGCAACTTAATACTCTAACCTGTTTCTAAGACATTACTCATGTCCCCTTTTGACAACCTACATGCACATGATTTGTTTTGTTTAATTCAAAATCCCCCTCTTCCTGAAAATTTCTTCCTAATGCCCTTAACTTTAGGACTAGTATTAGTTGTAGCTGTAATAGTCACAGCAGTAGTATACATAAAGTGTAAACACCCCCCTCAACACACTCTGAAAGTTTTAACTTAATGCTCTAAGCTGTTGATGAGATAACATTCCCTGAAAGCTTCGCCTTACTATCTTTAGCTTCAATAATAGTAATAATCGTATAAGTTGGAGAAGTATTCGTAGCGCACATAGCATGTTCTGTTGCTGTTGTTTTTTTCCACAACATATGCTGTGAGTTTAAGTTTGATACCCTAAGCAGTTCCTTGGACATTGTTGACACGTTATTTTGACTGTCTTCACGCAAACAGTTTGTTTTGATTTAGTTCAGCATCCTCTCAACATTCCTTGACATTCTCAACTTAACACCCTTAGCTTTAGCAGTAGTAGTAGCAATTCTTGTTGTTGTATCTTTAGTAATAGCGGTAGCAGCAGCAGTAGTAAAATGTAAATATTGCCTTTTGGTTAGTTCAACATTCCTCACAAAATACCCTGTAACTTACAACTAAATATTCCAATCCAGTCCTAAGGTATTGCTTATACGCCCATCTGACAACCTTCATGTGCAAAGTGTGTTTTGTTTGATTCAAAGTCCTCCTCAGTATACCCTGTAACCTTTATCCTTCATACTTTGAGTTTTAGTAGCCTGAATACTCTAAGCTATTTCTAGGATATTGCTTATATGCTCTTTTGACACCCTGTATGCATATAGTGCGTTTTGATTTAATTTCACATCCCCCAAACATTCACTGAAAGCTTCACCTTCATATTATTAGCTTCAGTAGTAACAGCAATCGTACGGACAGTAGTAGCAGTAGTATGTACATAGTGTCTTTTGATTAGTTCAAAATCCCCCTCAACACACCTTAAAAGTTTCGGCTTAACGTTCTAAGTCGATGCTGAGATATTGGTGATACACTCTTTTTACAAGTTATATGCATAATGTGTGTTTTAAATGAGTTCAACATCCCCCTAAACACTCCCTGAAAGCTTTACCTCAATGCCCTTAGCCTCAATAGTTGCAATAGTCGTAGTAGTAGTGGCAGAAGTAGTAGCATTAGTACCAGTATGCACACGGCGTCTTTTGTTTTTTTAACAACCCCCTCAACACAACCTGATAGTTTCTACTAAGTACTCTTAGCAGTTCATGGGACATAGCTGACACAACCTTTTGACAACCTGCATGCAAATAGTTTACTTTTATTTAGTTCAACATCCTCTCAATATTCCCTGGAATTCTCATCTTGATACTCTTAGCTTTAATAGTAGTCGCAGTAGAAGTACCAGTATTAGGAGTAGTAGTAGTTAAGGTAATAGTAGTAGTAACAAGCAAATACTACCTTTTGGGTAAGTTTAATGTCTCCAATAACAGGCCCTAAAAGTTTCAACTTAATAATCCAATGAGAAGATATTGCTAGTAAACTTTTTTGACAACCTGTATTTACATAGTATAGTTTGACTTAATCCAAATATCCCATCGGCAATCTTTACAATTTTCGCCTTTATATCTTTTGTTTTAGCATTAGTATTGTCGACGTAATACTAGCAGTTAGAGTTGTAGTAATAATAGCAGGGGTAGCAGTAGTAGAAGTAGCAGAGGTAGTATGCTTATATTACCTTTTTGTCAGTTGAACATCCCCCATCATGCCCTGAAAGTTTCTAATTATTGCGCTACGCTGTTCTTAGGATATTGCTGATATGCCCTTTTGAAACCTGCTTGCGCTTGGTGTGTTTTGATTTACTTCAAGTTTCTCCTCAACATCCCCTGAAATTTGAGTATCAATACCCTTAAACTTAGTAGCAGTCGCAATAGAAAATGTATTTCTAGTAGCAATAGTAGTAGTAATAGCATTAGTAAACAAATTAAATAAAAAAAACTAATTTTTTAGCTGAAAATAAGGAGCGACATTAAAACTTAAAACGAACAGAAATTACTCCGTATATGAAATGGGTTGTCCCCTCCGCAATCCCTCGCTCTTTACGCTAAAGCTTTTAATTGTTTTAAAAAGTAGAATTGTGGCAAAAAGTCAAACTTTAGCGTAAAGAGCGAGGGATTGCGGAGGGGACAACCCATTTCATATACGGAGTAATTTCTGTTCGTTTTAAGTTTTAATGTCGCTCCTTACTTTCAGCTAAAAAAATTAGTTTTTTTTATTTGATTTCTGAACGTTTTTGAATTAATGCATGTTTGGTTTTGGCTCTCCGCACATAAATTATTAAAATGAAATTTGCATATTAATTCCTTTTTGGCTAAATGGCTTTCTCTTAGTTTTAATCAGGCGATTTTGAGAAATAAGAGGTGAGGAAGGAGGCCTAGTTGCCCTGTAATTTTTCGGTTACTTAAAAAGGCAACTAGAACTTTTAATTTTAACAAACGTTTTTATTAGTAAAAAATATGCGTAACTTAAGAATTAACTTACGTAACAAACTTTCATAACCTTATCTTTTTATTATGTTTACGAGGGGGTTTGTACCCTCGTTAATACCTCGCTCTTTACACTAAATCGTAAGTTTTGTCCCAATTCTTTAAGAATGACCCCTGAATCAGAAAGGCCGTAGAATAAATAGCTGAAATTACTAAAAATACTTTAGCAGAAAGAGCAAGGTATTTATCTACTCCTAAATACCTCGCTCTTTATGCTAAAGTATTTTTAGAACCCCTCATATGCATAATAATCTCTGTTCGTTTTAAGTTTCAATGCTACTCCTTCCTTTCATTTGAAAAAAACGTTTTTATGTTTATTTTTCATTGTTTTCTTATAGTAATGCTAGAAAATCCTGCGCCCTTTTCATTGATTTTTTCTTCCCCCATGACAGATTCCTCCAAGGAAAAATCCTCCAAAATAGCCCCCTCTCCTCAGCACCACCCCCAAACAAAATAAAATCCCCCTGAAAACATCTGTACACTTCCCAATAACCATTACTATATGTAAACACTGGTCAAAGTTTGTAACTTGCAGCCCCTCCCCCAGGGATTGTGGGGGAGTAAGTCCTCCCCAAAGACATAGTTATTATGGTTTTCGACTATGCTGAACAAAATTGCTCTCTCAAAATTTTTATCCGTTGACTTCGGGAAAAAAATGAGCGTGGGAGGGGGCCTAGATGCCCTCCAATTTTTTTGGTCACTTAAAACGGGCACTAGAACTTTTCATTTCCGTTAGAATGAGCCCTCTTGCGACATTCTATTACCACTTGGTCGTTACGATGACCCCTGGGAAAAAAAACAACAAAAAAACAAACAAGTAATCACGCACCCGTGATTTGTCTTCTGGCAAAAAAATACAAAATTCTACATTTTTGTAGATAGGAGCTTGAAACCTCTACAGTAGGGTTCTCTGATACGTTGAATCTGATGGTGTCATTTTCGTTAAGATCCTACGACTTTTAGGGGGTGTTTCCCCCTATTTTCCTACATAAGGCAAATTTTCTCAGGCTCGTAACTTTTGATGGGTAAGACTAAACTTGATGAAACTTATATATTTAAAATCAGCATTAAAATTCGATTCTTTTGATGTAGCTATTAATATCAAAATTCAAATTTTAGAGTTTTGGTTACTATTGAGCCGGGTCGCTCCTTACTACAGTTCGTTACCACGAACTGTTTGATACAAAGTAGAAACAATAGGGAAATTCTTTTCAAGATAGTGGAATACAGTTCTGTGAATATTTGGGCCCTATGTCCAAGGGCCGTCTTCAGCATAATACGAGAACAAGAGAGAAAATATGTATATACAAATAAACTTACATGAAATTGTGAGAATTAAAACTAAATAATGTTATTTAAAAACTTTTTCAAAAAACAGCCCTAGCATCCATACTCCAACGAAGTTCAATCAGGACTGACAAAAAGAATGAAGTGAGAATATAAACTCATTCAAACTAAAGAGAACAAAGTGATTAAATGCAATTTCTCAGAGCCAACCTAGTTTTTTAGCAGCCTGTCTCAAAGGCCTTTTCGTAGCTGGTTCAGTACTATTATTAAATAAAAAAAACAAGTTTTTTCAACTGAAAGTAAGGAGTGACATCAAAACTTAAAATGCACAGAAATTACTTCGTATATGAAAGAGGCTGCTTCCTCATCAACGCCCCGCTCTTTACGCTAAAGTTTGACTCTTTCTCTCAATTCTTCTTTCTAAAACAGTAAAAAACTTTAGCGTAAAGAGCGGGGCGTTGATGAGGAAGCAGCCTCTTTCATATACGAAGTAATTTCTGTGCATTTTAAGTTTTGATGTCACTCCTTACTTTCAGTTGAAAAAACTTGTTTTTTTTATTTAATTTCTGAACGTTTTTGAATCAATGCATGTTTTGATTTTGGCTCTCCGCAGAGGAATAATCAAAACGAAATTTGCATATTTTTTTTTTTTTTTTGGCTCAATGGCTTTCTCATAACTTTGATCGAATGATTTTGAGAAAAAAAGAGCGGGGGACGAAGCCTAGTTGCCCCCCGATTTTTTGGTTAATTATAAAGGCAACTAGAACTTTTAATTTTTTACGAATCTTTTTATTGGTAAAAGATTTACGTAACTTATAAATTAGCTTACGTAAAGAACTTTTGTATTTTCATGTTTTTATTACATATATGAGGGGATTCGCCCCATCGTCAGTACCTCGCTCTTTACACTAAAGCTTAAATTTTATCCCAATTCATTAAGAATGACCCCCTGAATCACAAAAGCCGTAGAATAAGTAGTTGAAATTACCGAAAATACTTTAGCGTAAAGAGCGAGGTATTAGAAGGAGGTGAGCCCCTCATATGGGTAATAATTTCTGTTTGTTTTAATTTTTATTGCTGTTCCTTACTTCCAGCTGAAAAAACTTTTTCACTTTTATTTTTTAATTGTTTTTTTTTTAAATAATGCTAGTAAATCCTGCTCTCCCTTCATGGAAATTTTCTTCTCCCATTACAAATTCTCGAAGGAAAGTTCCCCCAGCATATCCCCCTCTTCTCAACCCCTCCCCCAAACCAAAAAAATCCTCCTGAAAACGCCTGTATACTTCCCAATAACCATTACTATATATAAGCACAGGTCAAAGTTTGTAACTTGTTGCCCCTCCCACGGGGACTGTGGGGGAGTAAGTCGTCCCCAAAGACATAGTTATAAGGTTTTTTGACTACGCTGAATAAAATGGCTATCTCAGAATTTTGATCCGTTGACTTTGGGAAAATAATTAGCGTGGGAGGGGGCCTAGGTGCCCTCCAATTTTTTTGGTCACTTAAAAAGGGCACTAGAACTTTTCATTTCCGTTAGAATGAGCCCTCTTGCAGCATTCTAGGACAACTGGGTCGATACGATCACCCCTGGGGAAAAAAAAAACAAAAAAACAAATAAACACGCATCCGTGATCTGCCTTCTGGCAAAAAATGCAAAATTCCACATTTTTGTAGATAGGAGCTCGAAACTTCTACAGTAGGGTTCTCTGATACGCTTCATCTGATGGTGTGATTTTCGTTAAGATTCTATGGCTTTTAGGGGGCGTTTCCCCCTATTTTCTAAAATAACGCAAATTTTCTCAGGCTCGTAACTTTTGATGGGTAAGACTAAACTTGATGAAACTTATATATTTAAAACCAGCATTAAAATGCGATTCTTTTGATGTAGCTATTGGTATCAAAATTCCATTTTTTAGAGTTTTGGTTACTATTGAGCCGGGTCGCTCCTTACTACAGTTCGTTACCACGAACTGTTTGATAAATTGGTTTAGTAAAATATTTTGTTAGATCGTTTTTAATTAAATTTGAGTATAAAGAATTTAGTGAGGATTCCCCTAAGTCCCTGTTCAAAGAAATATTATTATTCATTTTGAGATCAATTTCGATTGATTCTCGAACCACCTGTTTTATTCTAAAATCATTACTAATGAGTGAAGATTTTTTAAAAAGTATCATGTGGGACGGATTATTAAATATATGCCAACCTAAAGCAGAATCAAAGGAGTTGTTGGAACTATTTGAAATTAATGCCGTGTCTATGTCTTTTTTATGCTGGTGTAACCATTTTTATAGATTCTGATGGGTCCTGCTGACATAGTAATTTCCACAATCACAGCATATTTGTGAATGTGGCAAGTAGCATTAGTAGTAGTGGTACTAGTAGTTGTACTGATAGCAGTATTAGTAGTAGGGTGCACATATTACATTTTAGTCAATCGATCGCTCCCCTCATCATTCCCTGAGAGTTTTAATTTAATGCTCTAGCCATTACTGAGATAAGCCCTTTTGACAACCTGCATGGATATAGTGTGTTTTGATTTAGTTCAATACTCTAATCAACAATCCCTAAGAGCTTCATCTTAACACCTTAGTCTTTTGGACACCAAAGGTCAAAGATGTCCCCCTTTCCCGATAAAAAAACACTACAGGTAAACAATGAGAAAATTGCATAACTTTCAGCCCTTACTGCAGAGGCTCTTGGGGGGGGTGACATCCCAAGAGGCAAAGCTATTTGATTTTTCAACTAAACTGGACAAAACGATTATTATTAAGATTTTGATCCGATGAATTTGGGAAAAAGGTGCTTGGAATGGGAGCCAGTTGCCCTCCGATCACTTCCGACTCTTAAAAGGGCACTAGAACTTTCAGTTTCCGATCAAATGATTTACTTCCAAAGTTTCTAGGACACCTCCTTCTATAAAAAGTGTCTTGGCGAAAAGAAAAATTATGATATAAAAATAGATTCAACATTGTGCCAACTTCACTCATTACTCAAGCAGCGCTTTGTGCTGCCTATGATAGGTTGTGTTAGTTTCAACGTCTCTTTTTACTTTTACTTAAAAGAAAATAATTTTTTACCTAATCCCTGAGTTTTTATTTTAATTTACCATATTTAGGGTTATTCTAGGGGGCTATTCTTTACCCTAAATTCACTTCTCTAGGCTCTTTTGGGTGTTTTTCTCTATGAAACCGCATTTAACCCCTCTCTTTCTTCTAAAGTCTAACTTTTAGGACCTCTCAATTGATCTATGTTTAAAAACTACCATTATCGGTTAAAACTGCCATTGCCAGAAAAGTAGGGAAGTGGTCACCCCCCTTTGAACCTATATAGCAATATATTATATACATATAATATAACTCAAATATATTTCTTGTAATGGAGGCCAATCGGCAGGCATATCCCATTTAATTGTCCTTACCTAAACTTTTCTAAGTAAAGTTTCATGATTCTCAGGATTTTGGATAAACTCATGTTTATCCTCAGTCATTTGAAATTTACCAGTCAATATGTTCGTCTTTTGGGCATTTTGTTGATGAAAACCTGTCTTTCAAACGTCACACTGACTTGATTAAAATGAAGATATGTATATCTTCATATGAAAATACCGAAGTATTTCGGCATTTTAAGGAAGATCGAGCACACTTTTCCTGGATCTATTTTAAGAAGACAAAACAGGAGAAACACGAATCGTACACATAAATTAAATAGTCCTAATTTTCTTTCAGACAATGTGGGCACTTATAATAGTTATCCTTCTCTATTTGAACATGTCTAAGGCAAGCTATCGAGATAACTATATAATGAAGCCGAATTCTCATGGCTGTGGCCGACATCCTATGACTAAGGTCATGTCAGCTCTCAAAGGTCATGGAATAACAAGTAAGTAAAATTATTCCTACCCTGGGAATCATACCTTATTTAAAGTTGTTATTGCTTCAGAAAACGGTTCAAGCACCTTTTATGTCAAACAGTTAAATTGCAAAATCTGTGGATGACGTTGTAAATTCCAAAGAAATAGAAAAAATGAATCCCTCCCCCTCAAACCTCCCCAGCACGTATTCATTTCTTAAGGTTTAGATTAATGCTGTCGCAGAGACTGCAATTTGTACTTCGGCTAAGTTTTTAGCGGGTAATATAAGTTAGTCTAAGCTAATTGTAAAACTTTAGATTATTCATGTGAAATTTAAGTAGTGAGGCCAAGACGAGTCCTACGACATCCCTATCCTTTGTTATTAGAGGTAAATTTAATCCCTATTAAGAGCTATTTCTGACTGGTCTTAATGAAAATCCCTCGTTTCTTTTGACTGAGTTTTAGATTTCAGTCTCCCCACCGCCAAAAAATTCATTTAATACCTCCCATTTAAACTTTTAGCTGTAAAACCTTTTTGTCCAGGCAGTTCACGCCACCATGGCAATATATGGCTGCCCCGTAAAACACAAAAAAAGAGTTAAAACTCAACAAAGGTGAAATAAAAGCCAAAAGAAACATGAAGTAAAGAAGCGTGAGAACCCTAACATTTAATCCAACAGGTCTCCTAGCATCCAATTACATCTGGCCCCTAGCAAGAATTTCCACCAAGAGGTACTAATGAGCAATCCCGCCTTGGGGGGGGGAGGTTTGTTTTTAGAGATAAATTTAAGCCCTATTAGGAGCTATTTCTAAGTGGTTTTAATGGAAATGTCCCTATTTCTTTGAGCCAAGACTATGTATATTAACGCTGCCATGACACAATGCGGCTAGCCCATCCTATCAGGCAATCTCAGATGGGTCGAGTTTTTGTGAGAGACAAATTTAACCCAGCTTAAGATATTTTTGAGGGTTTTTCATGAAAAGACCACGCATCTTTGACTGGGAGTTAGATCCCACTCCCCCTCGGTCAAAAAATTCTTTTAACACCTACCAACTTAACATACTAATCCAAGCAATTCCCATCCTGTGACACTGAATGGCTGAAACACGGCATTCTCTATGAAGCATTATCGCATATATGTCATTTTCGGGAATTTTCCTACCAAAATATTCATTTACACTAGAATCGATCGCCTAAACCTAATGAGAAAAATCTCCATTAGCGTTTGTTCTCATGCCTCCTAGCAATTGAGGCCAATGTGGCACAATGTTCCACACCAATCTTTGATGACACCCTTCTGGCGGAAATTTCAAACCTAAGGCTCTTTCAACATTTTTCTCTCAAAAATAAATTTATAAACTAAAAAATGGCCACTGTTCTTAGTTGAACAGCGGAAGCTTGCGATTTAATTGCTAGACTGCTATGATTCGTGATGACTCCCAGTCTTTGGGACTGAATGACTGAAACACGGCATTCTCTGTTAGGTATTAGGCAAATATGCTATTTTTTTGGGCGTTTTCCCGCAAAAATATTCGTTTATAGCAGAATCCTTCGCTTAAACTTAATGTGAAAACCCCTAATTAGCGTTTTTTCTGGTGACTTCTAGCAATTGGGGACTGCCTGGCACAATGTGGAGGCCCCCAGGACACCATTATAGTCCACACTATCACACCTAAGGGCCTATTAACCTTTTTCTCTCAAAAATAAATTTATAAACTAAAAGATGACCATTGTTTTTATTTGAACATCGCAAACTTGCCATTTCGTTGCTAGACTGCGATGTTCGATGGCAATTCCTAGTCTTTGACACTCAGTGGCCGACAAATAAAACCCTGTAGCAGGCAAGATCACACATATGACATTTCTTAGCATTTTTCTTCATAAATATTCGTTTCGACTATAATTGTCATTTTAGCTTATACAAATAAATCCCCATTAGGGTTTCTTCTGATGGCTCCTAGTACTTTAGGCCAGCTGGGCATAATGTACCAGCTCCCGATAACACCATTCTGGCGCATATTATCACCTAAAAGGGTTTTTCAACAGTTTTCCCTCAAAAATTAATTTATAAACTAAGAAATGGCTATTATCTTTACTTAAACAGCAGAAAATTGCCATCTCTTTGTTAGATTGTGATATTCCATGGCAATTCCCAGTCTGTGACATTAAATGGGCGATTCATAGCAGAATTTAAAATAATTTCTTGAATAGACCTTTTCCTTATTAACACAACATGTATAAACCCAGACAAAATCATCGACATCAAGGCCGACCCGCAGAAATCCAGGCAAACTCTTACAATTAGTGACCGGACTTTAGAAATCGAGGGCAGCCTCTAAAAGCAAGACCAATACATAGAAATCATAATTAATGTATGGTAATCCACATGAATTCATAAAAATCAGGGTCATCCGTATAAATACAGACCCAACCATATAAATCAAGACCAATACAAAGTAATCAAGAGATCAATCTTTAGAAATCTTGAACAACCCTCAGAAATCAAAACCTATACCTAAAAACCAATACCGAACGGTATAAATCCTAACCAGTGCTTTAAAACCCAGACCAAACTGTAAAAACCAAACCCCAACTGTAAAAATGGGTCAACCTCTAAAATAATGACTAATGCGATGAAATCAAAGGCAAACTTTAAAAATCAAGAAAAATACATACAAATGATGGACAGGCCACAGAAATATTCACAAATTCATCAAGACCAAACCGAAAAAAAGACAAGTTCAATGTATAAAAATCAAGACCAAACCTTGGAAATAAAGTGATCACTAGAGCCAGCCCATAAAAATCATGACCAACTCATAGGTATCCAGAAGAACTCCCAAAAATCAAGAGATCCATCTGTAGAAATCCAGAATAGTCCTTAAAAATCACTAACAATAAATAGAAATCAAGACCAAACTCCAGAAATAAAGCTAAAACTGTAGAAATTGAGACCAATGCTAGAAATCAACACTAAACCATAAAAAGCAAGACCAAACGGCGGAAATCATGACCAATCTCTGAAAACCATGACCAATATATAGAAATCCCAATGATTTCATAAAAATCAAGACCAAACTGAAGAAATCAGGCCCAGCGTAAAAATATCAAGACCAACCCTAAGAAATCCAACCTCTAAGACAAACCAACCTTTGTTTTTAGACCAACCTCTAAAAACAAAAACCAAACCGAACAAATCAAGTGGTGAACTTTAGAAATCCAGATCAAAACACACAAATCAAGAAACCAATACAGAGAAATCGAGACCAATCAATAGAAATCAAGAGCACCCCCACCCCAAAATCAAGAGTTTAATATGTAGAAATGCAGAACAACCCTCATGATAACCAATACATACAAATCCGCACGAATTCTTACAAATCACAAGCACTGCATAGAAATCCATACGTTTCATAATAATCAGGGTCCACCCTAGAATTCCAAGCCAAACCATAGACATCAAGACCAAGGCATAAAAATCGATACATCAATATGTAGAAATCCAGAAAATTCCACAAAAATAATGACCAGTGCATAAAAACCCAGACCAAACCATAAGAAAACCAAGACCAAACGCTAGAAATCTTGGTCAACATCTAAAAATCAAGAACAATCCAAAAACCAAGGGTAGCATCTAAATATCAAGACCAATACAAATAAGTCATGACTAGACCCTAGAAATCCAAACGAATTCATTAAAATACAAACCAATTTGAAGAAATCAAGACGAATTTCTAAATATCAAGCCCAATCCGAAGAAATCAAGAGATCAAAAGGGCAACATCTAGGACTCAAGACCAATCCGAAAAAATCAAAAGGTCCTTATGTAAAAATATAGAGCACCCCCATAGAAATCATAACCAGGGCTTAAAAATCCAGTTGAACCCCCAAAAATCAAGAAATCAACATTTGCTAATCCAGAACAATGCTTTGAAATCAAGATCAATACATAGAAATCAAGACAAAACCATAGAAATCATAACCTGTGCATAGAAATCCAGACCAAACCGTAAAAAAAAAACAAGAGCAAACTCTAGAAATCAAGGTCAACCTCTAAAACTGAGACAATCCGAAGAAATCAAAGGTAATAACTGTGGCCACGCATATTAACCTAACCTAGATGAACCTAACTTACAAGTAGTTAACTTCATGCAACCCAACCTATACAGTTTTTCTGCCATCTATAGCTATAGTGGAATTGATGGTAACAATTGGATTGTAATTCAGACTTATGCGTCAGGGGGGGGGCTGAATGTTGGCTACAGGTATCCCGGGTTAGGTTAGATGGCCCAATATTTACATGTTATGAAGACATAATCTTGCCTGACTTGTTTTGGTTTTGGAGGACCTTTATAGTCTAACAAATAACAGGTTTTGAAGGTCAAAGACACGTGGTTTGATAGATCTTATGATTCATGTGCTTCAGTATTGAAAATGAGTTCAATGTGTTGGCATTGATCTTTTCAACAGTTATTATAATATTCCATGTGGTTGACTCGGACCGGTGGTTAGGTTAGGTTGGCCTTACTGAAATTGGATGCTAGGGGTCTCGTTGGAATTGTTTGTCAATGTCCAGCGTCTTGAAGGTCCCCCACGAGAGGGTCCTGAAGGTTTTTCCCACCTTGCCTTCGTTGGTTTTTTAAGAATCAGAGAAACTATTTGGTAAGAACTAAAGAAACCATGAAGAAAAAAGGTATTGAAGAAAAACATCTTAGAAAACGTCCTGGGATGTCTTGAAACTTTTATAAAAATGTCTTGAAGAAACAATGTCTTAAAACCGTCTTGGGATGTCTTGAAACATCTTGAAACGTCTTACAGAAAGGTGTCTTAAAAATTTCTTGAGAAAAAGAAACAAGATAAGGAAAACAAGAAAAAAATAACTCTAGAAAGGAAAATGCTACTGGAACGATTGTTTTTTAACATTTTGATCAATTCCAGAATTATTCGTTTTATAATTACAATCTACATTCAAAAATATTGAAATATTTCATTGTGTACATATTGCTACTATCAAGATTAGGGGTCGTGCTTAATTCTGAAGTAATTACCACCTGTTTGCTAAGCTAAACTCAGAGTAAGGATCAGCATACCAATATAGATAAGGAGAATCAAAGTTTGATTGAACAACTATATTTCATAACGAATCATCTCTTTAGGTACAACTTAACTAAATAGTTCTTGGCATTAGTACCGACGCTGATTTCTTAAGTTAATCTCAGGGGGGGGGGGATCTGCAGAACAATAAATAAGGGGGATGAAAATTTTATCAAACAACTAAGTTTCATAGCGGAACCTCTCCTTGGTAGCAGCGTAACTAAACAGTTTTTGACGGAAATACCAACGCTGGTTTGTTAAGCTATTTTCAGAGGGAGAATCAGCGGGACAATGTAGATTAGGTGGATGAAACTTCGATTAAACAATAATATTTTATAACAAATATATCTTTGGAAAAACTTAACTAAGCATTTTGTGGCGTCAGTTCCAACGCTGTTTTTTAAACTAATCTTAGAGGGAGGCTCAGCAGGACAATGTAGATAAAGAATATGAAAGTTTGATTAAGCAAAAATGTTTTACAACAAATATCTCTTTGGAAACAACTTAACTAAATAGTTTTTGACGTTAATGCCAAAGCTGATTTGTTAAGCTAATCTCAGAGGGAGAATCTGCAGAACAATAAATAAGGAGCATGAAAGTTTATTAAACAATTACATTTCATAGCGGATCATCTCTTTGGGAACAACTTAACTAAACATGTTTTGATGAAAATGCCAAGGCTTGTTTGTTAAGAAATTCTCAGAGGAAGGATCAGCTGGACAGTGTGGATAAGGTGGATGAAACTTTGATTAAACAATAACATTTTATAAAATTATATCTTTAGAAACAGTTTAACTGTACAGTTTCTGGCCTTAATTCCAACGCTGATTTGTCAATCTAATCATAGAAGGAGAATCAGCAGGACAATGTAGATAACGAATAGGAAAATTTGATTAACAATAATGTTTTATAACAAATATCTTTTTGGGAGCAACTTAACTAAGTAGTTTTTGACGAAAATGCCAACGCTAAATTGTGAAGCTTTTCTCTGAGGGAGCATCAGCCGGACAATGTAGATAAGCAGGATAAAAGTTTTATTAAACCATTACTTTTCATAACAATTACATTTCAAAGCGGATCCTCTCTTTGGGAGCAACTTAACTAAACAGTTTTTGACGTTAATAAAAACGCTAGTCTGTTAAGCTAATTTCAAAGGGAGGATCAGAAGAACAATATAGATAAGAAAGCTGAAAGTTTGATTAAACAATAATATTTTATAACAAATATCTCTTAGGGATCAACTTAACCAAATAGTTTTTGACGTTAGTGTCAACGCTGGTTTGTTAAGCTAATATTAGAGGGAGGATCAGCAGGACAATACAGATAAGGAGGATAAAAGTTTTGTTAAGAAATTACATTTCATAGCGAATCCTCTCTTTGGGAACAACTTAGCTACACAGTTTCTGACGTTAATGCTAACGCTAGTTTGTTAAGCTAATTTCAAAGGGAGGATCAGAAGGACAATATAGATAAGGAAGATGAAAGTTTAATTATACAATAGTATTCTATAACAAATATCTCTTAGGGAACAACTTAAATAGACAGTTTTTGACATTAATGCCCACGCTAGTTTGTTAAGCTAATTTAGAGGGAGGGTCTAGAGGACACTGTAGATAAAGTGTATGAAAATTTGATTGGCATAGCTTATCTGGGTGTGTGTCTATACGCGATCATCGAAACTAATTTTTAAGCCACCTTCTGCTATTCCCTTAATTTCAAACTAAGTGAACAAATTAGTCCAATGACTAAACACTTTTAGAAAAAAAGATTGCATGAAATATTTCTAAATGATAATTTATTCCATTTAACTGATTGCACTTACCACTTTAGAAGGTAGTTTTTAGGCTTTTCTTCTTCATATGGCTTAAGAAATCTGAATTTGTAAGCACAATAGTAAAAGAATTATAAATATTAACTATTTCTCGGGCAATACTGGCTTAATTTTTATGCATGAACTAGCGTACCTGCCGAACGTTGTAATGATGTCAAAAGAAAGAAAATTCAAGGAAAATTCCATCACCAGAAAGTTCTCCTCTGGAAAATCCGGCCAAAAGTTCTCCCCCAAGGAAAATTTGCCCCATTGATTGATAAAAGTCGTATTTATAAATCTAAAGTATATTAGAAATTCTCGCTTGAAAATCCTCCCATCCACAAACAACTCTTTATGCGCCAAAGGGTGTCATTGTGCTGGTATATTATGCTACACTGTCTTTAATTGCCAGGAGTCCCCAGAAGAAACGCTATTGGGGATTTTTCATTAAGTTTAAACAATTAATTCTAGTGCAAACGGATATTTTTGTAGGAGAATGCCCAAAAATGTCATTGTGTGATAATGCTTGTCAGAAGGTGCCAGGTGTCAACCATTGAGAGTCACAAGCTGGGAATTGCAAGAAAAAGTACCAAGAAAAATGAAAAAATATAGAATTAAGTCACATGTCCTGTGCCCACTTGAATTTACATCTAATATGTCATCCCTCCTCTCAATACATCTGGATTTATTGCTTAAAAGTAATGATTTTCATGCAGTAATATATTTTTGATGTTATGGATATACTTATCGTGAATTTCTACGCATTTATGTTGATTGTCTTCAATTGAACGACTATCTGTATGAAAATATCCCCCTTCTACCTTAATAATATTTATTTAAGTGTCCTAAGAATAAAGTGTTTTAAAAATGCCTGCAAATTTGTTATATTAATAAAAATTGTATGTACAAAAAATACCCTTAATTCTTTAGATTTCTTGTTCCAGGATAAACATTCAAAATGTTTCACAAATACAATTTAAGCATCTTGTAGCCTATGCACATAGATATGCTCGTTCAAAATTAATTATAATATAATTGTAAAAATGTGTTGTGAAGAGGAAAAAATAGACTCTTGATCGTATGTGAAGGTGTACCATATTTTAGCCATAATGATACTCTTGCTTTTATTTCACCTCTGTTGGTGCATTCAAGTTCCAACAGGGAAAAGACTCTATTTCTAAAAAAAGTTTAAGAGCAAACCCCCATATTATCTGATAATACCATTTAAAGTATTACTTAACAAGGAGTTGGACGTCAAATATAACTGTTATCGAAAAATCGATTTTCTCTCCCACATGTCAATTATTTCAGACACAGGAAACATGCGATCCATAGATTTTTCGAAACATTTCCATTCGAAACTATTCCCCGAATTTAAAAAAAAAAATCGAGGAAGGTTTCTTGTCCCAGCTGTCTGCGCTGACTGCAAATCTCTTTCGATTCCTAAAGGGGACAAATAATTTTTGGAATATAGAGGTTCCCTGAGAAAAAAATATTGAAAAAAAACAACGTCTTGAAAGAAAAATGAAATCCTGAAGAAAAAATCCCTCGAACTATTACGTAGCACCCACGTGTGTATTGTCATTTCGTAACAGCCCAGGCGTGTGTCCTCTTCAGTTACAAGCGGAGGTTCTCTACGGGGCCAGATGAAGCAAGTCACGCGAGAATGCGTCATCCTTAACACAGGTAAAAATTCCCTATTACGTAAGAACCAAAGAAATCTTGTAGCAAAAATGTCTTGAAGAAAAATGTATTAAAATCTTGAAGAAAAACGTCTTGAAGAAAAATGTATTAAAATCTTGAAGAAAAATATTTTGAAGAAAAATGTATTAAAAACGTCTTGGAATGTCTTGAAAAACGCCTAGAAGAAAAATCTCTTTAAAAAGGTCTTGACATTTCTTGGAAAACGTCTCGAAGAAAAATGTCCTAAAAACGTCTTGAAATGTCTTGAAAAGTGTCTTGAAGAAAATGTCTTAAGAAATGTCTTCAAATGCCTTAAAGCATCTTGAAAAACGTCTTGAAGAAAAATGTCTTTAAAAACGTGTTAAAATGTCTTGAAGAATGTCTTGAAGAAAAAACTCCCTATTTCGTAATAAACAAAGAAAAGCATGATTTGGTGGGGACCCCCTGAAGGTTATTCCCTGACCCTCGCGGATTTTTGAACAATTAAAAACACTATTACGTAACGCGTACAGTTGTGTCTTGACTAGCAGATCCTGAGCTCTAACAAGTCGTATTACGTAACAACCAATGAAAACTTGATTTGATGGGGCCCCCTGAAGGTTTTTCTGACCCTCGCGGGTTTTGTAAGCAATCAAAGAATCTATTTCGTAACGCCTACGTTTGCATCTTGCTTCGGCGGGTCACTGAGCTCTAACGCTTCCTATTACGTAAAAAGCACCTTCGTCTCAAAGAGAATTAACAAGACCTGCGTCTTGAAGAAGTTTCTAAGAAAAAAGTGTCCAGACCGTGATTCGAAGGGGATGCGCCTTTGTGGAAACTGAAAAGCTTACACTAAATATCGACCAAAATTTGAAAATTTAATCTCTAATTTTTAGTCTATGTAAACTAAAAAATTGTAAAGAATACATTTCTCAATGAGAAGTTCTTACGTAATTTAACATTTTAGGATAGTCAACATAATTGACTGAAAATAGCTCCAATGGAAGGGAAGGGGGCTGCAACTCAAGTAATTTGTCAAAACTTTAACAAAATGTAAATGTTTGACATTTGTTTTTATTCTTTGTCACACGTTGCACTATTTCTAATGCAACTTAATTTCTGATAAATTTTAAAGTCCAATTTCTACTTCATATTTTAAAAAAACTTTTGTATATTTGTTTGCTCAAAAGTATAATGAGCCTTATAGTAAGTTCAAGGGATTTAATGCTCCAGTCCCCCACGCTATAGCAATAAAGGTTAAATGACAGAAACATAGTTGAAAAACCCACAAAATGTAAAAAAATATATTTAACATATAATAACTTACCATTAACATTTAATGTTAATGGTAAAAAATTAAATATCATTTACCATTTACCATTAACATGGTACTTAAGAACTGTTTACATTGTAGCTTTTGAACCTTTTTTTTGTACGTGAAATAGACAAATGGTTCCCCTAATTGATTCAGCATGCAAATCTGACCCTAAAAATGTATATAACTCAAATTATTTGGTCATTCATCGTACAGATACGGCAATATGTTATTGGAAAGAATGTGATGTAACAGTCATCTTTTTATTGAACTTCTGATCCTACGTAAATTACGTACGCTTTAGTTTAGGACTTGAAAAACCAGTGAAAATAAATACGTTTCATGCCATAGATCCTAAGACATAGGTGAGCCAATGACCTTAGATAAGAAGGTAAAAATATGGTATCAAATGTTTACGATATTTTTTGACTTTCTGTATTGCGTCTCAAATGTTGATGCTATTTTATCAAAGAATCTATTTTCTTTTTCTCTATAGTTTATTTTCTAAATATTTTGCAAGCAATCAAATTTTGTGTGCACTACAGGCAGGGCCGTATCTAGGATTGTTTTGGGGGAAGGTCTACCAAAAGATTTTTCACATGGGGTTTACAAAAAAGACTTACGAAAACACATCAAAGTTTGTTTTTATTCATTTTTGTTACGTTTCTACGGCCGGACAAAGATTTTGGGGAGGAAGAGGGTTCAAACCCCTTAAACCCCCTTGAACCTACCATTTTACTTTATTTGCTGTAAACTAACTCGGTGCGAAAAACTGACTCCTGTTTTGATGCAAATATTATTCTGATCCAATACACGAACAACTTGACTCTGACTCTGTAAAAAGGAACTACATCCAGGGTCACTTTACAAAGGTATAAACCCCAAGCTTTGTTTATTTTTATGTCACTTCCAGTTTTTAGCAGCAAAGTAGGCAGGCAGCAGCTTATTTAAATCACAAACATGCAATGATTTTCTTCTGCATGATCAAACAATTTGTGGTAACGAACTGTAGTAAAGAGCGACCCGGCTCAGTAGTGACCGAAACTCTAAAAAACGAATTCTGATAACAATAGTTACATCAAAAGAATCGTATTTTTATGCTGATTTTAAACATATAAGTTTCATCACGTTTTGTATTACCCATCAAAAGTTAAGAGCCTAAGAAAATTTGCCTCATTTTAGAAAATAGAAGAAAACTCCCCGAAACAATCGTAAAATCTTATCAAAATCATTGTAGAAGTATTAAGCTCCTATCTACAAAACTGTGGAATTTCGTATTTTTGCCAGAAGACAGATCACAGATGCGTGTATCTTTGCTTTTTTCCCAGGAGTGATTGTATCACCCAGGGGTCCTAGAATGTCGTGAGAGGGCTCATTCTGTCGGAAATTAAAATTTATAGTGCCCTTTTAAAGTGACCAAAAAATTGGATGGTACCTAGGCCCCCTCCCACGCTCATTTTTTCCCAAAGTCACCAGATCAAAATTTTGAGATAGCCAAGTTGTTCAGCATAGTCGAAAAACCTAATAACTATGTATTTGGGGATGATTTAATCCCCAGAGTCCTCGGGGGAGGGGCTTCAGGCAACAAACTTTAACCATTGTTTACATATAGTAATGGTTATTGGGAAGTGTACAGACATTTTCAGGGGAACTTTTTGCGTTGGCCTCATTCAAGTGCTGGTCTATATTAATTACTAATTTAGGAAAACAGTTTTCCCTTTCTCCTTCTATCTCCTTTTTTTTTTTTTTTTTTAATGTGTTTGTGCTGTTCAAACTATAAACTAAAGATCAAAACTATGAGAAAGCCATTTGGCCAAAAAAAATTGATATGCAAATTTCGTTTTAATTATTCATGTATGGTGAGCCAAAACCAAAATATACATTAATTCAAAAATGTTCGGAAATTAAATAAAAAAAAATCAACTGAAAATAAGAAGCAATATTAAAACTTAAAACTAACGGAAATTATTCCATATATGAAAGGGGCTGTCCCCTCCTCAACGTCCTGCTCTTTACGCTAATTTTTTTAATTATAACTGTGACAAAGAGTGAAACTCTAGCTTAAAGAGCGGGGCGGTGAGGAGGAGATAGCCCCTTTCATATACGGAATAATTTCTGTTCGTTTTAAGTTTGAATGTCGCTCCTTACTTTCAATTGAAAAAACTTGTGTTTTTTTTTATTTAATTTGATACAAAAAGCCGACCATTTTAAGAGTTTCCAACTCCTGCTACCCCCTATTTCTTAGGAAAAAGATAGGAACGGGGCACCTTGTTTAACAGAATATGAAATAAGTCTGTGCGAGTGAAAATCTCCCTCCGCGACCACTCCTTCTTTCTTAGTAAAAAATATAGTTAAAAAATGGTTGCACAAAACTACGGCTGAATGAAAGTTTTCACTGAATATTAAGTTTCACCTAAATTTAAAATGCTGTCAGATATTTTGGTATTTAAGGCTTATATTACCCGTGAAAAGGATGATTTTATGACGATCCTACAGCTATAACTTGCACCGAAAAGACAAGATACTTACCATTGTAATCATTAATTTCAAATCTATCCATTTACCAAACCAAAATTATGATATTCATTACTTTTTCTTGAAAAAGAAAATAGACCGAAAAAAATTGATAACTTTTATATGGTTTTCAATGCTTTTCAATATGTGTGTTTACTTTTTAAAAAATGCAGAGCAAATCTTAAGAATTTAACTAGGTAGATAAATGAAGCTTAATCTAATCTATCAAATAACAGCAAAATTGTTGTCTTACGCTGGAAAAATTAAATTCGTAGGACTGCAAAAAAATAATAGAACGAAAGGCTGCACAGAGAACATAAAATCTCAGCAAAACGTTCATAAGAATTATTCGCATACTCCCAGGATTAACGTCATAATAAAACAATGTCAATGAAGAAGCAGAAAGAAATGATTTAAAAATTGTTTTTCAGAAGAGTTCTTCAAAGAAGAGTAAAAAGCTATGTTAAAACCATACCAGGTCATTTAACAAGTGAAGCTAGAAGAACAGGTAATTTGAAGGGAGTAACAAATGAGTTTGGTGAATTAGCGTACTCAGAAAGATGGTTTTGCAGTGCCCAAATCTCTTTTTCAGTGCTAACCAAAGCTGCTTTGCAAATTTCCGTTTCTGAATGTTTCCTCCTTCCGGCTGTCATCTCTAACCAGGGTTGCCACCCGCTGAAAGAAATACACTAGATTCTTGAAAAAAAAATCATTAAATTAGCAAATAAATTACTAGATTATTGAATAGAAATCTCTAGAGATCACTAGAATTATAGTACTCTTTGTCATTGTAATTATCAGTTGTTTTGCTTCTTTACTATATTCTATACAGGCGCACCTACAGAAAAGGGGTAAAATTACCGCCCTAAATGTGAAAAAAATACCTTTAGATTGACTTTTTGTATTTTCTCAAGCAAAAATTACCCTTTAAATTTAGAAACATGTCTTTTTGCATTTTTTGCGCAGAGAATAGAGCAAAATCCTTGCTTCTTCCTTGTATTTTCCGGAATTGGTACAATTGGCATTGGACAACTGATCTAATCAAAATATTTGCTTTTTCTTTTCAATTTTTTCCTTGTTGATTCAAAACCTCATTTTTTCCCCAAAAACTATAAGAACTATTTTCTTTTTACTCTAGTTGAGCTTGTATAATTACTGGGACGCCAGCGACAATTTTGAAAATGGCTTTTAATATTTTCATTGAAAAAATTTATCCCACCCTTCACAAATTTCGATAAACATCGGACTTACTGCTTCTTTAAAAAAAAAAAGGTACTCGCTAATTATGCGGAACACACTCAAAAAGTAAAGTTATAATAATTCTAATAAAATATGCCAAAATATGATGAAAATATAATACTTTAGTTTATATAATAATATAATTTGGGATATATATTTGCAAATTGAGGGATGCGTGGTTAAAGTAACCTAAACTTACCCCCAACCCCCTAATGTACAAATATATAGCCCAAGTTATACAATCTAATGCATTCTGTCACCCGTTATTTGTCTTTGTGGCTATGAAACTGGTTTTCATAGATTGTACATTATTCTTATTATCCTTAGCATAGTTTCATCCCCAGACCTATCCTCATGGCGTGCGTGGGTCATATTAAATCTAAAGGAATAGTTTTGTAACCTTTCAACCAAAGCTGCTTTATTGGAGTTTCGATTGGATATTAGAGGTAAAGATTAAAACCATTAGACCATTCCCAGGTTGGATCCCCACCCTCTTACTCCCAACCAACTTCAAACACCAAACTGTAATCGATTTAATCTATCTAGTTATATTACAAATCCCATTATAAAAAAGCACCAAGTTTTTTTCAATGATTTCTTTTTCATTTAGAAAACTATATTTAATATATAACTACCTTCTTATTTTTCAATTACTCCATTTGTGTTTATTTGCAGATGTAGAGGGTGTATTCATACCCAGTATTCTCTCCACTTTCAAAAATTTTAACACAAGAAAATTTAATTTAGAACTTATAGATTATAGAGAAAAGACCCCATAAACATGAGACAAAAATTCGACCTGAGCAAACGCTGTGAAATAGGAAAGTATAGAACATTTTTACTAATTTTGCAATTAACTAGGTTCATCTATTACCTTGATAATAACGCTTTGAGGTCTATATCTGATTTGAACATATGGTGGGAAATTGGTAGTTTCAAAGGCGGTATATTTGCATAAATGCTAACCTGGAACATATTAGGAACTGTACTGAAACACCATTTTGCGTTTTTTTTTATTAATTAGCTTCTTGTATAATTTATTCGATTGAATCATGAATCTACACGCTATGTTTTGAAAAATCACTAGATTTAGGAAAAAGCCGCTAGGTTTTAGAACATAAATCACTAGCTAGAAGAAAATCACCAGGCAACAGAAAAAATCGCTAGAAATAGCGATAAATCACAAGGGTTGGCAACTCTGCCTTCGATTAGTGCCTATGCAACTGCCTTGTTGCCTTGACAAGCAATGGCACAAAGAAGAAAACATCGCACGAAGGAGGTGTATAAATTCCTATAAAAAACTCATTGATATTACATCAAATCTCACTTTCATAGATAGCAGTGTGTTTTAGTGGTGCTAAAGCCCGTCTTATTTCTTTAGATCTTCGATATGAACTTTGTTTCTTCATCGATCAGGTCTTTTCAGGTGGATGTAGTACCAAGCGAAATTATTTGTCAAAAGTTCTTTCCTGTCTGTTTTCGGGTGAATATGGTGGGCTGTGTTCCTGTGTGTTTTCTTATCATCTTGAAAAACGGCAAGAAAAGGAGAGAACCCACTTAGAAAGAATTGAATTGATACGTTTGAATATGTTGAATGTTGAATATGTTGAAAAAGAGCTGGGGGGTGTAGAATACAGTTATTGAAACCTTATATTAGTCTGGTTAAGCTACTCACTTTTGAATACTTCCCTTATTCCATTCTCACCCCTGGTATAACAAACACCAAAGACAGAATTGTTTATAATTGACATTTTTGCTTATTCATCCACATCACAGTAATTTAAACTTTTCTTTAGCTTATCCCCTAGAAAATTGTCTCTACAGAGTGGCCTAAAGGGTAGCTCTACAACGAGACCAGGAATAATGTTACGTATTATTTTCCACACCGATACCGATCTATAATTCCTCCTCTTATTAGACATCATTCACCCTTCCAGAAGCACTTTTCTTAAGCGGATCATTTTGAACAGGCGGCTCCAGTTGGACAGTCAATATAGCTGGACAGCCTTCGAATTTTCCGATTTCCACGATTGGCTGTCCGGTCGAAGTCAGCCCTGCTCCTGCCAGGTTGAATGATGTTTATCAAGACGAGGCTTAAAAGAATTCATTAACATTCCTTCATTCCTTGCTTTAAAGACAACAATTAGTGTTGGGCTGTGGTATAGCTAGCCCTAATGAGTTGATACTCTGATAGTTTTGGAGTTAGAACTTACAAAGTGAGCGTCTCCAACGAATTAAGCTTTTTCTAGTCTTTGCAAAGTTTCAAGTTCTAAATGTTTGTCTTTCGATAGTACATTTAAGATACTTTCCTTAAAGAAAAAGGTACAAAAGCAAAAACAAGGCACTGGCGATAATACATAGAAGATGATAGAATTTCCTGTTTGTTCTGATAGAAAACATCATTTAAAAAAGTAAAGTTTTTCTTTTTTTCAGAAAAAATGTCTCCAAACATGATCCTGCGACTTGTTGGATATGATGGTAAATCGATTAATAGCTTAAGAGAGATGCTATTCAAATATGAAGACTGTATTCGAACTGGTGACGGAATACGCTTTAAAAGAGTTCAGGAAAAGTGATCATTCACTTTATAAATTTGTTTGTGATTGTATTAAATAAACTGTAAGGCTTACTATTTCATTTATTGTAGTACTATTTGCAGCAACTGTATAAGGAAAAAGCATTCCAATGGGCATACTAGACTGGAATTGCTCTTTTCTTAGTGAAAGAGCTCTTATGCAGAATTCTACCGTCAACTAAGAGTAGTGACAGGCCTTTGAATGCGATGATGCCCATAGTGGGGCATACTATTGGAGCTACTAGTCCCTCAAGCACCTGGGTCTTACGCAATAACATAGTGCACCTGTAACGGTATAGTACAACGGATTGTTAAGTAATAGGGGTTTGTTTTCGTCATATTTTTAGGAAAGAACACTCATAAGGAGTGTTCTTCGAGACGCAGGTGTCTGTTACGTAATGGTTTCTTTGATTGCTAAAAAACCCATGAGGACCAGGAAAAACCCTTGGCACGCACTAGTAAGGGAGCCTTCAAGACGCCGGCCCTTAGCAAGTGGTTTCAACTTGCATGGGGGCTAGCAACCAATTCCAACGGGGGTACCTAGCAAACACTACATTCAATGACAAGCATGTCCCAACATTCTGACAAGGCCCATATCCCGCAATTCCACGACAAACATATCCAATCATTTTTAGCAAATAGTAGCCCTCGGTCATCTATACAAACGCACACAGATCCTACCATCCCATGACAGCAAGCAGGTGTTATTAATTTTCTTCAGGACGTAGGTGGTCGTTTACTTATGTTGAGGGAGACGCAAACTGGCACGACATGTTAGATTTATTGACAATGACATATTCAAACATGGGATGTTGGAGGTCAGGGCCCACCGGTCAAGATGGAATCCCCTCCCGTAACTTGGGAGGATACACATGTAGGTGTTACGTAATGCCCATGAGCATATGGGACGTTACATACTACTTTAAAATATTTTTCTTTCAGTGTGCTTTTTTTTCTTTAAATGCTCTTTTTTCAAAATTTCATTTTCTTCAAGAATTTTCCCTCAGGATATCCTTATAATCCAAAGCTTTTTGTCCACTTTAGGAGTTGAAAGATTCCCTCTCAACGGAACTGTGCAGTAGACACCTGAACCAAGAAGCAATTAATGTTATTTTGGTTAAGGGAATACCCTCTACGCGATTACTTATTCCACGCATGGAAAATTGCTTGTCTGCTTTTTAGAACGATTTAATAGATCGCATGTTTCCAACCCTTTCCACATGAGAGCGTGCAAGCTTCCCAATGCTATTAAATTCCTTATATTAGACGCACCTATCTCTTAAATAGTATTAACTCAAATCTTGATATTACCAAAATCACATTTCGAATAAGTCGTAAGTATTACGCTTTATGCAGCGGAGGCCTCATAACATACAGTAGTAACAATAAGAAAAAATGTCAACTTCACAATACGTTTTCTTGGTACTAAATAAAATACGCAAACGAAGAAAAAAGATATTTTTTTGCATTCGGTTATTTCTGAGAGGTTTTGATGAAAATACCACGTTTCTTTGAGCCAAGACTATACATATTCACCCCACCATGACAATATATGGCTGACTCATCCTAGAAACCGATTCCGGGGGAAGGTTGCTGTTAAAGGTAAATTCAAGCCATATTTAAATTCGTGGCATTAAAAGATATTTCTGAGAGGCCACGTTTCTATCGCTATTTTAGACGTACCTGCCAGTTATATTGTATTAGCTTAAATCTTGGTAATAGCAAAACCACATTTTGAATGAGCCTTAAGTATTATACTTTATGCAGCAGAGGGCTCATTACTTACAATCGTAATAACAAGAGAAAAGTCAACTTCACAATACGTTTTCCCGCTAGTAAGTGAATCACACAAACGAAGAAAAAAGAGACAATTTTTGCATTCTGTTATTTCTGAGAGGTTTTAATGAAAATACCACGTTTCTTAGAGTCAAGACTATGTATATTCATGCCACCGTGCCAATATGTGGAGACACCCTAGCAAGTAATTCCAGAAGGCAGATAATTTGTCATATTAAAGAATATTTTTGGAGGTCTTAATGAAAATGCCTTGTTTCTATTGGTAGAAGGAGAAAAAGTTTGGGTCTTCGGATATCTGATGCATTTTTCATTATCTGGTATCTTCTCAGGCACACACTAAGTGAAATATCGTACTTTATCTTCGGGATGATTAAATGGATGGAGGTATTTTTCTCATCTGAAGTCTTCCAAGTTGAACAATGGATTTCTTTTATCAGATTCCATTGCAACTTCTCGTGATTTTATCATAAAATCCTTCTAAGCTTATAAAATTTAATGTTGCACACCATTGTTTTTATTATACTTAAACATATTGTATTTGAGATTCCATTTACAGATATAGACTTCTCAGCATTGTTCGTCCAACAGTAGGAATGCTGCTTCAAAAATTAAATCACACGAGAAATGCTTTAGACCGATATATTTTGCGTCCATTACACCGAAAACTATAATAATTATAGAAAAAAATCAATGTTGGCACAGTGAACTCATTTTCAATATTGAGGCATGTGAACTGTAAGATCTATCAAGTCACGTGTCGTAGACCTTCAAAATATTTTTTCGTAGGATAATAAAGGCCTCCCGGAACCAAAACATATCATGCAAGATTGCGTCATCTTGACATGTAAACACTGGACTAAGATCGATTTTGATATCCCACCCTTCCGATAAAAGCATGCAGGTGTTACTGTTATTTACCGGTATAGTGCACCTGTATGTTACGTAATAAGGGTTTGTTTACTTGTCCAAATGGATCCGGGTGGTTGCTACATAATAGGGTTTGTTTACTTATGCAAATGGATATAGGTGGCTGTTACTTAATAAAAATTGTTTACTTATACAAATGTTCTCTTTACTTATTACCTAATAGGGGATTGTTAAAGGCTTTGTTGAAGAAAGGTATATATGCAACCAGGTAGAAGGTAGAACAAGTCCATTACAACTCTATCGAAAAAATTAAAAAAGAAGTATGTTGTTCATTTTAATAGACCAATCTTCTGATGGAAAAAATGTACCGGAGTTTCATGGATTTTTGTGCATCAGGAAGTATTTCGGGTGTATCGCTTATCAAAAGATAAACAGCTTCATATTAGAGTATCTACTGCTATTATCTATTCATTTAAAATCACAGAAGACAATACTTTTTACCACTCCGAATGCTGCGACCTTTCCACACCCTGGATACCCGCAGAAGACCTGCCGCATCCTGTAACTATAGTGAGAGCGCGCTTAATGAACCCATACGAACCTAGCATAGAAAATGTAACTTAGGTAAAATAAATAGGCCTAATGTAAATACCCAGAGTGCATCGGGTTGGCTGCGGATATCTTGGGTGTGGCAATATTGCAGCACTTGGGGTAGTAAAAAATATTGCCATGCGCGCTTATAAAAGAGTATATGATAGCAGTGGATATTCTAATATGAAGCTGTTTATCTTGTGGCAGCTATACACTTTAGATACCTACTGACATGCAAAAATCCATGAGACTGCGGTACGTTTCTTCTGTAGAAGAATGATACATTAAAATGAACAACGTATATTCTTTCCTTTTTTTCAATAGATTGGTAATGGATTTGTTCTACCTGGCTTAATATATACCTTCTGACCTTCTTACAAGAAAGCATTGAACAATCCCCTATAGTGTAATAACCAAAGAGAACATTTGCATAAATAAACAAGAAGTAACTACCACCTGCATCCATCTGGATAAGTAAACAAACCTTATTACGTAACAAACACCTGCATCCATTTCCATAAGTAAAAAATACTATTACGTAAGAGCTATCTGCATCTATTTGCATAAGCAAACAAACCCAAATTACATATGATATAGGGATACTATACCGTTATATAACAATAAAACCTGCTGGCTGTCGTCAGAATGGTGGGATAAGAAAATTGATCTTGGTCCAGTGTTTACGTGTCAAAGTAACATAATCTTGAGTGGCTCCGAGGGACCTTTATAATCCTGCAGAAACATGCTTTGAAGGTAAACAAAACGTGACATGATATTTCTTACGATTCACAAGCCACAGTATTGGATATAAGTTCATTGTGTCAACATTGATCTTTTGTTTCAGTAATTGCTATAATGTTTGGTGTAATTTAGTCAGAATATATCGGTCTTAAATATTCCTCGTGTGGTATCATTTTTGAAGGAATATTCCTGTTATTAGATGAACAATGTTGCAAAGCTTATAAATATAAATGGGATTTTAAATACAATATGTTTAAGCATAAGAAAAAACAATAGTGTGCAAAATTAAATTTAAAAGCTGAAAAGGCTTTTATGATAAAATCATAACACCATGCAATGAAAATAGTCGTGAAATGAAAAAGACACAAGAGGAGATTAGAGAAATATGCAGTTTTTTGATGTGCAAGCACTTTATATTAAAGGAAACGTTCCTACGGAAAAACTTTTAATAATGAAATGTGATAAAGGCTCATCACAAGTTTCATTATAGGTATTATTGGGTTCATTTGACTGAATCTGTTGGTAAACTGTCGATAATACAAGTAACGTTTGCAACTGCTTTTTTTCATCAATACATCCTTATAGTCCTTTATTATACTTTATGACAATTACTTATGATTTCCTTGTCTATTACCATATTATTTTTACATATGCAGTTTTGACACATAGATGAGATATATGTTATGACGTTGGTGCAGCAATAGGCCTTTCTTTTCCCCTTTGCTTTCACTTGAACTCTAATACCAGAAAGATGGCGATAGGAAATCACCGGGTAACGTGTCACCAGAACTATTAGCAAGAAGTTAGTATTCGTCATCAACTAACAGTTATATTTTTGCATTCTCTATGCGTGCTATCATCTCCGGAATTGTTAATCTTGTATATTCACCCTCAGTAATGTTGAAGTAGTCCAAAGGAATCTAATCTCCCTCTGTTGTGACAACTCACGCATACATTTCCAATAGTCTTACCACTAGTACTTGTCTCATAGTTCAAATATTTCCCTTTGCGAGTAGTAAACGCAACGATACCTTTTACATTTGCGCATACTTTCTTGTAATATTTCATTTTCACCTTTTAAAATAAGATGTGAGTGTTTATCCTTGAAGATGTTATAAAAATTATGATATGTATGACAGCAATACCATGGGGCAGGCACATATTGCCACACTGGCGTGAATCGACATGGTGTATCACGAGGGGGTGGCTTACAAAAAGACGAACCAACGGATTTAAAGAATAATTTTTATCAAGAAAATATCGGGAAAAAATCCTTAGGAATGATAATATGCATCACAGGGATACCTTGGGCCAGCCACATATTGCCAGGGTGGTGTGTATTGACATGGAGTATTACGAGAGGGTGTCAAGAGAGAATTCGAACCAATGGATTTGAAGCATAATTATTATTAAGAAAATGTCTGAGAATACCTTAGGCATGATAATGAATTATAATGGGTATCGAGGTAGTGCCATGGACCAGCCACATATTGCCAAGGTGGCGTGAATTGACATGGTGTATCAAGAAGGGGGTTGCTTGTGAAAAGATGAACTAATAGATCTAACAATTTTTATTTAGAAAATACCGGAGAATGTCGTAAAAATTACAATATGCATAATTAGGATGTCCCAGGGCAGCCATAGTGTGCCGAAAAGGCTTGAATTAACATGGTGTATCACGACGGGGGTTTCTTAAGAAGAAAGGAACCGATAGATGTAAAGAATTATATTTATCATGAAAATATCGGAAAAAGGCCTTAGGAACGGTAATATGTATCATAGTATCATATGTGTATCATAATATATATCTCTCTTTTCTTCGTTTATGTTTCTCATTTACTAGCGTGAAAACGTATTGTCAAGCTGACATTACTTTTCTTATTATTATTATTGTAACCAATGAGGCTTTTATTGCATAAAGCCTAACACTTAAGGCTCATTCAAAATGTGACTGTTCCATTACCAAGATTTTAATTAATAGAATCTAGTATGTATGTGCACCTAATAAAGCAATATAAAAGAGGCATTTTCATCAAGAAATTCCAGAAATATATCTTAACATGACTTAAATTTACCTCTAATAACAGCCCTCCCCCTATGAAATTGCTTGCTAGGGTGTGTTACCCACATATTGGCACGGTGTTATGAATATGCGTAGTGTTGGCTCAAAGAAACGTGGCATTTCATAAAAACCACTCAGAAATAACCGAACGCCAAAAAGTGTCTCAGGCAGGTACACTTTATAAGATAATAGAAACGAGGCTTTTTCATTAAGACCTCTCAGAAATATCTCTTAATGTTGCTTAAATTTACCTCTAATAATAACCTTCCTCCTGCCCCTGAAATCGCTTGGTAGGGGTGTGCCATTCACATAGTGCCACGGTGGCGTTAATATGCATAGTCTTTACTCAAAGAAACGATAACAAATCTCGTGGGTTTTTAAACATAAGAACCGAAGAAACATCGAAGAAAACAAATCCCTAATATGTACAAATCAGTTGTACTATATCGTTCTAAGTGCAATATAGTTTTACATAAGACCTAGATGTGCGTAATAACGTCTTTAGGGACTAGCAGCTACAATAGTATACCCCCTAAAGGCGTCTTTGGATCCAAAGGGTGGGCACTACTATGGTACAGCGGAATAAGAGGAGGTGTTAGTTGTCAACACCAATTAATATCATTATTATGGATAGACTCGCAAAATCTAGCCAAGACTCAGGCTAAACAGGCCCAGTACCTCCTCACGAAAAACAAAACAAAAACGACAAAAGTAGAGTACCAATTGCCACTGTTCTATTGGTGGTAGATAAGGCTTAAGCATTGATTAGATGGGGCTTACATGTCTCCCGTTTTTCTTTGTAAGACGGTCTTTCCCGGTAATTTTATTGGTTTCATATTTTTTTTTCCCAGCCAAAGAACACGACCAACCAGCTTCCAACTGGTGCGGGTAGAAAAAACTCCTCCTTCAGAAGAGAAGAGAGAGACATCCAGCACTTGCTGACAATCAGTATTTGATTCTCAGAACCGGCTCTAACAAGAGAAGTTTTTAATCCCAGAGATTGCTCCTTCGGGTATCATTTCTTTCACCACCGTTGGGGCTTCACATGTCAAGGGGGATAAACTCTTGGCATGATTTTAGCAGGGAATATTGGTTTCAGTCCATCCAATCTCGGGATCATTTTTATTAAAATACCCTTCTTCGTGGTCAGACGCTGGGTAGTACAACCAGCGGCTGGAAGATAGCTGAAATAAACAGTCGTACTTACTTAGAGTATTTATTTCCTTTCACGTCGGCTGGTGCATAAGGCTACAACGGAGGAGGAGCCAGGCACTAGACATCATGAGGTAGCCTAGCATCCTCAATATGCACTACACGAATCCAATCCCTTCTATTCGCTCCTTCTAATCTCATGGACTCCATTAGAAGGTTTTCACTGCTATCCGTAAACCGATTAGAAAGGGTTTCCAGCAAAATTGCCGGTGCACATGTACCCCCGGACTTTTTTGTTCTTTCCAAAATTTTGAAAATGCCTCCATTTGCCTTTTCTTCGAAGAATATCACTTTTTTCCTTATTGTTTTATTGTTGTGCTTGTTCGTTATTGAAAGGCAGTGTTGTCTTCGTCGCTATTTACGTCTAGCTTATGCGGAGCAATTGACCTATGATATCCTTCATTCTATTAGTTTAGGTAAAAACCATGCTAATTTTTTCAATCAACGAAATTCTTAGAATCCTGCAAAAAGAAAAATCTTGTGCCCAAGTCTTCAAGATAGAAATTATCATCTCACATCATTTTATTTGTCCGTCCTGGTTGAACTTCATTGAAGTAGTTTAGTTTAGATAAAAAAAAAAAGCATGCTAATATTATCAATCAACAAAAGTTCTTAGAATCTTGCAGAAATGAAAATCTAATTCACTAGTCCTTATTATTTATCAATCCTGGTTGAACTTCGTTAAGTAAGGATGCAGGTGCTCTTTTTAAATTTTTATTTTAAAGAACACTTTTAGTTTTAAATTTTGCTTTTTAATGTAAGTTTATATATTTATGTATATATGTATAATATATATATATATGTATATATATATATTTATATATATATATATATATATATATATATATATATATATATATATATATATATATATATATATATATATATGTATATCTTGGTGTTGTGCTGAAGACGACCCTAGGACATAGGGCCGATATATTCACCGAATTGAATTCCACTGTCTTGAGAAAATTTCACGGTTGTTTCTAAGTTGTGTTTGTTTGGCACGCCATGGTCGCTGGGCACCATGAATTCGCTAGTGAGACTCTTGCCCTCCACTACAGGACGTTTGTGGAAACAGGACTAACAACTTAATTTTATATTTGTTTGATGTGTCTACGGTTTATTGGGCGTTGTGTAATGTTTAAAAATTAACCGCGTAAAGTTTTAGCTAAATAGTAACTTTTCTTTTTTACTGCTTGACAAAAAATGAGGTTTTGAAGACTTATAGCAGGCTGACACCACCTTTATTTTTTACTGTTTGGCATCTATTATAAATAATTTCCTAAAATGCATTTTTTGACTGGTTATAAACACGTTTAGGCTTGTATTCTTAAGAAATTTTTCCGACACCCCCTTCCCCTGAATGGTTTCCCAGACGTTCTCATTCGAACATCCTCTCGCCTTCCCAAGCCCTCCAAATATCCCGAAGGGCTAGTTACCCTCCGATCACTCTTCAACACCCCCTCAGCATGCCCTGAAAGTTTCAACTTAATTTTCTCAGTCCTTCCTTAAGATATTGACGATGTAAATATACATAAGTAATGGGCAAATTAAATAATTAACAATTCTTGCCCCTGGCAGTGGGGGTCATGGCATCTCAAAGGCCTAGCTATTCGACTTTTTGACTTTTGAACAAAATTTTGATCAGTGCTATGGAGGCACCTAAAAAGGGCAAGGAGGGGGGCTGAATACCCTTCAATCTTTCTTCAACATCCCCTTAACATACCCCAAAATTAATTCCACTTAACACCCTCAGTTGATCCTTAGATATTGCTGATATTTCCTTGTGACAACCAGCAAGCGCTTAGTGTTTTTTTGCATTCGGCATCCCTTTCAACATTTTTTTATTTTTTTATTTTATTTTTATACGTTATATATATATATATATATATATATATATATATATATATATATATATATATATATATATATACATATCTTTATATATATATTTGATTTTATTTAATTTCTTATTTTTTCCCTTTCAATATTTTCTAAAAATTTTGATCAGATACATTGGGAGACAAGACGTGGGAGTGGGCTGGTTGCAAATTGATCACTTTTGACTCTTAAGTGGCACAAGAACTTTGGATTTCCTATCAAATGAGCCCCCTCTAAAGTTTATGTGACGCCCATTCCATGCGAAGCCCTCTGGGAAAAATTTTTTTACGTTGAAGCCTTATGGCGTTTTGCTATAGGCAACATTAGAGTGTTGTCTTTAACTGCATTTATGTTTAATAATTAACGGTATGTTCCATGGCAGTACAGCCACTAAGACAGGGAGGCTACCCTTCCAACAGCTTTGACATTCTTTCCTCGATTATACTTTGGCCTTATTCGGACTTTAATATTAAAATGTGGCGTAATCTCTTTTGTTACTTACAAAAGCTCCTCGATTATACTTTGGCCTTATTCGGACTTTAATATTAAAATGTGGCGTAATCTCTTTTGTTACTTACAAAAGCTCTAGGTTATTCAATATTCATATGAATGAACCTCTTTTATAATGTAGGACTACGAACTATAAATGACCAATTGCCTGACCATCATTCTCTGGAAAAATAAGGTATTTCCCATTTTGTAGATAGTGAATTATTGCATAATTCACTGTAATACCGGGATTACATCCCTTTTTACGAGTTTAAGGCCCAGCGCCCACGGGGCACCTGTTTCAAAAAAACAGATGAACACTAGCCTTATCTGCAACTGGTTTACAACCAGTTTACAACCAAAATGAAACGTGTCTCCGCCAACGGACACGAGTGGTTGTGGATCGGTTGTGTTTATCTAATTGAGCAGTGTTCAAGGTTCAAGGTTCTTTTAATATAACCAAAATATACAAAATATTAGGTAACTCAAATCTTTCCCAGTGTAGAGGAATCAAATGCCTCAGGCAAAAACGCGACCTCTCTGTAACTACCTTAGGAGTCCGCAGATTATATTTACCACGGGTTTCAACTTGTGAAGATGAAGGAGAAGAAGTAAGACCCATCGATGCAAAATATCTGGGGAGCTTTTCTCGTTCAAGCTTAATCTTAAACATAACACTTAAAAATTGGATACTTTGCCGAACAGGAAGAATATTATGAAGTGAAAAAAGGGTCTCTGTTGTGGATTTTAAGGGGAAGTTTGATGGCGATGGCAGAAAAGGTTTAAGGATACGAACTGCTTTATTTTGGATAATCTGTAAAAGGGTAACATTACTTTCAAAAGTGTTCAAAAAAATAATAGATGAATAATCAAAATGGGATTGCACAAGGGAAAAGTAAATGGATTTAAGAGCGCAGTATGGAAGAAGGTTTTTCAGTCTGCACATTATACCAACTCCACGGGCAGACTTTGCTCTAACCTGATTAATTTGCTCTTTCCATGACAAATTCTCATCAAACACAACTCCCAAATATCTTATTGATACAACCCTTTCAATAACAGACTCAGGTTCATTCGCAGAAAGAGAAACTGATTCTATATCTGGAAACTTGTGACATGTCCTGCTGTAAACAATAAACTTCGTCTTCTTTCTGTTCAGAAATAGTCTATTATCAGAGAGCCAAGTAAACAATCTATCATATGTGGATGTTAAATTGACCACTAGCTCTTTACGAGATTTACCAGAAACGGTTGCTGCAGTGTCGTCAGCAAACTGAGTGTCTATAGAAGAGACTCCAGTAGCTGAGCAAAAATCGTTAATGTAAACTAGGAAAAGCAGAGGTCCTAATACGGATCCCTGGGGAACACAAACCTTATCTGACTGCTGTAAATAATCAGATCTAACATCATTATATATAAGTATCTGCTGCCTCCCATGAAGATACGATTCAAGTAACCTAAGACAATTACCACGATAACCAGCATTCGAAAGCTTATACAAAGGAATTTGACGAGAAATGGAATCAAAAGCTTTCTGTATGTCTAAAAATATAGTTGCAGGCGTTTCGCCACGGTCAAGACAATCACTAATATGTTGGACAATAATAGCCATAGGATGATCAGTGCAATGCTCTTTTCTAAATCCAAACTGAAGTTTAGAAATGTAATCAAATTTCTCAAAAAAAAAAATTCTGTTATACAGTGCTCGCTCTACAACCTTCGAAAAAGCAGAGAGTATCGATATAGGACGATAATTAGAAGGAAGCCTCGGGTCATCACCTTTATGTAGGGCCACAATTCTTGCTGATTTAAATGTTGAAGGATAGACTCCAGTTACAAATATAAGATTAATAATGTGGCATAGCACCGGTGATATAACTGGGAATATTTCTTAGACCAAATTAGTCGAAGATCCATCAAGGGCTTCAGATGAACCGTTCTTCATTTTAGATATGATGTGTTTTAGTTCAATTTCAGTGACCGGGGAAAGGAACATGCTTTTATCAGAGAGAGGGGGCATGTGATCTTTAAATAAATCATTATTATTATTATTTAAAGAAACATGAGATCTATTAGCTGTTTTTTCACCGATGCTTACAAAATGAGCGTTGAGCAAGTTCACTCTTTCCTGCTCATCGGAAGAAAAAGTACCATCACCAAGTAACATTTCATTCGGAAATGAAAATTTCTGAGACCTTCCCAACAGAGAGTTAATAAGTCTCCATGTATGTTTTTGATCCCCACGAGCTTCTACAAATGATTTTTCAAAATATCTAGCTTTTGCTTTCCGAATTAACTGTGTCAGGACATTTTTATACTTTTTAAACTCTTCTTGGTTTTTAGTAGATGGGAATGACATAGATATTTTAAATAGCTTATTTTTTTATTGAAATAGAGTTTAGAAGCCCGCTTGAGATCCATGGTTTTTTAGGGAGTGTATATTTTTTTTTTATTTTAATGCACCTCAATGGACATGCTTCATCCAAGCACTCACGAAAATATTTTGAAAACAGAGCCGTAGAAATCTCAGGGCATTCACATTCTAGAATTGCAGTCCATTCATTTAAATACAAAAGGTTCCACAATTTGTCCATTCCTTCTTTATCAATTTTTCGAGTTTGTTTAAATTCCGAAAATTTTGGTCTGTGATTAATTCCAACATCAGCAACTACCACACAATGGTCAGAAACATCTGTAAATATAATATGCGAAAGAGTAACGGGGATAGTAGAAAAAATATTATCAATGAGAGTAGCCGTATCTTCCGTAACCCGGGTCGCAGACCTGCATGATGGTGAAAGTGATTTTGATAGGTTCATGCACAGAAACTCAAACGATTTATCATGCAAATAAAGATGCAAGTGTGGTTAACTATGTCGAGTTCTGACGAGGAAGACTTAATTGATTACTATGAGTACTGCAGGTTTCGTGGGGCTTAAAGGGAGTACTGGGTCCATCCCTACTTGGAAAACAATGCAAAGTCTCGTCTGCTCTTAGCCGCAAAAGAGCAGTATTAAACAGATAGAAAACTTATCGCATTTTAGAGAATATTGAAGGAATCTCACCTGGAGTTGAAAAGGAATGTCATTCCTTGAGTACACTGGAGGTTTATACTCTACGAATTTCACGTATGGAGCAAAATGTATGGGACAAAACTCTGCAACGCAATTGTGACCACGGCTGGAGGCTCATATGGAACCGGTCTTAGACTGATTGGAAACCAGTCTCATCTGGATTGCCTCGCGGGCGGGCCCCAACTCTACTTCAAAACCAAGGTCACAAGACAGTTGCGTGCGCATTGGTTAGCAATCCTAGTCTCAAAACAGTTGCCCCGTGAGCGCTGGGCCTAATTTCTATACCTAAAACTATGCACAGTTTCGTGTGCGAGTAGCAAAGACGAGCAACACAATTCACATTTAGAATATGCGGAAATAATAGATTTTGTGGTTGTGTATATTGTAGCCTAAACTTTGGTTTTTAGAGTTTCGGTTACTATTGACAAACTGTTTGATGCAACACTCTCAAATATAAGAGAGGCTACAACACCCTCCTTTAACCCTTGTTTTTACATTTAAAATTAATATGCGTATAATAATGCTTCGAAAATGATAATCATTCCACAAAAAGTGCATCCCTCCAAATATTTATTAGGGGAGGAAGGTTTGAAATCCAAAAAATGAGAGTTCTTCGAACAAACACTTTTTACAGGGATTTGTATTAGCCACCAAGTTCTTATGGACTGGGTATATCTTTGAGAAAGAATGGATCAACGCAAGGAATTGATGCATCCTAAACTGGGAAGCTCAATGTATGATTTTCGATAATTTCAATTCAATTGGCTACCTCGGTATTTTCAATCGACAACTTTGGCCCTTTTTGGCATAAATTTGTCGTCACGTGCCATATAATTGAACAAAATGCAACTTTGCTGTAGTCCAGTCTTTTTTGCAACTTAAAAAGAGGACTAGAACTTTCAACTTCCGTTCGAATGAGTCTTCTCCCAGTTTTTTTTTAGATCATTGGTTTGATAAGATTTGTCATGAAATAAAAACGGCAAAAGTTAATAAACACACAATCGTGATCACTCTTCTATGAAAAAATGCAAATTTTTGAATTTTTGTAGATAGGTTGCTGAAAACCTCTACAATTGTTTTTTTTCAGCCACCCTTTTGGGATGGTTTTGCCTCTTTTTCAAAAACCTGATAAATTTTCTTATTCTCTTGACTTTGAATAACTTCAAACTGAATAAGTTTTACAGCTTAGGTTACTAGAATTCCCTTTTCTTCTAAGTTTAGGCTACTCAAGAGTAACTCCTTACATAGACTTCGGTACCCCAAACTGTTTGATCAAGGAACCTAGTGGATCTCTCTTTCCGGGGAATCCCGGAAAGAGAGAAATCCCGGTATAAGAGAGGCCCAAATATCCCATCTGATAATATTTTTCAGGAAAGTAAGCACGCTAATATCGTTCCCATCCCTCCCTGATGTCTCAAGATTCTTAAGGAATATCCTGTAATTTCTTACATTTTTCATATAATTCGTTTCCACTTTCAAGTCGATGTTCCTTCCCTCTCCCTCCCCAAAAAAGCTCTTGAACTTGTGCTAAATTACTAGCATGCAAATTTTGTTGAATCGGGTTAAGCCTAGAGTTCAAGCAGTACATAAGGAAACATGTTAAGGAAATAATTATTACTTCATAGTCTGCAAATTAATTCTAGTTAACACATTTGCAGGAGGGGGACCTTTATCTTCACTTCTTTCCTGGTGTATAATTTTTCTTGCAAAATTCTAAAAAATAAACATGGATTCAACTGCACTTTTCTGCTTTCAAATAATCTATATATTTAATTAAACGACATCAGTGATATGTAATAAATTTTTACAAAAACATATTAATAGACAAATACTGATAAATTAGGTCCCCCCCCTGCAAAATATGTTAACTAGGATTATTCTGCATATTATGAAGTAAGAATTATTTTCTTAAGATGTTTCCTTATGTACTGCTTGAACCCTAGGCTTATACCGTTGAATCATTTATTGTGTAGCTGTTTAAGCTTTATTTTCGGATTTCCCTCCGTAGGTATTGCAACATATATTTAAGGGTATTTACGGCTTATGCTAACTCCCGTTAACTTTTTAAAGCTTATCCCTTCATTATTTTCTTTCATTCGGTTGATTATAATGATATTGACAGTAGTGTAAATTCATAACCATGTAGGGAGAGGGGGGCAAAATGTACTATTTTTTAAAAATATAGAAGTGGCAATGTATTTATTTTTTTCAAATGAAAATGTTAAGAAAGAGCTATCGGTAACTGAATATACCAAAAAAAGGTATTTTCCTCTGAATCTAGGGGATAAATTCCTCCTTAATCACCATTAGCAGCACTGGATATCAATTCAAGCATGTAGCATTTTTTGCGATTCGATAAAAAACAACACAGTTTCAATTTTTGAACCTCAGGATGTCCACTGTTTTTTTGTATATTCGGGAGGGGGGCTCATCAAGACGAAAAGCGACAGCTACAGAAAAAAAGTCCTAGTATTATCAAAGAAGTTATAAAACCTTAATATTTTGAGGTCTCTAAGGGTCCACCCACAGCCACTTGGGACCTTTCATGTCAAACTGTTTCAAAATATTAACCTGATTACAGAACTGATTGAGGTGTAGCAAGCCTTAAGATATTTTCGAAGTTTCACCCCAAGATGTATTCAATACATTGATAATATCATTATTTATCAAAAAGAATATTTAGGCAATTATTAGTCGTTTCTTAATCTGTTTACTGTCTGTAAATGGTACCCCACATCAGAGTTGGCTTTTTAAAAATACATGTTGATTGATTAAGGGTAAACACTACAAAGCGCTTAGGTGCCGCTGTTCTTTTGACCTCGGCCTATAAGACTTGATCATTCAAAATGATTAAAAGGTATACCACAGTGGTTAGTCCTTTCTAGGTTACCGAAGCGGATGTTCCTAATGTGGTGGATACTTTATTGAGGTAAATATAAATAAAAAAGATAAATGAATGTAAAATATATATATTATAACAAATGAAGCATGTATATAAGCAGCAGCGATTTTTAGGGAAGGAGGCTCGACAATTTGGGTGCCACCGTGTGATAAATTAGGCAAATTTTATGAGAATGCAAAAAGTACTGAGTTAGGTTCAACATTTCAAAGAGTATGACCCGAGGTAAGTGTATAGGATTTTGCGAACACAGTTAAATATTACAGCAAAGGTGTACAGTGATAGAGGTGAGGGAGAAGTCATTTACTATGGGCCCAAATGTCTCCCTCTATAAGCGTCTGAATTTACAGCGGAAGGCCATATCCAGGAGGTTGGCAGTACCGGGTTTGAACCCTCCTCGCACCGCCATTTTTGTCCTACTCTTAAGAAAGTAAAAAAAAAATACAAATAACGAAATGCCCTTTTAAAATTTATTCTTGAACCCTAAAGAACAAAATCCTGGATACGGCATTGTTACAGAGGTTCTGATAAATATTTATCAATTCTTTTTGTTTAAAAATTGAATGTTACGCATAAACTAAATCATGTATCTGATATCTAAGAATTACTTTTGATATAAGCCAAAGGGCTCTTTTAGGGGGTTGTACACAAGGTTATGTCATATACACAATAGGCAACGAGACGGTACTGGAAGCATGTACTAGAAACTAGACTAGGAGTAGGATGTGAGGCAAGTCTGTAGGAATTTGAATGTGGGGCGGGAGCATCAAGAACGTATCAAAGGGGGAGGTTGACCTCCCCGAAAGTTTTCCGAAACTCGTAAAAACGCAACAAAATGCATATTAAAATGTTCGATGAATTGTTTACAGTTTAAGTGTAGCCCCTCCCCCCTAAAAAAATCTCCAAAACAAAAATAATGGATAGGGACCAGGGGAGGAAGTTTGTAAAACAGAAAAGCTATTATAGGAAGTAGAAGTTTGACTTACGTCAACTCTTTGAACAACTTCTCAAATTATGAACCATCTTTTCTAGAACATGATGAAGGGCCACTTCTTTTTATTTTAGAAAATTTTCCTAGATTGAGTCATGGAACTGGGTTTGTTGATACCCTTCCTCAGTGTCTCAACGAGGGTGAGGGAGACTCGAGGCATTCACATCCCATCGCGGATATAATTATTTATACCTTTTGATTACCTAATGGCTACGAAAAGGTGATTCTAATCTTGATTAAATAAAAAAAACTAGTTTTTCTTTAACTGAAAGTAAGAGGCGACATTACAACTTAAAACGAAGAGAAATTACTCCGTGTATGAAATGGGTTGTCCCCTCTGCAATCCCTCCCTCTTTACGCTAAAGTTTTTAATTATTTTAAAAAGTAGAATTGTGGCAAAGAGTTGAACTTTAGCGTAAAGAGCGAGGGATTGCGGAGGGGACAACCCATTTCATATACGGAGTAATTTCTGTTCGTTTTAAGTTTTAATGTCGCTCCTTACTTTCAGTTAAAAAAAACTAGTTTTTTTATTTAATTTCTGAATGTTTTTGAATTGACGCATATTTGATTTTGGCTCTCCGCACATAAATTATTAAAATGAAATTTGCATATTAATTCTTTTTTGGCTAAATGGCTTTCTCTTAGTTTTGATCAGACGATTTTGAGAAATAAGGGGTGGGGAAGGAGGCCTAGTTGCCCTCCAATTTTTTGGTTACTTAAAAAGGCAACTAGAACTTCTAATTTTTAACGAACGTTTTTATTAGTAAAATTATATGTAACTTAAGAATTAACTTACGTAACAAACTGTTATATTCTTATATTTTTATTATGAATATGAGGGGGTTTGTCCCCTCGTTAATACCTCGCTCTTTACACTAAATCTTAATTTTTGTTTCAATTCTTTAGGAATGACCCCTGGATCAGAAAGGCCATAGAATAAATAGTTGAAATTACTAGAAATACTTTAGCATAAAGAGCGAGGTATTTATCTCCTCCTAAATACCTCACTCTTTATGCTAAAGTATTTTTAGAACCCCTTCTATGCGTAATAATCTCTGTTCGTTTTAGGTTTTAATGCTACTCTTTCCTTTCAATTGAAGAAACTTTTTCATGTTTATTTTTTCATTGTTTTTTTTTATAGTAATGCTAGAAAATCCCGCACCCTGTTCATTGAATTTCTCTTCCCCCATGACATATTCCTCCAAGGAAAGATCCTCCCACATATCCTCCTCACCTCAACCCAACCCCCAAACCAAAAAAATCCGCTGAAAACGTCTGGACACTTCCCAATAACCATTACTGTATGTAAACACTGGTCAAAGTTTGTAACTTGCAGCCCCTCCCCCAGGGACTCTGGGGGAGTAATTCATCCCCAAAGACATAGTTATTATGGTTTTCAACAACGCGGAACAAAATGGCTATCTCAAAATTTTGATCCGTTGACTTTGGGAAAAAATGAGCGTGGGAGGGGGCTCCAATTTTTTTGGTCACTTAAAGGGAACTAGAACTTTTCGTTTCCATTAGAATGAGCCCTCTTGCGACATTCTAGGACCACTTGGTCGATACGATGACCGCTGGGGAAAAAAATAAACACGCACCCGTGATCTGTCTTCTGGTAAAAAATACGAAATTCCACATTTTTGTAGATAGGAGCTTGATATTTTTGCTATAGGGTTCTCTGATACGCTGAATGCGATGGTGTGACATTTAGAGGGTTTTCACCCCCTATTTTCCAAAATAAGGCAAATTTTCTAAGGCTCGTAACTTTTGATGACAAAGACTAAATTTGATGAAACTTGTATATTTAAAACCAGCATGGAAATTCAATTCTTTTGATGTATCTTTTAGCATCAAAATTCCGGTTTTTTGAGTTTCGTTTATCGGGTCGCTCCTTAATACAGTTCGTTATCACGAACTACTTGATTTGCAGACTTGCCTTGCCATTCTTCCAAACTTTTTTTAACTGTGAAAAAACACCCTGAGCCTTGGCTATTCTACTTCCTACGTCTTCCACCCCTTCCACTGTATTTACTAATAAAACTACCAAGGTATGTAAAGCTGCCCACCTGATCAGTCTTTTCGTTACCCAACTTCACGTTTTCATCTTCCCTTATACCTAGCCTTAGTGACTTAGTCATCTTAACATTAGTTTTGAAACTATTCTAGCACCCTGAACTGACTAAACCTCTAGAACTTCATTCATTTTGCTCACACTTTCATCTAGGATGTTTAAATCACCACCACAATCTAGTTCCTGGAGAATTTTTCCTCGTCATTTGATTACGTGGTCTCCCATTGTCTTTCCTGTGCTCGTTAAGACAAAGCCCATCAAAATGATCCGTATAAAGGGGGAGTGAACACAACCCTGCTTAACTCCTGGTTTAATATAAAACCAGCTGCTAGCCTCATTTCCTACCCTAACCGCAACAATGTTATTCTCGTACATAGCACTAATCACTTTAATGTTTTTGCTGGTATACCATACAAGGCTAAGACTCTTCTATCAACAGAATCGAACGCTCATAATGGTTGTAGCGACAGCTGCAACCCAGTAAAGAGCGAATCACAGCCCATTGTAACCAAAAAATAAAAAACGGAGTTTGAAAAAACTGCCTAGTAAAAAAAATTTTCCATCTGACACTGAATCAGGAATGGTAGCTATTATTTCAGTTCGCCTTAAAAGCAAAAGTTTATTTCTAAAAAAAAATTATGGTGATTTCGAAAAAAGACCTCAAACCCCACAAAAATTGCGTCAGATCAAAATGAAATATATACCGTTGGAATGAACATGGTGGAAAACCTTGAACAGGGAAATTATAGTCTCCCTCCTTGAACAACAAATAAAGTCACTTTTTTACATCAACAGGCCTAGCGTAGTAGCATAATATTTGTAGGCATGAATATATAATGAGTCGGAGGTAATAGGCTTGGGACTGTCCGGTTCTAAGCCGGCTTAAGCGCTTCGGTGTAGACTTGAGAAGATATGTTGGTCCCCATCCTGCACTGGTATCCGGGATCACTGCTTTTCTTGAGGCCAAAATAATTTCAAAGATTTAAAGAACATGAAAATTGGAACTTGGAATGTTACGACGTTAAAAAATGACTATCGCATCGACATTTTGACTGACGAATTCAGACGGTTTGAACTGGATTTATTAGGAGTTTCAGAAACTCATATCCCAGGGGTAGGAAGCATGAAATTAGGTGACATAGAATTTGTTTACTCAGGAAGGAAGGATGGGGTACATAGACAGGGAGTAGGGCTCATGATGAATAAGGAAGCTGCTAAGTCTTGTTTAGGCTGGGAAGGTATTAATAATAGAATACTAATTGCTCATTTTATGACTAAAAAGTTTAGGGTATCAGTTATAGTAGTATATGCCCCCATTGAACCAACTGATGGAGATACTAGTGACTCAGATGAATTTTACTTACAGTTACAGGAGCAAATAGACAGGGTACCAGGTAGAAATATGGTGTTTTTGCTAGGAGATTTTAATGCCCAGGTTGGTAGAAATAGGGATAGATGGTATCCTAGCCTAGGTAATTTTGGTGTAGGAAAAGAAAACAGTAATGGCTATAGGCTTTTGCAATTTTGTAGGTATAACAACCTAGTTATAACCAATACGGTGTTTGGTCACAAAATGGCCCATAAGTTGACATGGTATTCACGTGATGGTAAGACAGCAAACCTTATTGATTATGTTATTGTAAACAGAAGACTAGCAGGATCAATACAAGATACTAGGGTGTATAGGAGTGCCGTTATTGATGTTAAAAGTAAAGATCACCATCTAGTAGTGTCTAAGGTTAATTTAAAGCTGAAATTTCGGAAGAGTAACTCCCTCCCGGGAAGTTATGATGTTGGTAGACTTCAGAATGAAAATTTGAGAAAAAAATTCCAGGAACAGTTGGTTACTAAACTTGAGGGTTTAAAATTTGACAATGTGGAAGATGGATGGAATAATTTCAGAAAAACAATTTGTGAAGTTGCTGATGGTGTCCTAGGGAAGAGTGCTAAGACAGCAACTAGGAATATTAGTGAAAAAGCTTTAGGTTTAATAGAGAGTAGAAGGGGTTTGTATAAGAATTATCTGAGCGATAGGTCGTATGAAAACAAAAGGAATGTAAAGAAAGTGGAGAAAGCATTAAAATATGAACTAAGGAGATGTGAAATGGAGGCGATGGATAAAATTGCTGAGGATCTGGAAGATGCGGCTAGACGGCATAATAGTAAAATATTATACTGGCATGTTAATAAATTGAAAGGGAGTAGCCGATCCGGACTAGTCCCAGTTAAAGATAGAAATGGGGTCACAATTAGTGATAAGGAAAAAGTTAAAGAAAGATGGGTGGAACATTTTGAGAATGTGCTAAACCGAGATACAGTTGCAGGAAAAGATATAGATGAAAATGAAAAAGTTTGTGATACCTTGGATGTGAAGGAAGATTTGTTTAGTGAGGAAGAATTAGCGACAGTACTAGAAGGATTAAAAAATAATAAGGCCCCAGGTGCTGATAGTATGATTAATGAGTTCCTTAAATATGGTGGCTCTGAGGTTAGGAATAAGCTACTGAAGATTATGAACATGATTTTTGAAAAAGGGGAAGTACCCAATGATTTTAGGAAAACCTTAATTAAACCACTGTATAAGAAAGGTGACAAGAGTGAATGTCGGAATTATCGAGGCATTAGTCTGGTCTCTGTAGGTAGCAAATTACTGAGTAATATGATACTTTTTAGACTGAGACATGCTGTAGACAAAGTTTTAAGGGAAGAACAATGCGGTTTTAGAAAAGGTAGAGGATGTGTCGACCATGTTTTCACTCTTAGGTTAATAATTGAGAAGTCCCTTCGTTGTCAAACACCTTTGGTCCTTAGTTTTATCGATTATGAGCAAGCTTTCGATTCTGTTGATAGAACAGCGTTAACAAAGGTCTTATCGTTATATGGTATACCAGAAAAATACATTAAAGTGATTTGCGCTATGTACGAGAATAATACTGCTGCGGTTAAGGTAGGAAATGAGGTTAGCAACTGGTTTTGTATTAAATCAGGAGTTAAGCAGGGTTGTGTTCTATCCCCCTTTATATGGATCATTTTGATGGACTTCGTCTTAAGGAGCACAGGAAAGGCAATTGGAGACCATGGAATCAAATGGGGAGGAAGAACGCTCCTGGACTTAGATTATGCTGATGATTTAAGCATATTAGATGAAAGTGTGAGCAAAATGAATGAATTTTTAGAGGTTTTACGAGTTCAGGGTGCTAAAATAGGCTTGAAAATTAATGTTAAGAAGACTAAGTCACTAAGGTTAGGAATAAGTGAAGATGAACAGGTGACCTTAGGTAACGAAAAGATTGATCAGGTTGGGAGCTTCAGTTACCTTGGTAGTATTATTAGTAAAGATGGTGGGAGCAGTGAAGATGTTAAAAGTAGAATAGCTAAAGCTCAGGGTGTTTTTTCACAGTTAAAAAAAGTTTGGAAGAATAGAAAGATAAGCCTACAAACCAAGATTAGAATATTGGAAGCTACAGTGATGACAGTGGTCAAATATGGCTCTGAAGCATGGACACTCCGAAAAGCAGATGAAAATTTACTAGATGTTTTCCAGAGAAATTGCCTACGGATTGTTCTGGGTACCCGGCTGACTGACCGTATTTCAAACAGTAGGTTGTACGAAAAGTGTGGTTCAATCCCGCTTTCTGGGGCTATAATGAAAGAAAGGTTGAGATGGCTAGGCCACGTTCTACGGATGAAGGATGACAGATTACCGAAGATTGTCCTTTTTGGCCAACCGTCTGGGGCTACACGGAAAGCAGGTCGTCCTTGTCTGGGTTGGGAGGATGTCATAAATAAGGATTTAAAGGAAATGGGAACTTCCTGGGAGGGTGTAAAGAGGGAGGCTTTAAATAGATTAGGTTGGAGGAGGAGCGTGCGTAGCTGTGTTGGCCTCAGGCGGCTTGGTGCTGCAGTGAGTTATTAGTAGTAGTAGTAGTAGTAATGGCTCATTCAAAAGCTATTTCTGATATATATGTGATTTTTATAAATTCAGCCATCTACAAGTGCCTTATGGCACTAAAATGGCACTTTTTGTGCCACTTCTTAAGGGGTAGCACTAGCAGGCTACAAGAACATCATAGACAGATCTTTTATGGCTCATATAAAAGATAATGATCAAATCTACGTCCTTCATATAAATTCCACCATCTGCAAGTTCCAAATGGCCCTAAAAATGGCGCTTTTGGTGCCACGTCTCAAGTGAAAAAGCTGGGGCTATTGGGCTGGCAGAACTTATGAGAGTAATGTTTAATGGTACATTTGAAAGCTATTGCTCATATATACATGCCTTTTTTTTACCAATTTTATCATTCGTAAGTGCAATATAGTACTGAAAACAACACTTTTCTTCAGCTACTTGTTCAGTAGAAAAGCTCCGAAGTGCAAAACAGGTACTATTGTAATTGTTATGTTCCAGAAAACTTAACTGGAGGTTTGCAAGAACCCCTTCCGTACACTCCTCCTCCCAGCCTCCTTAGTAAGTTTCATAAATCGTCTGCTCATCAGTAAGCTATTGAAGCATTAGCAGTCTACCACACCATCGTAGATAGATGTTTAATGGCTCAATCAAAAGCTATTGTTTATATTTACTAGGTTTTTACAAATTCTACCATCTATTAGATTTCACAGATTCCAATGTTGACTAGTTTCTGGGCAGACTTTGCAATGAACTCTTTGTGATGGTTGAAGCATTAGCTGCAATCAAACAGTTCGTGGTAACGAACTGTAGTAAGGAGCGACCCGGCTCAATAGTAACCCAAACTCTAAAAAATGGAATTTGGATACCAATGGTTACATCAAAAGAATCGCATTTTAATGCTTTTTTAAATATATAAGTGTCATCAAGATCAGTTATACCCATCAAAAGTTACGAGCCTGAGAAAATTTGCCTCATTTTAGAAAATAGGGGGAAACACCCCCTAAAAGTCATAAAATCTTAACGAAAATCATACCATAAGATTCAGCGTATCAGAGAACCTATTTGTAGAAGTTTCAAGCTCCTATCTACAAAAATGTAGAATTTCGCATTTTTTGCCAGAAGACACATCACGGATGCGTGTTTATTTGTTTGTTTTTTTTTTCCCAGGGGTGATCGTATCGACTGAATGGTCCTAGAATGTCGCGAGAGGACTCATTCTAACGAATATTAAAAATTCTAGTGCCCTTTTTAAGTGACCAAAAAAATTAGAGGGCACCTAGGCCCCCTCCCACACTCATTTTTTTCCAAAAGTCACAGGATCAAAATTCTGAGATAGACATTTTATTCACCATAGTTGAAAAACCTAATAACTACGTCTTTAAGGACGACTTACTTCCCCGTAGTCCCCGTGGGAGGGGCTGCAAGTTAAAAACTTTGACCTGTGTTTACATACAGTAATGGTTACTGGGAAGTGTACAGACGTTTTCAGGGGGATTTTTTGTTTAGGGGGGAGATTTGAGGGGGGGTTACAAGGGAGGGTATCTCCATGGAGAAACTTGTCATGGGGGAAGAGAATTTCAATGAAGGGGGCGCAGGATTTTCTAGCATTATTTGAAAAAACAATGAAAAAATAAATATGAAAAGTTTTTTCTACTGAAAGTAAGGAGCAGCATCAAAACTTAAAACGAACATAAATTATTGCGCATATGAGGGGCTTACCTCCTCTTTATACCTCAATCTTTACGCTAAAGTATTCTTAGTTATTTCAACTATTTATTCTATGGCCTTTGTGATTCAGAGCTCATTCTTAAGGAACTGGGACAAAATTTAAGCTTTAGGGTAGAGAGCGAGGTATCGGCGAGGGTTGAACCCCCTCATACACGCAATAAAAACATACGAATATAGAAGTTCGTTTCGTAAATTAATTCGTAAGTTACGTATATTTTTAACCAATGAAAACGTTTGTAAAAAATTAAAAGTTCTAGCTGCTTTTTTAAGTAATCAAAAACTTGGAGGTCAACTAGGCCTCCTCCCTCGCTCCTTTTTTCTCAAAATCTTCCGATTAATTGCAATTAATTAATTTGCAAATTTTGTTTTAATTATATATGTACCGAGAGCCAAGATCAAAACATGCATTAATTCAAAAACGTCCAGAAATTAAATAAAAAAAGTTTTTTTTTTAATGAAAGTAAGGAGCAACATTAAAACTTAAAACGAACAGAAATTACTTCGTATATGAAAGGGGCTTTTCCTCCTCAACGCCCCGCTCTTTACGCTAAAGTTTCTTACTGTTTTAAAAATAGAGTTAAGAGAAAGAGTCAAACTTTAGCGTAAAGAGCGAGGCGTTGAGGAGGAAAAGCCCCTTTCATATACGGAGTAATTTCTGTTCGTTTTAAGTTTTAATGTTGCTTCTTACTTTCATTTAAAAAAAACTTGTTTTTTTTATTTAATTCTAGTAAAGAGCGAGAAACAGCTCATAGTAACTAAAGTTAAAAATGTTAAAAAGGGTCTTTTTCAATTCTTTTTTGTAGGCCTAGTGGGTTACTTGAACATCATAGAGTTGCTTCAGAGCTCATTCAAAAGCTATTTCTAATACGTGCGTAGTTTATATAAATTCCACCGTCTGCAAGTGCCATACGGCACGAAAAAAGGCACTTTTTATGCTCTTTCTTGAGGGGTGGGGCTAGCGGGCTACCAGAACATTTTAGATAGATCATATAAAGAAGTTTGCTCATATCTACGTTTTTCTTATAGATTTCATCATCTGCCAGTTTCAAATGGCACTTTTGGTGCCATGTCTCAAGTGGAAAAGCTGGGGCTAGTGGGCTATCAGAACTTTTTAGAGTGATGTTTAATGGATCCTTTGAAAACTTTTGCTCATATCTACGTGCTTTTTATCAATTCTACCATTCGTAAGTGAGATATAGCACGGAAAACAATACTTTTGGTGCCACTTCTTAAGTGGAAAATCTTGGAAGCAGAAAACGGTATCACTGTAATGATTTAAATACGTTCTGAGACCATACTGGCTATGCATGACGTATGAAAACAAAGAAAGGAAATAATAAATGAAAAGAGAAAAAAAAAATAGGTGAAAAAAAGGATTTTATCAGCGAGAAGTAGCAAAATATGAAAAACAAGTCTTTTAATATTAAATTATTATAAATTGGGCTTAAGGAAATATCTCCGTGTCTCTATTTATAGCCAAATTTCTATTTATATGTTTTTTTTAATCTCAATTGCCTCTTTAAAAGATTGCGGTAGGCCATCTACGGTAGATATTAAAGTTGCCTCTTCAAAAAGAACTAAATGGTCAGGATTTTCGTATATATGCTGGGCCAGAGCTGAATCAAAGTTGTCATTTTTATTTTCCAATCTCAGGGACTTATCTATTGAAATTTTGTGTTCTTGCAATTGTTCCCCTAGTTGTTGATGGGTCCTTCCAATGTAAAATTTTCCACATGAACACGAGACACCACTACCTAGTATAGGGTCCGTTTTATCCTTTCCCGAGTTGAAAAAAAAGTTCAACTTTTTGTTCAGTTTTGAAAGAAACAGAGAGATTATGTTTTTTTTTTTTTTAATTTTTCCAAGTTTGTCGCTGAGTTTCGAGACGTATGGTAATGTAGTGAAAGTTTTTTTCTCAATTACCAGTGTAACTGAATCAAGGGGGACGGGCTCCCTATTTTCCTGTTTTATCTTTTTTAATCGTCTATCTATTATATTTTCAATGAGGTTGATTGGGTTGCCATTGCAGAATAGAATATCAAACAGTTCGTGGTAAGGAGCGACCCGGCTCAATAGTAACCAAAACTCTAAAAAATGGAATTTTGATACCAATAGCTACATCAAAAGAATCGCATTTTAATGCTGGTTTTAAATATATAAGTTTCATCAAGTTTAGTCTTACCCATCAAAAGTTACGAGCCTGAGAAAATTTGCGTTATTTTAGAAAATAGGGGGAAACGCCCCCTAAAAGTCATAGAATCTTAACGAAAATCACATCATCAGATTCAGCGTATCAGAGAAACCTACTGTAGAAGTTTCGAGCTCCTATCTACAAAAATGTGGAATTTTGCATTTTTTGCCAGAAGGCAGATCACGGATGCGTGTTTATTTTTTTTATTTTTTTTTTTTTTTTTTTTCCCAGGGGTGATCGTATCGACCCAGTTGTCCTAGAATGTTGCGAGAGGGCTCATTCTAACGGAAATGAAAAGTTCTAATGCCCTTTTTAAGTGACCAAAAAAATTGGAGGGCACCTAGGCCCCCTCCCACGCTAATTATTTTCCCAAAGTCAACGGATCAAAATTCTGAGATAGCCATTTTATTCAACGTAGTCGAAAAACCTTATAACTATGTCTTTGGGGATGACTTACTCCCCCACAGTCCCCGTGGGAGGGGCAACAAGTTACAAACTTTGACTTGTGCTTACACATAGTAATGGTTATTGGGAAGTATACAGGCGTTTTCAGGAGGATTTTTTTGGTTTGGGGGAGGGGTTGAGAAGAGGGGGATATGTTGGGGGAACTTTCCTTCGAGAATTTGTAATGGGAGAAGAAAATTTCCATGAAGGGAGAGCAGGATTTACTAGCATTATTTAAAAAAAAACAATTAAAAAATAAAAGTGAAAAAGCTTTTTCAGCTGGAAGTAAGGAACAGCAATAAAAGTTAAAACAAACAGAAATTATTACCCATATGAGGGGCTCACCTCCTTCTAATACCTCGCTCTTTACGCTAAAGTATTTTCAGTAATTTCAACTACTTATTCTCCGGCTTTTGTGATTCAGGGGGTCATTCTTAATGAATTGGGATAAAATTTAAGCTTTAGTGTAAAGAGCGAGGTACTGACGATGGGGCGAATCCCCTCATATATGTAATAAAAACATGACAATACAAAAGTTCTTTACGTAAGCTAATTTATAAGTTTCGTAAATCTTTTACCAATAAAAAGATTCGTAAAAAATTAAAAGTTCTAGTTGCCTTTATAATTAACCAAAAAATCGGGGGGCAACTAGGCTTCGTCCCCCGCTCTTTTTTTCTCAAAATCATTCGATCAAAATTATGAGAAAGCCATTGAGCCAAAAAAAAAAAAAAATATGCAAATTTCGTTTTGATTATTCCTCTGCGGAGAGCCAAAATCAAAACATGCATTGATTCAAAAACGTTCAGAAATTAAATAAAAAAACAAGTTTTTTTAACTGAAAGTAAGGAGCGACATTAAAACTTAAAACGCACAGAAATTACTCCGTATATGAAAGAGGCTGCTTCCTCATCAACGCCCCGCTCTTTACGCTAAAGTTTTTTACTGTTTTAAAAAGAAGAATTGAGAGAAAGAGTCAAACTTTAGCGTAAAGAGCGGGGCGTTGATGAGGAAGCAGCCTCTTTCATATACGAAGTAATTTCTGTGCGTTTTAAGTTTTAATGTCGCTCCTTACTTTCAGTTGAAAAAAACTTGTTTTTTTTTATTTAATCTTTAACATAATCTAACTCGGATTTTACATGATTACGTGAACATATTTTTAGAGCCCTGTCGATTAAAAAAATTACTACCCCTCTTTTTACACAGGGAGGGTGATTTGACGAGAAATGTAGATACCGATCATTATGGGTCGGCTTTCTATATGTAGAAAAATCAAGGCTAGGAATATTTTTTATAATTAAAACATCCAAGAAAGGGAGCTCTCCTGAATCTTCCAGTTCTATTTTAAATTGAAGATTCGAATCAAAGAATTCAAATGCGCCAAAAAATCTTTTATAGAGTCCAGACCATGTTCCCAAACAGCAAGAATATCATCAACGATACGAAACCAGAGAGAGTGTTTTAAGGGGAAACTATTCAAAGAAGACTGTTCTATGAAATCCATGTAAAAATTTGCCAAAAAAAGGAGACAAACAGTGCCCATGGGTAGGCCCTTGACCTGAAGGGAAAATTTTTCTCGAAACATAAAATATAAAGAGAACTTGTTGCAAAGACATACAAACGTCATTATTGTTTCAATTTCCAAGGTTTTATAATCTGACCAAGTAGAATTTTCCTCTAATTTTCTTTGTAAGGCCTGTTCACATTTATGGACATAGCATGAAGTGTACATGGAAATTGCATCAAAACTAGATAAGATAGTTTTTTCTGTTATACTATGATTTTTCAGCTTCTCAACAAGATCTATGGAATTTTTATAAAGATTTCTGTGTTGTTAGAAGAGACTTGGGTAGACCATAAAATTTTGGGGCTGAACAACCTTTTGGGTAAAATTTTCTGTACATTTGAGGGGTGATTAGTCTATTGTCTTTTAAAATTTCTAATCCTTTTCTCAACTCCTTGGTGTATTTATCTGTGGGATCAGTTTTTATTTCTTTATAAGTATTTTTATCCAATAAAAGGGTATTTATTTTATTTTGATAATCTAAAGAATCCATAATCACAACTGTGTTTCCTTTGTCCGCTCTTGTAATTACTGTATTTTTATCTTTTTTCAAATTTTGGAGGATTTTTATTTCTTCCTTTGATTGAGTTGTAAGCGACAATGACGGCTTATAATCAAGAATACTCTTTACTATTTCTCCTCTTAGTAGGTCTGGATTTTCACCTTCACCATGAGAGCTAAAAATACCGGACTCCACACTCGTAATAACTTCTGATATATTTACGTGTGTCTGAGCCATTGCAAATTTAGGTCCTTTTGAAAGAATACTTAGCTCCTTGGGTGTGAAAACCTTGGAGGATAGATTTTCCAAAGGAGAGCCAGGACAAAACCTAGGAAGGAAAATCCGTGTTTGATGAAAATATTGAAATTCGAGTTTTGAGAATTTTTCTGATAAGCGAGTTTTCGCTAAATTAAAAACGTTTCAGGAAGAACTTTGTGAGATATTTAAAATTTGGAGAAAATCCGGAACGAATAAAGTCTGATGTAATAAAGATTTGAAATTAGATATTTTATTACTAAGGACATATCTTTTGAGTCTGTGGTCTTTTATAATATGTGTTAGAGTATTAGACTGTGTTAGAGTATATTAAATTATTATAAATTGGGCTTAAGGAAATATCTCTCGTGTCTCTATTTATAGCCAAAGTTCTACTTATATGTTTTTTTTTTTATCTCAATTGCCTCATTAAAAGATTGCGGTAGGCCGTATAATTTAATATTAAAAGACTCTGTGAATATTTTCGCCCAGTCTTAATTTAAGACAACCTGTCCGTATATCTAATGAAAACCGAAATTGTAGATAGGCAAAATCTGTTGCAAGGCAAGGGATAATACTTATTCAATCTAATTGGTAACTTCTCTTTCATTGATTTCAAGTTGGTTTTTGTTGTTTGATTCAGTGTCTTTTTTCCTCTCGTGCAGTTCACTTAAAAAGGTTAGATTTTGCTGTTGTTTATTGTTTGTTTCTTTTTTTTTCCTCTTTTTTCTGAGCACTGAGGACGACTTGGCGGAGTTCCTTGTCGAAATTAAATAAAAAAACAAGTTTTTTAACTGAAAGTAAGGAGCGACATTAAAACTTAAAACGAACAGAAATTACTTCGTATATGAAAGGGGCTGGTCCCTCCTCAACGCCCCGCTCTTTACGCTAAAGTTTGACACTTTCTCTCAACTCTACTTTTTAAAACAGTAAAAAACTTTAGCGCAAAAGAGAGGGGGGTTGAGGAGGGACCAGCCCCTTTCATATACGAAGTAATTTCTGTTCGTTTTAAGTTTTAATGTCGCTCCTTACTTTCAGTTAAAGAAACTTGTTTTTTTCTGAACGTTTTTGAATTAATGGTTGTTTTGATTTTGGCTCTCCGCAGATGAATAATTAAAACGAAATTTGCATATTTTTTTGGGGGGGGGCTAAATGGCTTTCTCATAGTTTTGATCGAATGATTTTGGGAAAAAATGAGCGGTGGAGGAGGCCTAGTCCCCCCCCCCAGTTTTTTGGTTACTTAAAAAGGCAACTAGAACATTAAATTTTTTTACTAACGTTCTTATTAGTAAAAGATACACGTAACTTATGAATTAGCTTACGTAACGAACTTTTGTATTCGTATGTTTTTACTACGTATATGAGGGGTTTACCCCCTCAGCAGTACCTCGCTCTTTACAACAAAGCTCAAGTTTTGTCCCAATTCCTTAAGAATGACCCCTGAATCACAAAGGCCGTAGAATAAATAGTTGAAATTACTAAAAATACTTTAGCGTAAAGAGTGAGGTATTGAGGAGGGGACGAATCCCCTCATATTCGTAGTTATTTTTGTTCGTTTTAATGCTGATCCTTACTTTCAGATGAAAAAACTTTTTCATATTTATTTTTTATTGTTTTATTTAAATAATGCTAGAAAATCCTGCGCTCCCTTCATGAAAATTGTCTTCCCCCATGACAAATTACTCCATGGAAAGTTCCCCCAACATATCCCCTTCTTCTCAAAAACTCCTCCCCCCCCCCAACCAAAAAATCCCTCTGGAAACGTCTGTACACTTCCCAATAACCATTACTATATGGAAGCACAGGTCAAAGTTTGTAACTTGTAGCCCCTCCCACGGGGACTTTGGGGGAGTAAGTCGTCCTCAAAGACATAATTATAAGGTTGTTCGACTATGCTGAATAAAATGGCTATCTCAGAATTTTTATCCGATGGCTTTGGGAAAGTGATTAGCGTGGGAGGGGGCCTAGGTGCCCTCCAATTTTTTTGGTCACTTAAAAAGGGCACTAGAACTTTTTATTTCCGTTAGAATGAGCCCTCTTGCAACATTCTAGGACCACTGGGTCGATGCGATCACCCCTGGGAAAAACAAAAAAAAAAACAAGGAAACAAATAAACACGCATCCGTGATCTGCCTTCTGGCAAAAAATATAAAATTCCACATTTTTGTAGATAGAAGCTTGAAACTTCTACAAAATGGCTCTCTGATACGCTGAATCTGATGGTGTGATTTTCGTTAATATTCTATGACTTTTAGGGGTAGTTCCCCCTATTTTCTAAAATAAGGCAAATTTTCTCAGGCTCGTTCATCGGTAAGACTAAACTTATTTAAACTTATATATTTAAGATCAGCATTAAAATGCGATTCCTTTGATGTAGCTATTGCTAACAAAATTCCGTTTTTTAGAGTTTTGGCTACTATTGAGCCGGGTCGCTCCTTGCTACAGTTCGTTTCCACTAACTGTTTGATATTTGCTTGTTTTTCTTATTTTGCTACTGGCTGATAAAATCCTCATTTTTCACCTATTTGTTTTTTTTTCTCTTTTCATTTATTATTTCCTTTCTTTGTCTTCTTACTGTAATAATTATGGTCCAAAACCCTTGACTGGAGGTTTGCGAGAAAACCTCCCGAAAACTCCTCCTCCATACCCCCTTAACAAGCTACGCAATTAAATTCCTACAAGCACCAAGATAATAAATTATATTATTAGAGGCATGGTCCTGTTAGTACAGCGATGGCCTTCAAATTAGATTATCATGCGTTCGGTTCCTGCTTGGATTTTTTTCAATCATAGATTGCCCCTTCTTATGATTACTTTTCAGACAATCCACTATTTTTGCTGTGATGCAACTCAAGCATATACCAATGTGATGCACTCAAGCATATACCAGGAAGGCTCATTTTAAACCTATTACTCATATCTCCGTGCTTTTTATCAATTTTGCCATCCAAAAGTGTCGTGTAGCACTAAAAACGGCACTTTTGGGACTATTTCTTAAGTGGAAGAGTTTGAAAGTATAAAACAGTACCATTGCAATAATTATGGTCCAAAGCCTTTAACTGGACGTTTATAACTCCCCCTCCAGATCCTCTTAGTAAGTTTCGTAAATCACCTACTCTTCTTAAAAGTAAAAGATTATTGTGAAAATAAATTAATTAAGATTAAAAACTAAAAATCTACTAAAAATTAAGCTTGAATGACCAACAGTTTTGAATTGAACCTTCAAACTTCACTCTGCGATTAAGTCTGTGTGCTAGTTCTAACGGCGGTAATTTAGAGGAAGAACGTCCTTGCCCCTTAGGATTTTTGCTCCTGCCGAGGTTTTGAAAAACACCCTTGTTTGGTCATTTCATTGGAAAAGGCACGTTTTTCATTCAAAAAAAAAAAAAATGGGGGAAACAACCGAAAGTGCACTTTGTGGGAATGTGCTATCAAGTGAAACTTATAAAAGACGATTAGGTATAACTATAAGCTTTTAAATGAGTCCTTATATAGTTCTCTTTTGTTACAGTAGCCTTCTAGTTTCTGTTAGTCAGTAGGTGATTTGTAAAGCCCTGTCTTCCTTATGGTTTTTTCAGACGAATTCAGCCGAGTAAAAACACCTTTTTGCTCACCGAAAAACAAACGTTCCTGAAAAACATGTTTTGTTAAGTATGGATACTGAACTTTATGTCGTTTTCGTTCTGAAAAGGACATGTCATGTCTAGTTTATACACAAGTTTGAAGTAAAGCCATTTTGATAGTATTAGGACTACAGACTAGCTTTAGAATTCGTATCATAGCTTTAAATTCACTGTTGTATAGAGAAAAATAACTGGATTTCCAGAACTCATATTATGTCTTATTTGATCTTCATTTCAAGTAATACTAAAGCATATTTCTTACAATTTAAGACTGTATATTACTCACTATTGGTATTATAGCTGGTAAGACCAAAATGTTACCTGATAAATCAACCTAATATTTCCGTATACTGTTCAATTATTACATGGTTATTATAAAAATATTCAATTTTACGCTTATGTTTTTAAGATAAGTTTAAATATATATACTGGAAGTTACTGATGGCGCAACTGGTGTAAGACTATGAAAAGCTTTATAGATTCGTTTATTGTTGTCAGGCTACATACTCAATTTTGACTCTCAGATCAATACTCCTGTTTTTTACGCTTGACCTTTGTGTTTTCAGTAAAGCACTAGTTTTCTGTAATCCTAAAAGTATAGAGAAACATAATTAGCTGGTTTATTTGCACTAGTTTTACTGATATAGATTAGATATGCTATGAAGTAATAATTTTTGCACGTTTTAAGTTTCAACTTCGCTCTTTACTTCCCTCAGGATTTTTTTTTCTAATTAATAATCTATAAAACTGAGGACGAAAGGTGTTGGACAACTCGGACACATCTCAATTATTAACCTAAGAGTAAAAATTTCTAAAACCCCACCTTTTCTAAAACCGCACTGTTCTTCTCTTAAAACTATGTCTACAGCATCTCTTAGCCTAAAAAGTATCGTGTTACTCAATTAATTTGTTATCCGCAAAGACCAGACTAATGCCTTGATAATTACCACACTCGGTCTTAGCACCTTTGTTACACAGTGGTCTAATTGAAGTTTTCCTAAAATCGTTAGGTACTTCCCGTTTTTCAAAAATCATATTCATAATCTTCAGTAACTTATTTCTAACCTAGACGCCATCATATTGAAGAAACTCATTTACTACATTATCTGCACCTGGAACCTTTTTTAGTCCTTTTAAGTATTGTCGCTAATTCTTCCTCACAAAACAAATCTTACTTCACACCCAAGGTATGACAAACTTTTTCATTTTCCTCTATATCTTTACCTGTAACTGTATCTCGGTTTAGCACATTCTCAAAATGTTCTGCCCATCTTCAAAAAAAATTGTTGAAAATATACGACAAATCGAAAGACTAAAAATTTTATGAAGAGACATGAGTTTCAAGCCTGCTCTCTGGGGCTTCCTAAACCCCCTCCTGGCTGCAGTTTACATTGTTAGGAGGTTTGGAGTTCACCCCCTTGCCAGAAAATATTTTGAAAACAAAATAGGGGTGCTTAGACTGAATAATGGCTTTATAACCACCATTTTTATCATTTAAAGCGCCCTTTCCTGCCACCATGAGAACCGCCAAGATATTACCGAGGGAGGAACAAGCGCTACCAGAAGCTTTGTTTTTAGTAAGACTTAAGACATTTTTTTAGTTTTTCTATTCTTATTTTTTTAACGTATTCTCATTTGTAAGAAGGGCCATTGTCCAATCCGGAGACACCGTTCATGCCCGCCCCCACATCTAAATCCCATGCTCTGTTCCTGATTGTTGCATACCACCCGTCCGAAATCGAAACTCATTCCCTGCACAAACCATGCAAAAAAGTACTTGTCATCTTCTGATTTTGGACAGCCGACCTAGGTATCGAACCTTTGAAATAATAAAAGTACCTCGGAATAATTGTTGAAATTACCCAAATACGCATAGGGAATATGAATATATACCGGTGAATATTCAAATTCCCTATATCTATCTACGTCATAGACGTGATCAAAGAAATAATCTTTATATAAGGGACATTTTTGCCATGCATTGTTCAACGTTCCTGAAAAACATGTTTTGTTAAGTATGGATATTGAACTTGATGTCGTTTTCGTTCTGAAAAGGACATGTCATGTCTAGTTTATACACAAGTTTGAAGTCGGAATACCTCGGAATAATTGTTGAAATTACCCGAATACGCATAGGGAATATGAATATATACCGGTGAATATTCAAATTCCCTATATCTATCTACGTCATAGACGTGATCAAAGAAATAATCTTTATATAAGGGACATTTTTGCCATGCATTGTTCAACCATCAGCATTAAATGAAGGTGTTCTTTTATAACTTTTGAATAGTGCTTGGAAAGATTTCAAAGTGTCACATCTAAATCGCAAATTTCTTGAAGGGGTAAGTTTAAACTAATTTATTGTTTTATTGTGACTTTTATTAGTTTTGATTTAAATCCTATTGTAGGCTCATGCTGAGGGAGGACTTCAAGTTTGTGCCACCCTCCAAGAAAAAATGTGGACTTTTCCTCAAATTCTCCTCCCCCCTCCTTCGTCCCCGGAAGAAATTATTCATACAAACCTGTCAAAAAGTAAAAGTAATCTTTGCCAAGTTCCAGAACGGGGACATATTTAGAGTAGGTGTTCACTCCCAGAGCCCCCTGTCCCCCAACAAACTATTTTATTAAGATATTTGGAATTTTGTCCTCATCGGGAATAAATTCATCGTGGGCATTTATTTCACAGACAATAATGTCTGGAAAACAATCGCCTGTTGTATAAGCTGACCCCATACACCTGGTATTTCTTCAATAGCATGGATTTGTATTAGATATAATAATGTTTTGCAATTAAAGAATTCCAAACAAAATAACTGTGGATGCCACAAATCAAACAGTTCGTGGTAACGAACTGTAGTAAGGAGCGACCCGGCTCAATAGTAACCAAAACTCTAAAAAATAGAATTTTGATACCAATAGCTACATCAAAATAATCGCATTTTAATGCTGATTTTAAATATATATGTTTCATCAAGTTTGATCTTACTCATCAAAAGTTACAAACCTGAGAAAATTTGCCTTATTTTAGAAAATAGGGGGAACTACCCCTAAAAGTCATAGAAGTTTAAAGAAAATCACACCGTCAGATTCAGCGTATCAGAGAACCCTGTTGTAGAAGTTTCAAGCTCCTATCTACAAAAATGTGGTGTTTTGTATTTTTTGCCAGAAGGCAAAAAATACATGGATGCGTGTTTATTTGTTTGTTTGTTTTTTTTGTTTTTTTTTTTCCAGGGGTGATCGTTTCGACCCAGAGGTCCTAGAATCTTGCAAGAGGGCTCATTCTAACAGAAATGAAAAGTTCTAGTGCCCTTTTTCAGTGACCAAAAAAATTGAAGGGCACCTAGGCCCCCTCCCACGCTAATTATTTTCCCAAAGTCACCGGATCAAAATTCTGAGATAGCCATTTTATTTGGCGTAGTTGAAAAACCTTAAAACAATGTCTTTGGGGACGACTTACTCCCCGCAGTCCCCGTGGGAGGGGCCACAAGTTACAAGCTTACATATAATAATGGTTATTTGGAAGTGTACAGACGTTTTTTAGGTCGAGATTTTTAGGTCGGGGGGGGGGTTGAGAAGGTGGGGATATGTTGGGGGAATTTTCCTTGGAGGAATTTGTCATGGGGGAAGAAAAGTTTCGTCCGCAGGATTTTCTATCATTATTTAAAAAAACAATGAAAAAATAAATATGAAAGTTTTTTCAACTGAAAGTAAGGAGAAGCATTAAAACTTAAAACGAACAGAAATTATTACGCATAGGATGGGCTCACCTCCTCCTAATACCTCGCTCTTTACGCTAAAGCATTTTTAGTAATTTCAACTATTTATTTTACGGCTTTTGTGATTCAGGGGTTATTCTTAAGAAATTGGGACACAGTTTAAGCTTTAGTGTAAAGAGCGAGGTACTGACGAGGGGGTGAACCCCTTCATATACGTAATAAAAACATGAGAATACAGAAGTTCGTTACGTAAGCTAATTTGTAAGTTACGTATATCATTTACTAATAAAAACATTGGTAAAAAACTAAAAGTTCTAGTTGCCTTTTTAAGTAACCGAAAAATCGGAGGGCAACTAGGCCTCCTCCCCCCTCCTTTTTTTTCTCATAATCATTCGATCAAAACCACGAGAAAGCCAATTAGCAAAAAAAATAAATATGGAAATTTCGTTTTAATTATTCATCTGCGGAGAGCCAAAATTAAAACATGCATTGATTCAAAAACGTTCAGAAATTAAATATAAAAAAACAAGTTTTTTAACGGAAAATAAGGAGCGACATTAAAACTTATAACGGACAGAAATTACCTCGTATATGAAAGGGGCTGCTTCCTCATCAACGCCCCGCTCTTTACGCTAAAGTTTTTTACTGTTTTAAAAAGTAGAGTTAAGAGAAAGAGTCAAACTTTAGCGTAAAGAGCGGGGCGTTGATGAGGAAGCAGCCCCTTTCATATACGAAGTAATTTCTGTTCGTTTTAAGTTTTAATGTCGTTCCTTACTTTCCGTTAAAAAACTTGTTTTTTTTATTTATCAAACAGTTCGTGGTAACGAACTGTAGTAAGGAGCGACCCGGCTCAATAGTAAACGAAACTCTAAATAACAGAATTTTGATGCTAAAATATACATTAAAAGAATCGGATTTTCATGCTGATTTTAAATATATAAGTTTGATCAAATTTGGTCTTTGCCAACAAAAGCTACGAGCCTGAGAAAATTTGTCTTATTTTAGAAAATAGGGGAAAACACCCCCTAAAAGTTCACACCATTACATTCACATTCCACCGAAAATCACACCATCGCATTCAGCGTATCAGAGAATTCTATAGCAAAATTTTCAAGCTCCTATCTACAAAAATGTGGAATTTCGTATTTTTTGCCAGAAGACAAATCCCCACAGTCCCTGGGGGAGGGGCTGCAAGTTACAAACTTCGACCAGTGTTTACATATAATAATGGTTATTGGGAAGTGTACAGTTGTTTTCAGGGGATTTTTTTTTGTTTTGGGGGTGGGGTTGAGGGGAGGGGGCTATGTGGGAGGATCTTTCCTTGGAGAAATATGTCATGGGGGAACAGAAATTCAATGAAAAGGGCGCAGGATTTTCTAAAATTACTATAAAAAAAAACAATGAAAAAATAAACATGGAAAGATTCATTCAATTGAAAGTAAGGAGTACCATTGAAACTTAAAACGAACAGAGATTATTACGCATATGAGGGGTTCTAAAAATACTTTAGCATAAAGAGCGAGGTATTTAGGAGGAGATAAATACCTTGCTCTTTATGCTATAGCATTTTTAGTAATTTCAACTATTTATTCTACGGCCTTTCTGATTCAGGGGTCATTCTTAAATAATCGGCACAAAACTTATGATTTAGTGTAAAGAGCGAGGTATTAACGAGGGTACAAACCCCCTCATATACATAATAAAAATTTAAGAATATAAAACTTTGTTACGTAAGTTAATTCTTAAGTTACGTATATTTTTTACCAATAAAAAAATTCGTTAAAAATTAAAATTTATAGTTGCCTTTTTGTGTAACCGAAAAATTGCATGGCAACTAGGCCTCCTTCCCCATCCCATATTTCTCAAAATCGTCTGATAAGAACTAAGAGAAAGCCATTTAGCCAAAAAAGGAATTAAAATGTAAATTTCATTTTAATAATTTATGTGTGGAGAGCCAAAATCCAACATGCATTAATTCAAAAACGTTCAGAAATTACATAAAAAAACCTAGTTTTTCGAACTGTAAGTAAGGAGCGACATTAATACTTAAAACGAACAGAAATTGCTCCGTATATGAAATGGGTTGTCCCCTCCGCAATCCTTCGCTCTTTACGCTAAAGTTTGACTCTTTACCACAATTCTACTTTTTGAAACAATTAAAAGCTTTAGCATAAAGAGCGAGGGGTTGCGGAGGGGACAACCCATTTCATATACGGAGTAATTTCTATTCGTTTTAAGTTTTAATGTCGCTCCTTACTTTCAGTTAGAAAAACTAGTTTTTTTTATGTAATTACTCCAAAGAACGACTTTTTAAAAGTTTGTGTCCGGGAACAAATACTAAAATATAAAATTTTTGTTTCTTTTAGGATCCGCAATTATTTTCCGTATGTTTGCAAAATTCATTTCTATTTTTTAGTCTTCTTTGGCTTAAATCATCGATCAGTTAAGAAATGAAACACAAATCCAACAAGTGTGCATAGGGGAGGGGCTCCTGGTCTGTGCTCCTCAATTACAAGTCTTGATGCTTTAATGGTTTTTTCTTTATTTCTGTATACTTTCCCTATTTTTTCACTTTATTAGTTGTAATTCTTCCAAAATAATGGCTCCCCAAAAAAAGTTTCTTTGTGCACATGATTGCTTAGGTCTATCATGTCCACTCGTTTCTTGGGGTCGTAATTATGCTCAATTTTAGGAAGAAGGTCTCCAATTTGGCTTCCAAACAGGGCAGTCACATCTAATGCCCTGCTCGATATAAAGTTGCAGTGCAAATTTAGGCCAACAGCTCATTTATGGTAACTCTGATGGTTGCACAAAGCTGAGACTGCTGAGACAGTGAAGCAGTGGTTAACCCACAAGAGGCTATCAGAGGCTCATACCCATCCTTATCGGTTAGTTTAGATACGGAACATAGATCCATGCAAGTGTGCAGGGGCTTCTGGTCTTTAATCTCTAATTTGAAATTTTTACAATTTTAACGATTTTTTATGTGTAATTTCCCTATTTTTCCGTTTTTGAGATTGTAATCTTTCTAAGATATTGCCCCACCCCCCCTCCTCCCAAAAAATATATATTTGGCGCGGATACTTGCTCAGACCCGATCCTTCATGTCTTTCATGTCCACCCGATCCTTATGGTTATAAGTGCGCAATGTTCAAAGAAGAAGGTCCCCAATTTAGCTGCCACACACACAAGTCAAATGTAACACAATACTTAATATAAAGTAGCATGGTAAAACATACCAACAGCTTATTCAAGCAAACGGTGGGGGTTATACAGAACTGAAACTGTTAAAGAAAACGGAAAAGTGGTAAAGCCACAAGGAGACAATCGGGGGTCAATATCCCCCTCCTTGAAATTTGAATTGTATACAAAAGTAAATTCCTTTTGCTTAATTAGTTTGGTCAGAATACCCCTTCACCAGCTGCACACGCCAGGTTTTATTCTTGAGGCGGGGCCTGATAAAATGCAAAATATGTAAATTGAATGTAGTGTTTAGAGAAAATTGGCGAATAGCTGCAACGATGCGATATTTTTCCGTCCAGAACCGAAAACCCTTCCTGTGTGCTTGCTTCCCCAATATCCTCCCAAAATGAACTATTGATTCCACCACCGGGTAAGCATGTCTGCAAAGATGCCCCAGGATATGGCGACCCCGCAAATATTTTACAAAGATTGGGGGGGGGGAGAAATTGGATTGAAAAAAAACTTATTGAGGAAGATTTGTTTTTAGTCAAAGAAGAGAAATATAGCTATCTAAAAATGAGATACACATATTAATTATAGCTTAAATCAGGCAAGCGTCCAGGGCTGTGCTTCCTCTTTTTCCGATAATCTCAGGGGTTTTCCCTTGTCCCCATGATTCCTAAGTGGGGTACAAGTCCTACCGGTGGGGCAGGACGATTTTTTGGTGTGTCATTGGCAGGAGTTAACCCATCTGGTAATTATACTTTAGAGCCTTAAATTTGAAAAAAAAAATCATGTGAATGACGTCAATTTCAAATGCGTTTAAAGAGCAAAAAAAGATCTATTACATTATTGCAATGACCTTATATACTACATAAAAGGTGTTGTATTAAGACAATATTTTTCATTAGTATAAAATATGCCGAGAGCACGACCCAAAAAAAGCTGCCGGCTTTGAATAGCAAAATTTAAATATTACGAAGGGGCATCATGATTTTAGAAATGAGTAGTTGGGGCAGGGCCCATAATTAGCTGGAACCACTGCTTTAACCCCTTGTTATACCAATATAGTTGTCTTTTGATGAATACGACCGGTCCCCTTTAATTCCCATGTACGTAGCTGTTTGCAAAACAAAAGCGATTTTAGAGCAAAGCTATATGCTCATGCGGGAAGCAGGTTTCGAAATATTTGGCAGCTTTCTCATGACGTATTCAACAACGTTGTGAGTTATAATAATAATTTTTACTAGCCGTGTAATTACTGTGGGGTTTCCCCGCAAACATTCATATATGGGTAACCTATAGACACAAATAGTGGCATTCGGTAGTAATTGCTCAAGTCTGCCGGAACAGATGAACTTGGAAGAAACACGACAAGGGAAAAAATTTGGCTTTGGTGATTATTTATGTTCTTGATTCCATTCAGGGGGGACTACCCGAAATCTAGTTTTAGGTAATTTTTGGAATATAAATATTGTTTTCATTCAGGTTTTTAATTTAGTGGATGCCATTAAACGCTGATGACCTTTAATTTAAAGCGGTAGTTTGTCTTTTTGAAAAAATTCCCTGAACATTTTACTGATGGTGCTATTTTAAACAGGGCGTTTCTTTAAAACTAGATATGTTGAACCTGAAACGCTGTTAGATCTCAGTGTATAACTTGAGATTTGAGACGCAGTATTTAAGCTTGCCACTACAAATTTTTAGGTCATTGATGTCATTAGACCCTGATCACCTTGGCAGGGAATTTTACCTGCTTAAAAAACTACCCAAAAATTTAGCAATGTTACTATTTAAAATAGGGCGATTCAAAACTATATTTGTCAGGTTTTAAACGCCATTGGACCTGATTGTGTGACTTTAGATTTGATGCGTAGTATTTAAGTTGTGAAAATGCACTTGGAAATTTAATTTTCAGTTTTTCAAAACCAGGTATATCTTTCAAATCTTATTTTTTCATATTTTTAGCGTCATAAAATTCTATAGTATAGTTTTGGTTCATGGCAACGGGCCGGAACACTATCCATGTTATTATAAATAATGCGTGACACTCAGAATGTTCTGTCTGAGTTCAAAGCTGAAGGATTTCTCATACAATAATATCTAAATATGACGGGTTACTATTAAAATATTACTGGTCGCAAAATAGCTAGTGTAGAGCAATGAACCAAGAGGTGGGGGTGCGAACCAACACGTACAAAATTTTTCAGAGGGTGACACGAAGCGAGAAAAAAACAAGAAGACAGGGGGGTCGCCTCTAAAATTTATTTCAACAGAAGAGCGAGCTCCGATTAGTTAAGTTAAGTTTATTTTATTTATTAATTATTAATATCTTATTATTTATTAATTAATAATAATATTATTTGTTATTATAATAATAAATTTATTATTATTTATTAATAATAATATTTTATTATTTAAGATTATTTTTGTTAAGACATTGAGAAATCTGTTCGAAAGTCTGGGGTAGAGTGTGTTCGGGATTAAGAAGTGGAATTTGTTTTTAATAAGGTTTAGTGTGCTATTGTAGAATCCTCAGGATGTCCTGACGAAGATTTGTTGAAAAAAATATTTACTCAGAAATTAGAACCACCCCGATACAATTTGCCAATCCTAATACAATACCAGACTTCAGAGCTGAAGGAAGTGAAGGACCGCTGAATTTTGAGGACCTGAAGGATGTTAGACAATGGCCCATAAAATCTCCGTATATAGTGATATCGAAGGTATCGATATCGAACAGTTCGTGGTAACAAACTGTAACTGAGGAGCAACTCGGCTCAATAGTAATTGAAAAAAGAATCTCTATACTAATGGATATATCAAAAGAATTGGATTTTTACGCTGATTTTAAATATATAAGTTTCATAGGTTTAGTCTTACCCATCTAAGGTTACGAGCCTGAGAAAATTTGCCTGATTTTCGAAAAAGGGGGGACAAACCCCTATACAAGCTCCTATCTGCAAAAAATGGAATTTTGTATTTTTTGCCAGAAGAGAGATCACGGATGCGTCTTCATCAACCTTTTTTTGTTTTTTGTTTCTTTTCCCCAGGGGTGACCGTATTGACTAAGTGGGCCTAGAATATCGGGGAGGGCTCATTCAAACGGAAAGTTCTAGTGCCCTTTTAAGTGACTAAAAACATTGGAGGGCAACTAGGCCTCCTTCCACGCCACTTTTTTCCCGAATTCTTTCGATCAAAATTCTGAGGTGGGCCAAAACTATGTCTTCGGACATAACATGACCCGTCACAGCCCCTAGTTATAATATTTGCCTTTTGTTTATCTATAGCATATGTCATTGGGAAGTATGCATACATTTTTTGGGTGGGGATGGGAGGAAGAATTTTCCGCTAGTGGGATTTGCACGGGGAGAATTTTCAATGGGGAGGGAAGTTTCAAGGGGGGTAAATTTATGTTTTATATTGCCAGAATTCTTATACGAAATTCCTTTATATGTCTTACTTTCTCTTTACTGACTCAATTTTACACGTGGAGGTGTTAAGGGCAGTTCTTGGGGGTAAATTTTCACCAGGTTTGAATTTTCCAGAGGATATTTCCATGGGGAGGGGTATTTTTCCGTGGGGTGGAGCCAGATTTCCTCGCAATATTTAAAAACCGTCAGAAATTGAGTTAAAAAAAACGATTTTTTTCAACTGAAAGTAAGGAGCAACATTAAAACTTAAAACGAACAGAATTATTACGTTTATGGAGTGGGAGGGTTGCCCCCCCCCCTCAACACTTTGCTCTTTACACTAATGTTGAAGTTTTGTCCCAATTTCTTAAAAACGACTCTTGAGACACAAGGGTTGTTTAATTACAACAATAAGTGACTTTTTCAAAAACGTCAAAAATCTTAAACGTGAAGTGTGAGGCTGTTGAGGATTGGCAACCCCCCTCATATACCTAATAATTTTTGTTCGTTTTATGTTGCTCCTTACTTTCAGTTGAAAAACTCGTTTTATTATTTGATCATCTTTAATGTATCAAATCCTCTTAACCAGCTAATTCCAACTTGACCTTTCTCTTAGTGCATCCTCTTTCAGGCAAAAACTTACAAGAAAATTTTCTCCAGAAGTACACAATGACGACTACGATAAAGGCAGTAACTTTATTCACAATAATAGCAGCGTATTGCAATTTGACATGCCATGCTAGAAACGCCAATGCAGCTCAAAATGACAATGGAATTGATCAGCTTTTACACAGGTAAGTGAAGCTTAATACCAACAGTTTGGATTTCACTGATTAACAGTATCGTTTCTATGATCGTAAAGAGGGTTATAACCCTTTCAGTGGTCCAACAAACGACTACATTGTTCTCATTTTGGTCTCAGAAAATTTCAACTATTTGAGGTTGCCGTAGCATTTTTATTTTACACCCTAGCAGATTCCGAATTCCTTTTTATTGCTCTTATAGGAGTTCCCTAATATGAGTAAAAACAAATTTTAATCAAAATTTTAATCCAGCATGAACAAAAAATAATCAGGTCGATTGTGTTGCTACTATTAGGCTACTATTTTTTTAATTTGGAATGACACTTATGGTATAACTGGTCAAAAATTTTGTTGGGAAAGGGGAAGAAAAAACCATATTACGAAGCTACGAAATTACGAAACCATATTACAAAAAACCATATGACAACGGTGTTTTTTTATGAAATGATTTACAATTCAAATTTCGTATCTTAGTGAAACCGTCGTAAAATTGGTGCAGTTGTAGTAAAATTGCCAAAACATCGAGCCATAATTTTAGAAATTCAATTTGAGGGTCACTAAGAAATTTTGAACATTTTTTTTAAGTTGGGGCTTCGTCTCTTTATCCCTTGTGCCTAGGTATGAAAGATACAGGTCTGCATACGCTTGCATAGCCCAGCTCTAGTTCAAGCACAAGAGTCCCCCTCTAGAGGCAATAAATCAACCTCGGACGATCTAAAATCTGAATTAGTTGAATTTTCGTCACTTGTTCTTTAGGATTGATGCTCTTAGGATTGATGACTATGGAATAAACTAGATTGGGAATCATAAAAACCCAGATCGTGGCAAGATCTGGGTCTTAGAGTTTCGTCAAGAATTCTTATATTAGTACTTTATAACAAAATATTCAGCAGATAAAGCCGTTGTGCGTGAAACTACCATTGCATTCAGAAAATAAGTGGGTTTTTTTCTTATACGTAAGTGGGGCTTTCATCTAGTTAATGGTGTTTGAAATGAATTTGCTAAAATATTTTTTTGCTTTATTCAGTCGTAGATACAGTTGATGGTATTTGCCCGGGGCTGTTTAGACAAACAATTTCTTACAAAGCTATGCTTCTCGTGTTCTTTTATTAAAACACCAAAAACAAGAAGAACAATAGGGTTTTTTTTTAAGACAGTGGGAAACAAATTAGAATGAATACTTCAGCCCTATGTCCAAGGGCCGTCCTCAGCAATACAAATAGGAAAAAACAACTTACAAGAGGATAAAATCAATAAAACTAAAATGAACAGTTTTTCAAAACAGTCCCAGCATCCTTAACTCAGCCAAGTTCAACCACGACTGATAAATAAATTGTTACGCAACGAGGCAATTCATTGAAATGAAAGAATATGATTTAAAAACAGGTTTTTAATGCCAGCCTAGCTTTTTTCGCTGCTGATCTTATAGGTCTATTTGTGACAGGTTCTGTGTTAATTTCTATTGGTTTTTTATAATATTTCGTAAGGTAATTTTTAATTAAATTTGTGTATAAAGCATTCAGCGAATATTCTCCTAAATCCCTATTTAAGGAAATATTATTACTAATCTTAAGTCAACTACTAAGGCCACTAGTTTAAGGAACCGTATCCAGAGGGCAGCTATCTGGTTTGATACCCCTCCCCTCGAAATATTTCTCCGACTTGTAAAAAAATCCTGGTAAAAGGACCCATATTTGAGATTTTTGGACAAAGTCTACACGAAGTAAACTCCCTTCGTCTCTATTCTTTTGGTACTCCCCCAAACAAAAAGCATTTTGGTAGCCCTCTCCTTCGAACCGAAATTCTTGCTATGTTACTAAGATTGCTGCATAAAAAAGCAAATGGACTGATTAATTTCTATCAGTGATAATTCAATGAAACTTATAATTAGAAATGAATAAGAAGTATAGACCTATAGTAGCTTGAATTCCAGTGATTTTATTTAATTGGTTAAGTAATGGGTACTGTAAAATAGATATCAATCATGCTTCATAATAGTGGCTTTTTGTATATTTTTTTTAATTACTTTTCCAAAAAAAATTCAAAGAAAAGCAGAAAAAGACATTAAAACTTAAAAAATAACAGATAGATTTATGGGTGAATATGGGAATTCCTAGACGAAAAAAAAACTAAAAGGAATAATCAATCCAAACTTATCAAAGTAAATAATCAATCAAACGAAGAGATCTCCTTAGGCACTAACTAATGTTTGTTGGTACAGAATGACATAAAAATATCACTTTGTTGATATACAATCTCTTTTTTAACTTAAAAAGAGCACTAGATAGTGATTTTTTCCAAACGAGTCCTCTCCCAATATTCTACGACCCATGGTTTAGTTCAATCATCCCTAGGATGAAAAAAAAGAAGAAGAAAAAAGGAGATGCATCATTTCATTGCGTGATTTGCCGATTTGTTCAAGAGGGGGACCGTAATTGTCTTACATAAAGTTTTCGACCATGGTGATTCCAATTGTGGGCTTTTGATTTCAATTAGACAGTATTCTTGCTTGGTTTTAGGTTCATTTCCAAAGCTCGCATAAATTTGATTTCGCAATAGGATTTACTATTATTAATCTATTCCTTAATCAACTTTTTCTTATTAGTGGGGCAGTTTTTTTTAAAAAACATGTTTTCAATAGTCCCCAACATGTTTATTATTGGCTGTGGTTTGCTCTTTACTGGGCTGCAGCTATCACTGCAACCATGATTGGTCGTGTTCGGATAAAATGATATCATTTTTACTTGTTGTTAGATAGTCTATCATCCATCCATCCTAGGGCAGAATAAAGGTAGATAGACATGGAATAACGGTAATTCAAATAGTCTATGAATTTCTATGAGCCATTTGAAGACAATTGGAAACCCCAAATGAAAGTTTTCAAAGATTTATGACAAACCATGTCCACAGGACTTAGAAGAAAATTGGGCAACTGAGATTCTTCTCATGATACGAGCTTTTTTTACTGGGAAATCCTACTGGAATTGCAATGGGGATGATCGAGGTTTTTAGGTTGACTCATGACGGACATTATCCACTGGACTTGTATGCAAAACGGTGGACTGAATTTGCATGGACACACAGAGACTCTAAGTCTCTGACAAAGACTATATGACAAAGTTTTTAATGACTATTTTTCTATAATACTAGATGTAGGCCCAAAAGAAAGTTGTCGAGTGATCTCGTATTACATATTTAAAGCCAGGACAAAAAAAAAATAATATGTGCGTATAAAATATAAGAAATAATAAAGGTTAAAAAAATAATGAAAAATAAAGGCTAAAAAATTAGATGACCCTTTCAGAGTAACGATGAAAGAGTTACCCTTTCACCATTACTCTGAAAGGGTCATCTTATTTTAGTTTTGTTGTTGTTTAAAAGTTTGGTTTTTTAAATCTTTATCGGTATTATTTTGCACTGAGGGAGGTCTTGACTGAAATATTTGCGTAGTTTTTTTTTCCACTGACTGTTGTTAACCTCGTTCTCTCTTCTTCGCAATTTTTTGTTTTGCTTTGATATATATATATATATATATATATATATATATATATATATATATATATATATATATATATATATATATATATACAAATATATTTTTAATGAACTCATTTTAGACTGCGGGACGCCCAAGAAAAACTGCGAAGTCACCATCACTCACATCGTCACAGTCGACATGGTTATGGAAAGGAGTTACATGAAGGTTCTGACAGCAGAAAAGCTAAAGGTTTGTTCATGGACATTTTTTGCTGTTCATTGAAGTGAACCCTTTTTTTTAATTTTTATTCAAAAAAAAACTTCCCCTAGATTATAGAACAACTGAAAAATTGATTTAGAGAAGCAACGTCAGGTAATAATGAGCTATCAAATCCCACTCAACAAGCATGTCAGAAAAGAGTAGAGTTTTTGTGGTTTCAGAATGTCCTTAAAAGATTCAGAAAAGCGACATCTTTTGTATAGCTCTAAATGTAATATAGAGGGGTAAAGGGAAATGTAGAACCTCCCTCCCCCTGGTCAGTCAGGCTGGAAAGAATGACTTAAAGTTGCTTTAGAAATGACTATTAGCCATTAGAGATTTTTTCGGAGGGTTGAAGCAGAAGCTTCATACAGAGTTAGATAGAAAAGTAGCATTTGCCAGTTTAATACCTGTCCCGGAACTTTTTTTCAAGAATTTTTTTTATGATTACATCTACCAGAAAGGGTTGTCAAATCTCAACCAGTGTGATCTGACGTAACCTCTGGTGTCCTGGTTGTGTCTTTTGACAGTTTGCATCTGATCTAGCTATCAGGATATCTACCAGAAGGGGCCATTATGCATATTTGCCAGATGACCTTATTTTTTCTGTCTCAGCTAACTTTCAATGATTAAGTAGTAATTCTTTGTGTAGCTGATTAGAAATTCTCTCTGCCGATTCTGCTGATGAATGAGTCAATGTATTTATAACCCATTAATAACACAAAGGCGTGGCGATGGAGTATCAAAAAGTAGAAAAAAGGAAAAGAAAGACACATTCAAAAATAGGAACAAATATATACAAAACAAAAAGACGAATAAACAAGACTTTTCAAAAAGAGTAAACCACTCCAAGGGTGACAAACCTCTTTTGACGGCAAGTTTACATATAAATTATCCAGCTGTACAATCGGGTCGAGAACTCCGTAATATTGTTTCAGTACGGTGTTACGAGACTCGAGACCATATCGGAACACTCAAAAGCAACTTCGCATAGCGAAAAAATAGCTTTCTTATCTGCTTCTTATCACTTTCATTCTGAATAACTGTGAACGGAGCTGAGTACAAATCATATACATATATAGTACATACATAAAGTAATATTGATGAAAATACAGACTCTCTTATTTTTTCATATCTACACATTTTTTTACTATTTCTTTGTTACGGGGCATTGAAGTTGTTAAAATGTAATGCCGTGATGAATTTCTAGTTGTAGTAATAGTTTCTATTATTCGGTAGAATTGAAATCAGTTGGCTTTAAATGTTGACAAAATCATTTCACGAAGCCCAAGACGTGCAATATTTCCTTTTGGTAACACTACTTACGACTATGCATTTATGGGAATCTAAAATATTCATATCTGAAAGTATATTTTGAAAAAGTACATGGTGAAACGTGTTACCACTAGTTCAGACATACTCCATTTTTGCGGGAAACCACAAAAGTCTTGCAGATTACATGCAATTTTATCGGTCACAACCATGAACTTAAGGAACTTATCTCTTCGTTTATAGACGTAATATTCTTGTTTTTTGACGTAAGCCGTCCTGGCCGAATGGGTTGTTGCGCTGGATTCGGGATCCCTTGTCTGAGAGGACGCGGGTTCGAATCTTGGTGTGCCCAATTTTTCAGTTTGGGACGGGGGTAAGCGGCGTGACTATGTAAGCTTAGTCAGAGTCGATTCAGCTCTAAATGGGTACCTGGAGAAATCTGTGGAAGGTAAACAGGAAGGGTGTGCGAAAGCCCAGGATGGCTGGCCCCCAACCCCCCATTGTACTTCCTGGCTGAAGGGCCAAGAAACGGAGATCAGCATCGCCGGTACGGACTGTAAAGTCTAATGCCGTATTAAGGTAAACACCTTTTTTACCTTAATATTCTCGTTGTATTTAACTGTCAGAATAAGCAAAGAAAATTGTTTTTGTTTAAATATTCTATAGGGTTTCAAGACTCGTTTTTTCATCATAAAACAGTTTTAAGACTTTTTCAATACGATATTTTACCAGCCCTTACGCGAAAAACACATCTGAGAGAACGTGCTCATGAATCAAATGAATAGCTGATTGTCCAGTTGTTTACTATGATCTGTAAATTGCCATTCTCTGACTGATTTCTATTAATAAAAGAAGCTCAACAGCAGAGGTGGATTGAAACTCATTTTCTTTAAGATACGGTATAGATAGTTATGATTTTTCCGCGTTGTACTTTTGATTTTTAAGCGTTTTTATGCCTTTTTTGGCAAAAAATACGTTGTTTAAACTGCGCTTTTCCACATATCACGTGATGTGTCAAGTAAGGATTGTCCAGAGTCGTATAATTTTCGCTTGTTCTGCAGTTTCGTCTCCTTTTGACAAAAATTACAAGACGTTAGAAATAAACAAAATAAATGACCCATGGAGAACGCTTAAATGTCTGTTGGAACATATAGCATACTAAGGTCTTTGGCTGAGGTAGATTTTAATGCGTCAGAACAAAAATAGTGTAGGATTAATTTTTAATTGTTTTTTATAGCTCAGCTGAAAATAATTGCAGTTTCACCCACTAAGATTGTTGAATAAATCTATATTCAATTCAATTTTTCAGCACTCTGCCATGCTAGAAGTTTGCAAAAATGTGGCACCATTATTACCGATAAAATTGAAAATGACGATACCCTTACAAGAGAAGAAAAATGTGGTATAAGACAGGTAAGATTACGGTACGTTTTTCGAAGGGGATTAGAGGGCTGAAATCTCGTCTGTCTCCAAAGAAAAATCTTGTGTTACGTGAATATTCTATATGCTACAGGGAAATTTGATGTTCCGCTAAATAATCTTTTGATGAACATGGGTTAAACCATGGATGCACCTAAGAATTTATTTAAGGGGGTGGCTTAAAAAACAGCAGAATCCCGAGGAGGGTTTTTTACTTACTTTATACACATTTAGAGTCAAAAGAGTGATCCAACTCACAATAATTACATGAATACGAACAGTAAAAGCGCGATTTTGCAGTATTTGAGCATTCCTGTTTTCAAAAACAAAGTAGACCATTAAATAAACAAAACGCTAATATTCTTATACTTTTTAGGACAATTTTTTTAACACGGAAGCTTTTGCGAAATGGGACCTATCCTTTTAACTCACCTGAGTGGCACAGTAGATTTATTTATGATAGACAAAATCTTTAATATCCATTCTACGACCACTGGTTCGGTACTGCCCCTCCTGGTGAAAAAAGGGACCGTATCACTGATTCCCACGCTCAAGTTTTGGGACTGTAATTCTCTTATATGGGGTTTTGGCTATTGTGATGCCAATGCTACTGATTGAATTTCGACCCGCCACCATTTTTTAGGGAAATCAGGCTGTTCTTCGAAATTCCAATAATTTTTTTTTGCATTAAACATTTACTATCAAAAGTAACCAAAATAACGGTGGCCATTCCTGATTTACCTTCAAATGACGCTTCTTCCTCACTTCACATTTCTTTTTCAGAACACATTTTTTAAGTTTCGGCTACTATGGGCTAGATCTCAATCTTCGCTAGGTTGCATCTCATGTTTTAACTATGATTTGGTAGTGTCTTCTAACCTTAGTCCTGAGGACAGAAAATTTTTAAACTGTAGATCATCATTAAAGTGCAAATACTGACGGTAATAGTGTATAAATCGTCAACTTTAGCTAGAGATGACTCAAGCTGAATTTTTTTTATATTAGCTGAAATTTCAGTCCTGGTCATTTTTGAAGCGCAAATAATGATTTCATTCACCAAAGAGTTCGTGGCAACGAACTGTAAGCAAGGACCGACCCGGATCAATAGTAACCGAAATTCTAAAAAACGGAATTCTTATGCAAATAGATACACTAAAAGAATCAGATTCTTATGCTGATTTTATGCTGATATGTTTCAATCAAGTTTATTCCTACTCATCAAAGGTTATGACCCTGACAAAATTTGTCTTATTTAAAAAAAAGGGCAAAATGCCCCCTAAAAGTGACAGAATCTTAAAGAAAGTCATACCACCAGATTCAGCATATCAGAGAACCCTATTGTAAAGGTTTCAAGCTCCTATTTGCAAAAATGTGGAATTTTGTAATTCTTGCCAGAAGAAAGATTACAGGTGCTTGTTTATTTTTTGTTTTTAGTTTCTTTGTTTTTTTCCAGGGGTGATCGTATCGACCCAGTGGTCCTAAAATTTTGCGAGAGGGCTCATTCGAATGGAATGATTTTTCAACATTCTACGCTTGAATTCTAGTGTGTTAGTTGATTCCACTACTTCTGGTGGCAGGTGATTTCCCTTTTCAGTAACCCTACAAAAACTGTCGTATTTTGTTTTTTAATTTAATGAGATGAACTTTATCTCGATGTTGCGATTGTTGCAGGAGGGTAGAATAAAAAAATTAACAATCTAGCTGAACACCTAAATCCTTCTAATAGTTCTATAAGCATCAGTTAAATCCGTGGGGTAATCGAGTAGGGCATAATTTTTTCTTGATCTTAAAAGAATTCAGAAAAATATTATTTTGTTATTGTTCCTTAACCTTAAATTTATTCAAAATAAAAACAATAGGAGCAAATTCAAGAACTAATACAACAGTAAAAAAAAAACTATAGAGCGCTGAAAAATTCAGCATCCAGACACCCCCTCCCAAAAAAATCCCCCTAAAAACCTCCCTGAGGAAAATCCTTCTAATAAATCCCCGCGGGAGGGGGGAATTCAGCCAGGAGCTTTGTTTTCAGTGATTTTAAATGGTAATATTTCCCTTTTTCAATTTATATTTAATATTTCAATCTATTTAAAAAATGTATTTTAGTATCAGAGAAACCTATTTTAGAGATTGCAGAACTTCAGAAAGATCAAAAGTCACGCAGAATTTCAATCCATATGAACGACAATGCCCCTTTCTGTTATTTGTACATAAAAACTATGACTGCTCTCAATACTATTTATGTTGCACTAGTTAAATGTGATGGTTATAAACTAAAACCCTTTCTATGTGCTAAAAGAAAGCAAAATATTTTTTAATGTAAAATCATTTTTATAGATCCAACTTTAATGAGTTTTGTATGGATCCGAGGACGAAGGGGGGGGGGGCAATACACAGTGCCTTAGGCTGCAAAGTGAAGTTAGTTACTATTTAAATTACTAGAGGAATATCCCCCATTTCCTTCTCCCCCTTGCCGACATCCATGGACTAGATGGACACTATACAAGGTACTAACAAATTAATCCAAATGGCATTTTTAAACGTTTTATAACACATTCAATTTGAAATTAATAATTTTTAATTTTGGTTTCCTTACGTTTTTCAGTTATTTGTGAGATGCATGATAAAAAGCAAAAGGACAGCTTGCGAAAACCTTTCAGCTGATGAATTTGATCCAGATCAGGTCGAAAGATTGAAGAAAAGTGTAGCCGAAATGATGTTCTCCTTGCGGGGATGTATTCCTGGTGTATAACAATTTGTGCTTTTTTGTTAACCATGGGGCGGAGGGATTAGGAAGACAGAGCTATAGCTGCAAGAACTTTAAAAAAAAATGTTTGTAAATATGAGCTTTATAGTAATCAGGGGAATTTCCCTTTCAAATATATTGAAACCAGGATTAGAAATGAAATGGTTCATTTTGACTGAGATAGTGGAAACCGGCAAGTGCTTTGTAACCAAGACTTATTACTTTTACCAGGGCAACGATCTTGGGCCAACTTTGCAACCAGAGTGGCAGGAGTAACAGCCTTGGAAATCTGGAAGACATTTAGAACAACATGTCAAAAGCGAAAAGTCAGAAATATTCCTACCTTAGTAAAAAGAAAGCTCCTGGTAGTACTTGTTAGTTTGTGACAGTAATTAGGAAGTTGATGGTAGTATTATTCTTCAATATGGCGTGGTTGAATAAAGGAGAAAGTGAAGATACAGGCAGTAATTTCCTTCCATTTTTGGTCCCAATCAGAAGGCAATATTCCGCTACTCCTTTTTTCTAACCCACCCAAACTCTTTAGGGTCAGTGCATTAAGGCCCACTAAAGGCATATGGACATTTTCCAACTCAGTTACTACGCAAACTAAGCCAGACATACATGGAACCACCAATAATTATTTTGGGAGGGGAATATTTTACCTCTGGTTTATTTTATTTATATTAGCTTTTAGTTATAAGCATATGAAATTTTAATAAAAGTACTTTTTATTTTGATTGGGTTTATACAAGTTTATGCTTTTTCTTTTCAGAATAAAACCATTGTGAAGTAGTTGGAATTTTCTCAGAAATATTAGTTTCTCACCATATTGCCGACATATATTGTTTGACACTTTAGGGACATAATAGCAGCGTCCATAAGTCTTCTGGAAAATAATTTAATGTGACCACTTTTTTTCATCGCAGTTTTATCTTTGTTTCACCAACACTCAAATTCAAACCCGTGAATAACTCATAAAGGTCACTCACAAAGTTTGCAAAGTTGTTTCACCAACACTATAAAAGAATATAGAATAATATACAAAAAAAAATATTGCATTGTAATAAAATAATAACTAAAATGATGTTAAAAACAAATGGTTGTTGTTACTGAATACACTAACTGATTAGGCTGAAACTAGCGACAAATATTTTCGCTAAAATACTGAAAGGAATGGTTCTAGGGAACGTAAGAGGTTATGATTATAATGAATAATAAAGTATAAATAATAACAAATAGCTAAGAAAGAGAGATTTAAGGGGGAGTTGACCTATTCCTGGCCTTCTAAAAAGGTGAATGAGCAATGCAAGTAGCTTTTATTTTATTATAAACTAAATTTTCACCTTAGGGTTGGGTGAAGACCCAACCCGTGAATAACTCACAAAGGTCACTCGCAAAGTTTGCAAAGTTCACATTATATTTCAGGGATTTTCGTTACGTTTTAATCATAAAGTTTCTATGAATATCACTGTCTGAATATTTTACATTCTTATTATGTTTTCCAATTATAAATACCTTAGTAATTATGAAGCAGGTTGTTTCATTTCTGTGAAAAAAATTTCATATGCCCATTTGGAGGCATTTTCTAACTGATTTCCATAGGTAAGATCTTAAGGGTATGGATGACGAAGTAAAGGATGTAAAAAATAGTAAGTAGTAAATTCAGAGAACATGTGATTCTTAAAAACACAATAGTTAAGTTAGAACTAGTGGCGTCAATTTACGAGAATATGGGGGAGGGGGCGAAAAGTATTTTCCTGAGTATAGAGAGGGGGCAATATCTTTGTTTTTCAGCGAAAATACCAAATAAAAGAAGTTTTTCAATGAAAATAACAAATAAAAATTCATTCAAAATTTAGGGGGTAAATGCCCTCATTATAGCTCCCAATTGGTACCACTGGTTGAAAATTGTTCTTGCTGCAGGGATAACGTCCAGTCAACGAGAGAAAAGCATGATGGACAGGCTAACTCATTTTCTCAAGACCCTGACTAAAAAATCTTGCTCTAGTTAAAAACGTGATTGTTCCTTTCGCCATCAAGGGACTCAGTGATAAGATTAGAAAGGCAAAATTCCATACTATACTGTACAAAAGTACTGAGAGAACTACGTCAAAGCTTTCAGGGATTATTTTTCATTATTTTTGCTTCAGTTTTGGTGTATTCAAGGAGGTTTTTCATCTTTTCCTCGAGTTTCATGATGTCAGTTTTTAATGACCAGGGATACTAATTTATAAGGTACTCAATCATCGATGCGTTCCTTACTCAAATATAATTGGCTTGGATTCAGACGGTGTAAGATCAATGTAAGGCAAACAGAAAGTCTTAGCCGATTTAATCATAGACGATTTGCTCTGGCTTGTCATATTTTGTCATGTTTTCATTCTATTCTTTTCATTTTTTTTTCTTTTCTATTATTTTCATTTTTTATTCTATTCTATTCATTTTCATTCTATTCTTCTATCACCTGCAAAAAATTTATTGTCTTTCTTTTGTAGTTAGTTAGGCAGATTTGGGTAATTGTGTCGCCAGTGTGAAAATTGGAGATGACGTTCCTTCCTAACAATATTTGTTAGGACAAGAGGCTGCAATGGATTGAATTCAAAAACTGCCCCTGATCTTACACATCTGAAAGATCAATTCCTGTCCCTAATTTCTGTGAAATCGTGAATAACCTCATAAGGAAGGCAAGACAGTCGAAAAACTATTCTTTGCGCTGTCAAATAGATTACGTTGGTAATCTGTTAAATAAAATAAATTGAAAGAAAAAACTGTTTCCAGGAAAAAGTCTCAAAGAAAAGTAGAGCTACATTAAACAGAACATGAGCAAAAACAGAGTCAACTGAACTATCACTTTCTGTCCCCAATTCCTGTTAAATCTTGAATAACCTTGTAAGGAAGGCAAGACAATAGAAAGACTATTCTTTATGTGTTAACTATGCTCTCAAATAAATCAAGTTGGTAGTCCATTTAATCAAATTAATTGAAAGTAAAACTGTTTCCACAAAAGAAGTCTCAGAGAAAAGTAAAGAGCTGTATTAAACCACGAATGAGCAAAAATAAAGTCTAAGAACACTTCAACCTTAAAACAAACATAAATCACCATCAATAGATAAACAAAATTGGAAACGAACAGAAATTACAATGAATCATCAAGTCAAACTTAAAACGAACAGAAAATGACTCAAACAGAAAAAGGGCTAACGTCCCCTAAACCTTCTAAAGACATGAAGGTCAGTACTGAAAATATATTTATTTGAGCAGTGTGTTTCTATTTGTCATAAAATGAAAACATTTTTTAAAAACAAAATAAATGAAAAAATGTCCACAAAAAAATCAAGATCACAGGTAGCGCAATAGCACTCCCTAAATAAAGAGCGATTTGGTTCTAAGGCGTTATTTATCTCTTTTTTTCACCAGGCCCGAAGACATACAATCAAAATGTTTAGATAGCTATTTTGTTCAAAATATTTTGTCAGAAGTCGAAAAAACTATGTCTTCGATGGTGACATGACTCCCAAACCCCACTGGGACAAAGAATGTAAGCTATACATGTTGCCTATTGTTTGCATACAGGGTTTTTAATTGGGAAGAGGGGGAGGGGCATATTTGATCCTGGGTCTCCAAAAAATCTAAATGGTATTAATGTGAAACTTTTAGGGAATGTTGAGGGGGGTGTACTATTACCACTACTACTACTATTATTGAACAAAATTAAAAGAGTTAAAGGGAATTCAGGTTGCCAAAATGGTTTCTATACAATATCTCCAGAACAGAAAAGGGTATTCCGTTGGAACTTGCCAAGAAAGCTGATGGGGATGTAAAACTATCTCAAAAGGTGCTATATTTTAAATGCCCCCCCTCAGTAATGACGAAAATTCTAGATAGCCGTTTGTTCAAAATAGTCAAAAGGTTTAATAACGATGCATTCAGGGATAATATGACCGCCACATCCCCTCGCGCAAGTGTTTTAAACTATGCAGTTTCCCCGTTCTTTAAGTACAGGATTTGTTATTTGATTAATTTAAAAACTTTTCCACGAAATAGGCTTTTCAAAGAAAAGTAAAGAGCGTCGTCAAGCCAAGAATAAGCAAAATAAAGTCAAATAATCTTTCAACCGTAAAACTACCACAAATCACGATCAATAAATAAATGACACTCAAACGAACAGAAAGTACATTAAATAGCAAAGTCAAACTCAAAACGAGCAAAAAAAACATGAGTAGGGCTGATAACCCCCATGGCTTCCCAAGACCAAAACACAATTTGCACTTTACTGCAAAGCACAGGGTTTATTATTTGATTAATTTAAAAAACTTTTTCCACAAAACGAGCTTCTCAAAGAAAATTAAAGAGCACCACTAAGCCAAGAATGAGCAAAATAAAGTCAAATAATCTTCCAATCGTAAATCTACCACAAATCACTACCAATAAATAAATGAAACTCAAAACGAACAGAAATTACAATAAATAGCCAAGTCAAACTCAAAAGAGCAAAAATTAACATGGGTAGGGCTGATAACCCCCATGCCTTCTCAGGACCAAAACACAACTTGCGCTTTACTGGAAAAAAAAACAAAAAAAATAAAAAAGCAAATGGCCGTGGATTGTCAGTTTAATTGACATATACTGATATTTATTCCTTAAAAGTTTTCATAACTTTTTATTTATTAAAGTAAGAAAACTGAAGACATTTGACACGTATTTTGTTTTCAGTAAAGCGCAAATTGTGTTCTGGTCTTGAGAAGGCATGGGGGTTATCAGCCCTACTAATATTAATTTTAGCTCGTTTTGAGTTTCGCATGGCTATTTAGTGCAATTTCTGTTCGTTTTGAGTTTCATTTATTTATTGATAGTGAATTGTAGTATTTTTACGATTGGAAGATTATCTGACTTTATTTTTGCTCATTCTTAGATTAATGGAGCTCTTTAATTTTCTTTGAAAAGCTTGTTTCGTGAAAACAGTTTTTTAAATTATTCAAATAATAAATCCTGTACTTAAAGAACGGAAAAGTTGCATAGTTCAAAAAAATTGCATGAGGGGTTGTGGGGGTCATGCTATCCCTGGATCCATAGTTATTAAACCTTTTGACTATTTTGAAAAAACGGCTATCATGGATCTTCATCATTACTGGGGGGGCATATAAAACATAGCACTTTTAGATATAGTTTTACATCCCCATTAAGTTTCCCGGCAAGTTCCAACTGAATACCCTTTTCTGTCCCGTTTTATAAATTAATTTCTGTTCGTTTTTTATTTACTTAGTTTTTTCATGGAAAAAATAATATTCTATATCTTTTCAGTTTTTCAAACAGTTCGTGGTAACGAACTGTAATAAGGAGCGACCAGGCTCAATAGTTACCGAAACTTTAAAAAACGGAATTTTGATATCAATATACATCAAAAGAATCGGAGCTTCAGATGATTTTAAATATATAAGTTTCAACAAATCTTACCCAGGTGATCGTATTGACCCAGTGGTCCTAGAGTGTCGCAGAAGGGTTCATTTGAAAAGAAATTAAAAGTTCTAGTGCCCTTTTTAAGTGACCCAAGAAATTAGAGGTCAACTAGGCTTCCTCCCACGCTCTTTTGTTTCCAAAGTCAGAGGATCTTTCCATGGAGGAAATTATCATAGGCGAAAAATATTTCCATGAAGGGGGCGCTGTATTTTCCTGCGTTATTTAAAAAACTGAGAAATTAATTAAAAAAGTAAGTTTTTTATCTTAAAGTAAGGAACAAAATTAAAACTTAAAACGAACAGAAATTATAACTTATATGAGGGGGTTCGTCCCCTACTCAATGCCTCGCTCTTTACGCTAAAATATTTTTAGTAACTTTAAAGAGCCATTTATTCTAATTAAACGGCCTTTGTGATTTAGGGGTCATTCTTAAGGAATTAAAACAAAATTCAAACTACAGGGTAAAGAGCGAGGTATTGACGAGGGGGCGAACCCCCTCATGTACGTAATAAAAATATATACGAATATAGAAGTTCACTACCTAAGTTAATTTGTAAGTTACACATATTTATTACTGATAAAAACGTTCATATATAAAATTGAAAGTTCTAGTGGCCTTTTTAAGTAACCAAAAATATTGAAAGGCAACTAGGCCCCCTTCCTCGCCCCTTTTTTTCTCAGAATCGTCCAATCTAAACTTGAAGAAAGCCATTTAGCCAAAAAAATTAAAACTAATATGCAAATTTCGTTTTAATTATTCATGTATGGTGAGCCAAAATCAAAACCTGCATTAATTCAAAAACGTTCAGAAATTAAATAAAAAAAAATAAGTTTTTTCAACTGAAAGTAAGCATCACATTAAAACATACAGAGAACAGAAATTATTACTTATATAAAGGGGTTCATCCCCTCCACAACACCTCCCTCTTTACGCTAAAGTATTTTTAGTAATTTGAAAAGAGCTATTTATTCTAATTAAACTGTCTTTGTGATTTAGTGGCATTCTTAAGGAATTGGAACAAAATTCGAACTTTAGTATGAAGAACAAAGTATTGACGAGGGGGCGAACCCTCTTATATACGTAATAATAGAAGTATACGAATATAGAAGTTCGCTACATAAGTTAATTTGTAAGTTATGTTTAATTATTACCAATAAAACCGTTCGTAAATAAAATTAAAGTCCTAGTGGCCTTTTTAAGTAAGCAAAAAATGGAGGGCAACTAGGTGCCCTCCCCAACCCTTTTTTCTCAAAATCGCCCGATCAAAACTTTGAGAAACCCATTTAGCCAGAAACAGTAAAACTAACATACAAATTTCGTTTTATTTATTAATGTACGGTGAGTCAAAATTAAAACCTGCATTAATTCAAAAACAGTCAGAAATTGAATTAAAAAACACAAGTATTTTTAACTGAAACTAAGGAGCGACATTAAAACTAAAAACAAACAGAAATCATTCCATGTTTGAAAGGGGCTGTCTCCTCCTCAACGCCCCGCTTTTTACGCTAAAGTTTGACTCTTTCTCACAGCTTTACTTTTTAAAACAATAAAAAATTTAGCTTAAAAAGAGGGGCGTTGAGGAAGGGGCAGCCCCTTTCATAAGCGGAACAATTTCTGTTCGTTATAAGTTTTAACGTTTCTCCTTACTTTCAGTTAAAAAACTTGTTTTTTACTAAATTTTTTCTATAAGAATTCATAGTATGGGTTGATTTTTCTATGTGGGAGAAAATTTTTCAAAAATTGTTAATCCTGACACAAACAGTATTTTTTTATTTAAATCTATAGACTCTGAATTTGACCTGAAAAATAAAACTGTTGCTGGAACGTTCTACTATGCCAAACAAAATTTTTGCTTAAAAGGTTTGACTGGATGCGTTTAGAAAATGAAGGGGCTTGAAAAAAGGGGTGCTTACCCTCCAATCTCTTGTTACTATTAAAAAGGGCACCAGAACTTTTAATTTTGAATCGAGTAAGTTCCTTTAAAAGTTTCAAGGATATTTCCAGCCATTATAGAGTGGTGCTTTCTATGATATTGCTTATGTGCCCTTTTGAAAACCCGCATGCCTACAGTTTTCTTTTAATTGAAAACGTTCCCTAAAGTTTCATCTTAATACATTTAGCGTCATTAGTTGCATTAACTGTGGTGGTAGTATTAAAAGTATACATATAGTGGCTTCTGGCTAGTTCATAATCCCCTTCAACTTACTTTTACAGGTCTAAATTAATAATATAAGTTATTCTTCCGATATTGCTTTGCCACCTTTTTGAAAGTCCACGTGCTCCTAGTTTTTTTTTTTTTTTTTTTAATTAGTTCAACATCCGCCAAGATATTTACTAAAACCTTCACCTTAATAACCCTTGCTTGCGCAATAGCAATATTTGTAGCAGCATAAGTAGCAGTATAGGCATAGCACATTTGGTTTCTTTAAAATCATATTCAACACACGCTGAAAGTTTCAGCTAAATACATACCATCAGCCATTCCCAAAGCATTTCCGATGCGTCCGCTTGACAACCTTTGTGGGCATAGTGTGTTTCGATTTAATTCCATACAACTTCTATGTATCCCAAATTTATCGCCTTAGTTTTAATAGCAGCAGTAGTAGTAGTAGTAGTAGTTGCTGTAGAATTAATTGTACTAGCCTAAGCTTTAATGACAGTAGCAGTAATAGCAGTAGGTAGAAATAATAGTAACAGTAATAATAGTATGAGTAGAAGCATTAGGATGCAAATATTTTCTTTCGGTAAGTTCAATATGCCTCACAACAAGCCCTATTAGTTTCAGCTTCACACACCTAACTGGTACAAGATATCGAGGTTTCACCCTTTTTGACAACCCGCATACAGAGGGCCTGTTCTGATTCAGTTCATCTTCTCCCCTCAAAATTTCTCAAAAAATTTTACCTTCAAGCCTTCATTCATAATTGTAATAGTAGTCACAGTAGTAGTATTGATGTTACTAGTAATAGTATTGAATAGCGGTAGTACTGCTAGCAGCAGTTGTATTAACCTATCCCCTTTTGGTAAGTTGAACATCCCTCTCATCAAGTCCCGGAGGTTTCAACTTAATTCAACTAGCTATTGCTATGACATTGCTGATATGTCCTTTTGATAACCTGTATTTTCATATACTTTTTGAACTTTTCATCTCATTGCTCTTAGCCCAACAAGTAGTTGCGATAGAATTAGTAGTAGTAGTAGTAAATGTAGCAGTAACAGTAGTCATAGCAATAGTGTGCACATATTGCCTTTTGGTGACATGATCTTCCCCTTTAAGTATCCTCTGGAAGTTTCAACTTGATACCCAAATCAACTCTTGAGATACGCTATTTTGACAAAGTACATGCAGATAGCGTCTTTTCATTTAGTTCAAAATTTCCCCTTAATACTGTAAATGGAGTAGTGAGGTAGTAGTACTTTTGGTAGTTCTAGTAGTAGTATTGATAACATGCAGATTTTGCCTTTTTGATAATCTCCCTTATCATTTCTGGAATTTTCCAAATTTTATACTAAATTATCCCTTTGTTGTACCCTTTTGACACTCCTCACCTGAATACCCGTCGTCTTCTTGAAAAGTAAAGTTCAAAAATGTAAATTTCTCAATAATATATACTACGTCAAACAGTATTAACGAACTGTAAGTAAGGAGCGACCCGGCTCAGCAGTAACTGAAACTTTAAAAAACGGAATTTTTATACAAATAAATACATCTAAGAATCGGATTTTTAAGCTGATATTAAATATACAAGTTTCATCAAGTTTAGTCCTAATTATCAAAAGTTACGAGCCTGAGAAAATTTACCTTATTTTCGGAAAAAGGGGAGAAATACCACATAAAAGTAATATAATCTTAATAAAAACCACACCATCAGATTCAGCGTATGAGAGAACCCTACAGTAGAGATTTCAAGCTCATATCTGCACAAATTTGGAATTTATATATTTTGCAAGAAGAAAGATCACGGAGGTGCGTTTATTTTTATTTTTTTCCAGGGGTGATCGTATTGACCAAGTGGCCCTAGAATTTCGTGAGAGGGCTCGTTTGAATGGAAATTCAAAATTCTAGTGCCCTTTTTAAGTGAGAAAAAAATTTTGGAGGGCAACTAAGCTCCCTCTCACGCTCTTTTTTCCCAAAGTCACCGAATCCAAATTTTGAGATATGCATTGTGTTCACCATAGTCGAAATATCTAATAACTATATCTTTGAGGACGAATTAATCCCCCAGAGTCCCCGGGAGAAGGGCTGCAAGTTATGAACTTTGCCCTTTGTTTACATATAGTATGTGTTATTGGTAAGTATACAGACATTTTCAGGGAGGATTTTCTTGGGCGGGGGGGGGTTACATAGGAGGATGTTTAAGTGGAGGAACTTTTCATATGGGTAGATAATTTCTATGAAGTGTGCCCTGGATATCTCAGCATTATTTAAAAAAGATCAGAAATTAAATTTAAAAAACAAGTTTTTTCAACTGAAAGTAAGGAGTAACATTAAAACTTAAAATGAACAGAAATTATTACGTATACGAGGGGCTTCGTCCCCATGTCTATACCTCGCTGTTTATGCTAAAGTATTTTTAGTAATTTCAAAAGAGCTATTTATTCTAATTAAACGGTTATTGTGATTCAGGGGTCATTATTAAAGAATTTAGAGCAAAATTCGAACTTTAAAGTAAAGAGTTAGAAATTGACGAGGGGGTGAAGTCCTTCATATTATGTATGTGAGGAAGTTCACCCCTTCGTCAATACGTCGCTCTTTACGCTAAAGATTGAATTTTCTAAAAATAATGGCCGATATAAGCAATAATTTATTTGTGTTATTTTCCGGCCAATCTTAGCATTTAGTTTTACCTTAAGCAGCTTCATAACAATAATTTTTATCAAACAGTTCGTGGTAACGAACTGTAGTAAGGAGCGACCTGGCTCAATAGTAAACGAAATTCTAAAAAACGGAATTTTGATACTAAAAGATACATCAAAAGAATTGGATTTTCATGCTGATTTTAAATATATATGTTTCATCAAATTTAGTCTTTATCATCAAAGGTTACGAGCCTGAGAAAATTTGCCTTATTTTGGAAAATAGGGAGAAACAGCCCCTAAAAGTCATAAAATCTTAACGAAAATCTCACCATCGCATTCAGCGTATCAGAGACCCCTGTTGCAAAAATTTCAAGCTCCTATCTACAAAAATGTAGAATTTCGTATTTTTTGCCAGAAGACAGATCACGGGTGTGCGTTTATTTGTTTTTATGGCACTTAGCCAAGTGACATATAGCAATCGCAAATTCTGTCGGTCTGTCGGTCTGTCTGTCGGTCCCGGTTTTGCTACTTTAGGCACTTCCAGGTAAGCTAGGACGATGAAATATGGCAAGCGTATCAGGGACCGGACCAGATTAAATTAAAAATAGTCGTTTTCCCGATTTGACCAACTGAGGGGGATTGGGGGGCCGGTTAATTCGGAAAAAATAGAAAAAATTAAGTATTTTTAACTTATGAGCGGGTGATGGGATCTTAATGAAATTTGATTTTTCGAATGATATTGTGTCTCGGAGCTCTCATTTTAAATACTGACCGGATCTGGTGACACTGGGGGGAATTGGAGGGGGGAAACCTAAAATCTTGGAAAACACTTAGAGTGGAGGGATCGGGATGAAACTTGATGAAAAAATAAGCACAAGTCCCAGATATATGATTGACATAATCGGAACAGATCCGCTCTCTTTGGGGTAGTTGGGGTTGGGGGGAGGGTTGGGGTAATTCTGAAAAATTAGAGAAAATGAGGTATTTTTAACTTACGAACGGGTGATCGGATCTCAATGAAATTTGATGTTTAGAAGGATATCGTGTCTTAGAGCTCTTATTTTAAATCCCGACCGGATCTGGTGACACTGGGGGGGAGTTGGGTGGGGGAAACCTGAAACTTGGAAAACACTTAGAGTGGAGGGATCGGGATGAAACTTGGTGGGAAAAATAAACACAAGTCCTAGATACATGATTGACATAAACGGAACGGATCCGTTCTCTTTGGGGTAGTTGGGGGGGGGGGGTATTTCTTAAAAATTAGAAAAAATGAGGTATTTTTAACTTACGATCGAGTGATCGGATCTCAATGAAATTTGATATTTAGAAGGATATCGTGTCTCAAAGCTCTTATTTTAAACCCGACCGGATCTGGTGACATTGAGGGAAGTTTGGGGTGGGGGAACCTAAAATCATGGAAAACGCTTAGACTGGAGGGATCAGGATGAAACTTGGTGGGGAAAAAAAGCAGAAGTCTTACATACGTGATTTACATAATTGGAACGGATCCGCTCTATTTGGGGGGAGGTATTCTGAAAAATAAGAAAAATGACGTGTTTTTAACTTACGAAGGAGTGATCGAATCTTCATGCAACTTCATATTTAGAAGGACCTCGTAATTCAGATCTCTTATTTTAAATCTCAACCGGATCAAGCGTAATTGGGGGGGGGGGGGTACTAGAAAATACTTGAAGCGGGGAGATCAGGATGAAACTGGATGGGAAGAATAGAAACCTGTCTAAGATGCGTGACTGACATAACCGGACCGGATCTCTCTTTGGTTGAATTGGGGGGGAGTAATTTTGAAAATTGAGGCATTTATAACTTACGAAAGGGTGACCAGATCTTAATGAAATTTGATACTTAGAAGGATCTTGTGCTTTAAAGTTGTAATTTTGAATTCTGACCAGATCCCGTGACATTGGGGGGAGTTGGAGGGGGATACCGGAATTCTTGGAAAACGTGAAAATTGGGGTATTTTTATCTTACGAATAGATCAATTTGATTTTTAGAAGGGATTCATGTCTCAGAGCTCTTATTTCAAATCCCGACTAGATCTTTTGACATTGGGGGGAGTTGGAGGGGGAAATCTTGGAAAAACACTTGGAGTGGAGGAATCGGGATGAAGCTTGGTGGATAGAATAAAAAAATGTCCTTGATACGTGATTGACAGAATCGTGCTGGATTCGCTCTCTTTGGGGGAGTTGGGGGGAGGGGTTCAGTGATTTGGCGAGTTTGGTGCATCTCGACGTGCTAGGACGATTAAAATTGGTAGGCGTGTCAGGGAGCTGCACAATTTGACTTGATAAAGTCGTTTTCCCAGATTCGACCATCTGGGGGCTAAAGGGAGAGGAAAAATTGGAAAAAATTAGGTATTTATAACTTACGAGTGGGTGATCGGAACTTAATGAATTTTGATATTTAGAAGGACATCGTGACTCAGAGCTCTTATTGTAAATCCTGACCGGCATTAAACCTCTCATTTTCCTTTTTAAATCAATCTATTGATTCATAGAATTATGTTAGAGCTCATACCATATGATCTCTTGGCTCTTAGCTCTTCTCGCCTCGTCACAAGTACCGTATGAGCTCTTAGCTCTTGTTTGTTTGTTTGTTGTTGTTTTTTCATGGGTCATCGTATCGACCAAGTGGCCCTAGAATGTCGCAATAGGGCTCATTCTAACGGAAATGAAAAGTTCTATTGCCCTTTTAAGTGACCAAAAAATTCGAGGGCACCTAGGCCCCCTCCCCCGCTCATTTTTACCCAAAGTCAACGGATCAAAATTTTGAGATAGCCATTTTGTTCAACATAGTCAAAAACCCTAATAACTATGTCTTTGGGGATGACTTAATCCCCCACAGTCCTCGGGGGAGGGGCTGCAAGTTACAAACTTTGACCATTGTTTACACACAGTAATGGTTATTGGGAAGTTTACAGACGTTTTCAGGGGGATTTTTTGGTTGGGGGTGAGGGGAGGGGGCTATGTGGGAGGATCTTTCCTTGGAGGAATATGTCATGAGGGAAGAGAAATTCACTGAAAAGGGCGCAGCATTATCTGGCATTACTATAAAAAAAAAGATGAAAAAATAAACATTAAAAAGTTTTTTCAATTGAAAGTAAGGAGTAGCATTAAAACTTAAAACGAAAAGAGATTATTACGCATATGAGGGGTTCTTCTCCTCCTAAATACCTCACTCTTTATGCTAAAGTATCTTTAGTAATTTCAACTATTTATTCTACGGCCTTTCTGATTCAGGGGTCATTCTTAAAAATTGGGACAAAACTTAAGCTTTTGTGTAAAGAGCAAGGTACTAACGAGGGGACAAAGACCCTCATATTCATAATAAAAATATAAGAATGTAGAAGTTTGTTACGTAAGTTAATTCTTATGTTACGTATATTTTTTACTAATAAAACCGTTCGTTAAAAATTAAAAGTTCTAGTTGCCTTTTTAAGTAACCGAAAAATTGGAGGGCAACTAGGCCTCCTTCCCCACCCCTTATTTCTCAAAATCGTCTGATCAAAACTATGAGAAAGCCATTTAGCCAAAAAAAGAATTAATATGCAAATTTCATTTTAATAATTTATGTGCGGAGAGCCAAAATCAAACATGCATTAACTCAAAACGTTCAGAAATTATATAAAAAAAAAAACAGTTTTTTAACTGAAAGTAAGGAGCGACATTAAAACTTAAAACGAATAGAAATTACTCCTTGTATGAAAAGGGTTGTTCCATTCCCAACGCACTGCTCTTTACGCTAAAGTTTTTTACTGTTTAATAAAGTAGAATTGAGAGAAAGAGTCCGAAAAAATACCGAAAAAATATCAGAAAAATCAGGAATTCAATTTTAACGAAAAAGGGCTCCTTGTACACTTACCAAGTTTATGATAGTAGCGAGCGGCAATTAAAAAACTAGTAAAAGTACTGCGCAAAAGTACTAGTGCAGTACTGCGGCCCAGAAGCCTAAGAAGGTGTAGCTTCCCAACGTAAGTTTGTCTTTGAGAATCAACAGCATCTTACGAATGAAAAGCATAATCAAATTTAACTAGTTAATTATCCATACTTATCTTGATGGTTCAATGTGCCTACACTGATAAAATAGGGTTCTACCCAAAAAACTTCATAACTTTGAAGCAACATAAAAAAAAATCAGAAAATTGCAACTTCTTAGTATGGATAGACTTAAGATGGATCAAGGAGGTAAAATTATTTTAATTTTGATGTCCGTGGTACTTTTTTTGTTTTGTTTTTTAATCCAGTAGTTTTTATTATTTACAAATAAATAAATAAATAATTTATTCCTCACGCCTCTCAATACAAAATTTCCACATAACTGACACCTTATTAAAGGAAAAATGTTATGGCAGGGCAAAGAGCGGAATGACTGCAGCACAATTGCCATTTAAAGTTGTCCTACATTGAAAGTCTCAAGATATGGTATGTTTAGGCTATTGGAGAAGGCTTCCAGTGATTTCATCTTTTTGACTGGGAATCGCAGTTTGTTCCAGATCCTGATGAACCAGGTTATGAACGAATGATGGTAAGAATTAGATCTTGCTATCTTCATCTTCACAGGCTCCAATTGCAGACTGTGCAATCTTGTGTTACTTTGGGGAGTTATTTGAACAAGCTGGTCTTTTTATGTTCCCAAAATTCTTGAGAACTATCTTGAAGAGGGTTTTAAGTCTAAGATTGCTCTTCTTGTCTCAAGTTAATGGAGAGTGAGCCTTTTTTAGAGCTTTGTCATATGGAAGGTTTCTATATCCTTCACGTCCTTTTACAAAGCATTTCTGGACTTGTTCTATTCTATCAATATCCTTTTTAAGATATGGCGACGAGATGACAGTGGCATATTCAAGCTGTGGCCTGATGTAGCTTGTGTATGCTGAGATCTTTAAGTGAATGTCAAGGTGTCGTAGGGAGTGAGAGAGTAGCCAGAGAGTATTTGATGCTTTATGCACAACCAGGCTGATATGCTTTTCTGGTTTGAGGTCCAAGCTCAGAATCACACCTAGGTCCTTTTCACTAGCTCCAGTGATATTACTTTCTGAAGCTCAGCAATTCAAGACTTTAACAGCGGAAGAAATTATTTGTAATATTATTCGTTTTTAGCTGGCTTTATAACTTGGCTTAATAACGCAGTTGGCTTTAGACTTTTACAGTTATGGGAGAACAAATAAGCATTCAAATGGGAATAAGTTGATGGAAAAATAATAAATAATGTATAAATAATAAATAAAGGAGGGGTGTGGGGCCGGAGGGGTGTGGGCCGGCATGATTGCATCTCTGATTTGCATCTTTGTGCATGCTAGGCCGCTAAAGGGCTGACCATTAGTCGGTTGAGCGTGAGACATAAATGACCGAGGGGCATTACTTTGTTGCAGGAAGTTTTTATCATCCACGGTTAGCAAATGTTCTTAAAAAAAATCATAATAAAGCATCAAATTTTCAAAAATAATGTCCTTATCTGCGGTGCCTTTAATCTCATTCGACAGTAGCGACAGATCTTGGGGATTCCTGAAATTTAAAAAGACTATCCTTTTGCACAGCTATATTACGTAATTTTTCTGTTTTTATTGTAGGCTATACGAAACATTGTTTCATCCGCAATTTGTACATAAAGCGATTACAGGGGCAGGTAATTTTATCGGTGGAGGGGTGTGGGCCGGCACAACAACCACGTTTTGAGACAGGACTGGGGCAATTTATCATTAAAAAGTCGGGTGAGCGGCACTTATTACAACATCTAAAGACTCTTGAGAGCATGTAGATACGAATAATTTTTTCCCGACTTTCACGCCATCTCTCATTCCTAGCTCCAGCGATAGAACATTAGCAAAACTTTGCTTTACAGCACAAGAGTTCCTGAACGTCACAGCCTTCATGACTCCTGGTCACTCTTTAATTAGCAAATCATCAAAGTCATTTGATGAACATTGACAGAAATGCCAAGGTACCTGCAACCGGCGGCTTTTGCTGTAGCAGTTTCCAATATGTTTGGTAAGGCATTACAGAAATCTTTGGGGACGGTTTTATCCAACTTAACCACAAATTTTTCATGAGTGGTCTGGACACTAGTGATTGATTCAGGACCGGAAAGACTATCAAGTATTGTTTACACCTTGCTGAATTTTTCACTTCAGCAGGTAACTTGTTAACTATAACAGTAACGTCGTCAGAAATAACAGAATTTACCACTGTAGCTGATGAAAGCTAAGGAAAAAAGTTCAATATAGGCAGCCAACTGTGTTGAACTGACATTTAGTAGCTGCTCACACGTATTAATTTTATTTGAAAGGCGATAGTAAGCCAAATATGGAATATAGGGTACATCAGTTGGGCAGTAAACCTCGAAATTGGGGACTTTGGCACTATTAGCATCACATTTGCAGAAAGGGTATAAAATGTCTTTCAGATTATTCAGTTTTGCATAACTGCCAAACCGCTTAAAGACAGAGTCATTTGGTAAAATCTTACTCCGAAGGTCACGCTTCGCTTTGAAAACTTCAGCGCTATTAAAAAAGTCCCAACCATGGCGAATAATATCATCTTCATTAATGCCTATGTTAAAACTCGTTTGCACAAAATTCAGCATCGGGAAAATTATCAGTTTATCTTGATTGTCCATTTCTTCCATAACTAAGCGCATAGGTTATTATCGAATAATTGGCATTACCTCTATTTCTTCTTTATATAGGAGATTGGAGCACTAGCTTAGCTACTCTTGTCGAGTAGAAAAGCTTCCGCCTAATGGATATGAGTTTCGAGGTATGTCTTTCAAAACTGTTGAATGTTTGTTTAACACGGAGAGGATATAGATATTCCAGCTTCAAGCTTGGAGCCAAAAAGTCCCTTATACAGAAGGCTGACGACTTTTTGGGAAGGAGTGGAAAGGTTATACTTATGCCAAGTTTACACGCATAGGATTTTATAAAAATCCTATAGCGAAATCCTTAAAGGTTCCAAAGAAAAGTGTTCACACGTAAAGAAGCGTCTATATGCATAGGGTAAGCACGTAATTAGTGCCGAAAATATTTTTGAGGGTGAAATATTTGAAAAGTTCAAACATGGATCCGTATTCAAATCTGGAAGAATTGGCGATTGGGTAGCCTGACTCAATTTGTGTGGCCAGATGTATAATTTCAAGATTCTATATTGTGGTTTCCATTTGTCTTTTTATAGTCATTCCATTCAGGTTACCCTGGATGTTTTTCATTGTGACAGATAGTTGTAATGCTCTGCTGAAAGAGGAAAAATATTTTAATTACATAGGATAAGAAAATTTCAGTAGGCTAATCAGTTAAAAGTCTTAAACTAGCCAGGGAAGGGTAAAATTCTAGTTATTTGACTTCTTGCTATCTCAGAAAGGGTTTAGGTAAGGAAAATGAAACTTTCAGGGATAAATTTACAGACTAAAGTATGTCCCGGGAAGGTATTTTGAAGCAACTACCTCTGCTCCTTCTCCCTCTAGAGGGCCTTGACCTTTGATGACCTTTGAAAATATGTGTTTTATAAAAGTGAAACGGTTGCAAAATAGATCTTCTGCTTAATTGAAGCACAACAAAATTGTTTTCAGCATCATAACTTTGCTCAATTTTGTTTTATAAGGTTTTAAAGATATGCAAATATATTTCCTAAATTTTGAAAAAAAACATTGGTATGGCTCAAAATTCTACTCAGATAACAGGAATTGCATTTTCAGAACTAAAGGCAGAGAAAAAGCAACTGGTAACTGAAAAATTAAGGTAAAATGTTGTTTTGCCAAAATTTCAATAGGCATAGACCTGTCATTTAGGCAAATTTCAGGGCCCTCTAGAGGGAGAAGGAGTGGAGGTGGGTACTTTAAAATACCTTCCCGGGACATACTTTAGCCTGTAGATTTATCCCTGAAAGTTTCATTTTCCTAACCTAAACCCTTTCTGAGATAGCAAGAAGTCAATTGACTAGAATTTTACCCAGGGAAGTGTTTATTCCAGTAAAAAATCACCATCTATCTTTTTTGCCTCCTTTAGCCTGTTTCCAGTTCCTGATTGCCATTTAAATTTCATTTTGTCTGTTACTCATTTCTTATCCATATTACTGAGGGGTCATAGCTAAGCACTAGAGAAGTCATTGTTAAATATCTTGTGCTTAAGTATATATAGCTTGTTGCAATTAACTAGAATTTCTAAGTATACAATGTTTGATGTGTTCTAAGCCAAAAGAAGGACCTGTAGGCCTATTGAAGAAATTATTGTAAAAAAGGATTCTTTATAATTTACATAATAATTATAGCTAATACATTCTACATGTAGCCCTACTTTACTTTACACTCAACCTTCCTAATATAGAAATATATTGCTGAAATTACATATTTTCCATTGATTCTTCCAATCAATCCCTTGACCCTAGTTCCTGTCAATTGAAGCAACTGTGAAAAAACAAGAACTGGAAAAAAAGTAAAAGGTGGCACAGTACCCTGGAAATATGTAATTTGGGCGATATATTTGCACATTAGACAGGTTGGGGGTAATTTTTTCTTCTTTATATTTTTCACATACAACTAAAGTGAACATGCCACCAACACCTTTTTATGTTCTTTCCAAATATAATAATTGCTTCTATTGTAAATTCAAATTTAAATACTTTTTAACCTAACCTAAATAATTTTGGAACTGACAAAACATAGTAAATTATTTTGTCAAAAACAAGCAAATATGCATACTTTAGTTGAAAATTCAACACCAAGAAAGAAGAAAACAGTATAATATTGTAAAATTTATTTATCAACTTAATTGTGGATAATCAGTGCTTTTGGATTATATGACATTTAAAAAAATGGATTTATGATGAAACAGTAAGTTTGAACCCAATGTTTTAAAGTTTGAGACCAATGTGTTAATTCTTTTTATGCCAAAAAACTAAAATATTTGGTCATTTTCAAAAGCTAAAAACTGCTTAAATTTGCAATAGAAGCAATTATTATATTCATAAAGAACATAAAAAAGCATCAAGTGGAATGTTCACTTTATTTGTAAGTCAAAAATATGAACAACAAAAAATTTACCAATTTATAGTATAGAGCTGCATGATTTTTCCCCTGGGTACATAGACTAAGTGGATGGTCACTTGTACCTGATTGTGTTTCTACTGTTATTAGTTGGATAGAAAAAAAACAAAGAAAGTTCCTATTGAAAAGAAAAGAGCCCAAAATTGAGATTGAATTGTCAAAGCTTGGAGGTTTGCCCCTTCAGTCTGTTTAAAGAAAACAAATTCATAATTGAAGCTTTGTTCATTTCAATCTTAAAGGTAACCTATGTTTGTGACACTTCATTAAATGTTTGTAAAGGGATACTTTTATTTATTCATTTGTCTTGTCTGTTTTCTACAAGATTGTTTTTTAATCTTTAAATTGATATGCATTTCTTACAAATTAATTAGTCATACCAGAGTTCTATTTATGAGTTTTTGACCTACTTTGTAATCCCTGGTCTCAAAATTTCATATAAATTTGTTGAAGCTAGGACACATAGAAATACTGTCTGTTTAAAGAAAATGGATAGACATAAGTAGGTTTTATTACACTAAAGCCCTAGGGTCATGGCAATTAAAACAAAACAATGAAGATTAACTTTAAAATACTTGACATCACATAATTATAACAGTCACAAAGAAAAACAAATCACAAAATTTTACTTCTCTGCTCTGTTGGAAAAGGAAGGACTGAAAAGGAAGTGCAATTGGAACCTAGGGCCCAGGCATCCTATGCTTTTGAATGTCCTTCCTGCTTACTGTCCCCAGATTGTTCTAGGTACTCATTTAAATTTTGGCCAATTCTTGCTTAGCTTAGAGAGTCACATCACTGACCCCTTTCCTAAACCAAATAAACTGGCAATGCCAGTAATTAAACCTGTGCTCCTTAGACAAGAGATTCTCAACCCAAATTGCCAACCACTTAGCAATGAACACAAATATGACCAGAAAACAACAATTACTTGAAAAAAGAAAATATTTAAAAAAATCAAGTCATAGTTGCCAGGATGCCTTGCTGCCATTTTCTCTACTCTCCTGTATATATATATATATATATATATATATATATATATATATATATATATATATATATATATATATATATATATATATATATATATATATATATATATATATATATATATATATATATATATATATATATATATATATATATATATATATATATATATATATATATATATATATATATATATATATATATATATATATATATATATATATATATATATATATATATATATATATATATATATATATATATATATATATATATATATATATATATATATATATGTTTAAAAAAATCAAGTCATAGTTGCCAGGATGCCTTGCTGCCATTTTCTCTACTCTCCTATAAACCATATATATTTTATTTAGACAAATTAATTTTAAGACAGGTATCAACAAAACTCCATCAGGGATTGTATTTACTCAAGATACAACCAGCAATATTAATGCTTAGCTTTGTGATATTCTAGTCTTGAAATAATAAAAAAAGAAGAATTATATGTTCTATGTTCTATTTCTTTTCTACCAGCTCATTTGTGATAGCAATATGCTTATGGTTGGCTTAAAATCTCTCTAAATGCTTTAAAATAGATGGAACTTTAAAAACAATATATACTGATGAGAAAAAAGAATGTTACCATAACTCTCTAAACTTGGTACTGTTTAAGACAATTTTTTAGCAAAGCAAATGCAAAACTTTAATGTATTTTGATATAAGATACTTCAGAGAGTTTTGACCAAATCTATGAATTAAAGGGCAAGGCATTCCTTCCCAATTTTTACAAAAGAAGAAGGTTGATTAAAAAAATAGATATATCTTTAACAGAAAGCAAGCGACATTAATGAAATTAATCAAAACAAAATTAACTGAGATTAAAGAATATCAGCTATATATTTATCTTATAGAAGGTGGCATAAAATATTGTTTCTCAAGTTAGAAAAACCCAGTGTTACAACTTAAAGTTCTAATCAATAACAGGAATTGTAATTTAAGAACTAAGGCCAGAGAAAAAAAAACTGAAAATTATGGTAATATGTTGTTTTTTCAAAGTTTCAAAAGTTATAGACATGTCATGTAGGCAAATTTTAGGACCCTCTATAGGGAGATGGAGTTGAGATAGGTACTTTGCAATACCTTTCTGGGACATACTTTAGCCTGTAGACATATCCCTGAAAGTTTCATTTTCCTAATCTAACCTCTTTCCAAGATAATCAAAAGCAGCTAAAGTAGAATTTTCTCCAACTGAAAATATAGTGTGGTTTAGATGCCAAGCCTGTTTGATATGGTAATATAAATCTTGCATGATGTTTTTCTTTTTTTAGTTTGATATAGGAATAATAAATCTCATTAATGTAACCTTCAAGCCCTGGGAATAAGAAAAGGATATAAACAGTAGCCTGATAAGAAAAGATATAAACAGTAGGGGGAAAAATATTCAAGATTACATTTTAGAAACAGGATTTATTTCTGATAATTGGATTCACAAAACTCAATTAGGCTATGTTCAAAGGTACAAAAAAGTTCCTAAACTTCTTGAATGGTCAAAATTAACCTAAGATAGACCTAAGTACAGTTCTATCATTAATGCAATCTTCAAGCCCTGAAAATAAGAAAAGGGTATACAAAGTAGCCTAGTTTGGGAATAAAATTCAAGATTGCATTTTAGAAACTAAATTTGTTTCTGATAATTGGATTCAGCAAACTTAACTAGCTACTTTCCTAGGCACAAAGAAGTCCTTACACTGAAATTTTACCCCAGGGCTCGTAAAGGAATATGTCCAAACTCTAAAACAATGCCCTAGCAGAAAAAAAGTGAAGCACCCAACTAAGCTAACCTTTTTAGAGTTACTGAGGATTACAACCAACCTATCCAAAGGCGATTTAAAACTATTTCTTCTTAAAAAAGCGTATGCATTAGAAAAAACTTTAAGGCTTTAGCTTATTACTTGTAAGGATTTTGCTCAGAACTTGAAATAATTTCAAGCTAAATTTTTCTTATTGAAACATAACAAACAAAATGAAAAACAAATTAATTTTGTTATGATATGACAAATAATTTGGTAACAAGGGAACATCAAAAAACATACTTGATAAGATTATGGAACAGCTCTTCTGATAATTTTGCAACAAACTATAGGGGAATTTAATGCATAGACCAAGTAGTCAAAATAATACTGGGATGTCCATGAATCAGCAAGACTAAAAAAAAGGTTTAAAATAAGAGCTTTGAGACATGATATCCTTCTAAATATCAAATTTCATTGAGATCCAATCACCTGTTTGTAAGTTAAAAATACCTCATTTTTTCTAATCTTTCAGAATTACCCCCCCCCAACTTCCCCAAAATGAGCGGATGCGTTCCAGTATGTCAATCATGTATCTAGGACTCGTGCTTCATATTCTCACCAAGTTTCATCCTGATCCCTCCACTCGAAGTTTTTTCCAAGTTTTAGGTTTCCCCCTCCCAACTCCCCCCCCCAATGTCACCAAATCTGGTTGGGATTTAAAATAAGAGCTCTAAGACACCATATCCTTCTAAATATCAAATTTCATTGAGATCCAATTGCCCATTTGTAAGTTAAAAATACCTCATTTTTTTAATTTTTCAGAATTACCCCCCCCCCCCAGCCACCCCAAAGAGAGAGGATCCGTTCTGATTATTTCAATCATGTATCTAGGACTTGTGCTTATTTTTCCCACCAAGTTTCATCCCAATCCCTCCACTCTAAGTGTTTTCCAAGATTTTAGGTTTCCCCCTCCCATATCCCCCCTAATGTCACCAGATCTGGTCGGGATTTAAAATAACACTGGTAGCTGTGAAATAAATACTCTGAATCTGATGCAAAAACAGGATATTTATAATAAGTCAAAGCAGGATAATGAATGCAATTTTATTTGTTTGAAACACACTGAATCTCTTACTAGGTAAGAGCAATGAGCCTCTTTCCTTGTTGTGCCATAACTTCAGTCAATTTTATGCCAGATTCAAATGTAAAATAAAGCTAGGCTATTAACCAATATTATACAGCATTTGTTCTTAAACTAGACTTCTGAATGATTAGACAAAACACTCATAAATTTTCATATAGGTTTATGGTTTAATATGAAAATGGATAAAGGTTGAGCGTAGAACCTCTTGAGAATATATATATATATATATATATATATATATATATATATATATATATATATATATATATATATATATATATATATATATATATATATATATATATATATAATATATATATATATATATATACATTTATATATTTATATATGAATATATGTGTGTGTGTGTGTGTATGTTCTCCATATACATTGATCTGTAGAAATTGCATTTTGAGAATCAAAGCAAATGTGAACATGAACAGAAACTCAAAATTAAGAAAAAATATTTGGTCAGGATTAACCTAAGATAGGCCTAAGTACAATTCTATCATTAATACAATCTTTAAGCCCTGAAAATAAGAAAAGGGTATACATAGTAGACTAGCCTTGGAATAAAATTCAATATTGCATTTACGAAACTAAATATAAGCATTATAGAAACTAAATTTGTTTCTGATAATTGGATTCAGCAAACTCAACTAGCTAATTTCCTAGGCACAAAGAAGTCCCTACACTGAAATTTTTCCCCATGGCTCGTAAAGGAATATGTCCAAACTCTAAAACAATGCCCAGGCAGAAAAAAGTGAAGCACCCAACAAAACTTACCTTTTTAGAGTTACTGAAGATTACAACTAACCTACCCAAAGGTGATTTAAAACTATTTCTTCTTAAAAAAGCGTATGCATTAGACAAAACATTAAAGCTTTAGCTTATTACTTATAAGGATTTTGCTCAGATCTTGAAATAATTTCAAGATAAAAATCCTTTCGTCCTTTAAGGAAACGGCTTAAGTATTTGGCCATTATGACCAAATCCTTAAAGGATTTTTCCAAAATCCTATGCGTGTAAACTTGGCATTAGCTAGCCACAGATTTCTTAGCATGGGTACCGGAATTCGGGTTACTGTCAATGGCGAGCCTTGGATCTCGCTTGTTATTTACAAAAGAGATTGGGTGGATTGAAAGAAAATGACAAAGACTCATTTCGCTGAAGAGAATGACTTGACAACTCTCAACGCTAAATTTGAGAAGCCTTGCCTTTACTCATTAGCAAAGAAGTCAAAGATTATTTTGTAGAAGAAATCAATTATTGTATTAAGGATATTTTGCTCGTTTTCGTTATATTTGTTGTTAACTGGGCACTTTGAAAGAAGTTTACGAGGCTTCTTTTGGTCAATAATACAAGCCGTAAAAAAGCAAACAGTTTTATTTCAAGATGGACATGCTATAGACATAATTTTACTAAATGTGACATTTTTGGATACTCAGGGTCCATCCATGGACCGAAAAGGCGGCAACTCTGATCGGTAGTCATATTCTCTATAATTATCATCAAAACTTCCGGAAGCGTTTCCTTGAATTAATTAATCAACTGGGAGTGGAGGGGACAGCCAGCCCTCTGGCTGGCCTAGATCCAGTAAAGTAAAAAAAAAAATGGTGAGTACGCTATAGGCTATAGCTCTTTTTACCTTCGATAAATGCATGGTTGTTGACCTGTTCTATTGGAAAACTTGGCTATTAAAACCTACTTGTCTATGATGTTTTTATGGTTAACATATAGGCTACATTATCAGAGTAGGGTACATAGGCCTACTCCTCCCCGTTAATGTGCAAATATATACCCTGAATTCAAAATTCATTGTTCTCACTCAGGGTAAACTGAATGCTCTTGTAAATTTGGGATAGTCCATATTTCTTACCTTAGATTACATCTTCATACATTTTTGTGTTATTTCCAAATAGCCTATTGGCTAGCTTTTTACGTTACATTTTGTTTTAAGCCCTTTGTGTACCCTTGAAAATGATAATTTTTTCTGTAGCTTATGGGTCAAATCATTGGTTTCAACACTACTGTTTGAATTTTTTGTCCATTTTTAAAGGCTAATTAATCATCAAGCATTAATTTATCATAATTAAGTGAAAGGATGATAAATTTTAACCATGTGTCCAAAAAATATGTTTTCTTGAAATTAAATATTTTTCAGTGCTGAAATTTGCTCAAGATTGGTAAAGTTATCCACATTCTTTGATTTGTCTATAAAGTGGATATAAGAAATTTGGTAAATTTTGAGCTGTTCACATTTCTTACTAACAAACAGACTACTGATAATATGTCACTTGATGCCTTTGTTTATGATCTTTCTAAATAGGCCTACATTAAATGTTTTTGTTGCAAATTCAATTAAAATAGCCTTTCTAATTTTACCAAATCATAGTCTTGCCAATACATAGCCTAGCCCATTATATTTAGTTCCAATGTATTTGCTGATTCTCAGTTTTGCAATTGTTGATTCAGTTTACAGGAATAACCTACTAGTTTTAACACTAGTGATACTGAGATATTTATAAGCTGTCTCTAAAATAAGAAAAAACAGAGTAGGCCTATGCTACTTCCATATTATAGGGTACACACTCAAGAATTGAAATTAGGTTAATCATAACAAAATATACTAAAATATAGCCTAATAGCTTAGTAATAAAACTCTGGAAACTAAAACAAAGACTTTTCAAAGAGTGTGTGCTCAGACCACACTATATTAAATGTATAGGCTAATCTAACCAAAAAAAAAAAAGCTAAATATTTAATTAAAATTTAGCTATAATGTAGTTTTCCACCAAGCTGAAGATAATTGTCTGGTATAAAGATGATTAGAACTGAATATTGTATGATCTTCATTATATAAATTCTCAAGGGTGTACCATGTAGGCTTAATACAAGAGTACCAAAGAAGATATTGTGTTTGAGGGTCTGTAAGCAGGGGTTTCATTTGGAGAGGGTGTATTATTTGTTGCTCAGAATTGTGGACTGATTCATTTTTACCAAAAAACTAAAATCAATTCTGCCATGTTCTGTCTTCTTCTATTTCTGTTAGCCCACTTAAAGACTGTATTGTCAGCATAATGTCAAAAAGCATCCAACTGACTTCCAAGATAAACTCCAATTGCCTTACATAACTTACATGCCTTCTGAAACCCCCTAGCTTGTTCATTATGTACATAGACATTTGGATAAACGCCATTTCCCAAACAAACTTTGGCCTGTTTGCAGACTTTACAAAGTTCCTGGGCAAAGCTAGTGCATCATCACAAATCCAAAGCAACTTGGACACCCTGATAGAGAAGCTTAAAGAATGGCAACTTTCATCAAATATAGCAAAATGCTCTGTCATCCATCTTGGCTGCCAAAATCCAAAAGTACTCATACAAAATGAAAGGTATCAACCTGACAAAATCTACCTGTGAAAAGGACCTAGGTGTATTCTGAGCTTGGACCTCAAACCAGAAAAGCATATCAGCCTGGTTGTGCATAAAGCATCAAATACTCTCTGGCTACTCACTCACTCCCTACAACACCTTGACATTCACTTAAAGATCTCAGCATACACAAGGTACATCAGGCCACAGCTTGAATATGCCACTGTCATCTGGTTGCCATATCTTAAAAAGGATATTGATAGAATAGAACAAGTCCAGAAATGCTTTGTAAAAGGACATGAAGGATATAGTAACCTTCCATATGACTAAGCTATAAAGAAGGCTCACTCTCCATTAACTTCAGACAAGAAGAGCAATCTTTGACTTAAAACCCTCTTCAAGATAGTTGTTGAGAATTTTGGGAACATAAAAGACCAGCTTGTTCAAATAACTCCCCAAAGTAACACAAGATTGCACAGTCTGCAATTGGAGCCTGTGAAGATGAAGATTGTAAGATCTAATTCTTACCATTATTTGTTCATAGCCTGGTTCATCAGGATCTGGAACAAACTGCAATTCCCAGTCAAAAAGATGAAATCACTGGAAGCCTTCTCCAATAGCCTAAACATAAACATACCATATCTTGAGACTTTCAATGTAGGACAACTTTAAATGGCAATTGTGCTGAAGTCAATCTGCTCTTTGCCCTGCCATAACATTTTTCTTTTAATAAGGTGTCAGTTATGTTGAAATTTTGTATTGAGAGGCATGAGGAATAAATTATTTATTTATTTGTAAATAATAAAAACTCCTAGATTAAAAAACAAAACAAAAAATAAGTACCACAGACATCAAAATTAAAAAAAAATTAGCCTCCTTGATCCATCTTAAGTCTATCCATACTAAGAAGTTGCAATTTTCTGATTTTTTTTATGTTGCTTCAAAGTTATGAAGTTTTTTGGGTAGAACCCCTATTTTGTCAGTGTAGATGCATTAAACCATCAAGATAAGTAAGCATAATTAACTAGTTAAATTTGATTATGCTTTTCATTAGTTTTTTAATTGCCGATAACTGCTACCTTAAACTCGGTAAGTGTACAAGGAGCCCTTTTTTGTTAAAATTGAACTCCTGATTTTTCTGATATTTTTTAGGTATTTATGGCTGTGAAAGTTTCCTCTTGACAAGTTAAAAATTGAGATCATTTCCTTGGTACTTTCAGGAAAGAACATCAGAAAACATTACACATTTAAATAACCTCTTATAATTTCTTTTCCAGTTGCTGTTTCCTTATAACCCTGCGGTGCCGTCTTTTTCCTTGGCATTTCCTCAGATATTCAAAGGCAAAACGGATGTGCCTTGTTTAATTCCTTGCGGAATCGACCAAGATCTGTATTTCCGGATGGCACGTGACGTGGCTCCCAAGATGGAATTTCTAAAGCCTTCTCTGGTGCATTCAAAGCTTTTGCCAGCTTTGCAAGGTGCGACCGCTAAGATGTCTGCGAGTGATCCCAACTCGTCAATTTTTCTGAAAGATACTGGAAAACAAATTAAGGAAAAGGTACTTATTTTTTATTTAAGGTACATCTTCATTAAAGATGATATTAAAATCTGCAAATGGTGTCACTGAAAGTTTGATAGTTCTGAAATATTGCTTTAATTATGCTGGTGTTTCTAAGAACAAATAAGAAAAATTTGCTGATCAAGTATATATATATATATATATATATATATATATATATATATATATATATATATATATATGTATATATATATATATATACACATAAATTTTCAGTATTTAATTAAAGCCTATTCAGGATTTCTAGATCGTCTGTAGATTTTATGCAGAATTTTTAATCAAATTAAATTAATTCTTCACAACTAGTCAAAATATTTATTGGTAAGTTACCGCAATGTTCAGAAAATGATTGCTGCTACACAAGGTCATTTCAGGAGTTTTGGTTTGGGGTGGTGGTGCTAGGAAAGAAAATCTTATAAAACATATCAAAAATAAGTATTCATGTATTTTTATTGCGTTTTTACAAGTTGGGTAAAAAAAATTTGAGTAGGAGAGTAAAACCTGTACCCCCCCCCCCTGGATAATATATTGCTACTAAGTCTATTACTGTTAAACTCGTCATAATACCAAGCTGGATGAGGCAAATACAGTTGCGACCACTCCTCCCCTTTCCTTCCGTCCAATGTTTTACCCTGTGGTTCCTCAATTTAAGTTAGTGCTTGCTTTATATCCTTTCTTAGGAAGCCTATCAATCCAATTCTTGTACTCCCTAGTTCGCATTTTAGCTTTGCTTTATCATTGCAGTTTTTTTTTGTTAACCTTTCTTCATTTGTCTTAATACATGACCGAACTACCAACAAAATGCAGTCTTGGCAGCATTCCTTCCTATGAAATATGACCCGAACTATTAACGAAATACAGTCGTCTGGCAACCTGAAATATCAACAAACTGCAATCTTTTGGCAACATCTCTTTCTTTGTCTTAAAACATGACCGAACTATCAACAAAATATAGTTTGTTGGTAACCTATTTTCCCTCGTCTTAAAATATGATTGAACGGTCTTAACTTTTCTTTTGTTATAGATAATGGGATCAAACCCATTTTGTTGATCGTGGTAGCCATGGGTGCCGGCAAGGGGGCCATGCCCCCCCCCCTTGGAAATTTGGGACTATAAAGTAATTGTAAGGAAGCCAAAGAAAAGAGAGCATAATAGGAAAAAACCATGAGAAAAATGTGTGTTGCCCCATTGTTGGCTGTCTGCCAGTAGATTTGGCCGTTAATAAGGAAAATAGAAGTTCTAATTTGTGACTGAGTGACCCCTTTTGAGTTTCCCACAATTATTTTTCTATATGACTTCGGTTGGAGCAACAAAAAAAAATCAATTCTTCATAGCAATGAATGGTAAGTAAACATCAATCCTTGTCAGTAACGAAAGTATAAGAGCCTATCTATTGATAATGTTCAATCAAAGAATCAGCTTTTTATGGTGATCGTAAATATGCATTTGTTTATTAGTAGTTAGTGCAGTTATTAGTACACAAGAAAGTTCGTATAATTATAGAAAACACAAGGGAAACAACATAGGCAGTTTCGGTAAAAATATGCCGTCAACTTTTGCTTGCATTCCAAGAGTACCCATGAGCTGACATAGGAGGCCACTATAATCAGAAATGTTTTCCCTGAAAGGAATGCTGGGAATTTCTGTACCCCCTGAACGGATTCGTTTTTTGTGTTTTATTATCATTTCTTTTTCTTTTTACAGGAGTGATTGTATTTATCTAGTTTTTACTTTGAAAAAGATTAAATTTTTTACAGTAATGAAGTATAAAGGTGTCAAATATATTGGTTTTGTCAAAATTAAATTGAAATATTGACTTTAAAATTTTTATCTGATTTTCTTAATCTTAGTTTTATTGTTTTACTTTGAACAGACTACTATGATAATGTGTTACTTTTTATAAACACTGAGTTTAAAGATATTGAATATTTGGTGTTTGATGACCCAGTTCAAAACTGTCGAAATTGTTAAAAAATATCCGTCCAACGCCTCGGCATTTGTCAACAGAACTGAATGCTTGGAGTTTATATCTTAATTTTTGTAAGTAGGCTATTATTCAATGTATTTTTTTTTGTAATTACTTACTTTTTTCATTTTTATATTCTTATACTTTAATTGACATACTTTTTCCATTGCCTTTAGAAAAATGTTAGTCTCTAAGCTTCATGAAATAAAAAAAACAAGTTTTTCAACTTATAACAAAGAGCAACATTAAAACTTAAAATCGACAAAAATTTATTACGTATATGACGTTGGGTTGCCCCCTCCTCAACACTTTGCTTTTCACGCTACAGTTTTTCGGCACTTTAAAAAAAGTTACTTATTTTTCTAATTAAATGATCCTTGTTTTCCATGAGCCGTTTTTAAAGAATTCGAACAAAATTTAAACTTTAGTGTAAAGAGCGAGGTGTTGGAAGGGGGCAACCCCCCCCCCCCCTCGTATGGGTATTAATTTCTGTTTCTTTGAAGTTTTAGTGTTGCTCCTTACTTATAGTTGGAAAAACTCGTTCTTGTTTAATTTCTGATCGTTTTTCTAATAACGCCGGGATAACTGGCTCCACCTCCACAGGAAAATCCCTCTCCCAATAGAAATATCCTCTGGACAATTCAATTCTACAGAAAATTTACCCCAGACAATTACCCTTAACATCTTCACGTGTAAAGTTGAATCGGTAAAGAAAAGGCAAGACATAATAAAGAAATTTCGTATAGAAATTCTGGCAAATTCACGCAATGTAAAATTTCTCTTGAAAAGTGCAACCTTCTGAAAACTTCCCTCTCTATGGAAAGTTCTCCCAGCAGAAATTTCGTCCTCCCCTCTCATCCAAAAAATATGTGCGTACTTCCCAATAAAAATAAAACAATGGGCAAATTTTATAACTTAAAACGTTTCTCCGGGGGCTTCAGGGGGTCATTCTATGTCCAAAAACATAACTATTGGGCCATTCAACTATGCTGAAAAAAAAAACTATATTGAAATTTGATCGGTTACAATTGTGGGGAATTTAAGTGGCGTAGGAAAGGGTCCTCCAATTTTTTTGGTCACTTAAAAAGGGCACTAGAACTAGAATGAACCATCTCTCGATGTTGTAGGCCCACTGAGTTGATACAATCACCCCTGGGAAAAAAACAAATAAACACGCATCCGTGATCTTTCTTGGGGCAAAATTACAAAATTCCACATCTTTGCAGATATGAGCTTGAAAACTCTACAGTAGGGCTCTTTGATACGGTGAATCTGATTATGTGTTTTTCATTAAAATTCTATGACTACTAGGGGGTTTTCCCCTCTTTTTTCGAAAATCAGACAATTTTTCTCAGGTTCGTAGCTTTTGATAGGTAAGACCAAACTTACATGAAATTAATATATTTGGAATCAAACAGTTCGTGGTAACTATACCATAGTAATGGTATAGTAAGGAGCGGCCCGGCTCAATAGTAACCAAAACTCTAAAAAATGGAATTTTAATACCAATAGCTACATCAAAAAAATCGCATTTTAATGCTGATTTCAAATATATAACTTTCATCGAGATTAATCTGACCTATCAAAAGTTACGAGCCTGAGAAAATTTGCCTCATTTTAGAAAACAGGGGAAAACACCCCATCAGATTCAGCGTATTAGAGAACCTTATCGTAGAAGTTTCAAGCTCCTATCTACAGAAATGTGGAATTTCGCATTTTTTTGCCAGAAGACAAATCACGGATGCTTGTTTATTTGTTTTTTGTTGTTGTTTTTTTTTTCCAGGGGTGATCGTATCGACCCAGTCGTCCTAGAATGTCGCGGGAGGGCTCATTATAACGGAAATTAAAATTTCTAGTGCCCTTTTTAAGAGACCAAAAAATTGGAGGGCACCTAGACCCCTTCTCACGCTCATTTTTTCCCAAAAGTCACCGGATCAAAATTCTGAGATAGCCATTTTATTCACCATAGTCAAAAAACCTAATAACTATGTCTTTGGGGACGACTTACTACCCCGCCGTCTCCCTGGGAGGGGCTGCAAGTTACAAACTTTGACCTGTGTTTACATATAGTAATGGTTACTGGGAAATGTATGGACGTTTTCAGGGGAATATTTTTGGTTTGGGAGGGAGAGTTGATGGGGGGGTACGCGGGAAGATCTTTCTATGGAAAAACTTCTCATGGGGGGAGAGACTTTCAATGAAGGAGGCGCAGGATTTTTTTTTGCATTATTTAAAAAAAACAAGAAAAAATTAAATAAAAAATAAAATATGAGAAGTTTTTTCTACTGAAAGTGAGGAGCAGCATTAAAACTTAAAACGAGTAGAAATTATTGCGCATATGAGGGGTTTACCTCGTAATACCTCGCTCTTTACGCGAAAGTATTTTTAGTAATTTCAGCTATTTAGTCTACGGCCTTTGTGATTCAAGGGTCATTCTTAAGGAATTGGGACAGAATTTTAGCTTTAGTCTAAAGAGCGAGGTATCGACGAGGGGTGAACTCCCTCATATACGCAATAAAAATATACGAACATAGAAGTTCGTTACGTAAGTTAATTCGTAAATTACGAATATTTTTTACTAATGAAAATGTTCGTAAAACAATTAAAAGTTCTAGTTGCCTTTTTAAGTAATCAAAGAATTAGAGGGCAGCTAGGCTTCCTCCTTCTCTCCTTTTTTCTCAAAATCTTCCGATTAAAACTATGACAAAGCCATTTAGCCAAAAAGAAAATTAATATGCAAATTTCGTTTTAATTATTTATGTGCGGAGAGCCAAGATCAAAACATGCATGAATTAAAAAACGTCCAGAAATTAAATAAAAAAAAGTTTTTTAAATGAAAGTAAGGAGCGACATTAAAACTTAAAACGAACAGAAATTACTCCGTATATGAAAGGAGCTTTTCTTCCTCAACGCCCTGCTCTTTACGCTAAAGTTTTTTCCTTTTTTAAAAAGTAGAGCTAAGAGAAAGAGTCAAACTTTAACGTAAAGAGTGGGGGATTGCGGAGGGACAACCCGTTTCATATACGGTGTAATTTCTGTTCGTTTTAAGTTTTTATGTCGCTCCTTACTTTCAGTTTAAAAAAATAGTTTAAAAAAATAGTTTTTTTATTTAATTTCTGAACGTTTTTGAATTAATGCATTTTTGATTTTGGCTCTCCGCGCATAAATTATTAAAATGAAATTTTCATATTAATTCTTTTTTGGCTAAATGGCTTTCTCTTAGTTTTGATCAGACGATTTTGAGAAATAAGGGGTGGGGAAGGAGGCCTAGTTGCCCTCCAATTTTTGGTTACTTAAAAAGGCAACAAGACCTTTTAATTTTTAACGAACGTTTTTATTAGTAAGAACTATACGTAACTTAAGAATTAACTTACGTAACAAACTTTTATATTCTTATATTTTTGATTATGTATATGAGGGGGTTTGTCCCCTCGTTAATACCTCGCTCTTTACACTAAATCTTAAGTTTTGTCCCAATTCTTTAAGAATGACCCCTGAATCAGAAAGGCCGTAGAATAAATATTTGAAATTACTAAAAATAATTTAGCTTAAAGAGCAAGGTATTAATCTCCTTCTACATACCTCGCTCTTTATGCTAAAGTATTTTTAGAACCCCTCATATGCGTAATAATCTCTGTTCATTTTAAGTTTTAATTCTACTCCTTACTTTCAGTTGAAAAAAGTTTTTCATGTTTATTTTTTCATTGCTTTTTTTTATATTAATGCTAGAAAATCCCGCGCCCTTTTCATTGAATTTCTCTTCCCCTATGACATGCTAGAAAATCCCGCGCCCTTTTCATTGAATTTCTCTTCCCCCTGACTTATTCCTCCAAGATAAGATCCTCCCACATAGCCCCCTCTCCTCAACCCCACCCCCAAACCAAAAAAAAAAACCTAAAAACGTCTGTACACTTCCCAATAACCATTTCTGTATGTAAACACTGGACAAAGTTTGTAATTTGCAGCCCCTCCCCCAGGGACTTTGGGGGAGTGAGTCATTCCAAAGACGTAGTTATTATGGTTTTCGACTATGTGGAACAAAATGGCTATCTCAAAATTTGATCCGTTGACTTTGGGGGAAAAAATGAGCGTAGGAGGGGGCCTAGGTGCCCTCCAATTTTTTGGCTACTTAAAAAGGGCACTAGAACTTTTAATTTTCGTTAGAATGAGCCCTCTTGCGAGATTCTAGGACCACTTGGTCGATACGATAACCCCTGGGAAAAAAAACAAACAAATAAACACGCAACCGTGATCTGTCTTCTGGCAAAGAATACAAAATTCCACATTTTTGTAGATAGGAGCTTGAAATATTTGCTACAGGGTTTTCTGATACGCTGAATGCGATGGTGTGATTTTCGTTAAGATTCTTTGACTTTTAGGGTGTGTTTCCCCCTATTTTCTAAAATAAGGCAAATTTTCTCAGGCTCGTAACTTTTGATAACAAAGATTAAATTTGATGAAATTTATATATTTAGAATCAGCATGAAAATTCGATTCTTTTGATGTATCTTTTAGCATCAAAATTCCGTTTTTTAGAGTTTCGTTTACTATTGAGCCGGGTCGCTCCTTACTACAGTTCGTTACCACGAACTGTTTGATTACGTTGAAGTTTTTTTCAGTATTACCAGGATTCTGATCAGTTTGTACTGCGACTGATCTCTAGTACCAGTGGCAGGCGCAGTTGTTTTGAGTGCTTTTTAAGGTTCCATCTCCATTATACAAGTTTATAGAAACAAGGATGCCAATTTAAAAATATTTTCCCTCTGAACCTATTTGAGCTCTATTCATAACTGAAACCTACCATTTTCTACTTTTATTCTGTTTTTTTTTTTTTTTTTTTTTTTTTTTTTTTTTTTTTTTTAAATTATGGAGTGCCTAGTGTACCACCAAGTTTTACCAATATAGTTATCGAAACTGTAGAAACAAATAACCAGAAATTATTCGGTAAGTTCAACTACACGTAATAAATCAAACATTAACGATCTACTTATTTCTAATTAAAGTTAAACAAATTAATCAAAATATGTGTTCTTTATGTTGAGAAATTGATGAAAATGTTAGAAATACACTTGGTTTTCAGTAAAGCCTTAATGACTTGACTTTCGGAAGGTTTAGTGTTTATGGGGATTCATGTCATTGTTGGAAGTGAAGTTACTAAATCTTTCTACTATTTTGAGCCCAATGGGTCGAGTGGGGGTGAGGTAAAAAAAAAAATGACCGGGGGTGGTGTAATGCTTGCATTCATTTTTTTTCTTTTAGAAAGAACAATGAAATTTTCAATATCTAATCAAATAAGCATGCCCATTTTAAGCTTTCTTCGACAAATCCTTCCATGCGAATTGGAGTGATGAAAAGAAAAACAACAACAAAGCCTACAAATAATGCACGGAAGCCATTTCGCTCTTTGTGCTGCTTATGAGTTACTGACTATTTTATCTCTAGTCTTGTAATTGCTATATTTCGAATCATAAAAGGGGACCAGGATTTATGGGAGGAGTGGCTTTCAAAAATACTTTTAAAAATAACCCAACAGAATTACTTCCGTTTTAACGCAGAAATATGGAACAATAATATTTCTTTTCCTCATGTTTGGAAAATTGAACTTTTCTGAGAAAAGAGAAGGAGAGATTACTCACTTGTGCAGTCGTGTTAAAAAGGGTATTATCCCAGTGGCTTATTTTCGGGACTAATTTTCGATTTATCACTCACAATATTCCTGAGTTATTTTTATGCACGTATGTAACATTTTATATTTTGTTAAGTGTTTTATTAAGCATTGATCTAGTCAAAAAAAAACAACAACCATAAAACCTGTTGGGCTCTTTGGTATGAAGTTGTATGCCACTGTAAAGAACAAAAAGATTTAGAGTCACGCCAAAATCGCTCTGAGCCGCAAATAAGTTCTGATTTTCAATGATTTGACATTTGGCTCATATTATTGACATTAAGAACCCTACTCGCGATTTTTATGGCAATTTATGTTTCAGATAAATAAGTATGCTTACTCTGGTGGTCGCGATACGGTAGAAGAGCACCGGGAAAAGGGTGGTGATTGTTCAGTTGATATAGCGTTTCAGTATTTAATGTATTTTGAAGAAAATGATGAAAAATTAGAAATAATTAGACAGGTAAGCATGACTTTTTTTACTACCTGAATTAACAATAATGTCAATTTGTAACTTACGAAAGGGTGACCAGATCTTAATGAAACTTGATAATTAGAAGGATCTTGTGCTTTAAAGCTCTAATTTGAAATTCCGACCAGATCCTGTGACATTGGGGGGAAGTTGGAGGGGGAAGCCGGAATTCCTGGAAAACGTGAAAATTTGGGTATTTTTATCTTACGAATAGGTGATCGGATCTTAATGAAATTCGATATTTAGAAGGAATTCATGTCTCGGAGCTCTTATTTAAAATCCTGACCAGATCTTTTGACATTGGGGGGAGTTGGAGGGGGAAATCTTGGAAAACACTTGGAGTAGAGGAATTGGGATGAAGCTTGGTGGATAGAATAAGCAAATGTCCTTGATACGTGATTGACGTAACTGTACTGGATTCGCTCTCTTTGGGGGAGGGGTTCAGTGATTTGGCGAGTTTGGTGCTTCTGGACGTGCTAGGACGATGAAAATTGGTAGGCATGTCAGGGAGCTGCACAAATTGACTTTATAAAGTCGTTTTCCCAGATTCGACCATCTGGGGGTTAAAGGGAGAGGAAAAAGTAGAAAAAATTAGGTATTTTTAACTTACGAGTGGGTGATCGGATCTTAATGAATTTTGATATTTAGAAGGACATCGTGACTCAGAGCTCTTATTTTAAGTCCTGACCGGCATTAAGCCTCTGATTTATCTTTTAAATCAATCTATTGATTCTTAGAACTTTGATAGAGCTCGTACCATATGAGCTCTTGGCTCTTAGCTCTTCTTGCCTAGTCACAAGTGCCATATGAGCTCTTAGCTCTTGTTATTGACTTTAGGACTCCAGATGTTAATCAGGGAACTACAGGTGTTGATCTTTTTGATCAAGGATATTTTTTTAAGGAGTTTTTAGACGATAAGACGTGAATTTTTCCTTAACAGTGTCATAAAACCGGCCAAATATGTCGTTATAATTGCCTAAACTAATATTTTCTGGTAAAGAAAAGTCCCATAATATGTACCAAGATCTTATTTCAATCCATCCAGCTCCACTGGTGAGCAACAAAATCTCGGTTTATCCTGGGGGACTAATCTTTGTGGATTTTGGAGGATTCGAAACAGGGCTGAAACTAGCAAATGGTTGGAAATGTCAGAAAGCAGTACTTTGTTCCTAATGGAGTGTAGCGATTAAAAAATATTGTCAATTAATATTGCTGACTGGTTTAAAATTCTTGTCGGTATGTTTGTAAAAGGAGCCAATCCGTACGAAATTAGTAAAGACAGGAGATTAGAAACCTGCCTAGATGACGATTTCGCAAGGTCAAGGTTAAAGTCACCTATCAATGCAACTTCATATTTTTCAGCACAAACTTTCCTAAGAAACGTCTTCTAATGTTTCAAGAAATTCAGTCGTAGATCCGCTTGGAGAACGATATACTTCGCCAATTGTTGCCCTTTCCTTAGCGTTAATTGGAATTTCAGTAAAAAGTGACTCAAATACCTTTTCATTATTTATACATAAATCATGTCTTAGTACGGCCTGAAAATTATTTTGGATGTAAAATCCGAGTCCACCTTTTTTGCCCATCTTGCGGTTAAGAAAAATCGACATGTAACCGGGAATATCCAAAAGTACCTGATTATTCTCATTCAAAAATGTTTCACAGAGAACGATAATTGCAGGGCAAAATATCTATATAATAATAGAATATTGTCGAACGAAGAATTTAGGCCCTGAACGTTAAGATGCACAACCGGAAAAACATCACCCCACCGAGCTCCGGAGTCCCAAAATCTCAGCTCATCCCCAAACACGCTATCAATAATATTCTCAAAATTCTCATCAAAACTCATATTAGGGGCTTTACCAACCGGATTATTTATAATTTCATTAAAATTAACTCTCTCAAATTAATTATTATTTAATCTCCCTAGTGTTATGTTGGCGTTAATCCCCAACGGAGAATCAAATTCAACCATAATTACTTACCGAAGCAGGTGACCGAGAGTCATGCTGTAGTCGCGTGAACACCAGTGATGTCAATTGCTTAACATTCCCAAGTAAAAGGCTATGAAACGAACTTGATTATTTTTCTTTTAAACAAAAAAAAAATGACAAGTAAAATAGCACAGGAAGGTGTAAATACTGAGGGAAAATAAAAGGGAAAAATACAATAAGACGAACAACAATAAAGAACAGCACATTTTTTGAATAGATAATATATAGAGCGGAAGCGAGCACTCGCTAATGATCATGTGTCAGAATCAAAATCAGTATTGGCCGAGAGGAAAACTAGGGAAGGGTCGTAGCATGCGTCATCAACCTTGACCCAGTTGGAACTAGGAGTTTTTTTTTAGATTCTAGCCATAACCTAGTCCTCTTTTGAATCACTTTGGTGTGAGACACTTTATCGGAGGAACTTTACAATTTCTTAGATTATAAGCCGTACTCAGAAGTTCTTTCTGACGTTTAGCTAATTCGAATGGAAGGTCAATACTGACGCTTTTCCCCGTATTTCTTAGATTACTAATACAAGCCATAATATTTTCCTTGTGTCGAAGATTTAAAACAGATACAAGAATAGGGTCCGACGCTGGGCGCCAGTTTTGATTGATGGGATGTTCAGCCTTACTTCTAAGTCTATAGATGGCCGTAAACTTAATATCCCTGTAGTTCCGTATCGACATTTCTGACAAAACTTCAGTAACAGTTTCTTTAATATTTTCATTTTTCTTGTTGGGAATTCCATGAATAAGAAGATTCTTGCGTTTAGCGTACAATTCGGCTCTTAAACACTGATCTTTAACTGTCATATTTCAAGCTCTCTTTGGGGGAGTTGGGGGGAGAGGGTTAATTCTAAAAAATAGGTATTTTTAACTTAAGAAGAAGTGTTTTCTTTTTTTAACGCTGCATTCTCCCTACGAATGTTTTCAATCAGTTGCTTTAGGTCGTCAATACGCTCATCGAAATACTTTTTTGAGACAGACATCGATAATTATATTATATCGGTAATTAATATGATGCTAAATATACGGTACGCTCGCTTCTTCCTCAACTCATCAAACTGACACATCAAAGAAACTTACAGGCATGGACCCCTTTCTTCATAAAATCCAAATATGAGGGGCCCCGGAATTAACAGTGCAGTAATTGAAATAAAACAGGATTTCACAGTTAAGAGAAATGTCACGAAGTAAAAGAGATGTCTTGCCTCGACAAGAGTTAGTTCAGTACTGAACTAAAGGGGAAACACGATTTAAAATCCTAGACAAAACTAGGTCGTGTTTGTTTGCACCTCCTGTGTTTGTCATGCCTCCTTAGAAACCTAAAATCTTATTCCTACTGAATAGCTTGGCTCCTTTAGCATTGGTTTAGCCAGTTATTAAACTTTCTTTTTATGATCCCAGTGAATACATAGTTTTAATAATTAAGTTCTCTTTGGACCGAAGTAAAATGACTATCAAATGATGACGGAGAAAATTTTTTTTAAACATTTGAAGAATGCTAACATGAATCCTGTAATCTTCTATTTTTGGTTAAATTATGATGAATCTTATATCTGGCTTTTGCAAGTCTACCTGTTTTGTTACACGGCCAAGGGCTGTGTTTGGACTTCCGAGGAAGTTTTTCTTGGTGGGGGTGAAGGGCCTTCGAATGTTGTTTGGGAGCCTAAAGTTAGATCTAGAGGGATCGACAAGAAGAGCTAAAGGGCTCTGAACCGCCTGATTGATGTAACTGTCAATTGTAGTTGTCATTTATGACAGCTGTGGGACCAATCGCTCATAGGTGGGATAGCAAAAACCCAGAAAATCTTTTGTTGTTTTTTCTAGCCAAAATACCTGCAAATTCAGATTTATTGGTTACTTTGAAATAAAAGTGGTGTTTTCTTATTTCACGTAGAGTAATTAAATTGAAATTTCAAGAAGCCATATTGCAATTTCTACTTTAAATAAAACAAGAATCTTTTCCTGCTCACAAAATAGATATTGAGAATGAATGCTCAGGGTATGATTCGTTATGCTTCTCTCCCCTATATAAAACAGTGTTTCTTGAGGCACCAATCAAAATTGTCAACTTAAAGCCAACAAATTGTGCCAGTATTATCACTTGGGTATTTTTTTTTATTGTGTATAATATACGAGCTTGCTCATAACTAGACTGTGAAACAAGCCCAATTTATATGTGGGATGAACTCCTGAAGTCGTGTAAAAAAGCTCGTGCACTGCTCTAAATAGATTTCTCTCTTAATACTCACTCGGGGAGACAAGAAATGTAAATCTGTTACCACATTCCATGATCAAGGCACTGGTTGCATCTTTTTGTTTGTTTTGAACCCTTTTTATGGCGCTTGGTGTCTACCAAGTGACATATAGCGATCGCAAATTCTGTCGGTCAGTCTGTCTGCTTCTTCATCAACACCCCGCTCTTTACGCTAAAGTTTGACTCTTTCTCTCAACTCTTCTTTTTAAAACAGTAAAAAACTTTAGCGTAAAGAGCGGGGCGTTGATGAGGAAGCAGCCCCTTTCATATACGAAGTAATTTCTGTTCGTTTTAAGTTTTAATGTCGCTCCTTACTTTCTGTTGAAAAAACTTGTTTTGTTTTTTTTTATTTAATTTCTGAACGTTTTTGAATCAATGCATGTTTTGATTTTGGCTCTCCGCAGAGGAATAATTAAAACGAAATTTGCATATTTATTGTTTTTTGGCTAAATGGCTTTCTCATAATTTTGACCGAATGATTTTGAGAAAAAAAGAGCGGCGGAGGGGGCCTAGTTGCCCTCTAATTTTTTGGTTTATTAAAAAGGCAACTAGAACTTTTAATTTTTTACAAATCTTTTTTGTTAGTAAAAGATACACGTAACTGACGAATTAGCTTACGTAAAGAACTTTTTTTCTCATGTTTTTCTTACATATATGAGAGGGTTCGCCCCCTCGTCATTACCTCTCTCTTTACACTAAATCTTAAATTTTGTCACAATTCATTAAGAATGACCCCTGAATCGCAAAAGCCGTAGAATAAATAGTTGACATTACTAAAACTACTTCAGTGTAAAGAGCGAGGTATTAGGAGGAGGTGAGTCCCTCAAATGGGTAATAGTTTCTGTTCGTTTTAAGTTTTAATGCTGCTCCATACTTCCAGCTGAAGAAAAAACTTTTTCATATATATTTTTTCATTGTTTTTTTTTTTAAATAATGCTAGTAAATCCTGCGCTCCCTTCATGGAAATTTTCTTCCCCCATGAAAAATTCCTCGACGGAAAGTTCCCCCAACCAAAAAATCCTCCTGAAAACGCCTGCACACTTCCCAATAACCATTACTATATGTAAGCACTGGTCAAAGTTTGTAACTTATAGCCCCTCCCACGGGGACTGTGGGGGAGTAAGTCGTCCCCAAAGACATGGTTATAAGGTTTTTCGACTACGCTGAATAAATTGGCTATCTCAGAATTTTGATCCGTTGACTTTGGGAAAATAATTAGCGTGGGAGGGGGCCTAGGTGTCCTTCAATTTTTTGCTCACTTAAAAGGGCACTAGAACTTTTCATTTCCGTTAGAATGAGCCCTCTCGCAACATTCTAGGACAACTGGGTCGATACCATCACCCCTGGAAAAAAAAACAACAAAAAAAAAACAAATAAACACGCATCCGTGCGTGATCTGTCTTCTTGCAAAAAATACAAATTCCACATTTTTGTAGATAGGAGCTTGATACTTCTACAGTAGGGTTTTCTGATACGCTGAACCTGATGGTGTAAGTTTTGTTAAGATTCTATGACTTAGGGGGTGTTTCCCCCTATTTTCTAAAATAACGCATAATTTCTCAGACTCGTAACTTCTGATGGGTAAGACTAAACTTGATTAAACTTATATATTTAAAATCAGCATTAAAATGTGATTCTTTTGATGTAGCTATTGGTATTAAAATTCCATTTTTAGAGTTTTGGTTACTATTGAACCGGGTCGCTCCTTACTACAGTTCGTTACCACGAACTGTTTGATTTGTTGTTTCGAAGGATATCGTGTCTCAGCGCTCTTATTTTAAATCCTGACTGGATCTGGTGACATTGGGGGAGTTGGAGGGCCTAAAATCTCGGAAAACGCTTAGAAAGAGGGATCGGGATGAAACTTGGTGGGAAAAATAATTACCAGTCCTAGATAAGTGATTGAAATAACCGGAACGGATCTGCTCTCTTTGGGGGAGTTGGGGTGTGTGTGTTTAATCCTGAAAAATTAGAAAAATGAGGTATTTTTAACTTACGAAGGAGTGATTGGATCTTAATGAAATTTGATATTTGGAAGGATATCGTGTCCCAGAGCTCTTATTTAAAATTCAGACCGGATCTGGTGAAATTGGGGGGAGTTGGGGCAAAAATTTTGTAATACGCTTAGTTTGGAGGGTTCGGGAGGAAACTTGGTGGGGAAAATAATCGTAAGTCCTAGATACGTGACTGACATAACCACAACGGATGTGCTCTCTTTGGGGGAGTTGGGGGGAGAGGGTTAATTCTAAAAAATAGGTATTTTTAACTTGCGAAGAAGTGATCGGATCTTAATGAAATTCCATATTTACTTAGAACTCTTAACAGGTTTCTGGTATAGCTTTAGGGAGGTACTAATACGTTCTCTTGAAACATCAAACCCAGCTGGATAATTGAAAGAATTAATTAGTAGTGTCACAGGATGAAAGCTGAAATTTCTCTTGAAGTTATATCTAATCGGCATTGTTTTTGTCTGGGGGATTTCCAGTGCTTTGGCGTGTTTGGTGCTTCTGGACGTACTAGGACGATGAAAATCTGTAGGCGTATCAGGGACCTGCACAAATTGACTTGATAACAGTCGTTACCCCGTTTCGACTATCTGAGGGGCTGGAGGGAGATGAAAAATTGAAAGAAATGAGGTATTTTTAACTATGAATGGGTGATCAGGAAATCATGCGTTTTAGTCAGAGAATGAAGCTTTTAGTTCTAAAGATTACAATGCAGCCATCTAATTTAGCTTACCTGCTCAAAGGAGAGAGAGAGAATCAGGTCAAGGTAGATTCAATGAAACCTGTACATAAAATTTGACGTACAAAACGGACAAAAAAGAGTGATTTAAGCTACATATTAACATATACAGCGATCGTCATCAGTAAATTTATTCTACTGATTATCGATTACTGACTCATCTCTATATTTGTTCATCATAGAACGGCGGTGTGGTGTAAGATAAGAATACCTAATTTAAGGTGTTACGTCAAAAATAGTCCAAGAACCTTTTCAATGTAACACTAAACTTGTTATTTGTGTATTTTTATTTGTTATAGGCAACAAATAAGAATTTTTAACATCTTGGTACTTCGACTTTACATGGTCCCAAAGACCCTCTCCCCATGCATGCATACATACCTGATTTAAAACACATCGCCTTGAGACAATCGATTACACCACATACTGTCTATTAAAAGGTTAGCTACACTTTAAATTAGCAAGGTCATCAAAACAGAAATACTTGTTCGCTCGTTCAACCCATCTTAGCCGGCTGACAACAAGGATTTTCTTCTATTTTCTTTTGGTTATTTCAGGTTATGAAGTTTTTAGTAAAGTAAATTTTTGTCTATGTACCCACATAGAGCCAAATAAATGAATAAGCGAAGATAATTAGTTAAATTTTACAAAGCTTTTCGTCTGAAAACCTACTCAACGGACAAAACAGATATTTAAGCTACATATTAACATATACAGCGATCGTCATCAGTAGATTTATTCTACTGATTATCGATTAGTGACTCATCAGTAGTAATTTTACTGATGACGATCGCTGTATATGTGATAGAAATATCTGGACTTTTGTACCTTTTTTTTTCACTGTCTAAATAAATGGATTTATCCCAACTTGAAAATTTATTTGTTCGTCAAAAAACGGCAGTGTTGTCTAAGACGAGAATACCTAATTTAAGGTGTTACGTCAAAAATAGTCCAAGAACCTTTTGAATGTAAGACTAAAAAACTTCATATAATATCAGTTAAAATATTTAAACACAAAAAAAGGAATTTGAATAATTTGCAGTTGTTTTTGTTTGTGACCCATTTGTGACCAAACTACTATTTGTGACCCATATACAAACACATACCAGAAAATATTATTTTCCATTTATTTTACTTTTATCCTCATTTTCAGGGAAGTTTTCCAAATACATTTAGATTCAAAAAGCTGATTTTATCTCCATTTTTATCTTTTATCTCTAATCGGTTAACGTTCTTTTTCTTTTTTAGGTTGAAAATTGAGAGCTGAGCGGTAAATTTCGAAACTAAATCTGTGTAGGTCTATATACTGTTGCCGTCTTTTTGTGTGATAGCTTTTATTTTCACAGAAGAAGGCGTTGCAGCAGAAGTGGCCCCTTATAATTATAAAGTTTAAATAAAAAACCAAGGGTTCTCAAACTTAAGTAAAGTTAATTTTCAGTAAAACTTTTGTTTATTCTTTTTTATCTCCCCTTTTCTTGTTTTAAAAGAAATGGAACCCTAAACATTTTCAAACCTCTTATGTTTTTTGCTCATCCCTTGCTAAACGAATTTACTGCTCATCTAAGCTCTTCTACTTCTTGTGTCGCCTCTCCTCCTCAGCCAAGGAGCCGCTTCCTGAGTCAAGAAACAAAAAAAGAATCACAGTCATTTTATTTTCTTCATCTTATTAAAAATTTAAGCTTGTTTAAGTGAAACTTTCTTATTTTGTATGCTTACAGATTATCGTGTACTTGCTACTTGCCGATCTTAAAGAAAGGAATTATTTTAGGAACTCTGATAAAATGATTGAGTCAATTGGAAAAATGATCTTGCTCAAGATCATAGTCCAGGAATGTTTTTTTTTATATTACAAAAAGAAGAAAAAGAAGTAGCGCATCTTTGTGCTAAATTAATAGAATGGTAAGTACAAAATGATAAAATAGACTAATACTTCAAATATAATTATTGAAGCAATCAATTGGTGAAGTGATTCTTTCAGTTTTAAGTTTGATTTAGAGGAGTAGATTTATGCTCCGGAAGTGAGTTCAAAGCTGGAAAACCGGTCACTTCTAATTGAAATATTTGTAGAAATCTAAGAATATTCTGAAACGAACTCTTGGATATTGCTAAAAAGAGACCATTAAAACAGAGTGTTGTTAAAAGTTTGGCATCAAAAGAGTAAGACCATATAATGACTAAAAATAGGGTCAAACAAACATGTATTATAGCATTAGTTACCTATGCCAAATAGTAACAAAGATGTGAAATGTCATTTTTGGGAATATGAAGTAAATCGGTAACTTGGTTGTAAGTCATCGGCCAGCAATGACGCATGTTCAAAGTTGACTGACGAAGCTGAAAACGTGGACTGTGAGAGAGGGGAGAGGGGTGTAATTATTACAGTATTAATTCTGGCATTATCAGTGGCTGCAAAATTTTTCTTTGTAATTTATATGATTTTTTATTGATTTCTTTGTGCTTTTTTTTATTAACATTTGTAAAAATTAGTTTCGGAATGGTTGATGGTAATACAGAAGAGGACCCAATAAATTCTATATAAGCGTTTTGGAGCAATAAGAACAAGAGTGTCCTTGGGACGGGGTAGGTGTTTTCGCATTTAATATCTCTTGTTATTTGTGTATTTTTATTTGTTATAGGCAACAAATAAGAATTTTTAATATCTTGGTACTTCGACGTTACATGGTCCCAAAAACCCTTTACCCCTGCATGCATACATACCTGATTTAAAACACATCGCCTTGAGACAATCGATTACACCACATAGAGTCTATTAAAAGATTAGGTACACTTTAAATTAGCAAGGTCATCAAAACAGAAATACTTTTTTGCCCGCGCAACCCATCTTAGCTGGCTGACAACACGGATTTTCTTGTGTTTTTTCTTTTGGTCGTTTTAGGTTATGAAGTTTTTAGTACAATAAATTTTTGTCTATATACCAAGATAGAGCCAAATAAATGAATAAGCGAAGCTAATTAGTTAAATTTTACAAAGCTTTTCGTCTGAAAAAACTCAAACGTTACAAATTTATTGATCAAACTAAAGGTTATTAAATTGTCAGGTAAGGCCGTTTCCAAGATGGAAAGGATACCGTTTCTGTGCCCTTTACTCGTAGTTCACAAAAGTTGTTTTTTTTATAAGGGGGAAACCCTTTCTTTCCATTGGAAAACTGAAAATCACCAACACCATCTAAACTTTGGTGATTGACCACTTGTCTTATTTTGGATACATTAAATGTTAGAGAGAGTAAAGGAAGTGGCATAATGTCAGGAATGAAATTGCCTGCTAAAAGTTGAAAAGCCTACTTAGACCTGCCGAGATTTTTGCCAAACTAATCCATGCCTACTTAGCGAAGATTTGATTTTGACATGAAATACTACTACTCCTAACAACTCACTGCAGCACCAAGCCACTTGAGGCCAACCCAGGTACGCACACTCCTCCCCGATCCCAGTTTATTCAAAACTTCCCTCTTTACACCCTCCCAGGTATTCCCCACTTTCTTTAAATCTTTCCTTATGACATCCTCCCATTCCAAACGGGTATGACCTGTTTTCCGTTTGGCGCTAGACGGTTGGCCGACAAGGACTTAAAACTTTTTGACTTGAAATAATTTAAAAAAACAGTGCCGATTAGATATTACTTCAAGAAAAATTTCAGCTTTGATCCTGTGACACTACTAATTACTTCTGTCAATTATCCAGCTGGCTTTGAGGTTTCAAGAGGACGTAATAGTACCTCCCTGAAGCTCTACCAGAAACCTGTTAATAGCTGGGTAAAGAACAATGTTTTCTCCAACTATGTGATTGGCCCAATAAGCTAAGCCCTCATCATCAGTAACCAGTATCTACAGGATTCATCCTTATTGCTTGCAAGAGTGATTTAAGGCAATCAAGTTAGTATGTAATATTGCAAATTAGTTATTTGCCCTGAGGGCAAGAGTTAATATGTAGCTTGTCTAGCTAACCCTTTTCCCTCAAAGTTATCTGATCAAGATTTTGAGATGGTTATTTTATTCAGCATAGTTGAAAGATCCAATAACTATTCCTGGTATATATGCAATTTAGCGACCCAATTCAAGTTCTTGATCTGAGTAGAACTGATTTCTCTGACCATAAATAAAATTTATTAAGTTTGCCATATGTAGTGTTAGAGAATAATGTCTGACTATGGATATTAAAATGAAGATTTGGGATTTGCCAAGGACTGAAGAAGAGGGAATTAAACGGGTGTTGCCCAAAATAAAACAGTGTGTCAATGGAAACAACATGACTGCTTTATCAACAAAAAGCATATAGTTCAACTAAGCCATGTAAGAAAAGTCGGTTTGTGTGTCAACACGTGGTTAGCTGATAGTAAAATGTTATTACTTTCCTTAATTTTCTTCTGTAGTTTCCATAATAGCGTTGATAAAGTATTATGTTTTCATCCTGTTTTGGTATATTTCACCTAACTTCACTTCTTGAATGGGGTCGCTATAATACAGAAGTACATATGTCTTTAGCGACAAAATGAGACCTCAATGTCCCTGGGTAGAGGGCTGTAAGTTCAGAAATTTGCCCATTATTTACGTATGGTCTTTGTTATTTGGAAGTTAATACATTTTTCTGGTGTGGGGTGGGGTGATTGGAGTTGGTTTCCATATGAGAATTTTCAGTGGAGAGAGAAATTGACAGGGGATTAGCTTTTCTGGGGAAAATTTACATTGGGGAATTTAATAGAATTCCTGTACGAAATTATTTTTAATCGTCTTCCTGTCTTTTTACCAACTCAGTTTTGCATGTGGAGATGATATGAGAATTATCCGGGGTTTTCAGCGTGTTTCAATTTCTGGGAAAACATTTCCATGGAGGGGGAGGGGGATATCCGAAGTGATCGAGAAAACGGTTATAAATTAACATATATTTCAAAAGAAAGTAAGTAAAGGTGAATTTTTCCCGCTGAATCGTCCACAAAATTTTACGAAATTTTTGTCGAGGACAGAACTGTCTCGAGGGAATTTTGCAGAGGGGTGGGGATATATCTTACAACAGAATAAATTTCCACGGAAGAATATCTCGTGAGAAAGAGGGAAATTTTTCATGAAGGGTGAGCAAGATTTACCTTCCTTATTTAAAAAATGATCATTAAGTAAATATAAAAGATAAAGTTTTTTTAATTGGAGGGAAGGAGCAACATGAAAACTCAAATCAAACAGAAATTGCTCTGTATATGAATGGATTGCCTCCCTTCTTGCATACGCTAAAGTTTGACTGTTGTTCCAATTTTTTTAGGAACAGATATTGAAACACAAGGGCTCTTTAAATTAGAATTAAATAAAAAAACTAGTTTTTTTTAACTGAAAGTAAGGAGCGACATTAAAACTTAAAACGAACAGAGATTACTCCGTATATGAAACGGGATTTCCCCTCCGCAATCCCTCGCTCTTTACGCTAAGTTTCTAATTGTTTTAAAAATTAGAATATTGGCAAAGATTCAAACTTTAGCGTAAAGAGCGAGGGATTGCGGAGGGGAAAACCCATTTCACATACGGAGTAATTTCTGTTCGTTTTAAGTTTTAATGTCGCTCCTTACTTTCAGTTAAAAAAACTAGTTTTTTATTTAATTTCTGAACGTTTTGAATTAATGTATGCTTGATTTTGGCTCTGCGCACATAAATTATTAAAATGAAATTTGCATACTAATTCTGTTTTTGGCTAAATGGCTTTCTCTTAATTTTGATCAGACGATTTTGAGAAATAAGGGGTAGGGAAGGAGGCGTAGTTGGCCTCCAATTTTCCGGTTACTTAAAAAGGCAACTAGAAGTTTTAATTTTTAACGAACGTTTTTATTAGTAAAAAGTATACGTAACTCTTATATTTTTATTATGTATATGAGGGGGTTTGTCCTCTCGTTAATACCTCGCTCTTTATACTAAATCTTAAGTTTTGTCCCAATTCTTTAAGAATGGCCCCTGAATCAGAAAGGCCGTAGAATAAGTAGTTGAAATTACTAAAAATACTTAGCATAAAGAGCGATGTATTTATCTCCTCCTAAATACCTCGCTCTATATGCTAAAGTATTTTTAGAACCCCTCATATGCTCAATAATCTCTGTTCGTTTTAAGTTTTAATGCTACTCCTTACTTTCAATTGAAAATACTTGTTCATGTTTATTTTTTCATTGTTTTTTTTTATAGTAATGCTAGAAAATCCTGCGCCCTTTTCATTGAGTTTCTCTTCCCCCATGACATATTCCTCCAAGGAAAGATCCTCCCACATAGCCCCCTCTCTTCAACCCAACCCCACAAACCAAAAGAATCCCCCTGAAAACGTCTGTACACTTCCCAATAGCCATTACTGTATGTAAACACTGGTCAAGGTTTGTAACTTGCAACCCCTCCCCCAGGGATTGTGGGGGAGTAAGTCATCCCCAAAGACATAGTTGATAACTTCGAAGACCACACTGCCTTTCCATGACGAAAGTAAAACAGTTCAAAATAGGGATGATACCTTTTTATTGACAGTGAAATATAAATTATTTAACTGGATATTTCGAACACATATACAGTGTTCATCGTCAACTGCTGATGATGAACACTGTATATGTGTTCGAAATATCCAGTTAAATAATTTTATATTTCACTCTCTATAAAAAGGTATCATCCCTATTTTGAACTGTTTTACTTTCGTTAAAGACATAGTTATTATGGTTTTCGACTATGCGGAACAAAATGGTTATCTCAAAATTTTGATCCGTTGACTTTGGTAAAAAAATGAGCGTGAGAGGGGGCCTAGGTGCCCTCCAAATTTTTTTGTCACTTAAAAAGGGCACTAGAACTTTTCATTTCCATTTGAACGAGCCCTCTTGCGACATTCTAGGAGCACTTGTTCGATACGATGACCCCTGGGAAAAAGAAAAAATAAACACGCACCCGTGATCTGTCTTCTGGCAAAAAACGAAATTCCACATTTTTGTAGATAGGAGCTTAAAATTTTTGCTAGAGGGTTCTCTGATAAGCCGAATATGATGGTGTAATTTTCGTTATGATTCTATGACTTTTAGGGGGTGTTTCCCCCTATTTTCCAAAATAAGGTAAATTTTCTCAGGCTCTTACCTTTTGATGACAAAGACTAAATTTGATAAAACTTATATATTTAAAATCAGCATGAAAATCCGATTCTTTTGATGTATCTTTTAGCATCGAAATTCCGATTTTTAGAGTTTCGTTTACTATTGAGCCGGGTCGCTCCTTACTACAGTTTGTTTCCGCGAACTGTTTGATAGGAAGGTTTTTTAAATTTGCAGAAACCTTAGCGTAAAGAGAAAGGTATTGAGGAAGGGGGCAACCTCTTATAATGCGGAATAATTTCTGTTCCTTTTTAGTTTTAATGTTGCTCCTTAATTTCAGTATTTTTTTTTTTATTCAGTTTCTTATGACGAGTATCCAAGGCAAACCCAAGAAAAACATATTTTCAAATTTAATTGCCAGCGATAAAATTTCTTGGAAGCGTTATTACCCGAAATGGTGGGGGGGATATTACTTAATATGGCAGTCTCTGAGCCATTTCTTGGCAAGCCGAAGGGTAAATAAAACTGCATGCTTTGCTTCAAAGGAAATGTATTCCAGCATTTGTTTTTATATACTGTACGTATAAAAATAACAAACTAAAAATTCGTGAATTTGTACTTATATATGTTTTTACTATGTGCTGTGTTTATTTATCAAGTTCAGATGCAGCTTAAGTATTGCGACCTCGGCCTAAAATGTTTGTTGTTTACTTTGGCAAAGGGGATATCCACGTGGAAAATTCAACCGCCACAAAAATATTTTATTGTTCTGATATGCCTTGTTATGTCAGACAGCCTTTTAGCCCCCAGACACAGTTGACATTTTTGGATAGTATTTTAGATTGTAATGTAAAGGATAGTATTGCAGTGGACACATCAGGCAGAAAAAACATGCTTTGTAAAACAAACAGACAGGGAAAGGGTGCATTAAAATGGAAACTCCAGGTCACTTAGCCCTTAGTGATCTAAATTTTGTGACCTAAAGGTAAGAACTAGAACACTTACTATAAACAACTGACCAGAAAAATACTGTTAGCTATAAAGGAAAAATATGAAGATGACAAAAAGACGTCAATGAAACGGATAAAATCCGTCGAAAATGTTACAGAACACGCCAGCTTATCTCTTATTCTACTAAAGTTCCTTTCTAAATTTAGATTATCATTTAGCATCAGAGGGTTGAGGTACATCTTACTTCACTTTTGACCTCTTTTAGGGGGGAGTTACGATACTTGAAGGGTCGCCCGGTGCGGGTCCATCTTCTATCCGTACGGCGTACCTATTATGCGACAAGAGTCCGTGCAGAAAAGAGCAATAAGGATTATACTCCGAGACCGCGACATACCCTGTGATCAAGCACTCGTGAAACTGATTTTATCTTCATTTAAAGTCCCGCTTGAACGTCTGATTCTGCAATGTGGAAAATCCGCCCTAGCCAATACGAGCCACCGATCACTATTACCCGAACCAGCCCCTCCCAATAGTCGATCTCGGTTACAAAATAAACTTATACCCCCCTAAAGTACAAACTAATTGTTGCGCCAACTCATTTGTGCCTCTCTTTACATTGATTTTGCTACTGAGCCGTAGTGTGTTTTCTGTTTAAATTTAAGAATTTGTAAAAAACTGAATTTACCTATGGTACGATAGTACTTAAATATACAGATATATATCTCTCCCTTTCTCTCGGCTTTTTTCATTACATTTGACGTGTTGTTTTCTAATGCATACATTTCACTATAAATGTCCAGCTAGATTTTTACTCGACTTATAAATATTTTACATTTTAATATTTAATATTTTAAATACTAAATTTTAAATATATATTTTTAAATTCCATTTGAGCTTCAAAACAATGCCTCATGCCTGTAAATAAACCCAAGTGAACTTAAAGCCAAAAAAGGCTTTACACACAGCGGAAAAAGTAGTCAAAAAATGAATGTGATCTCCAGAACATTTATTTGTTGTTCAAAAATTTGAAGTCCTTTAATAATAAAATTTTCAAAACAAATTTAAAAAAAAAACGAAGAGTCAGTTTCCCAAGCTTTACAATAAAATAAAATAAACAAGTTTTTTAAGCTGCAAGTAAGAAGCGACATTAAAACATTAAACAAACAGAAATTGTTCCGTATATAAAAGGGGTTGACCCCTCCTCAACGCCTTGCTCTTTACGCTAAAGTTTGACTCTTTCTCTCAACTCTACTTTTTAAAACAATAAAATTTTACTATGTAAAGAGCGAGGTGTTAAGGAGGGGTAAACCTCTTTTATATACGAAATCATTTCTGTTCGTTTTAAGTTTTAATGTCGCTCCTTACTTGCAGTTTAAAAAACTTATTTTTTTATTTAATATGATAATAAACCAAAGATATTGTATATATTCGCCTTGTGGTTGTTATTAAACAAAGCAAAAAAAAAACAAGTTTTTCCAACTGAAAATAAGGAATAACATGAAAACTTAAAACGAGCAGAAAATATCAAACAGTTCGTGCTAACGAACTGTAGTAAGGAGCGACCCGGCTCAATAGTAACTAAAACTCTAAAAAATAGAATTTTGATACCAATAGCTACATCAAAAGAATTGCATTTTAATGCTGATTTTAAATATATAAGTTTCATCAAGTTTAGTCTTACCAATCAAAAATTACGAGCCTGAGAAAATTTGTGTTTTTTTAGAAAATAGGAGAAAACACCCCCTAAAAGTCACAGAATCTTAACAAAAATCACACCATCAGATTCAGCGTATCAGAGAACCCTACTGTAGAAGTCTCAAGCTCCAATCTACAAAAATGTGGAATTTTGTGTTTTTTGCCAGAAGGCAGATCACGGATGCGTGTTTATTTGTTTGTTTGTTTTTTTGTTTGTTTTTTTTTCCCAGGGGTGATCGTATCGACCCGGTTGTCCTAGAATGTTGCAAGAGGGCTCTTTCTAACGGAAATGAAAAGTTCTAGTGCCCTTTTTAAGTGACCAAAAAATTGGAGGGCACCTAGGCCCCCTCCCACGCTAATTATTTTCCCAAAGTCAACGGATCAAAATTCTGAGATACCCATTTTATTCAGTGTAGTCGAAAAACCTTATAACTATGTCATTGGGGACGATTTACTCCCCCACAGTCCCTGTGGGAGGGGCAACGAGTTACAAACTTTGACCAGTGCTTACATATAGTAATGGCTATTGGGAAGTGTACAGGCGTTTTCAGGAGGATTTTTCGGTTGGGGGGAAGGGTTGAGAAGAGGGGGATATGCTGGGGGAACTTTCCATCGAGAATTTGGCATGGGGGAAGAAAATTTTCATGAAGGGTGCGCAGGATTTACTAGCATTATTTAAAAAAACAATGAACAAATAAATATGAAAAAGTTTTTTCAGCTGGAAGTAAGGAATAGCATTAAAACTTAAAACAAACAGAAATTATTACCCATATGAGGGGCTCACCTCCTCCTAATACCTCGCTCTTTGCGCTAAAGTATTTTTAGTAATTTCAACTATTTATTCTACGGCTTTTGTGATTCAGGGGTCATTCTTAATGAATTGGGACAAAATTTAAGCTTTAGTGTAAAGAGCGAGGTACTGACGAGGGGGCGAACCCCCTCATATATGTAATAAAACATGAGAATACAAAAGTTCTTTACGTAAGCTAATTTATAAGCTACGTAAATCTTTTACTAACAAAAAGATTCGTAAAAAATTAAAAGTTCTAGTTGCCTTTTTAATTAACCAAAAAAATCGGAGGGTAACTAGGCTTCCTCCCCCGCTCTTTTTTTCTCAAAATCATTCGATCAAAATTATGAGAAAGCCATTTAGCCAAAAAAAAAAAAAAATATGCAAATTTCGTTTTAATTATTCCTCTGCGGAGAGCCAAAATCAAAACATGCATTGATTCAAGAACGTTCAGAAATTAAATTAAAAAAAAAAACAAGTTTTTTTAACTGAAAGTAAGGAGCGACATTAAAACTTAAAACGAACAGAAATTACTTCGTATATGAAAGACGAACAGAAATTACTTCGTATATGAAAGAGACTGCTTCCTCATCAACGTCCCGCTCTTTACGCTAAAGTTTTTTACTGTTTTAAAAAGAAGAATTGAGAGAAAGAGTCAAACTTTAGCGTAAAGAACGGGGCGTTGATGAGGAAGTAGCCTCTTTCATATACGAAGTAATTTCTGTTCGTTTTAAGTTTTAATGTCGCTCCTTACTTTCAGTTAAAAAAAACTTGTTTTTTTTAATTTAATTACGTATATGAGATGGGTTGCCTCTCCTCACTAGCTCGCTCTTACTCTAAAGTTTCTTTTTTAGCTTTTAAAAGAGGCTATTATTCTAATTAAATAATCTTTGTGGTTCAGAAGTCATTCTTAAACAACTGGAACAAAAATCAAACTTAGGTTATTGTATGGTTATTATTAGTTAAAAAAAAGTAAAATTAATATACAAATTTTGTTTTAATTAATCATGTACGGAGAGCCAAATTCCAAACCTTCATTAATTCAAAAACGTTCAGAAATTAAACTAAAGAAGAACAAGTTTTTTAACTGAGAGTAAGGAGCGACATAAAAACTTAAAACGAACAGAAGTTATTCCTTACATGAAAGGGGATGTCCCCTCCTCAACGCCCCACTCTTTATAATAATGTTTTTTATTCTTTTATAAAGTAGAGTTGTGAGAAAAACCGAAACTCAATAGTAACCGAAACTCTAAACAACAGAATTTGGATAAAAATAGATACATCAAAAGAATCGGATTTTTTGTTGTTGATTTGAATAAATTAGTTTTCAAACAGTTCATGGTAATGAACTGTAAGGAAGGAGTGACTTGGCTCCATAGTAGCTAAAACTGTAAAGACGGAATTCCGATAGAAATAGATACATCAAAAGGATTGAATTTTTATGCTGATTTTAAATATATAAGTTTCATCAAGTTTATTCCTTCTCGTCACACCATCAAATTCAGCACCATCAGAACTTTAGCGTAAAGAGCGAGTAGTTCAGGAGGAGACAGTCCTTTTCATATACTGAATGGTTTCTGTTCGTTTTAAGTTTTAATGTCGCTCCTTACTTTCAGAAGAAAAAACTTCTTTTTTATTTAATTTAAACAATGAACGAATTGCCTAACTTACAGCCCTTGTCCTGAGGACTATGAGGAGGCTGGCAATCCCAATACTGGCATTTTCAACAATGCTGAACAAAATAGCTCTCTTAAAATTTCCATCGCATATGCTTTGGGGAATGATCAACTTGGGGAGGGGAGCTGACGCCGCTTAATTCTCTTTTGACTCTTAAAAGTTGACTATTAATTACGTTTAAAATATTTTAACTTTTTTAACTTTAATAAATAGTAAAATTGTTAAAATTATAAGGAATAAATATCAGTATATGTATACTAAACTGACAATCCACAGCCTTTTTTTTCAGTAAAGTGCAAATTATGTTATGATCTTGAGAAGGTATGGGGGTTATTAAAGACATAATTTCCAGACCTCTCAACTATGCTGAACAAAATGGTCATCTCTAAATTCTGATTTTGTGTGTTTTGGGAATTGATGGCCGTGGGGGGGGGGGGCTTAATTTCTAACACTAAAACTTATGGTTACGAATCAAATAAGCCCCCTCCGAAGTTTATACCACCACTCTTTCTTTATAAACCTTATATGCCCTAAGGGCAACAACAAAAGAGAGAATAATGAGGACTTTTTTCCCATGACAGTGAACCAACAAAACCTATTTGAATATTTCGGCCCTATATCTAAGGGCCGTCTTCAGCAAAGAAAAAATAAAAAACAATAAAAGTTCTCAGTTAAAAATCCATATGTTTTTATTTTAAAATAGCCTTGGCATCATTACTTCTTAACGAATTAAATAAAAAACAAGTTTTTTTAAATGAAAGTAAGGAGCGACATTAAAACTTAAAACGAACAGAAATTACTCCGTATATGAAAGGGGCTTTTCCTCCTCGACACCCCGCTCCTTACGCTAAAGTTTTTTATTGTTTTAAAAAGTAGAGTTGCGAGAAAGAAACTTTAGCGCAAGGAGCGGGGTGTCGAGGAGGAAAAGCCCCTTTCATATACGGAGTAATTTCTGTTCGTTTTAAGTTTTAATGTCGCTCCTTACTTTCATTTAAAAAAACTTGTTTTTTTATTTAATTTCTGAAAGTTTTTGAATTAATGCATGTCTGATTTTGGCTCTCCGTACATAAATTATAAAAATGAAATTTGCATATTAATTCTTTTTTTGGCTAAATGGCTTTCTCTTAGTTTTGATCAGACGATTTTGAGAAATAAGGGGTGGGGAAGGAGGTCTAGTTGCCCTCCAATTTTTCGGTTACTTAAAAAGGCAACTAGATCATTTATTTTTAACGAACGTTTTTATTAGTAAAAAAAAAATACATAACTTAAGAATTAACTTACGTAACAAACTTTTATATTCTTATATTTTTGATTATATATATGAGGGGGTTGGTCCCCTCGTTAATACCTCGCTCTTCACTCTAAATCTTGTTTTATCCCAATTCTTTAAGAATGACCCTTGAATCAGAAAGGCCGTAGAATAAATAGTTGAAATTATTTTAAAAAATTTTAGCATAAAGAGCGAAGTATTTATCTCCTCCTAAATACCTCGCTCTTTATGGTAGAGTATTTTTAGAACCCCTCATATGCGTAATAATCTCTGTTCGTTTTAAGTTTTAATGCTTCTCCTTACTTTCAATTGAAAAAACTTTTTCATGTTTACATTTTCATTGTTTTTTTTGTAGTAATGCTAGAAAGTCCTGCGCCCTTTTCATTGAATTTCTCTTCCCCCATGAAATATTCCTCCAAGGAAAGATCCTCCCATATAGCCCCCTCCCCTGAACCCCACACCCAAACCAAAAAAATCCCCCTGATAACGTCGGTACACTTCCCAGTAACCATTACTGTATGTAAACATTGGTCAAAGTTTGTAACTTGCAGCCCCTCCCCCAGGGACTGTGGGGGGTAAGTCATCCCCAAAGACATAGTTATTATGGTTTTCGACTACGCGGAACAATATGGCTATCTCAAAATTTTGATCCGTTGACTTTGGGGAAAAAATGAGCGTGGGAGGGGGCCTAGGTGCCCTCCAATTTTTTTGGTCACTTAAAAAGGGCACTAGAACTTTTCATTTCCGTTAGAATGAGCCCTTTTGCAATACTCTAGGACCACTTGGTCGATACGATGACCCCTGGGGAAAAAAAAACAAAACAAAAAACAAATAAACACGCACCCGTGATTTGTGTTCTGGCAAAAAATACGAAATTCCACATTTCTGTAGATTGGACCTTGAAATTTTTTCTATAGGGTTCTCTGATACGCTGAATGCGATGGTGTAATTTTCGCAAATTTTCTCAGGCTCGTAACTTTTGATGACAAAGACTAAATTTGATGAAACTTATATATTTAAAATCAGCATAAAAATCCGATTCTTTTGATATATCTTTTAGCATCGAAATTCCGTTTTTTAGAGTTTCGTTTACTATTGAGCCGGGTCGCTCCTTACTACAGTTCGTTACCACGAACTGTTTGAAAGTTCAGCCAAGACAGTCTGATAAAAGCTAACATTTTGCAAGATTAAAATGTTCATTCATTTCACTAACTGTATTTATTAAAAATTGGAATGATTTCTTATTGCGATATTTGCCTTCTCTGCAGCTAATCTGATAGTTCTTTTGATATTGGGCTTGTTTTTGTTCGTTCCTATTTTTGTTTTATTTTGAATTAGATTATTTTCTATAATTAATTTTGTGTACATAGGGTTGAGTGTGTACTCACCCAAGTCTCTATTTAGGGCTGTGTTATTATTTAAGTTTCGTTTGATTTCGATTGCCCTAAGGGCATAACTTACAACCCTTGCCTTGAGGGCTCTTGGGGGGGAGGTCATCCTCAAAGACAGAATTTATGGACCTTTCAATTACGTTTAACAAAATGGCTATCTCAAAATTTTGATTGGATGCGTTTGGGGAAATCGTGGGCGTGGGAGGGTTGGTTACCCTCCAATCACTTTCAACTATCAAAAAGGACACTATCCCTTTCAATTTCCAATCGAACGAGCTCTTTTCGATGTTTCTAAGACAACAACTGGCCATCTCAAAATTTCTATCAGGTGCGTTTCTGGAAAATTCGAGGTGCGTGTGGGGGGGATTCCACCCTCCAATCACTATGAATCTTACTAAGGGCACTAGAAATTCTGATTAGCAATCTAATGAGCCCCCTCCGAAGTTTATATGATCACCCTTTCTATGTATATACCTTATATGCCCCCAGGGCATAACTTACAACCCTTGCCCTGAGGGCTTGGGGGATGGGTTGTCATCTTCAAAGACATAATTTTTGGACCTTTCAATTACGTTGAGCAAAATGGCTATCTGAAAATTTTTATTGGATGTGTTTGGGGAAATGGTGGGCCTGGGAGGAGGGTTTAGTTGCCCTCCTATCACTTTAAATTATTAAAAAGGGCACTAGCTCTTCCAATTTCCAATCTAGTGGGCTTTTTTCGAAGTTTCTACGACAACAAATTACCATCTCAAACTTTCTATCAGATGTATTTCGGGAAAACACGAGGTGTGGGGGGGATATCCATCATCAATCACTCTGATTCTTAAAACAGGCTCTAGAACTAACTTCTGATTAACGATCCAATGAGCCCCTTCCAAAGTTTATACGATCACCCATTCTATATATACTTATATTCCCCCAGGGCATAAAATACAACCCTTGCCCTGAGGGCTCTAAGAGGGTTGTCACCCTCAAAGACATAATTTTCGAACCTTTCATGTACGTTGAAGAAACAGGCTATCTCCAATTTTGATTGGATGTGTTTGGGAAAATGGGGTGCGTGGAAGGGGGGTTAGTTGCCGACCAATCACTTTCGACTATTAAAAAGGGCACTAACCCTTTTAATTTCCAGTTGAATGAGCATTTTTGAAGTTTCTATGACACCAAATGGCCATCTTAAATTTCTATCAGATGCATTTCGGAAAAAATACGATGTGTTGGGGGGGGGAGGTATCTAACCTCTCATCGGTCTGAATCTTAAAAAGGGCACTAAAATTTCTGACTAGTAATCCAATATGCCCTCTCCGAAGTTTATAAGATCATCCTTTCTATATAAATTATATATACCCCTGGGCATAACTTACAATTCTTACCCTGAGGGGTTGGGGGGATGTCATCCTCGAATACAGAATTTCCATACCTTTCAACTAATTTGAACATAAATGGCTATCTCAAAATTTTGATTGGATGTGTTTGGGGAAATAGTGGGCGTGGGACGTGGGTTAGTTGCCCTCTAATCACTTTCGACTGTTGAAAAGGGTACTAGCCCTATCAATTTTCAATCAAATGAGCCCTTTTCGAAGGATCTACGACAACTCCTATGGTACGAAGTGACCTGGTCTAAAAGAAAAATAATAATAGATTGTGCCCACATCGCTCTTTACAACGGCAGCGGTATTCGCTGCCTATGAAAGGGGAATGTTGGTTTTGGTATGTCCGAAAAAACTAAAGGTATTGAGTTGAAACTTCACGAAAGATTTTGAGGGGGATTGAACCAAATTAAAAGATGCAATGAGCATCCAGGATACCAAAAGGGCATATCTTGAATATGTTAGAAAATGGCTGAAAAGTGTTAAGATGAAACATTCAGGGCTACTTCTACTAGTACTCCTACCACTACAACTACTACTGCACTACTTGTGACTGTGACGACTTGCGGCTTTTTTTGCTTGCAGGTGCGACTACTTGTGGCTGCAACTACATATGACTGGTACTACTTGCGATTGCAAGTACAGATATTTGCGAAAACAACTACTTGCGACTGTAATTACTCGGGACTGTGACTGCGACTACTTACGAATGTGACTCTGACTACTTAAGAGTACAACTGCGACTATTTCCGATTGGAACAGCTTCAGACTGTTACTACTTGCAGTTGCGATTATTTACAACTGCAGCTGCTCGCGACTCTGACTACGACTACTTGTGACTGTAATAATGTTTTCTTCTAATTCTGGCCACTTAATAACTGCCGTTTCACCTATATGTCGAAAAATATCAAAACCGACAAAAGAAACTTGGCGGATGGAAAAATGAAGAAATTATTTGGATTTTTTATCCAACTTGCTTGTGATAAATCAATGCTTGGAGATTATATAACTTTAACAAAATGGATTTTACAATGAAATAGTAAATTTGAAACCAATGTTTTAATCGTATTATACCAAAAGCATAGAAAGAAATTATCGTTTTCAAGGGTCAAAAAAGGCTGAAAACTAAATTTATGAGAAAAGCGATTATTATATTCAGAAAGAATAAAAAAAATGGCATCTATTGGTATGTTTACTTTATTTGTAGGTCAATTATACGAACTGCTCAATATTTACCTTAATTGTTTTTTTTTACTGTATCAGAACTCCTATATTGTTTTGAGTTTTCAGTAAAGCACTAGTTTTCTGTAATTATACAAACATAGGGAAATATAATTAGTTTTTTTATTTGTACTAGTTTTATTGATGTATCTTAAATAGACTGTGAAGCAATAATTTCTGTCCCTTTTAAGTTTCAACTTTGCTCTTTACTTCCCACAGAAAATCTTTGTTTTTTTTAAATTAATTTTAGTCAGGCATGAATATTTTTTGTAAATATTTATAAAGATTTTCCTGAATAAAGAACATAATCTTTATTTGGCTTTTTTGTACAAATTGGCCAAATGAAATCAAAATCAGTAGGCTATATAGGGTATATATCTTCAATACAAAGACAAAAACGACACAGGACAATACAATCGACCAATCAATAAATACCATTTTACAAATGCAGCCTGTTTTCTTCATTGTGTCGTGTTGATATCTGTTTTAGAATGAATATATTATTTCAGGTTAAATTTACCAGGTAATATATTAGAATTCGGATTCAAGTGTCATCTAATTGTCTACCATTAAATTGTCTACCTCTTAACAAATTGTCTACCATAATTGTCTACCTTTTAACAAATTGGAGGGATGTATATTTCCATATAGATTACAAATTTTCCCACTATGCGGTATTTTGGGGGATGTATATAATATTTTCTTTTTAAGTGCAATACCTTCGCAAATCTAAGAGGAAATTTGTTTAATGGTGGAAATGACGAGCTGTTTTTTTTTATTCATTTGTATCTGCTTATTTATTATCCTTATTTGTATCAGTTTGTATAAGGCTTTACGAGCTTTGACATGCACACACACATATATATATATATATATATATATATATATATATATATATATATATATATATATATATATATATATATATATATATATATATATATATATATATGTATGTATATATATATATGTTTAGTGCCAAAAGTTCAATGTCAAACTTATTCAACACTTGCTAACCTCATTACTTCTCCCATAAATCAAAAAGCGAAAAAATGTTTCTATTGAATATTCCAACTGTCACAGATTAAGCTGTTCTTATCTGTTAGGAAGTTTGGTCTCAAGTTTGATTGCCGCCTTTAATCCCTAGAGTGAGAATTAGATCCTTTGAAAAATCAAACACGTCCTATGCGTCAAAAACGGCGTCACCCTGGCGCCTTGTTTAAAAATTAACGATACACAATACCCCAAAACATGTGTGTATCGCTCAGATTACATCAGCATCATCACTCCATGAAATAACAACAAGTGGTACAGGTTGATTATTATAAGATTCTTTTTTATATTTAATTTAAATGATAGGCCTTAGACAAAAATGTTTCCTTCTGATGTGTACTAAGTTCTAATGAAAATCATTGGCACGTGGAAGAACTCACGAGATAAAGAATTGCCTATTTTTGAAAGTTAGGCTGATAGGGCATATCCTTTGAACCGTGTTCAACTGCAACCAGAGGAACTAGGGTATATAGCCTAAATCATTTTCCGTTTTTGGCTTACTTGATTAAATACTAAAGAAATTTGGGCAACACCATAGGAAAAGGGTTCTTCTAAAGGAAATATATTGAACTAAATGAAACACTAAAACAATGAAATTGTTACTTTCTATATGCAGCATTTTTTAATTAATCAGATTGGGCTAGCTTATCGTGTTTTCCTCTACTATCCACATTTTTATATAATTTGAAATGATATTTTTTTATATCCAACATTCAATCAATCACTCAAGCTAAACTGGATGTAGGCCTATTTGAGTCTATTCAGGAGCTAGGCCTACTCTTTATACAATGAAAAAAAAATATGTTATTAGGGTTATAAAAAGATTTGGTGAAATTCTAGTTAATTGACTTCTTGCTATCTCAGAAAGGGTTTAGGTTAGCGAAATGAAACTTTCAGGGAAGGTATTTTAAAGTACCCGCCCCCAATCCTTTTCCCTCTAGAGGGCCTTGGAATTTGCCTACACAACAGGTTTTATTGAAATTTTGACAAAGCAACATTTTACATTAATTTTCAGTTACTAGTTGCATTTTCTCTGCCTTTAGTTCTGAAAATGCAATTCCTGTTATTTGAGTAGAATTTTGAGCCATATCAATGTTTTTTTTTAAAATTTAGGAAATGTATTTGCATATCTTTAAAACCTTATAAAGTGGAATTGAGCAGAGTTATGAAGCTGAAAACAATTTTGTTGTACTTCAATTAAGCAGAAGACCTATTTTGCAAGGTTTTACTTTTATAACACAAATATTTTAAAGGTCATCGAAGGTCAGGGCCCTCTAAAGGGAGAAGAAGTAGAGGTGGCTGCTTCAAAATGCCTTCCTGGGACATACTTTAGTCTGTAGATCCATCCCTGAAAATTTCATTTTCCTAACCTAAACTCTTTCCGAGATAGCAAGAAGTCAATTAACTAGAATTTTACCAAAGATTCATCAAGGGGTGGTAGGGTACATTGTCAGGGTAACAACTAAAGGGATCATAAAATAAGGAATCTAATGGTAGTACTTCTGTATCTTAAAATATTTTGGTTTTTTTTTTTCTTCTTATATAATTTAGTGAGGAAGAAATTGAAGACATCATCTGATGGATTTTTTGTAGGCTTTTCCAAATATAAAATGATGTTGCAGCAATGCTGGCATTAACAGGTGTTCTTTTTGATTGTGGGAAATGCTGATTTTTATAAGGATTACAAAACAGATTTGGAGAATTTCAGTGACATTTTGTCTAATGGTAAATCAGTGAGTTAAATTGACAGTTATCCCTTCTCTTTAGTTTTATTTTTATTGGACTAACAGACTCATTTATTTGAAGTAAATGCTTGAAATAAATATGGCAACAAACAGTGTTGCCTATGTTCAATGCTAGTTCTGGGACAGTTGTCATCCAAGAGTCACCATAGTAGCATTTAAATAAATTGTAGCCAAATGGGTAGAGCATCTAAACAAGCTCAGTCACTGAAAAAAGGCATCAATAAATGTGCAGCATAGGATGCCAATTCAGCTAATGATAGCTTGCACTAGTCTGTGACAGCTATGAAATGTAGTTGTGTATAGAGTGCCTGGACATGTCAAAATCAGAATACAGACTTTTCACAGAAATGAGTCATTGCCTGGGGTCAACATGGTACTGCCCTATATGTGAACAAAAGGATCAGGAAACTACTCCTGAGGTTATTAGGAAGATTATAACTGAATATCTTGCTGAATTCAAAACAGATTTTTAAAATGAGCTGGAATTCAAATTTCAAGTTCTACTGAAACCAGCTGATGAAAAAATCTTGAAATTAGAAGTAGAAGTTGTGGATAAATGCTCAAAAGGCAAAGTTAAAGTTCCAGTTATGAAGGAAATTTGAAAAGTGAAGGAAAGCCTATGTGAAGATCCCTTGAGCACCCAAGTAAAGGCCTCTACATATTACACTCAAGCAGTGCAACATGAGCTCTGTGATATAATAAAAAAAAAAACAACAGAAAAACCTTATATTATTCAGATTAGAAGAAAAAGGGATAGTAAGTCAAAAACTCCAGAATGAAGCTAATCTTCAGTTCACTAATAATGAAATGATGCAGATCTTTTTAGTTAAATGTTCTTTTTATGTGTGGTTGGGTCATAAGCAGGCTAACAGAAATAAACCAGTTAATTTAATATTTAAGTCACAAATAGACCATGATTCAACCACCTTCTTTTTTACCAACATAGAAGCTGAGCCTAAGGTAAAGATTCCATATTTTTGGATTGCAAATGACAGGAGTGATGCTGAGCTGGTGATGAAAAGGAAGTATGATGCTTTGAAACAACAACTAAGGAAAAGATTGATGCTGGTGAGGTTGGTTGGAGGATGAAGACTCACAGGAGTGAGCTGGAATTAGTTCTGGAGCAGCAGCCTTTTTGTCCCCAAGCCAAATTTGTAATGTCATAGTGATCCACTTTTGGTGCTTTACACTAACCCAGATTGTCTCTCCTCCAAATGTATAGAGTTTAGTGAGTTAGTTAAATAATGGAAACCACACACAGTCGCTGTTACAGAAGTTTTACTGAAACATTTCAGTGATCTATCTACTTTTGCTCAGCAGTTACCATGTTATAGTTAAGTGTTTAACAAATCAGCTAAAGGTGGGATGTGTATTTACATTCAAGAATAAAGTTTTGTGTGGTAATTGATCCATTAGTAGATTCAGTGTCAGAATGCATTTGAATTGATATCAAGCTATGTTCTCAAAGTAGTTATATGCATATTGCTGTTTTCATCAGAGTCCTACTTCCAGTCTTAAAAGCCCTATTAACAATGCTAATATTCTTGTGTGCCTTTCTTGTCTTGCAAAGTGTTGTTTCAAATTACTTATTTGGGTGACTTTAACTTACTGTGCATAGATTGGTGTGTCCATAGTTCAAGTCAGCCAAGTCTGTCTTATGAACAGGAGTTTTTAGATAGAGTGGGTAATCTTTACAGTCTATTTTGGACCTTGTTATTACTAAATATGTAGATGATGTTATGAACATAGATTTTAGATCACCTTTAGGTAAAAGTGATCATGTTGTCTTTAAGATTTATATTAGTACTAATGTTCAGAGAGAGAAGGTTGACACTTTGAGGTATAACTATAATAATGAAGATTATGAATCTATGGAGAATTTCATCTATTAATATCATGCATGAGCTAAAAACTGGTCAGGTATCTGCAGATTCAGCTTTTGAATTTCTGAAAGTGGTGTAGGGAAAAATGTGTTCCATTAGTGAATAAATATAGTGACCATAGAAGAAAGCCTAAGCTTTCACATCAAGTACTCCAAGTAATTTGTGAAAAAAATCTTTGGCAGTCTTATTATGAATCACATAATAGCCAAAATAAGCTACAACAGTTGCAAAGCCAACCACAAAATAATGATAAACAGTCCATGTACACAAGAGCAAGAAATAGGGTTACTAAGCTTCATAGGGCCAATTGTGAAGAGCTTGAGATGTGTATTATTCAATCTAGTACTACATCACCAAAAATACTTTGGAAGTATGTAAATAGAATGAGACGTTTGCTTCTGTTTTTGTTAAGCCAAACCAATACCAACACATTTTGAAATGCCAACAACATCATCTGAAACAACTTCACCCTTTTTTCATTCTTGAAAAATTCTTGACAGATTCCTGAATGAAATGATGAAAAAAAATAGCTGCCAAAATTGCAGAGCCACTTATTTTAATATTTAACTTGCTTTTGCATGTGTGTTGTGTCCCTCTGGCTGCAAGAAAGCATTAGTAAAACCCCTTCATAAAAAGGGTTCCAAATCAGATTTTACAAATTATTGGCCAGTTTCAACCTTATCTATTTTTGGTTGAGTGATGGAAAAATTTATTGTAGAGCAAATTCAGAAGTACTTTGATGACAATAGTCTTGGAGTCCTGCTCAACATGGTTTTTGAAAATGAAGATCTTGTAATACCCAACTTCTTGAGGTAATTGTTGACTTTCAGGGCTTTGCAGACCTATATATACCATTTGATTGTGTTTATATTGACTTTTCAATGGCTTTCAATTAGGTATCAATACTGTTACTTCTTTGTAAATGTGCTATATACAACCTAGGACCAAGAACAGTTTCATTCATACCTGATTATCTAAAGGAGTGTGCTCAACAGGTAGTTGTTGGGGAGGTGATATCATCTCCAATTGAAGTAATAAGTGGGGTGTCCCAGGGCAGTTGCCTAGGACCTGTTTTATTCTGTTTATTTGTTAATGAATTACCTTCTTCCGCCATCATTCATTTTAAAGTTGTTAGCTAACAATGTGAAAGTCTACTTACCCATGACATATCTAACAGATGTATAACTTGTGCAAAAGGACCTGGATTCCCTGACTCAGTGGTATGAATTCAATCCCATGTTTGCAAATCCGTCTAAGTGTGTTGTTTCACATTATGGTTGTACAATACTTCCCATTTACATATATATTTTGTCTGGTACAAATGTCCCTTCTGAAGAAATGGTGCAAGGCCTTGGTATCCATTTTGATACCCAACTAAAGTTTGATAAGCATGTTTCAGCAATCATGAGAAATGCAAATTACCACCCATTGTTTTTGAAGAGAAGTTTCAGAAAATTCTTTCTTTGAGATTTTCTTTTGCTTTACAAGTCTCTTGTTTGCCCACTTCTTGAGTATAACACTTCTGTCTGGTTTCCTTTAAATATAGTGGATGAGCTTTGCATACAAAAGGTACAAAAGAGGGTGTCAAGGATGATTCCCTACCTTCAACACCTTCCCTACAAAGAGCAACTCTCTAGGCTTTGTATTCCGTCATTACATTTCAGATGGTGCTGTGGTGACCTTATCAATGTGTTCTGTATTATTAAAGGTGTAGACAACCTAGATTTTGACTTATTTTTCAAACACAGTCACTATCATAAAACTTCCTGACACCATTACAAACTGTACCCTCCAAAATCAAATAAGAAAATAGGGCAGTGTTCATTTTCCACTAGGGTTATTTCACCTTGGAATAGTCTACCTGTTGAAGTCATGGAAGCTGGGAATATGCAGATATTTAAACATTCTTTAGTGGAGAAACCTTTCTATTTGGGAGTTTTTTATGTTTAGTTATTAGTTATAGGTTGATCTTTTGGCTATGAGTTTTTGTTTGAGTTTATGAGTGATGAGTTTTGGATGTGAGTTGCTTTTTTTTCTTCTTCTTTCTTCTTCTGACATTTTTTAAGTATTGCTAATTAGCTTATTTCTTGTGTTGTGTCAAGTGACAAGCATTATTGCTTACTGTTTAGTGTATTAATAAATAAATAATAATTGCTTCCCCAGCAAAGTCTATTTTGAGTCCTTAATGGACCCTAAAATGTAGCCAGCTTAGGTAATTCTTGATTAACTCACTAATGAGATAACTAAGAAATAGGCATACCTTTAGAACAAGAATTTTATCCTGAACCCAAATATAACATTTGTTTATGTCAGGAATGAACTTTAACCCATCATCTAATGTTCAAATGTATACCCTGTATTTTATATAAGCTATGCAATGAATTGTTCATTATTTTGACAAACTGTTAAATCAATTTGAAGAAAATAATGACATATACAGAACTCAGTACATATATACAATTCAGGGTATTTATTGCATTTTAGGGGGGCTGAGGTTAAAGTTTTTTTTCTGAAACTCTGACATTTAAGTTAATTAGAAAATTTACCATTTTTTTCTTTTTATATAATTTGGCTAGGATGAAAGTGAATACATCACTTGATGACTTGTCTATGCTCTTGCCATATGTAATAACTGTCTCTGGGGAAAACTCCATTTTGAGCTCTTAATAGGGTACTAAAATGTAACTTCAGTAAGTTTTTCCATTTTCATATAATTTAGTTAGGAAGAAAATTAAGACACCACTGTCTTGTTACTTAATGCTCATTGCAAATACAATAATTGCTTCTTGGGCAAACTCCATTTTAAGTGCTTAATGGGGCCCTAAAATGTATCTTATTATCTTGTTCATAGTTTTTAGACTCTGACATAAAGCTAAAAAATTAGTTAAAAACTCATAATTCCTTTATTAAATCTATTGCTTTAAAGTAATATATTCCATAGGCATTAGTTTATTCCACATGTGTACCATTTAATTCAATAAGCATTTCAAGTTACAAAAGTTATTCTCAAATCCTGGATGTTTTCCTAATGTCAATATTCAAGTGCATGTTTTCTATGCATCTATGCAATATATTTTGCTATAACATAACAATAGTAAATGGAAAAATCAAACCAAAATAACTGATTGTCTTTCTTCTGCAAAAATGATAGAAAAGAAATTTAATTACACAATGCTTCAATTAGAAAATTAGGAATTGAAATATTAAGGGAAAACAATCTGTAATGTTTTGCCTTTTGCTATCATTAGGTTACTGCAAAGCTTATTATACAGAAAATGCATATTTTTCTGTAGATGTCAGAAAAAATATTGAGAGCAATATTTATAAATTCAAATTTTATGGAATTGGATTGCTATAAATTCGAGTCTTTAAATTGTTTATAAACAAATGTTATGTTTTAATCACATCCAGTTAGTATTCCACTTTGTATATTTGAAAAAGAAGCTACTATAGTCTGAGTCACATGTGTGCCCTTTGAAAATGATAAGAAGAAATTATTTAGTTGCTTTGAGAAACTTTATGTTTGTCCAGAAAAAATCCCAAAGTTGGCAAAAAAAGCATTGATTCAGTTTTTTGAGTCAATGTCTCTGTTTTGAAGATGGGATACATCCAAAAAATGTCGCTATTTTGAAATGACTAAAAGAAGAATCTTAAAAAATTGTTGTTGTTCAGTGTATAGGCCTAAAATGGGTCCAGAGACAAGAATTTTTTTTATTTTAATGTCCTTGGCATTTTAACAGTAGCAACTGCAAAATAAATTATTTATTACTATCATGCATAATCAGAACTCAAAACTTCCTCTGTAGTGTAAATTAAATCAAAATCATATAATGTAAACAAGGCGCACTTTCATAGGCATGACCCAATCATGATATGTTTTAGTCAATCAGCTAGTTACACAATAACAGATGCTTAAATAATTGAAAATACAGTCAACTCATCTTTAAAATCAATTTTCACTCCAAAAGTATACAGAAAATATTCCATATAATTTGTCCATTTTTTGAAGTTGTATCTCACCACTAAATATATGACCCCTCTAGCTAAAAATATGTCTACATGTGTGCCTTTGTCAATAAAATTTCACAGCTTGCTTAAGACACATAAAAAAATTAATTCAGCAAAGAAGATGTTATTGCAAAACTGAATTAGGTGGGATATTCCAGGCCTGCATTTTTCACAAATTCCTCTGTCTCTGCTTTTTTTTCCTTTTTTACACTAATAATCCAATAATCTCAATCGTATTCATATGGGTACACTTTAAATGCCTTCCATTGGGCTTGCAGTATGGTCTCCTTTGTTGAAATTTGTGAAAAAAAAAATGATTGCTATAAAAATACCATGAACCTCCACTGCTAAAATCACCTGATACAAAGTCACCAGTTGCAAAACAGTTCAAAAAATAAAGGAAATTCATAAGGAGATAATTGGGTTGGACTTGGGGGATCAAATGAACAATTTTCTTTTTTAAGCAAGTTTAGCTCTTTAAGAAAGAATCCAAGAAATCTTTTAATTCTGGCTTGCTGAATGCATTGATAAGATATTTGTTTCCAAAAAATGCAGCCACAAGCCCTGAAAGGCCAAAGTGAAATTCCAGGGTCGAAAAAGAAAAAAAAAAGGAAAAAAAACTTGAAAACTTGAATTTTGCAATCTTGAAGAAGAATGCAAAATTGAGTTGAGAGAATAAATAAATCATTATTTTAAAGGGTCTTTAAAACATAAATTATTAGTATATATACAACAGGTTGATTATGTTTTGCATATATGTTACTGTGAATGTTGACGTTCACCAGTGAATGTCCAAAATTCCTTCTTTTTTTTCTCCTTGGATTAGTCAATGTTGCCAATCAACTTTTTTATTTTTATTCAAGGTTTGGTGGTAAAACTTACAGCTGGGTTAGGTTAGGTTTTTAAGCCATTTCCGAGATTTATAAACTAGTTTAACCCAGCCTAACTTTAACTTTTACCATCAAATCTCACATAAGACTGAAAAAGCTAATTGAATCTAATCAGAGAAAAAGGAATTTCAGACATTTACCAGTGAATGTTCATTAACCAGACTTCAGGCTTTCACAGTAACATATCTACAAAACATAAGCAGTATATGCTTATGTTTATTATGTTTAACATGTGCATATGTATCTTTTTTGTACAGTTGCAAGTTTGTTGCAAAATTGCTTGTTTTTGACGGAATAGATACCTTAAATCCTAATCCTAATAATAATAATAATAATTTATTTCTTACCCACAACAACACTATAGTATTAAAATGTTACTGTGAATGTTGACGTTCACCAGTGAATGTCCAAAATTCCTTCTTTTTTTTCTCCTTGGATTAGTCAATGTTGCCAATCAACTTTTTTATTTTTATTCAAGGTTTGGTGGTAAAACTTACAGCTGGGTTAGGTTAGGTTTTTAAGCCATTTCCGAGATTTATAAACTAGTTTAACCCAGCCTAACTTTAACTTTTACCATCAAATCTCACATAAGACTGAAAAAGCTAATTGAATCTAATCAGAGAAAAAGGAATTTCAGACATTTACCAGTGAATGTTCATTAACCAGACTTCAGGCTTTCACAGTAACATATCTACAAAACATAAGCAGTATATGCTTATGTTTATTATGTTTAACATGTGCATATGTATCTTTTTTGTCAGGCTCAAGTTACAGTTGCAAGTTTGTTGCAAAATTGCTTGTTTTTGACGGAATAGATACCTTAAATCCTAATCCTAATAATAATAATTTATTTCTTACCCACAACAACACTATAGTATTAAAATGTGGAGTACAAACAATTAAATACACACAAAAAAAGCAAAACATACAAAAAATGAAAAGTAATGACAATAGAAATTTTTTACGTTAATACAAAAAATTAAATAAACACACAAAATAACGAACTATGAAAAAAAATGAACATTAGATACACACAAAAAATGAAATTCAAAAAACACAAAGAGAAAAACAAATACATACACAAGGTCAACGAAAAAAAAAACAGATAAGACGGTGGTGAGGGGATAGGCGCGCAGAAGCTGTACTGGAGAGTTGTCTGTGAAGAATCTCCAACTTTAAAGTTATGTCAGGAACTGAGAATTTTTTAACAAGAGTCCGGTTTTTTGTCCAAGGTGGAAGATACAGAAGAAATATGCAAAATTTGAAATAATTTATCCGAATTCTTTTTAAATTACCATTATTAAGAAGGGGGAAAAGACCTGAAGCATAAAGGACAGAATGATTACAAAAAGTAGAATAAAGTTTAGCCAGCGCACTTCTATTATACTTCCCTCTATTTGCAACAATTTTTGCATAACCAATCTGAATCTTTTTACTTATATCACAAACAGTACGCTGACGTAAGCTCGAAAGGTTGTTAGTAGTAGAGATACCAAGCCAACGAATACAATCAACAAGCGGGATAGTGAAGTTATTACAGTGAAGGGGAGTAGCAGTAATACAGTTATAGGGAAGAAACTCACATTTATCTATATTAATTGAAAGGCCAATATCAGAGAAGGCATCAGAAACTATAGAGACCATATTGGAAAGACCCTTTTTGGAACGGCTAATCAGAAGCAAGTCGTCAGCATACGCAAGATAAGAAACATCCGCAAGACCAGAAAGGTATGTACCTGAAATCTTAGCCAACACACTAGAAATACAAAACTTAAAAGCATAGGGGACAGAACACCACCCTGCCTAACACCTCTTCGCATTCTTATAATAGTGTCTGGTGCAGATTCTAATTGAAGAAACGAATTTGAATACCAAAACCTAAGAAGCATTATAATAGAGAGATTGACCCCGGAATTATACAAGGAAAAAATGAGCTGACTATGGACCACACTATCAAACGCTTTCGAAAGATCCAAAGCACAAATGTAAAGACTATTTCCCTTGGAAGAATTATCAGCCAATAGAGAAGACAGAATCTTATGCGCATGCTGACAACCCACCCCACTCCGAAAACCAAATTGGTTCTCATCCTCAATAATATTTTTAGTCAAAAATGGTAGAAGGATATACTCAAAAACCTTACTAATATTACAAGATACAGTAATAGGTCGATAGCAAGAACAATCAATCGGTGACCTTCCCCTTTTTAAAATTGACGAAACAGTGCCACACAGAAAACTCTCAGGTACGTATGATATACATAGACACATTTGAAAAAGAAGCTGAAAGTGAGATATAAGGGGGGTGCATTCAATCGGCATATGCATCTTAGAAATACCATCCTTATCTATTGAATTAGATTTTAAACTTTTAACAGCATTAATTTTAACGGAAGAAAAAGATATGGGCACTATATGGCGTTGCGAAAACGTTGTACTAAAGAGGGGAGTAAGAAGGCGAGTATACACAGAATGCACTGAATAATTAATCATTGAAAAAATCGAAGAATAATGTTTATACCAAGCTGAAGTTGGAAGGCAATTACTTGTCGTAGTTTCATCATTTATCTTGTCAGAATTGATCACTTTTCGCCAATCCTCCCTACTTATAGGGAAATCCATACCGCGGTAACGTGCCGACCTAAGATAACGTTTATAATTGGTTTTAGTTTTACGTTTGATATCAGCGACACACCCAGAACTTGGCCGACCACATTCATTCCATATCTGTAGCCATAATTTTGCTTTATTTTTTATCGACTTTAAATAAGGGTCCATTGACCAGATAGGTTTTTGTGTTCTTTTACGAATACGTTGTCGAGGTACGGCAGCTTCTTCTGCCCTTTTCATACACATTACAAGTTGGTTATAATAACAGTCAATATCGGCTTTACCATTCGTAGGTACCTGGCGCTGAAGAAGATGATATAGAACACGTATGGTAGAAAGAAGGGTTGTCAAGGTAGAGATATAGTGCGGTATATTGGCTTTGCTCCAATTACTTTTTTCAAACCACTTCGATTTTTCTCGCGAGCAATTGGTTTCCGATAGATCAATATCCATCGTAAATGTCGCTGAAATTGTCATGTGGTCAGTATCTTGCTCGTTAACATGAACAGAAGCAGAAGAAGAGGTGATACCAGGAGAGCAAATAATAGACCAGGAGAGAGATTTCCTGTAGGACAATGCTACTGTCCTACAGGGAAATCATGGTTGCCACCCAGAAGCTCCCTGGGAAAACTTGCAGTATCCCTCCTAGGATACCTTGTATACACCTCTTTTGAAGCTTGCTATTGCTGGTTTTATTTTATTTTTTAATTCTGTATTATTATTTTTTTAATTTTAATATTATATTTAAGGAGCAGAAACATGACTGCTTTAAATTCCCTGTTCACTTTTACAAGTCCAGCGGTAAAAAAGCTACTTGGTTGGAAGCAGGGAGATGAAGAAGAAAAATGGGCTGAAAAGGCTGTGGATGCTTTAGTAAAGAAGCTAAAGAAAAATAAAGGAGCTCTTGAAGATCTTGAGAAAGCACTTTCCTGTCCTGGTCAACCCAGTAAATGTGTTACCATACCCAGAAGTCTTGATGGAAGATTACAAGTAAGTCAAAGGTTCTTATTGTGTTGTCGAGCAACACTCCTGGTTTTGTTTTATAGTTTATATTTATTTTATTGTTGTTTGTGTTGTCCTGTGACTCATGGATCAAACCTGCTTATACACTTCACAGGGCTGTAACACCTGATGTTTTTTCCTTATGCCTGCAACAGGTGTGCATATTAAATCTCAGAGTGTATCTGAGGTCTCTTCTCACATCCGCAGGCATATTTGTGAAAAATACATTTGAGTGGTAAAAGCCAGATATTTGAGGATACAGTATGCTTCTGAACTTTTAATAACGTGTGTTCTATGAAAATTCTCTAATTTTTGTCCTCCTCCTTTACATAACTGCTCATTGCTGGGTGAGGGACAGGGAAGATTAGATTCCTTAAACTACCCCTATGACTGGACTTGAGTATCTCCAATAACTTGGGGTCTGAAACGGGCGCTTTCAAGTTGTTATTACTCTTTAGTTCATTTTAAGTGCTGTCCGTAATGTGTCATCTAAACAACATCTTGAGAAGTCCAACTAAAGCACATTTGTGTGCTTCTTAAGACAAAGTCTGAGCAACTTCGATCTAGGCCTATAATAAAAGAAAGGCTATGTTTGAACCAATTCAAAATACTTCCAAGATGTCTTACAAAATTATTTGGCATTAAAAAACGTGTGCCTTTAGTTTTACCCATGGTTTGGAGGTGAATTATGCATTATATTTGGTTTTCCTGCAAGGAAACAGTATGCTGGGGGTAAAAACTATCCATAAAGGGTAGTTTGGTGCTCTTTTATCTGTCATCACGAAAAATGGGAACTAGATCTAAGTAATAGTGATCAAATGAGTACTCCTCAAACTGTTTGTCATCATCTGATGTATATCTGAAATATAGTAAAATTTGTCAGTAAGATAATGGAAAAATGACAAAAAAAAGTTCCAGCTAGATATCCTACCAGATGTCATTGAGATGTGAGTTTTTATTTTGTTTATCATCTTTTTTTGTATAGCGTTTGTATTTTCTCCTTTTTATATGTTTTGTTTATTTTCTGTTAGTTTGCTTGGTCTTTTTCTTATCTTTTTTTTCCATTGATAAAGGATTGTGGACGTTAAGCCGAAATATTTGGACTTTTATTCTTATTAGAAAAAAAGTTTTTTTTAGTTACCTAGTCAGGACTTATTTGAGAAATTATATTCGTTTTTTCTGTATTTTTTTTTTCATTTTAATTGTGTATAGAAAGACAGCGTGCAGTCTAAGAAATTATTTCTGATGTGTATGACGTTATGAAAAAAAAATACGTGTTGCTCTTGGCAATTTCTGCATCATGTGAAACTTGTATGATTAATTACCTAAAAAGCTCCTAAGTGTTAGCTTCGATAAGAATTTAATACCACTTGAGCTGGACTTTTATGTGTTGTGGTTTTGGATTTATATATTACAATATGAGCTGCAGATTTATCCAATTTGATTTATATATATATACTAGCTGTTGGGGTGGCGCTTCGCGCCACCCCAACACCTAGTTGGTGGGGGCGCTTCGCGCCCCCCCCCAAGCCCCCCCGCGCGCGTAAGTCGTTACGCGCCATTGTAGTTGTGTCCCTATGTCCCACCTGTGAATATAGATAGATATATATATATATATATATATATATATATATATATATATATATATATATATATATATATATATATATATATATATATATATATATATATATATATATATATATATATATATATATATATATATATGGTTTTAACTACGTAAAACTTGCGAATATACAACATTCTTTGCTGTCCCATTGTCTTTGCATATAAATAGATTGTCAGGTTTACCGACTCTTGAACATGCAACATATAATGGTCCATGGGAAAACAATCTGTATTCAGATCTATACCTCATGATTCTAATGATTGCCCTTGAGCTTTGTTGATGGTGATTGCTAATCGACCATTCCCTGTCCCGGTGTCCCGGTCGTCATTTACATCCCCCTGTTTCCCCCGGTGTCCCCGTTGTAGTTGTGTCCCTGTGTCCCGGTCGTCATTTATATTCCCTGTGTCCCGGTCGTCATTTGTATCCCGGTGTCCCGGTCTGTATATACATTCGTTTTTTAGTTTTGTTTTTCTCCTTTATTTTTTTCCTTTTTTTTTCTTTTTTAGCTTATTTAGATTTTTAGATTTTTTAGTTTTTTTATTAGTTTTTAGTTTTTTTTCTTTTTAGTTTTTTTGTCCCGGTCGTCATTTATATCCCCCTGTTTCCCCCGGTGTCCCCGTTGTAGTTGTGTCCCTGTGTCCCGGTCGTCATTTATATTCCCTGTGTCCCGGTCGTCATTTGTATCCCGGTGTACCGGTCTGTATATACATTCGTTTTTTAGTTTTGTTTTTCTCCTTTATTTTTTTCCTTTTTTTTCTTTTTTAGTTTATTTAGATTTTTAGATTTTTTAGTTTTTTTATTAGTTTTTAGTTTTTTTTTTCTTTTTAGTTTTTTTGTACTTTTTACCTTCTTTTTAGTTTTGTTAATTTTTTTTTTTACTTATGTCCTGGTCGTCATTTATACTCCCTGTGTCCCGGTGCTTTGTTGATTGCTAATCGAACATTCCTTTTGTCCTGGTCGCTTTTATTTTTTTTAGTTTTTTACCTTTTTTTAGTTTTTTTAGTTTTTTAGCTTTTTTACTTTTTTTATTAGTTTTTAGTTTTTTTGTAGTTTTTGCCTTTTTTTAGTTTTTTCAGTTTTTTTTTAGTTTTTTATTGGTTTTTACCTTTATTTTAGCTTATTTTTCAGTTTTTTCCTTTTTTTTAGTTTTTTTTAGTTTTTAGTTTTTTAGCTTTTTTATTTTTTTTATTAGTTTTTAGTTTTTTTTGTAGTTTTTGCCTTTTTTTTTAGTTTTTTTAGTTTTTTAGCTTTTTTATTAGTTTTTAGTTTTTTTTGTAGTTTTTGCCTTTTTTTAGTTTTTTTAGTTTTTTAGCTTTTTTATTTTTTTTATTAGTTTTTAGTTTTTTTTGTAGTTTTTGCCTTTTTTTAGTTTTTTCAGTTTTGACGTCACCTGATCCAGTTTTTTCAGGTGACGTCACCTGATCCACGATCCACAGATCCACAGACAACTTATTTTTATATATATAGATAGATAGTTTTTTTTTTTTACTTATGTCCTGGTCGTCATTTATACTCCCTGTGTCCCGGTGCTTTGTTGATTGCTAATCGAACATTCCTTTTGTCCTGGTCGCTTTCTCTTTGAGTTTCGTCATTTATTTTTTTCTTTTTTAGTTCTTTTAGTTTTTACCTTTTTTAGTTTTTTTTAGTTTTTTAGATGAAAATTTTTTTTAGCTTTTTCCTTTTTTTCTTTTTAGTTTTTTATTGGTTTTTACCTTTATTTTAGCTTATTTTTCAGTTTTTTCCTTTTTTTTATTTTTTTTTTATTTTTTATTTTTTTTAGTTTTTTACCTTTTTTTAGTTTTTTTAGTTTTTTTAGTTTTTTAGCTTTTTTACTTTTTTTATTAGTTTTTAGTTTTTTTTTTGTAGTTTTTGCCTTTTTTTAGTTTTTTCAGTTTTTTTTTTAGTTTTTTATTGGTTTTTACCTTTATTTTAGCTTATTTTTCAGTTTTTTCCTATTTTTTAGTTTTTTTTAGTTTTTAGTTTTTTTAGTTTTTTACCTTTTTTTAGTTTTTTTAGTTTTTTTAGTTTTTTAGCTTTTTTATTTTTTTTATTTTTTTTATTAGTTTTTAGTTTTTTTTTGTAGTTTTTGTCTTTTTTTAGTTTTTTTAGTTTTTTTAGCTTTTTTATTAGTTTTTAGTTTTTTTTGTAGTTTTTGCCTTTTTTTAGTTTTTTTAGTTTTTTTGCTTTTTTATTTTTTTTATTAGTTTTTAGTTTTTTTTGTAGTTTTTGCCTTTTTTTAGTTTTTTCAGTTTTGACGTCACCTGATCCAGTTTTTTCAGGTGACGTCACCTGATCCATCCACAGACAGACAACTTATTTTTAGATAGATAGATATATATATATATATATATATATAGCCTATGTCACTTGTGTGTTTATGATGTGCTCCCGAAGAACTTATGCACTTGGCGAGTGATATCTATTGAAAACGCCCATATCCACGGTGGTGAGGGTGATATTTCGGTGGACATTTCAAATGCAATATACAGGTTTCAAGTTCGTGCCATTGTATATTTATTGCGCTTTAATTAGCTTATCTGCCGCATCATTGTTCACTGGATTATCGCCTGATCTTTATCCAAGTGTGTTGAGGGTCAACACTAATAATAAATACGACAGTTAAGATGAGCATGAAAGTAAAAGAGAAGATTTTAATAAAATTGTGAATAAACAGGTGGGTAAAGGTAAAAAAAGGTAGGTAAAGGATACGGCATTAGACTTTACAGTCCGTACCGGCGGTGCTGATCTCCGTTTCTTGGCCCTTCAGCCAGGAAGTGCAATGGGGGGTTGGGGGCCAGCCATCCTGTGCTTTCGCACACCCTTCCTGTTTACCTTCCCCAGATTTCTTCAGGTACCCATTTAGAGCTGGGTCGACTCTGACTAAGCTTACAGAGTCACACCACTGACCCCCGTCCCAAACTGAAGAATTGGGTACACTGGGATTCGAACCCGCGTCCTCTCAGACGAGATCCCGAATCCAGCGCACCAACCAACCAGGTGGGTAAAGAGCCTAATAAAAAAAATATTTAGGTAATTTTGAAAGATTATTGCTTTTTTTTTTAGCGAGGATGGAACTGTCTGATGGGAACTTCAGGATGGGGGATGTACTTTACTACTACTACTACTAATAATAATAACTCACTGCAGCACCAAGCCGCCTGAGGCCAACACAGCTACGCAAGCTCCTCCTCCAACCTAATCTATTTAAAGGTTCCCTCTTTACACCCTCCCAGGAAGTTTCCTTTTCCTTTAAATCTTTATTTATGACATCCTCCCCACCCAGACAAGGGCGACCTGCTTTCCGTGTAGCCACAGTCAGTTGGCCAAAAAGGACAATTTTCGGTAATCTGTCATCCTTCATACGTAGAACGTGGCCTAGCCATCTCAACCTTTCTTTCATTATAGCCCTAGAAAGCGGGATTGAACCGCATTTTTCGTACAACCTAGTGTTTAAAATACGGTCAGTCAGCCGGATACCCAGAACAATCCGTAGGCAATTTCTCTGAAAAACATCTAGTAAATTTTCATGTGCTTTTCGGAGTACCCATGCTTCAGAGCCATATTTGACCCCTGTCATCACTGTAGCTTCCAATATTCTAATCTTGGTTTGCAGACTTATCTTTCTATTCTTTCAAACTTTTTTTTAACTGTGAAAAACACCCTGAGCCTTAGCTATTCTACTTTCAACATCTTCACTGCTCCCACCATCTTTACTAATAATACTACCAAGGTAACTGAATCTCCCAGCCTGATCAATCTTTTCGTTACCTAATGTCACCTGTTCATCTTCATTTATTCCTAGCCTTAGTGACTTAGTCTTCTTAACATTAATTTTCAAGCCTATTTTAGCACCCTGAACTCGCAAAACCTCTAAAACTTCATTAATTTTGCTCATACTTTCATCTAATATGCTTAAGTCATCAGCATAATCTAAGTCCAGGAGCGTTTTTCCTCCCCATTTGATACCATGGTCTCCAATTGCCTTTCCTGTGCTCCTTAAGACGAAGTCCCATCAAAATGATCCATATAAAGGGGGATAGAACACAACCCTGTTTAACTCCTGATTTAATACAAAAGCAGTTGCTAATTTCATTTCCTACCTTAACCGCAGCAGTATTATTCTCGTACATAGCACAAATCACTTTAATGTATTTTTCTGGCATACCATATAACGATAAGACCTTTGTTAACGCTGTTCTATCAACAGAATCGAAAGCTTGCTCATAATCGATAAAACTGAGGACCAAAGATGTTTGACAACGAAGGGACTTCTCAATTATTAACCTAAGAGTGAAAACTTGGTCGACACATCTTCTACCGTTTCTAAAACCGTATTGTTCCTTTTCTAAAACCGTATTGTTGTTCCCTTAAAACTTTGTCTAGAGCATCTCTCATTCTAAAAAGTATCATATTACTCAGTAATTTGCTACCTAAAGAGACCAGACTAATGCCTCGATAATTACGACACTCACTCTTGTCACCTTTCTTATACAGTGGTTTAATTAAGGTTTTACTAAAATCATTGGGTACTTCCCCTTTTTCAAAAATCATGTTCATAATCTTCAGTAGCTTATTCCTAACCTCAGAGCCACCATATTTAAGAAACTCATTAATCATACTATCAGCACCTGGGGCTTTATTATTTTTTAATCCTTTTAGTACTGTCGCTAATTCTTCCTCACTAAACAAATCTTCCTTCACATCCAAGGTATCACAAACTTTTTCTTTTTCATCTAGATCTTTTCCTGCAACTGTATCTCGGTTTAGCACATTCTCAAAATGTTCCACCCATCTTTCTTTAACTTATTCCTTATCATTAATTGTGGCCCCATTTCTATCTTTAACTGGGACTAGTCCGGATTGGCTACTCCCTTTCAATTTATTAACATGCCAGTATAATATTTTACTATTATGCCGTCTAGCCGCATCTTCCAGATCCTCAGCAATTTTATCCATGGCCTCCACTTCACATCTCCTTAGTTAATATTTTAATGCTTTCTCCACTTTCTTTACATTCCTTTCGTTTTCATACGACCTATCACTCAGATAATTCTTATACAAACCCCTTCTACTCTCTATTAAACCTAAAACTTTTTCACTAATATTCCTAGTTGCAGTCTTAGCACTATTCCCTAGGACACCATCAGCAACTTCACAAATTATTTTTCTGAAATTATTCCATCCATCTTCTACATTATCAAATTTTGATTTCTCAAGTTTAGTATTCAACTGTTCCTGGAAGTTTTTTCTCGAATTTTCATCCTGGAGTCTACCAACATCATAACTTTCCGGGAGGGAGCTACCCTTCCGAAATTTCAGCTTTAAATTAACCATAGACACTACATGATGGTGATCTTTACTTTTAACATCAATAACAGCACTCCTATACACCCTAGTATCTTGTATTGATCCTGCTAGTCTTCTGTTTACAATAACATAATCAATAAGGTTTGCTGTCTTCCTATCACATGAATACCATGTCAACTTATGGGCCATTTTGTGACCAAACACCGTATTGGTTATAACTAGGTTGTTAACATACAAAATTGCAAAAGCCAATAGCCATTGCTGTTTTCTTTTCCTACATCAAATTTACCTAGGCTAGGATACCATATATCCCTATTTCTACCAACCTGGGGATTAAAATCTCCTAGCAAAAACACCATATTTCTACCTGGTACCCTGTCTATTTGCTCCTGTAACTGTAAGTAAAATTCATCTGAGTCACTAGTATCTCCATCAGTTGGTTCAACGGGGGCATATACTACTATAACTGAAAGTGCTAACTTTAAAAGTACTTTACGTTTGATTGAAATTTCTATGAAAATTTACTCTTGAGGGAGGGTGAACCAGACTCATCTGCATTATTTGAGAAAAAGAACAGAAATTAAATAAAGAAAACAAGTTTTTTTTAACTCAAAAAAGGAACAACATAAAAACTCAAAACGAACCGAAATTATTCCGTATACGAAGGCTTGCACCTCCTCAATACCTTACTCTTCACACTAAAGTTTGACTGTTTGCCCCAATTTTTTAAGAACGGCTACTGAAACACAGAGGGTGTTTAATTAGAATAGGAAGCTTTTTTTAAAAGTGCTAACAGTCTTAGCGTAAAGAGAAAGATATTGATGAGGGGCCAACCCGTCATATACGGAATAATCTCTGTTCGTTTTGGGTTTTAATTTTCCTTTGTTGCTGTTTTGTTTTGAGTTTTGAGATAGCCATTTGTTCAAAAAATAGAGTAGAACTTTCAACTATGCTGCATTAGATGGCCATCTTAAAATTTTTATCGGATGTCCTTAGGGAGAAAATGTACTTGGGAGGGGACTAGGTGCCTTCCAATCTTTTTGGTAAAAAAAAACAGGGCACTAGAACTTTTGTTTTTTGTTCAAAAGAACTGCTTTCTGTTCTTATAGGACCATTAGATCAATACGATCAATCCTGAAAAAAATTGACGAAAGAAAAGAAAAACACATAAAAAATCTGTGGTCTTTCTTCTGCCAAAAAATGCAAAATTCTTAGTTTTTGTACATAGGAGCTTGAAACCTTCACAGTAGAGTTTGCTGACCTGCTGAATTTGATGGCGTTATTTTTGTTTGGATCGCTTTTTTTTCTGGGGGGTCCTGCTTTTTTGAAAATCAGGTAAATTTTCTCATGCTCATACCTTTTGATGGATAACATTAAAAATAATTAACTTTATATCCTTAGAATCAAACAGTTCGTGGTCCTTTCCTCAACGCCTCGCTCTTTACGCTAAAGTTTTTTATTGCTTTAAAAGTAGGGTTTTGAGAAAGAGTCAAACTTTAGCGTAAGGCGTTGAGGAGGGGACAACCCCTTTCATATACGGAATACCTTCTGTTCGTTTTAAGTTTTAATGTCGCTCCTTGCTTACTGTTCAAAAAAACTTGTTTTTTTATTTAATTAACATAAAAAGTATATATTGTTATCAAAACTCCATTTTATCAGAGTTTCGGATACTATTCGGCTGAATAACTCAAAGTGCAAATTATTTTCTGGTATTTAGAACACCTTGGGGTCTTTAGCCCAACTCATCTTAGTACCTGATCATTTTGAGATCAACTCAGTTATTTTTTGTAATTTCTGTTCGTTTTATGTTCCATTTATTTATTGATGGTGATTTGTGGTGGTTTTACGTTTGGAAAACTATTTGACTTTATGTCGATTCTTTTTTGGTTTATCATAGCTCTTTACTTTTCTTTGAAAAACTTGTTTTGTTGAATTTTTTTATTAATCAATATTTAAGACAAGCAGAAATAAAGTCTTCTAATGATGCGAGCTTAACCGGAGACTGATTAACGACTAATAAGTTTATCTTCTGATGACAGAGAAATTTTTATTTGTGCTTTTATGTTTTTCGTTTGTAAAAGAGCCACGGCATTTATCATATACATCCCAGAATTAGAATAAGATCTTTCAACCTCTGTACTTGCATGGAATGTTAAGGATCGGGGGCGAATTAATCCCTACAGTTTGAATTTGCAACACTGTTAAAAACGAAATTAAATTAAGAAACGTATTTTTTCAAACGAAATAAAAAAGCGACATTAAAATTTAAAACGACGAAAATTATTCCGTGTTTTTTTTTCTGTTTTGGCGTTTACTCCCAACACTCTCCACGGAGAATACCCCCTCCCCGCGAAAAAATGCCTCCGGCGTCTACTCCTCCTTGGAAAATAAGGATTTCCAAATTTAAGTTTTATTTAAGTTTTGTTTTTCATTTTCTGTAGGGGGAAGGAATTTTCGGTCTTGTGTATTATACGCCCCTCACTCAAGTTTACTATTACTACTAACAACTCACCGCAGCACCAGCCCGCCTGAGGGTAACACAGCTACGCACGCTCTTCCTCCATACCAATCTATTCAAAGCCTCTCTCTTTACACCCTCCTAGGAAGTTCCCGTTTCTTTTAAATATTTCTTTATCACATCCTCCCATCCCAGACGAGGACGACCTGCTTTCCGTTTAGCCCTTGTCTATTCTGCTGTTAACATCAATCTTTTCGTTACCCAACGTTATCCTTTCATCTTCACTTATTCCTAGACTTAGTTTTCTTAATATTAATTTTCAAACCCATTCTAGCACCCTGGAATCACAAAACCTCTAAAAGTTCATTCATTTTGCTCCCATTTTCATATAGGATGCTTAAATCATCAGTATAATCTAAGTCCAGGAGAATTTTTTCCTCTCGACTTGATTCCGTGGTCTCCCATTGTCTTTCCTTTGCTCCTTAATACAAAGTCCGTCAAAATGAGCCATATAAAGGGGGATAGAACACAACCCTGCTTTACTCCTGATTTAATACAAAACCAGCTGCTAACCTCATTTCTTACCTTAACCGCGGCAGAAAGCTCTTTTATCAACAGAATCGAACGCTTGCTCATAATCGATAAAGCTAAGGACCAAAGGTGGTTGAAAACTATAAAACTAAGGACCAAAAGTGTTTGACAACTAAGGCACTTCTCAGTTACTAACTAAGAGAGAAATTTTGGTCGACACATCCTCTACCTTTTCTAAAACCACACTGTTCTTCTCTTAAAACTTTGTCTACAGCATCGCTCAGTCTAAAAAGTATCATATTACTAAGTAATTTGCTTTCTACAGAGACCAGACTAATGCCTCGATAATTTCGACACTCACTCTTATCACCTTTCTTATACAGTGGTTTAATTAAGGTTTTACTAAAATCATTAGGTACTTAACCTTTTTCCAAAAATCATATTCATATTCTTTAGTAACTTATTTCTAATCTCAGAGCCACCATATTTGAGAAACTCATTAATCATACTATCAGCACCTGGGGCTTTATTATTTTTTAATCCTTTTAGCACTGTCGGTAATTCTTCCTCACAAAACATATCTTCCTTCACATCCAATGTATCACAAACTTTTTCATTTTCATATATATCTTTTCCTGCAACTGTATCTCGGTTTAGCACATTCTCGAAGTATTTCGCCAGTAAAATAGTAAAATATTAAAAGTAGTAATAGTAAAAATAGTAAAATATATAATAGTAAAATATTATACTGGCATGTTAATAAATTGAAAGGGAGTAGCCAATCCGGACTAGTCCCAGTTAAAGATAGAAATGGGACCACAATTAGTGATAAGGAATAAGTTAAAGAAAGATGGGTGGAACATTTTGAGAATGTACTAACTAAGAGTGAAATTTTTGTCGACAAATCCTCTACGTTTTCTAAAACCACACTGTTCTTCTCTTAGTACTCTATCTACAGCAGCGCTCAGTCTAAAAAGTATCATATTACTAAGTAATTTGCTTCCTACAGAGACCAGACTAATGCCTCGATAATTAAGACACTCACTCTTATCACCTTTCTTATACAGTGGTTTAAGTAACGTTTTACTAAAATCATTCTGTACTTAACCTTTTTCCAAAAATCATATTCTTATTCTTTTGTAACTTATTTCTAACCTCAGAGCCACCATATTAAGAAACTCATTAATCATACTATCGGCACCTGTTGTCCTTTTAGTACTGTCGCTAATTTTCATTTTCATTTTCATTTTCACAAACTTTTTCATTTTCCTTTATATCTTTTCCTATAACTGTATCTCGGTTTAGCACTTTCTCGAAGTGTTCCACCCATCTCTTTTCAACTCTTCCCTTATCACTAGTTATGACTTCGTTCCTACCTTTAACTAAGAAAAGTCAGGATTGACTACTCCTTCTCAATTATGCCATCTTACATTTAGGAAGGATTTAGAAAGATAATTCAATCAAATAAAATTCTAGCCTGGACAGTACTTAATAAGTCCAGTTCAACTGGGGCAAGTTGTAATGGAGAAAGCATAACTTTTCAGCATTTTCTCCTTTCAAAGACCTTCATTTTTCCTCATAAACGTTCCGAACTGTGCTGACAAATCTTTTGCTTGGGACGGAAGTGAGCGGACAGCAGAGATGCTTCCGAGCAAGTTGTGCCGGTGTCTTGAAACGACGGCTGTTATTTTGCCACCACTCCAACAAACCCTTTAATTAATCTGTTTAACTAATTAGTTTTTTGAAAAGATATATTTAATTTAAATGTTGAATTTCAGGTATCTCATAGGAAAGGTTTACCACATGTTATTTACTGCCGTGTTTGGAGATGGCCAGATTTGCAGTCGCATCATGAGCTCAAACCCCTTGAAATGTGCCAGCATCCGTTCTCAGCGAAAGAAAAAGAAGTTTGTATAAACCCTTATCATTACAAAAGAGTGGAAAGTCCTGGAAGTAAGTGCTATATCCTAATATCAATGTTACCTTCCTCAGAATAAAAGCAACAACTCCTTTTTATATCGTAATGATATACAGGATGATCTATTGAAATATATGACATCATTATTCAATATTATGCATATTAGTATATAGCATAATATGTAATGTGTAACATCATGATATAATATGAATACATAAGCATTATAAATGAAAGGACATAAAGGATGATATGCTTCTGGTTAAATCTCAATGATACCATTAAAGTGATAAAGAATTCAGTACCTCTCTTAGAAACAATTAAAACTAATAACCAGATAAGATAGATCGATTTAGTCAAAATTTAGTTTCTTTTTTACAATTCAATTTAATGGATTTTTTAAATTATTAAAAATAACCTTTGTTCCAAAACTTTGTTTTTACTCTCAAACCGTATTTCCTAGGGTTTTTTTTTTATCTCTCCAAGTCTAATTTCGATTTTGAGGTTATGTTTAGCATGAGGATATTCCCGTAAAGGCGCCTAAACGATACACCCCCCTCCTTGAAGGTTAAATTCGTTAAAACCTTGTTTTAGCAAAAACCTTGGATTGCTTGGGAACAGTGTTGAAAAGTTAGATTGATAGTCTTAATAAACAAGATGCATAAGTCTTACGATAATGTAGTGAAGTTTCTTATATATTTAATACTAACTGTTGGGGTGGCGCTTCGCGCCACCCTAATACCTAGTTGGTGGGGGCGCTTTGCGCCCCCCAAGCCCCCCCCCCCGCGCGTAAGTCGTTACGCGCCATGTTAGTTACGTGCCATTGTAATTGTGTCCCTGTGTCCCACCTGTGGATATATATATATATATATATATATATATATATATATATATATATATATATATATATATATATATATATATATATATATTTGAAAATTAGCGAAAATTTTCATGCCCATGGCCCGAACACACCTGAATATCATGGTTGCAGCAATAGCTGCACTCTAGTACAGAGAAAAATCACGGCCCATAGTCGCCAAAACCTTGAAAACATCTTTAAAAAAACACTGTATCACAAGGAAAATTTGCCACCGTTACTGATGCAGGAATGATAGCTATTATTTAAATTCAATTTAATAATGAAAATTTATTGCCGAAACAAATTTCTGGGAATTTTGATAAAGAGCTGAAAACGCTTATAAGTCTTTTTTTTGTACTAGTAGGGCAATAGAACATCATTGAGAGCTGTTTAAGATCATCTGAAAGCTAGTATTCATTTTTAAGTGCTTTTTATAATTAACAATTCAAAATTCAAATAGGTATGAATACTTTTATTAGACAGTGGAAGACCATGATACAAATTCTGGATATTTCGATCGCATGCACAGTGACCGTCATCAGAAGGTGAACTAAAATATAAACTTGGATTGATCCCTATTTGAACTGTTATTTGTATACCATGGAATGGCAGTGCGGTCTTCAAAAATACTTACGCGTTTTTATGAATTCGTGATAACATCCTAAGATGCCTTATAGCACTCAAATGCGTTTTTTGTGTTAAGATTTAAAACCATAAAAGGTCTTTCAATGAAATCTCCATAATCAAAAACTCTTGAACTGGTGCTCAAAATCCCCCTCTTGAATAACCCGCTTTCTATAAAAAAAGAGTTGATAAACTATCAAGTGAAAAAAATTCATTCGAATTTTAAGTTAATTCGTTAATAATAGTGTTTTTTTGTTTTCATGTCAACACTAAAATCAGTTACGAAATAAGTTCTTGGGAATTCCGAAAAAGTGCTTGATTCCCTGACATGTCTTCTTTTTCTTTCTTTGAACTTGGGTTCAGTTAAATGGAGTTGAGTTGCACGGCGCTCGGTTACATGTACACCCCGAGCTATAGTTACAAACATTTAATAATAGATTTTTCCATTAAAAGAAAAAAACATTACAAGGAACAGAACTCCCCTTGAGACCCTGTTCTATAAAAAAATTAAATAAAAAAAACAAGTTTTTTTTAACTGAAAATAAGGAGCAACATTAAAACTTAAAGCGAACAGAAATTACTCCGTATATGAAAGGGGCTGTTCTGTCCTCAACGGCCCGCTCTTTACGCTAAAGTTTTTTACTGTTTTAAAAAGTAGAGTTGAAAAAAAGAGTCAAACTTTAGCGTAAAGAGCAGGGCGTTGAAGAGGAAAAGCCCCTTTCATATACGGAGTAATTTCTATTCGTTTTAAGTTTTAATGTTGCTCCTTACTTTCAGTTAAAAAAAACTTGTTTTTTTTATTTAATTTCTAGATGTTTTTGAATTAATGCACATTTTGATTTTGGCTCTCCGCACATAAATAATTAAAACGGAATTTGCATATTATTTTTTTTTTGCTAAATGGCCTTCTCATGCTTTAATCGGAAGATTTTGAGAGAAAAAAGGAGCGGTGGAGGAGGCATAGTTGCCCTCCAATTTTTGATTACTTAAAAAGGTAACTAGAACTTTTAATTTTTACGAACGTTATCATTAGTAAAAAATATACGTAACTTACGAATTAATTTACGTAACGAACTTCTATATTTGTATGTTTATTACGTATATGAGGGGGTTCGCCCCCTCGTCAATACCTCGCTCTTTACACTAAAGCTTAAGTTTTGTCTCAATTCCTTAAGAATGACCCCTGAATCACAAAGGCCGTAGAATAAATAGTTGAAAATACTAAAAAATACTTTAGCGTTTCAGTTTAATATACTGAAGTATACTATACTTTAGCGTTTCAGTTCTGCTCCTTGCTTTCAGTTTAACAAACTTTTCATATTTATTTTTTCATTATTTTTTAAATAATGGTAGAAAATCTTCTTCTAGAAGCGCCCCCTTCATGGAAATTATCTTCTTCCATGACAAATTCCTCCATGGAAAGATCCTCCCACATACCCTCCCCCTTCAACTTCTCCCCCCCCCCAAACCAAAAAAATCCCCCTGAAAATGTCTGTACAGTTCCCAATGACCACTACTCTATGTAAACACTGATCAAAGTTTGTAACTTGCAGCCCTCCCACGGGAACTGTGGGGGAGTAAGTCGTCCCCAAAAACATAGTTATTAGGTTTTTCGACTAAGGTGAATAAAATGGCTATCTCAGAGTTTTGATCCGTTGACTTTGGGGAACAAATGAGCGTGGGAGAGGGCCTAGGTGCCCTCCAAATTTTTAGTCACTTAAAAAGGGCACTAGAACTTTTAATTCCCCTTAGAAAGAGCCCTCTTGCAACATTCTGGGACAACTGGGTCAATACGATCACCTGGAAAAAAAAATAAACACGCACCCGTGATTGGTCTTCTGGCAAAAATACAAATATCCACATTTTCATAGAAAGGAGCTTGAAACTTTTACAGTAGGGTTCTCTGATACGCTGAATGCGATGGTGTAATTTTCGTTAAGATTTTATGACTTTAGGCGGTGTTTCCCCCTATTTTCTAAAATCAGCTAAATTTTCTCCGGCTCGTAACTTTTAATGAGTAAGACTAAACTTGATTAAACTTATATATTCAAAATTAGCATTAAAATGCGATTTTTTTATGTAACTATTGGTATCAAAATTCCATATTTTTTTTTAGAGTTTCGGTTACTATTGAGCCGGGTCGCTCCTTAATACAGTTCGTTACCACGATCTGTTTGATACTGTTCCATTCTATATTTTCAGTTTTGATTGAAAGACTCAAATGGAGGTTGTAGATAGATATACAGACAATATAGAAGAGAAAACAAAAACTCTCCCGTTTTTCCATGTGTGACTTCATACAAGGATTTATTATTGCGAGAATACTTGAGGATACTAATCATGTCAGAATGTTTTAAGTGGCTCCGTTCAAATATTTATGTCAAAATGCTCTTTGCAAAAGGTCGCACTTTTTTAAATTCAATTTTAAACTTGTGTAAGCCGTCCTAGCCGACTGGTTTGCGCACTAGATTCGGAATCCACTGTCCTAAGGGCGGGAGTTCAATTCCTGGTGTGGCCGGTTATTTGGTTTCGGACAGGGGTCAATGGCGTGACTCTTTAAGGTCAGCCAGAGTCGATTCAGCTCTAAATGGGGGCCCGGAGAAATTTGGGAAATGTAAGCGGGAAGGGTATGCGAAAGCACAGGATGGCATTTCCTGGCAGGAGGGCCTTGAAGTAGAGATCTGCACCGCCGGTTTGGACTTTAAGGGTCTGGTGCCGTATTCTTAACCTTGTTTTTCTTACTTTTTTTGTGCAGACAGTAAAATATCCATTAATAGAAAAGCCACTGCTTTCTTTAAAAGTTGTTTAAAGGTATTAGTAGGATTAAATGTATCTGAATCAGGCATGACAAACGGTTTCGTCAAAATGCCGTTTCCTGAAAATTGGGTTTATTGACCGGTATCTTTTTCGTGAAGCAGGGTAATGTAGTTGGCTTGGGACTACAGCTCTTAGTTTGAATCAGAATTGAACGAAATTTTGGGAATCTTTAGAATTCTTCTTAATTGTGGAGCAGACCTTTGAGATTAACCCAATTCTAGGGACTCCGGATCTACTCTATAAATCTAGAAAGAGCCCCCCAACCCCGTCCCCTCCACGCCCTCTTTTCTGCAAATGTATCTGATCAAAACGCGAGATACCCATTTTGTTCAAAATGCTCCAGAGATCTGAATACAAAAACTCCAGGGTCGACACAACCTCCAGAGCCCGGGTGCAAGTGTTGTAAATTATGCCCGGAGCATATAATGTTTTAATGGAAGGGGTGGTCGTATAAACTTTGGAGGAGACTCATTTGATTGAACATTGAAATTTCTAATGCCCTTTATAAGAGTCCAAAGAGACACTAGGACAACTAGTCTCTTCCTCCCACGCCCTCTTTCCCCAAAATACATCGGATCAAAATTTTGAGACAGCCATTTGTTCAAAATGTTCCAGAGATCAGGGAACAAAACTCCGACGTTGACACAACCTCGCAGAGCCCAGGGGCAGCTCTTGTAAGCTATGCCCCGGTGGCATATAAGGTATTTACGGAATAGGTTATGAAATTGAAAGTTCCAGTTCTCTTTTTAAGATTCAAAAGCGATCGAAGGGCAACTAGCCTTCTCCCTCGCGTCCTCTATTCTCCAAATGCATCTGATCAAATTTATGAGATAGCCATTTGGTTGAAATCGTCCAAAGATCAGAAAACAAAATCTCTAGTGTCGACATAGAAAATATTTTCTTTTTTTACATATATACAACTGTAAAATGGTCCCCCAAGAGCCGAGAGGCAAGTGTTGTAAGTTATGTCCCGGCAGCATATAGGGTCTTTATGGAAGGGGTGGTCGTGTAGACTTTGGAGGAGGCTCATTTGTTTGTAAATTAAAAGCCTTAGTTCTCTTTTTAAGAGTCAAAAGTGATTGGAGGGCTACTAGCCCCCCCCCCCATCGCCCTTTTTCACCCAAGTCCATGCAATTAAAGTTTTGAGATAGCCGTTCCGTTCATATACTCCAAAGGTCAGAAAACAAAAACTGAGGGTCGACACAATTCCCCAGCGCCTAAGGGCAAGTGTTGTAAGTTATGCTCGGGGGGTATACAAGGTTCTTGCGGAGGAGGTGGTCCTTTAGACTCTGAAGTATGCTCATTTGATTATAGATTTAAAGTTTTAGTTCCCTTTTTGCTTCAGTTCCCTCTAGCTTACTCCATTGGCGCTTTACTGAACAAGGATTATATTGCAAATACTTTCTTTTGTACTTATTACAACATTGAAAACAAAGCGAAAATTTCCGTGAAATAAAATCTTGAACTGGTGAGCTTTCAGCAGTTAATATTACTATATGTCAAATATTCAGTTTCATTTTACTAGTTCTTACCGAGACTCCAAGCGCCAATTACGCAGTAGGCTTTAGACTTTTACTGTTAGGGAAACGGGCAGTAGCTAAACTCTTGCTTGTAGTTATTTCTGTTCGTTTTAAGCTTGATTTGCATATTCAATTGAAGTTTTACTCGTTTTAAAATTTATTTATTCATTTACAATAGTACCTATTATATTTTTGTTGAATATGATTCTTTATTTAATTTCTGTTTGTTTTGTGTTTCATTTATTTTTAATATGAACCTATGATTAACAACGAAACATTGTTACATATCTGTTCATGATTTTCCATGTTTGTGTTGCAGTACTGCCGCCAGTCCTAGTGCCACGCCATAGCGATTTCGTGCCTGGCCATGCGTTTCTTCCATTTCAGCAAATGCCAGAGCCAACAATGCCACATAATGTGTCTTATGGAAGCCATGGATTTGGACATACGCCTTCCCACTCAGGATCAGGTGACTTTGACTGTTCTTGTTCCCTTTTCATTTTTACATTGAAATATGATAATTAAGCTACACGCGGATGTACTTTAAGTCAAGCTCCAAGGATTCTGTGATGGATGATAGAAAATGGTTCTTTTTGATCGTAGAGATTTCTTCACTCGCTGTTACGGGTGAAACGCCTATAAGTTGGTTCGGATTGCTAAATATCTATACGATTAAGGCATATATCCCCTGTGCAAGAGTTGATATGCTATTTTTCTGCTCTCCCCTGGTCCTAATATCTCAAAGAAAGATAAAAAATTTAACTATCACTCTATAGATAAGATTCAGTTCATCTATCTACTGAATTATAATTTTGAACTTCAGTGTCCAGGGTTTTTTAATATGCAAATACGGCAGAAATTAGCTAAAAATTGTTGAAACATAACAATTTTTAATTTTTAACCCAAACAATAGCAAACTGAAAGTATTATTAATGTCATGTACTATTTTTTTTAATTCTTAAAAGTAAAATTTAGCTTGAATTGGTCAGCCTCTTTGGGCCTTCAAAAAAAGAATGTACGGTCAGTTTAGATTGAGTTGTTGTCCCCTTATGGAGGTTCCAAAAAGAACTTACAAAAGCAAGAGTGATTTGCTTAGTTATAGTAGTTTAATATCACAACATATTGGGAAGGAAGTGGGCTCTGGGATCCCTGTCAATTTGGATAGGTCTTGTGTGTGCTATTTAATGCTTTTAAGAGCTGTTTGGCAGTCTTGCGAAGAAAAGAAGGGAAATTGCTTTCAATGAATTCAGTTATTCCAAGTCATCAAAAAAGAGCTATTTTGCAAGAAAATACTTCTGTGCAGTTCACCAATTTAATTAGCTCAAATGCCAAGTTTCTGTTGAATGTTTTCGATTAAAAACAAAAACTAACCTTGCATTTGATGCCCACTTAATTGGACAATCTGTCTTGGCTTTTTCTACATTTGGCCATGACTTTGACTTTTCCCCCAACTATACCCTTTTTTTTTAATTCAAAACTGTCATTTTTAATCACGTAGATAAATAGATAGATTTATTCTTCATATAACAATACAATAGTAACACCACAATCTACAAATCCCCACAAAGGCTCATTGGCCTGTAGGATAGTGATTATGAAACAAATCTCATAAAATTAAACTTTTAAACATTTAAACGCTTAACATGTAAAGCATTTGCTTCATAAAAATGGGAAAAAAAAAAAACATAAGGATTGAGAGCTCATTAAATAAGCTTAATCAAACTGTAATTGATCACAATGACTATAACTATAATTTAAAAAATGTAACACGTCCAGGAAAAGCTGAAAAACTGTTCAAGATGTGTCATATGTACAAAATGTTTGTAGAGGTGCAGAACTAATTATCTGATATTTAATGGTGATTGATGTCACACGTTCTCATATAAGTACGCTCAAAAAGTGGGAGTCAACTCATTGTCTTGAAGTCCTTATAAAGAATTTATATTGGAAATGTAATTATTTAGTCCTTAATTCTATTCCCGAGTAGAGAGCCTTGTGAGGCGTGCTGATCGTCTCTTGTCTTTTCTGGTGAACAAAAACTAGCTTCTTCTATTATGAAAAGAGAGTCAGTGGAAATATAATGCCAAATTAGAGTTAAAGCGGAGATACATAAACAAAATGGTGCTGTTATTTTTCCATCTCGTTGCTTTCTTTGATTCTAGTTTTTGGTTATATGTTTCAACACTATGCCCAACCAACGTGGTCCCTAGAACCATAGTCTCTCTCCTATATTATTAGTACATCACTTTATTGTTAGTTGTGCATTCAACTCTCTTTCTTATTTCTCTCTACTTCCCATCCTCTCTCTCTCTTTCTCTCTCTATCTCTCTCTCTTTCTCTCTCTCTCTCTCTCTCTCTCTCTCTCTCTTCCTCTATAAGTCTCTCTCACTCTTCCTCTCTTTCCTTTCTTTTTAATATTGCATTTTTTTTTAGGCGGTCCTTCCATGAGCCCCCTGCCAAATCCTAGCTCCCAGATGTCAAGCGTACCGAGCCCAGCCAGTGTGGTTTCAAGTGATCCCAGTAGTCCTTATGGACAGATACCAGGTAGGCCTAGGCTATTGGGTATAATTCTTGTGTATTACGTTTCGAATCACTGAGCTTATTGTTTGTCGTAAATCACGACCTGAAAACTAGTTTGATCGTTATTGGGACAATTTATGTCAAGTCCCTTCAGCCAGGAAATGCAATGGGGGGACGGGGCTCAGCCATCCTGTACTTTTGCGCACCCTTCTTGCTTACCCTCCCCAGACTTCTTCAGGTACCCCTTTAGAGCTGGGTCAACTCTGGCTGAGCTTACAGAGTCACGTCACTAGTCCTTGGCTAAGACGATAACTGGCCGCACCAAGAACTGAACACTCGCCCTTCGGACAAGAGATTCCAAATCCAGCACGCCATCCACTTGGCTAGGACGACTACTTGCTACTAGGACTAGTAAGTAATTACTGCAAATCGGTATAGCTAAGGACTTGGCATCTTTCCTACGGATGTAATCGCTGCTAATAAGTATATGTAATCCCTAATAAGTATATGCAAATCCTGTATAAATAATGTAATCCCTGCTATTATTATTTTGTTCAATACTTCCATCTGTAATTGTCATAGATATGCAGATTGTACAGGCCGACTCGAGGTTCATTGCTATGAAATTCTTAACAAATAAAGAGATGTTATTGTTTCAAAACAAGTGAATGGCGGACGACAAATGCACGACGTAATGGTGTACAACGAGTCAGCCTATACATTCTGCATTCTTGATTTACTGGTAATTATATAAATTTTCACTTTGAAGCATATTCATGCCTGTTTTCTCTCAGTTTTTGGCCAACTATCTTTACTACTGCCGTTGCATTTGTGGCACATGCTTGCGGTACTTGAAGTATTTGGTGCATTTGGTTGTGGCATCCAATTTTAGAACCGCTGATGTACTCTCTATAACTGTTTGGTTTTGACTCACATTCATTAGAAGAACTTCGGAAATAAATTATTTTTTATTTTTAAGTCCATATCAATGATTTTGGCTATAGCAACTTTACTTGTAGGTTTTCCCTGATCAACTTGCCAGTTTTATTTATTTTGAGTTATAAATATTCTCATACAGTTCAATAATTAAAAAAGAAAAATTGTCCAATTTTCTTTGTTATTGCTGCGGTTCCCGTGGCATACACTCGCCGCGCCCCAAATTCCCACTGCACCGTTGAAGAAGCCATGATTCAATTTATACAACTGCAATAGGACATTTTTTTCTTTTTTTTCTACAGAATGCTCAAATTATTTTAATTAGAAAAATTTAATTTGTAGATTTTCCTTATTGATAGGAGATTTATTTATATTTAAAAATTTGAATAGGGAGAAAAAACCGGTATATACAAAATAAACAGAACAAAAAACTTTAAATAATAAAAATTCGAATGTTTCGACTCCACGTCTGGGAGCTTTTATCAATGGAAAATATCTTTTTTATTATTATTTAAAAAAAATTCTGTTGATGAAGGCTCCCGGACTGGAATCGAAATATTTGTATTTTTATCATCTAATTATTTCTTTGTTCTGTTTTATTAAATTATACCTGTTTTTTTCTCCATAAAATTCTGTTAATGGAAAAGCCGTGCAGTCTAAGAATTTTTTTAGATTTTATGTATGAGATTAAGGCTAGGTATATGACTGTTTGAGTTATTTCAGCCATATATTTCGCTTTACCCCCTTTATGCAACAACCTCATGGTGCTCTCTTGTTTTCCCGTGAAACATTAGATGGCAGTTAAAATTGTTTAAATTTAACCCCCTTGAGCTCCGTGTCTTATTTGCATGCGACCTTAGCTCTAGGGTTGTAACTAGTATGCTCTTATTCGAGGGCAAGCTTGGAGATATTGTCAATAAAAATCAGTCTAACCTATAGAATTGTATTGCTGCAAATTAACTGTTCATAATTCTCCTATTTAATCCTTCATTCGTATATCTTTTTCATTTTTCTTGATTTGTTGTTGACAGCCAGCTCAAGCGAGGATGAAGGATCCAAAGATACTTCAAAAGGTTGTGAGTATTTAAACCAAAATTTTTCTACATTGCTCTTAAATTGACGGTATTGTATTGTTTGTTATGTAAAATCTATAACCAAAAATGTATACTAATTAGTAGAACTTCCATATAGTAGCATACATAAAAAAAAATCTGAGCTACAGTTCTACCAGGCGAGTAACCTGAATATTTTCTTGATTTTGTATAGCGTTCTTAAGTTTGGTATAGAATTTAAATGTTGTCTTGTAAGTAGAGTTTGTGCCATCAGTGATGAATTTTGTCAACTCTAGGTCCATTTAAATATGTAGATGGTGATTATTATTGTATTTAGCAAAAAGCAGTGTCTTCAGTTGACTTTTTCAGAGCTGGCCTGAGGACGTCAGAACCAATAAATGTATACCTTGATGGGACATGACCAACATTACCCTAGCTGGGGGTACAGTGATTTGATGCCCATGTTGACGTAATTTGATCCACTTTGTCTGAAAAGGGCAATTGAAGACGGCTTAGATTCAGCTTAGGCGAGACAAAAACCAATAGAGTAGCCCATCATTTTCTCCCTCTCATCGGAAATTGCCGAACTGCTAGAACCTAGTTTTACTCTTACCAGGAATAAATGAGAAAACAATTTATTTCTCTTTCATGGAAGACCCTTTTTTCTAATTTTTAAGGAGGGTCATTTTTAAAAGTTTTGCAAGTTAAATTTGCCTTGGGTCGTCGCATTTAATATGAAAATATTATATCCATTGACGATAGGAAAGGGGAGGGCAAATTGGTATTAATATGCTTTCTGTCAATTCATGGCAAGCCCTTAATACTCATGAATGCAGTAAAGAAGGACTATACCCTGTCAAGAGAAGATGGAAAGAAAGGAAACTAATAGATGCTTTGACGCTCCTAGCCAACGGGTCCTAAAGTTTTTGTACTTCTATGGATGCGAGAACATAGGACAATTCAGGGATTTGATTAGAGCAGAGCGTTGACTGACAAGTATCGTAGTGAGAAGTAGTATGTACCCCATGTTTTTTTTTCTTCCGGCCGCTTCATAGAGAAAAAAATGATTGTATAAACATAGGAGGGGGCACATATACCCATCAGTTTTTTTATTGCCAGTTTTCAGTGCTCCGGGATAGATAAATCCATAAATCCGGGGTACAGCGAGGATTTATGAAATTCATAAATACGGGGTACAGCGTAAAAATTTGTTTCCAGGGTACAGCGAGGATTTAAGAAATTCGTAAATCCGGGTTACAGTGTGACAATTTGTCTGTGGGGTACAGCGAGGATTTCTGAAATTCGTAAATCCGAGATAGAGCATAGATATAAAAGATCGAGCTACAGATCAATAATAAGCATTCGATTTATTCTTTTTTTCAAAATTCTATAATTCCTTGAAAAATATAGTTTGAAAATCCTTGTGTTGTTGGAATTTAAATTCTGATCTTATATAACTAGGAAAATTGAATTGAGCTAGTTTCTGGAAGAGTAGTAGATCCTTTGGATGAACGAATCCAATTATCTAGGAAATATGGTGGAAATTGGATATATACCTTAGAAAAATTTTAAGTCAGTAGGATAGCAACCAACTACTAACCGGATATACTATTAGAGATTTACCAGAAATGAAGTAAAAAATTAGCATTTTGTGTTAAAAGCATAGAATAGTAAAGGAAAAAAGTTAAGAAAACCAAAAAAAAAATTAATGATACGAAATAAACCTATCATCGCTTTTTCTTCTTTTTTTTCTTTTTTTTTAACGTCACCTTGTGCCATTGCTAAACTGAAAGCTGTTTTTAGGACAGTGTCACATTTTCGCCAGTATTACAAAGTTGAAACGTGAAAATAATTAAAAGAAACCAATAAATAGTAAAGTTCAAAAATAGTTTTCGTAATTAAAAATTCCAACTTTCAAAATATTTTGATTCCTAACGACAGTTACTCCTTCAAAGTAAAGTTTTATCTTCTTAAGTTTTTTGTGTTTGTTGTAAAAACACATATATCATATGTTTTTAGCTTCTTTTTTTGCATGTTTCTTTTCTTTTAATTTGGCCCATACAGCTACTAAAAAGAAATGCATAACTGCATATGAAGGTATTTTTCATTAAAAATTAAATTCATTAAATTCCCGTTTTTTGTATTTATTTAAAGATGTATATGGCTGTGGAAGTTTCTGCTTAACCAATCCAAACATTTCATTTTCACTATCCTTGGTACTTTAATTACCAGCTCGTAACACATGGAAAAGCGGAGCATAAAAACATACTGAAATTTGTAAAAACAAAACAAAAACATTAAATCACAAAAAACACAGTTCGCACATTAAAATGAAAATATATACTTCTAAAACATTAGAGTAATAACCCAGAGTGATCTCAAAATTTCATCGGAAAACTGAAAAGAGTAGTTGTAAAGAGTAGAGAACTGAAAAGAGTAGTATATGTAATGTGGTAATATGGTAATATAGTAATGTGGTAATATGGTAATATAGTAATGTGGTAATATGGTAATATAGTAATGTGGTAATATGTTTATCAGGTGTGGACCTTTCTTGTTCAGGGACTGGAGACAGTCGGTATGCGATATTCATTCAACACAAATGTATTTCGTATGTCATGGTAATCACAAAAGAAATTGAGATATCTGCAGAATCAAGTTCGGATTAAAACTACTAGTACGGAAAGCTAGTTTGATTTTCACAATAGTCTAGATTGAATTAAATTAGACAATGAATTTTTTTTTTTTACGGAGTATTTGTTTTTCAAGAAATTAAATCTGTGAATACGTTGGAAAGGCCATTTGTTAAATTAAATTTGTGTGACATTTTCTGCTATTGTCTTTGTTAAATAGTCTAATTAACATCAATAATAATTTATTTTTAATATCTTCATAGAATATTGAAAATGATAGAGGAGTGAGTAAATGAAAAGAAAGGAAAATACGCATGAGCATAGATACAAAAATATAATATTACAAATAGAAAACAAAACATTGCCAATTACGTAAACATTGCACAAAGAACTTTACTCAAGCGAAAATACTTCACACAATATTTAAACAGATGGCAAAAATTGTTGCCTGTCTCTATAAGACTCATAGCTTAATTTGATTTATGAATATTTATTCTTTAGTATCAGGGTTGCCACCATGGTCAATTCATAAAATGCTACAATTGCCCAAATCTCTGTGCTAAACAGCTATTTGCGGTGCTATAGTCAAAACATTGACGGTAATAGCGCTACAATGGTGCTTAAATAGCACTTTATTGCTTTTTTAGCACTAGTTTAGCAATCCTGAGCGTGTGGTACACATAATAAAATAGTGCTAAAATAGCACTTTCATGCTACAGTTGGCAACCCTGCTTGGTATTGTTCGTGTTGTTTATTGAAATTACTTTTTGTTTTAGCTGAGACGCCTCCCCCTGCCTATAGCCCCCATGATGATAATTCACAAAGCAATACCCGTGACACAATGGATACGACTAATCATGGACCAGATGTTCACCCTGTTGCCTATCAGGTATGTTAGGTTAAAATTGTTATCAGACATAGACAGTGGCTGATCACATCTCTTTTTCAACACAAGGCAGCGCAAAATGAACGAAGTATGCTTTGTTCTACTTTTTGCCATTATCTTGGTATTAATTTAGTATTCGTTCATATGTTCAAAATTTAAAAGTTTAGATGTTAAAAATAAAAGTTGCAGGGACATCAAATTCAAAAGCTTTTTTGTCCCTGGGCCCACCTTTGGTCAATTCATACCGGAAAACCGAGATTTTCTAAGATTTTTCTTTTTCAAACAGTTCGTAGTAACGAACTGTAGTAAGGAGTGACCCGGATCAAGCGCTACATCAAAAGAATCGCGTTTTAATGCCGATTTTAAATATATAAGTTTAAAACTCGTTACTCGTTAAAGTTACAAGCCTGAGAAAATTTGCGTATTTTAGAAAATAGGCGGAAACACCCCATAAAAGTCATAGAATCTTAACGAAAATCACACCATCAGATTCAGCGTATCAGAGAACCCTACTGTAGAAGTTTCAAGCTCCTATCTACAAAAATGTGGAATTTTGTATTTTTTTCCAGAAGGCAGATCACGGATGCGTGTTTATTTGTTTGTTGTTGTTGTTGTTGTTTTTTTTTTTTTTTTTTTTTTTTTTTTTTTTTTTTTTTTTTTTTTTTTTTTTTTTTTTCAGGGGTGACCGTATCGACCCAGTTGTCATTGAATGTTGCGAGAGGGCTCATTCTAACGGAAATAAAAGTTCTAGTGCCCTTTTTAAGTAACCAAAAAACTTGGAGGGCACCTAGGCTCCCTCCCACGCTAATTATTTTCCCAAAGTCAACGGATCAAAATTCTGAGATAGCCATCTTATTCAACGTAGTCGAAAAACCTTATAACTATGTCTTTGGGGACGACTTACTCCCCACAGTCCCCGTGGGAGGGGCTACAAGTTAAAAACTTTGACCAGTGCTTATATGTAGTAATGGTTATTGGGAAGTGTACAGGCGTTTTCAGGAGGATTTTTTGGTTGGGGGAAGGGGCTGAGAAGAAGGGGATATGCTGGGGGAACTTTCCATCGAGGAATTTGTCATGGGGGAAGAAAATTTCCATGAAGGGAGTGCAGGATTTACTAGCATTACTTATAAATAAAACAATGAAAAAATAAATATAAAAAAGTTTTTTTTTAGCTGGAAGTAAGGAGCAGCATTAAAACTTAAAACGAACAGAAATTATTGGAGGGATTAGGTAGTAGGAGGGGCTCACCTCCTCCTATTACATCGCTCTTTACGTAAGATATTTTTAGTAATTTCAACTATTTATTCTACGGCTTTTGTGATTCAGGGGTCATTCTTAATGAATTGGGACAAAATTTAAGCTTTAGTGTAAAAAGCGAGGTACTGACGAGGGGGCGAACCCCCTCATATATGTAATAAAAACATGAGAATATAAAAGTTCTTTACGTAAGCCAATTTATAAGTTACGTATATCTTTTACTAATAAAAAGATTCGTAAAAAATTAATAGTTCTAGGTGCCTTTTTAATTAACCGAAAATCGGAGGGCAACTAGGCTTCCTCCACAACTCATTTTTTCTCAAAATCAATCGATCAAAATTATGAGAAAGCCATTTAGCCAAACAAGATAAATATGCAAATTTCGTTTTAATTATTCCTCTGCGGAGAGCCAAGATCAAAACATGCATTGATTCAAAAACGTTCAGAAATTAAATAAAAAAAAAGTTTTTTAACTGAAAGCAAGGAGTGACATTAAAACTTAAAACGAACATAAATTACTTCGTATATGAAAGGGGCTACTTCCTCATAAACGCCTCGCTCTTTACGCTAAAGTTTTTTACTGTTTTATAAAGAAGGGTTGAGAGACAGAGTCAAACTTTAGCGTAAAGAGCGGGGCGTTGATGAGGAAGCAGCCCCTTTCATATACGAAGTATATCATACTTTTGTTAGTACTTTCATGTTGAACCATGAAAATAAATAAGCGAAATTGATTATATAGATTTGACAACACTTTTTGCCCATAAAAATTCAAACATTAAAAGTGTGTTAATTCGCAAAGACAACTACACCTTCAAAGGAAAGCTGCTTTTTTCCACCTCATTGGTGTTATACGGCAAAAATTATTTCCTCTCTCTATTAGGCTCATAGGTCAATTTGATTTGTGAATATTTCTTCCTTAGTATCAGGGTTGCCACCACGGTCAATTCCTAAAATGCTACAGCTGCCCAAGTTAGCTTGATTTTCACTGATTTTTCACTCTACCGAACACCTTCTACTACTGGAAACTGCTTAACTGCATATGGAAATTTTCCTCATTGAAAATCGAATTAATCTAATTATTTAAGGCCTATTCCTGCGTGTAAGTTTTCACTTTACTAATTCAAACGATCAAGTTTCGTTTTCATTGTCCTAGGTACTTCAAACAAGTTCTAAGACCACACTGGATGGACACGATCTTGGAATGAAATAAAAAGGAACAAGACAAAAAAAAAACTGACTGACAGTGAAAAAAAATATTTAAATAGAGTTTCGTTTGGCCTTTCATTTAGAATAATGGTGTTTGTAAATTGGTGGTTTTTGTTCAAAATTTTTTTTTTTACCAAGAGTTTGCCCACTCTTCACCACCTGGCGTAAATCTCAGGGTGCCACTTGTTCCCCTACTCGTAGCTCCCTTCCTCTTTATTGTTTGACAATTTTTCTTAATTGTTTAAGACATACGCCGCTGTTTAAGTTCCCATTTCACCAATTCAAACATTGTTTCGCTTTTACTTTCCTTGGTATTAAAAAGAGTGTTAAAATAAACAGCGAGGCTTCTGTCGAAAAACTGAAATGGCTCATGAAAAAACACTCCATCCACGATATGGTGATGCTCAGCTTCAAAGGTAAAATACCATACTAGAGTTGTCAATAGGTAAAGGTAAAAAAAAAGGTAAATGATACGGCATTAGACTTTACAGTCCGTACCGGTGATGCTGATCACCGTTTCTTGGCCCTTCAGCCAGGAAGTGCAATGGGGGGTTGGGGGCCAGCCATCCTGTGCTTTCGCACACCCTTCCTGTTTACCTTCCCCAGATTTCTCCAGGTACCCATTTAGAGCTGGGTCGACTCTGGCTAAGCTTACAGAGTCATGCCACTGACCCCCGTCCCAAACTGAAGAATTGGGTACAATGGGATTCGAACCCGCGTCCTCTCAGACAAGGGATCCCGAATCCAGCGCACCAACCCACTCGGCCAGGACGGCTCGATGAAAGTTGTCAATGCCTAGTTAACGCTACTTAAAAGGCGAGAACGTTTCGAAGAAATGTTTTGGGTGTGATCAGAGAATATTTCTTTTCTGGATTTGTGTAAAGACCGTTATGTCCTTCTGAGCCAAATAATATGGTTAGCAATGTAAAAAAAAAGAAATCCCTAGTAAAAGAGGGTCCATTTATTATTGTGAATGTGCTAGCCCCTCTCCTATGGAGTTGTAAAGTCGGTATGCTGCCAAAATAGTGGTATATTATTTCCAAGGTATATGTAAAAATTCAACCAGCTACAATAAATTTTCAACTTATTTATTTGTAACCGTTTGACTTTTACAGTTATTCTTGCTTTCTTACTATATACTTCTTTTTCCTCTGTAAATTTAGTATATTTCAAAATTTAAACCCTATTTCTGGAATGAGTTTTCAGCCCTTTTATTTTGGCTTTTTGGGCACCTCTGTGAGTTCTTTGGTAGGTTTTGTTTCTAATTATTTAAATGCAAATCCATATGGGGATACGTAGAAGGAGGGAAGTAAATCTTCAAACCCCCAAAATATTTATTCCTCTTATATTTCGCTCTTTCTTGTGAAAATCATTTCGAAAAAAATACGTATTTCTAGGTTTGGTACTGTCAAGTGCAAGAATCAATCACTTTTTGTCCCTCTTTGAGCCATTTTCTCTTTGTGCATTTTTCTCAGGAATTTTTGATTTTATGAGAGATTTTTGAAAAGAAATGTTCGGAATAATTTTGCTGAATGTTTAAAAAAGCTGGCGAATGTGGGTAGAGATCTTAAAACAATTTGTCTCTGATTTTATGATTTTTGAAGTGTAGTTAAATTGAAATTGATTTTCTTTCAAGTTCCCCGTAAAAAAAAAAGAAATACGTGGCTGTTTTCGGATGAAAGTAGGGGTTTTAGATGTGTTGGTAGGATGGGCTATCGGGACCAAGATTTGGGTAAGTCCTGGAATTTTTCTATCTCTTTCTTTTTTTCTCTTGAAATTCATTTCTCTTTCTTTGGAAATAAATATTATATTATACAATTATTCCAATCAATCCTGCGCAGCATTATGAGCTTAAATATTCAAATTGAATTTTTAGTCTGATTCTGCTCCTCATGGTTCACAAACTATTCTGGAGTCGGTAATTGGTCTGACGCAAAATGGCTCAATATTTGTCTTTCAAATAAAATTTTAGTCTGATTCCGCTTCTCATGGTTCACAAACTCTTCTGCAGTGGGTAATTGGTCTGACACAAAACGGCTAAATATTTGTCTTTCAAATTAAATCTTTAGTCTGATTCCGCTTCTCATGGTTCACAAACTCTTCTGCAGTGGGTACTTGGTCAGACACAAAACGGCTAAATATTTGTCTTTCAAATTAAATCTTTAGTCTGATTCGGCTCCTCATGGTTCACAAACTCTTCTGCAGTGGGTAATTGGTCTGACATAAAACGGCTCAATATTTGTCTTTCAAATTAAATTTTTAGTCTGATTCCGCTTCTCATGGTTCACAAACTCTTCTGCAGTGGGTAATTGGTCTGACGCAAAACGGCTCAATATTTGTCTTTCAAATTAAATTTTTAGTCTGATTCTGCTCCTCATGGTTCACAAACTATTCTGGAGTCGGTAATTGGTCTAACGCAAAACGGCTCAATATTTGTCTTTCAAATATATTTTTAGTCTGATTCCGCTTCTCATGGTTCACAAACTCTTCTGCAGTGGGTAATTGGTCTGACGCAAAACGGCTCAATATTTGTCTTTCAAATTAAATTTTTAGTCTGATTCTGCTCCTCATGGTTCACAAACTATTTTGCAGTGGGTAATTGGTCTGACGCAAAACGGCTCAATATTTGTCTTTCAAATTAAATTTTTAGTCTGATTCTGCTCCTCATGGTTCACAAACTATTTTGCAGTGGGTAATTGGTCTGACGCAAACGGCTCAATATTTGTCTTTCAAATTAAATCTTTAGTCTGATTCTGCTCCTCATGGTTCACAAACTCTTCTGCAGTGGGTAATTGGTCTGAAGCAAAACGGCTCAATATTTGTCTTTCAAATTAAATTTTAGTCTGATTCCGCTTCTCATGGTTCACAAACTCTTCTGCAGTGGGTAATTGGTCTGACGCAAAACGGCTCAATATTTGTCTTTCAAATTAAATTTTTAGTCTGATTCTGCTCCTCATGGTTCACAAACTATTCTGGAGTCGGTAATTGGTCTAACGTAAAACGGCTCAATATTTGTCTTTCAAATATATTTTTAGTCTGATTCCGCTTCTCATGGTTCACAAACTCTTCTGCAGTGGGTAATTGGTCTGACGCAAAACGGCTCAATATTTGTCTTTCAAATTAAATTTTTAGTCTGATTCTGCTCCTCATGGTTCACAAACTATTTTGCAGTGGGTAATTGGTCTGACGCAAAACGGCTCAATATTTGTCTTTCAAATTAAATTTTTAGTCTGATTCTGCTCCTCATGGTTCACAAACTATTTTGCAGTGGGTAATTGGTCTGACGCAAACGGCTCAATATTTGTCTTTCAAATTAAATCTTTAGTCTGATTCTGCTCCTCATGGTTCACAAACTCTTCTGCAGTGGGTAATTGGTCTGAAGCAAAACGGCTCAATATTTGTCTTTCAAATTAAATTTTTAGTCTGATTCTGCTCCTCATGGTTCACAAACTATTTTGCAGTGGGTAATTGGTCTGACGCAAAACGGCTCAATATTTGTCTTTCAAATTAAATCTTTAGTCTGATTCTACTCCTCATGGTTCACAAACTCTTCTGCAGTGGGTAATAGGTCTGACGCAAAACGGCTCAATATTTGTCTTCAAATTAAATTTTTAGTCTGATTCTGCTCCTCATGGTTCACAAACTATTTTGCAGTGGGTAATTGGTCTGACACAAAACGGCTAAATATTTGTCTTTCAAATAAAATTTTAGTCTGATTCCGCTTCTCATGGTTCACAAACTCTTCTGCAGTGGGTAATTGGTCTGACACAAAACGGCTCAATATTTGTTTTTCAAATTAAATTTTTAGTCTGATTCTGCTCCTCATGGTTCACAAACTGTTTTGCAGTGGGTAATTGGTCTGACGCAAAACGGCTCAATATGTGTCGTTCAAATTAAATTTTTAGTCTGATTCTGCTCCTCATGGTTCACAAACTCTTCTGCAGTGGGTAACTGGTCTGACAAAACGGCTAAATATTTGTCTTTCAAATTAAATCTTTAGTCTGATTCTGCTCCTCATGGTTCACAAACTCTTCTGCAGTGGGTAATTGGTCTGACACAAAACGGCTCAATATTTGTCTTGTCAGATAGTCCACAGTACAGGGGATGGTAACGGAAGTTTTATCTTTAGTAGGCCTGCTAGCTTAGAATCAGCTAGCCTACTTCACCCACCATCATTTTCCCTGGGTAACCTAGGTCTATTTAATGGAAACTGGATTTTGATTCAAAATATTGCTTGAAAATAAAAGACGCTCATTAATCATAGGCAGCGCAACAGAGCTACCTAAGTAAAGAGCGATGTGAGCACAATGTATTATTTATTTATTTTATTATTATTATTTAGACCAGGACACTTCGTATCGAAAGAGTTGTCGTAGAAACTTCGAAAAGGGCTCATTCGATTGGAAATTGAAAGAGCTAGTGTTCCTTTTAATAATCGGGAGCTATTGGAGGGCAGCTAACCCTCTCCCACGCCCACCATTTCCCCGAACACATTCAATCAAAATTTTGAGATAGACATTTTGTTCAACGTAATTGAAAGGTCCGGAAATTATGTCTTTGAGGATGACAACCCCCAACAGCCCTCAGGACAAGAGTTGCATGTTATGGCCTGGGTGCATATAAGGTATATATATATATATATATATATATATATATATATATATATATATATATATATATATATATAAAGGGTGATCTTATAAACTTCGAGGGGGGATCATTGGATTTCCCTACCACACCTCGAATTTTACCGAAATGCATCTGATAGAAATTTTGAGATGGCCATTCGTTGTCGTAGAAACTTTGAAAACAGCTCACTCGATTGTAAATTGAAAGAGTCAGTGCCCTTTTAATAGTCGAAAGTGATTGGAGGGCAACTAACCCCCCTCCCTCGTCCACCATTTCCCCAAACACATCCAATGAAAATTTTGAGATAGCCATTTTGCTCAACGTTATTCAAAGAACCGGAACTTATATCTTTAAAGATGTCACCCCCCCCCCAGCCCTCAGGGTGAGGTAAGTTATGCCCTGGGGGCATATAACGTATATATAGAAAAGGGTGATCGTATAAACTTCGGAGGGGGCTCGTTGGAATGGTAATCAGAAGCTCTAGTGGCCTTTTTACGATCCAGGGTGATCGGAGGGTGGATAGCCCCACCCCTCCAACCTCGTATTTACCCTTATGCATCAGATAGAAATTTCGAGACGGCCATTTGCTGCCGCAGAAACTCATTCGAATGGAAATTGAATGGGCTAGTGCCATTTTTGTTAGTCAAAAGTGATTGAAGGGCAACAAGCCCCCTCCCCCTCACCCATCAATCCCCAAAACACATCTAATCAAAATTTTAAGATAGCTATTTTGTTCAGTATAGTTGAAAGGTATGGAGATTATGTCTGACAGCCCCCATACCTTCTCAAGACCATACTCTTATTTGCACTTTACTAAAAAAAAGATGGCTGTGGATTGTCAGTTTAGTATACATATACTGATATATATTCCTTAAAGTTTTAATAATATTTAAGTTATTTAAGTTAAAAAAGTTAAAACATTTTAAACGTATTTTGTTTATTTAATTTGTACAATAAATAAGCGAGTCAAAAATTAATATGAGTAGGGCTGACAACCTCGATGCCTTTTTAAGATCAAAAATAAATACGCTTGAAATGTTTTCACCCTTCTTACTTTCATATATGAAAAAGTATCAAAACCTTAACGAAGAAATATCAGTATATGTCAATTTAACTGGCAATCCACGATCATTTGTTTGTTTGTATTTTTCAGTAAAGCACATACTGTGTTCTGGTCTTGAGAAGGCATAAGGGTTATCAGTCCTACTCATACTAATTTTTTCTCGTTTTGAGTTTTACTCCGGCTATTTATTGTAATTTATCTTCGTTTTGAGTTTCATTTATTTATTGATAGTGATTTGCAGTAGTTATACGCTTAGAAGATTATTTGACTTTATCTTTGCTCATTCTTGGTTTAATGGAGCTCTTTACTTTTCTTTGAAAAATTTGTATTGTAGAAAAAGCTTTTTAAATTAATTATCATCCAAAGACAAATTTAAGCTCTAATCCTACTGCAGATTAATTGAATCAGATATTTAATTTTCTTAGAAATGCTATATTTTTTTTTAATGAAGTCATCAGACAATAAACTGTAAGTGGCGGTAACAGTTTTTTTAATCTCTATCTTCAAATGTTTAATCGCCGAAGATCTGTCTCCAGTATATTTCCCACTCTAGTTAAGAGAAATAAACGGATACTTTGCTTTTGCACGAGTGTACCTAGATATACTTGTACTAGCGCCTCTCCGTTAGCGACGATCCATTAACGACATGTGCTAGCTGCACTCGTATGGTTTTACTGCTAGCACATGTCGCTAGCAGACATGTGCTAGCTGCTAGCATGCGTTGTACGACGTGTGCTAGCAGCTCACATGAATTAAACCTGTATATACTGACGTTATACCTACCTTTCAGGAACCTCCTTACTGGTGCAGTATTGCTTATTACGAGCTGAACTCGCGTGTCGGAGAGATTTTTCATGCCAACAGTCATTCAATTATTGTAGATGGCTTCACTAATCCTAACAATAAGTCAGATAGATTTTGTCTTGGTCAACTATCAAATGTTAATAGGAATTCTACTATTGAAAATACAAGGAGACATATTGGGAAAGGTATGTTTAAACACTGGTAGTTTTCGATTTATCAATGTTCGTTGTAAGGGAACTCATTTATATCTGATGGTTGTTAAATACCTAGGTTTGTTTTGGTAAAAATTTTAAATTTAATTTAAGAAATGAAATGTTTGGAATGGAATTAGTCAAATTGAATTCTGAACATGATTTTCTGTGCAGTTGCATAAATTAAAATGGTACATTTAGTGTTAATCATTATTTTTATGAAATATATCAAATCCCTTTTTTAGGGATTACTTTTCTGAATGTAAAAAGTTAAAAACAAGTGAAAAGTTCCAATCAGTCAACCAACCGTTTAGAGGATAAGTATAAGAAAATGTGGAATTGATTAGATTGGCAACTCGAAAGCTCAAATGTATAGTTTATTAAACAAAAGTATGTACATACAACCAAAAACTCTTCTCTTATAAACAAAAAGTTTGTTATTGTAAAAGAACAAGAATTGCACCACCAACCAATGATCACAAATGTAAGAAACAAGATAAAAAAAAAAGATAAAAAAAAGTGGGATTCTGTATGGGTTATTCTAGCTGACTTTATCTTTTTTTGTTGATTTAACGTTTTGGATTCTGCTAAATTCATAAATCAGTATAATCAATTAGTTTCAGTAAATAAATATGTATAATCAGTTGTTTGTAATCAGTCAGTTGTATTTTTGCCAAGGTATTCAATTGCAACCAGTATAATCAATTCGTTTCAGTAAATCAGTCTATGTAATCAGTTGTGGTCAATGTAATCAGTCAGTTGTAGTTTTGCCAAGGTGTTCAATTGCAATCAGATTAAGTAATCACTTTCAGTAAATCATCTATGTAATTGGTTGTGGTCAATATAATCAGTCAGTTGTATTTTTGCCAAGGCATTCAATTGCAATCGGAATAATCAATCAGTTTCAGTAAATCATCTGTGTAATCAGTTGTGGTCTATGTAATCAGTCAGTTGTATTTTTGCCAAGGCATTCAATTGCAATCAGTTTCAGTAAATCAATCTATGTAATCAGTTGTGGTCTATGTAATCAGTCAGTTCTAATATTTGCATAAACATTCAATTGCAATCAATATAATCAATTATTTTCAGTAAATCAATCTATGTAATCAGCTGGGGTCAATGTAATCGGTCAGTTGTATTTTTGCCAAGGTATTCAATTGCTATCGGTATAATCAATTAGTTTCAGTAAATCAATCTATGTAATCAGTTGTGGTTAATGTAATCAGTCAGTTGTATTTTTGACAAGGTGTTCAATTGCAATCAGTATAGTCAACTTATTTCAGTAAATCAATCTATGTTATCAGTTATGATCAGTGTAATCATTCAGTTGTATTTTTAGGTGTACATCTCTATTATGTCGGTGGTGAAGTATATGCTGAATGTTTATCAGACTCTGCCATATTTGTTCAGTCTCGGAATTGCAATCATCATCATGGCTTTCACCCAACAACAGTATGTAAAATACCTCCCGGATGTAGTTTGAAAATATTCAACAATCAAGAATTTGCACAGCTGTTGTCACAGTCTGTGAACCATGGCTTCGAAGCAGTCTATGAATTAACTAAAATGTGTACCATTAGGTAAGTTCAGCTAACGGGTAAAATGGTTCCACTAATGGGTAAAAAAATGTCTACCAATAGGTAAGTTCTGCTTATGGGATAGAAGAAAATGCGTAAAAGATGCCAAAAATGCAGTTATTGTCAAAAATTATTATTTTTTCCCTTTGATCGCTTTTCTAGCTGTCCTAGCCCAGTGGTTGGCGTACTAAATTTAGAATCCTTCGTCCGAAGAGCTGGAGTTGGGTTCCTGGTGTGGCCAGTTATTTAGTTTGGGACGAAGGATTAGCGGCGTGACTCAGTAAGCTCATCCAGAGTCGACCCACCTCCAAATGTGTGCCTGGAGAAATCTGGGGAAGGTAATCAGGAAGGGTGTGCGAAAGTACAGGATGGCCGTTCCCCAACCCCCATTGCACTTCCTGGCCGGAGGGTCTCGAAACAGAGATCAGCACCGCCGGTTTTTGACTTATGGATCTAGTGCCGTATCCTTTTTGACTTATGGATCTAGTGCCGTATCCTTTGATGGCTTTCGACTCTTAAAAGGGGCACTAGAACTTCCAATTTCTCATCGAATGAGCCCCCTCGCAAGTTTATACGATCATTCCTACTATGTAAAGTAGTCGGAAAAAAACGTGGAAGTCTCATCACCCATTACTATGGGCCTCCCAAATGGGGTTACTTTGATACTGTGTGGGGTATGTCATTTTCTTATGGTATTATTATTCCTACACTGGAAAGAAAATCGGAAACTAAACAAAAAGTTCGAGACGTAAGAGCGATTTTATCCTATTCCGTGATAGACGGAGATTCTAGAGATCCTCTCCAATTTAGCACATTAATGAGAATGATCTAGATCGAAAACTCTGTACCACTCTCTTTGCTTAGCCACCAAAAATTCAGTTTTATCATCAATCGACACGTCAGCACTTTACTTGAGAGCGAAATTACTTTACTCCTCCTTATCTATTTTCATTATCATTAACAGCCAAACGAAAATTAAGCTGATAAAATTTTATTAGTTAGACTAAGGAGTGTTCTGAACCATTGATCGCCCTGTTCTTGGAATACGTTTTTGAGTAGGATAATTTTGCTCTCCGATCTCGATCTGACCCTGACATATATCTACAACAAAAAAGGGATAGCCTCGAAGTTCAAAAGCTATATTTAATTTTATCTGCTGTCACAAACATGGTCTACACAATATGCTGTATATGTAATCAAGTCCAAGAATCTACTTGGATTATATGTTTTAGAGGTCTTAAACCTGAATCTGCCCTTACTTGTTTCATTAGGCCTTAAACCTTAATCTGTGGATGGACCTTAACTGTCATGGCGCTTGCACAAGAACTTATTCCTGGAAGGGTTAATATTTTGAAGAGATTGGGCATAAATTTAAAGTAAACGTAACAAATGTGAAGTATGTTGAAAGTATTAGAGATTTTAGGGGAAAACTTATAAAAACGGAAGTTTCGTAGGTGAATGGGTACTGGTGTGAGCTTAATAGCTGATCCTAATGGGGAGACTTCCTAACATTGGCCTGAAGGGCCTCCTTTTCTGGAAGATTTGGTCCTGAAAGTGAAATCCTTTTCCTTGTTTTAAATCACCCATTCCCCTGAAACGTTATTCTGATTATTAATTTTAGTTCTATGAAATAATTGAAAGTTCACGCTTCAAGGTTCAATGTTCTTTATTACAATAGCAATAAAATACACATTTTTTCCGTTGGGGGGGGAGCATGCTCGTATACCAACGGAAAAAAAAACAATACATCATACTACTGAAGTAAACACGACTATTCTTGCCTTTTTTGTCTTATTAAAGAAATAAGCTTGACATGTCACTCCCACCTACTGTCAAACACACGTTCATTCGAGACAATACTAACTTAATAATACCAATTATCAGGCTTAACAGTGGGCAGGGAGTGCAGAAAGTTCATATCCAAAAAATCATAAAATAATAAATACAAGACACCATTCTACACAAAAAATAAGTTGTTAATTCGTTCGGAGCCTAGATCTAATCGCAGGACAATTTTACATCTATAGATGCAACAAATTCAGACCAAATCAAAGGAACCATATACTGCACTGTAAATTTTGACCTCACATATTTTGGCAAAGGGATTAATAGACGAGATCCAGATCGAGTGGAAATGGACATTTTGAGACATAACGTTCATTAAATAAAAATATTTAGGTAGATCTCCACGATCGAATTTAACTAAAATATTTTAAGAAAAATATAGAAGGCTGAACGCTAAGACTCATCGGGGAAATATCCACAACATTAAATAACGATTTTTTAATTGATCTATTTTGCAAAAGGGGAGGAGACGATAGAAATAACTTAAGGGCACGAGGATCCTTATTTTGTATCTTTTGAAGTGGATTAGACTGAAACGTATTTACGTAAACCAATCCCTCATAATCAAAATGAGACTATACTAAAATGAAAGAAAATGACCAAAGTGCTGAGTAAGGAATTAAATGTTTTAACCGGTTTATTATACCAACGCCCCGTGATGCTTACGCACGAACAACATTGATGTGACCCTTCCATGAAGATTCTCGTCGATAGCCACCCCTAAATAACGAATACTTCTCACTGTTTCAATAGACGATAAACTGTCTTCAAGCATAACGCAAATGTTAGTTAATTTTGGGAACCTGCACTCACCTCTACAATAAATAATAAGTTTAGTTTTTTCTTATTAAGCAAAAGCTTATTATCATCAATCCATTTCGAAATATGACTGTATGTATGGGAAATATTTATTTGAAGCTCATTTAAAGATTTACCATACACAGAACCAGCTGTATCATCAGCAAACTGTGTATCCAGAGAAGAGGAGGCTGTAGCAAAGCACAGATCGTTAATATAAATAAGAAAGAAAAGAGGGCTCATAATTGAACCCTGAGGGACACCAACCGATGACGACAGTGGAAGGAAAGAAGAAGCAGAATTAGTAATTACAGTAACTTGTTTTCTCTCAGAAAGATAAGATGTTACTAAGTCCAATGCTTTCCCACGAACCCCCGAATTATTAAGCTTAGAAAATAAAAGCAAATGAGATATTGAGTCGAACACTTTTCAAATGTCCAGGAACAGGCTTGCAGCAATTTGTCAAGACAATCACTCACAAACTGGTTAATAATAATCATAGGATGCTCAGTGCCATGTCCCTTTCGAAAACCAAATTGAAACTTTGAAAACAATTCTACTTTTCAAGAAAAATTATACATCCGATGATACAACGCTCTTTCTACAATTTTAGAAAACGCAGACAGCATTAAAATTGGGTGGTAATTAGACGTATTATTACGGTCATCCCTTTTATGTAGAGCAATAACTTTTGAAACCTTAAAAGGAGTGGGAAAACTCTAGTCTGAAATATTAAATTTGTTATATGTGTAAATACAATTGTAATACCGGGCATAACTACTTTCATGGGGTTAGAAGAAAAAACCGTCTAACGCTTCAGAATTGTCACGTTTCATCATTTTGAAATTTTTCGAGGAACATCATTGTAGCCTCTTTGGGGCACTTTGATTCCAGAATAGAAGTCCAATCCATTCCTGATAACTTATTTTTAAGATTAAAAATATTAACTTTACTAATTTGTCTCTTTCTAATATTCATCACATTTTAAGTGCGATAATTTAAGCACAGATCAGGCAGTATAACACAGTGATCACTCACATCATTTAGAAGAACTCGTGTTTGGAAAAGATTAATTGAAGTAAAAATATTATCTAATAACGTTGCAGTTTGCTTTGATATTCCTGTAGGAATTGTACATGACGGAAACAACGATTCTGCAAAATTTAAACACAGAAAACCACGCGATTTCTCTCGGGTTTATCAATTACGCAGCTCATAATTTATATTATCATAAGACAGGATATCGAGATTAAAATCTTCCATAAACACGAAATTATCTCCATTTTCATCAATCTCATCTAAAAACTGTTCATATATGTCCAAGAGTTCCGGGACTGACGCAGAGGGTGGCCGATATATTACAGAACAAGTATTTTTTTTGTATTTACCATAACCTCAATCAACAGACTTTCAAAAAATCATTTCGTTGTTAAAACTAGACAATTCCTTCTTAGTTACCCATGGGATCCCATTTTGAACAGAAAATCCTAGCCCTCCACCTGATCGTGTTATTCTATTTCTGTAAGAAAAATCATAACCAATACACTTTAAAAGGTTTTCATTATCATTTATAAGAAAAGTTTCATAGACCCAAAATGGTAATTTTGTCATCATGCCAAAGCAAAGTAATAAAATTCAAACTACCATGTAAATCTCGGCAATTAGCGAAAGCTGTCCTCAGAGCCCCTCCATAAACTCTACCACACTTGCCTACCGTTGAATATAGACTAAAAGGGAAGTTAGATAAGTATCCATCATATCCTTCATCTGTTAATGGAGCGTTACACTGGTAAAGATCCTTGAGCGTTACATTGGTTAAGATGATTTTGAACCAGTGTAATTTTTCATGAAACCAGTGTAACTCCATGAGTAATTTTTCATGAAACGATCAGATTATTTAAAAAACGATCAGAAATTAAGTTAAAAAAAAGAAAATTTTTTTTCAACTGAAAGTAAAGAGCAACATTGAAAATTAAGAATAGAAATTATTACATAAATGAGGGAGGTTGACCCCTCCTCAATACCTTGCTCTTCATGCTAAAGTTTTTATAGAACTTAAAAGAAAATAGACCAAAAGGGAAGTTAGATAAGTATCCATCATATAACGAAAAGAGAAATCACCAATGCAACAGCACAAACACATTAAAAAAAAGAAAAGGAGACAGAAGGAGAAAAGGAAGACTGTTTTCCTAAATTAGTGATTAATATAGACCAGCACTTGAATGAGGCCTTAACCCTACTCATCCATACAATCACATAGGTCAAACAGCATAGCCATACACAATCAGCCATAAAGAATAATCCATGGACAGGCAGTCATATAATAATGCAGACAAACAGGCAAGACAAATAATGCAGATAAACAGGCAGACAAATAATTCAGAGGCAACAACCCAACACGAGGGCTCATCAGGAGAATACACTTGCCTATAGGGTTTCGACACTTTAAATTCTCTACCCAGTCAAGTGTTGTGCCTACCACAGAATACCTATGGTATCCCCGTGTCAGGTATCACCCCCAAAATATATTCCTATAAAAAAACTAACAAATGTAGAACAACCAAGTAACATTAAAACAAGCTCACCCTGTTAATACATTCCTCTGTTTAGCAGCAGTAGGTAATCTAAGTGTGATAAATTTTACCAAATCACAAATATTAACTCTTTGCGAAAAGCCTGAATGAACTAAAATAATTACATATTTCATCAGTACCATGTGGCTATTTTTGAAAAATCCGCTCATTTAGATACACAATTCACAAAATAGATGGCGTTGCATCAACTTTTCGCGAACCTACAAATTTAATGAAAAATTTCCCTAAGTATTTCCAGATAATTCTTTTGGTATTTATTTAAAAGTTCGTTATAATGAAAACTGAATTTTTTAAATTGCCAAGTTAATTTATTTACAGAAAAACCTCTTAATATCAATTTTTGGCTTAAGATTTTCCATCTATCTTTAAAATCAATATAATTACTACAAATCCTTGCATATCGAAGCAACTGTGAAAAAAACGCCGAATATGTGATATTTGAGTGTATATTACTTTCAAGGAATGGGAAATTAATCACTTCAAAATCGAAATCATCCGTTTTATTATACATTTTAAAACTTAATTTATTATTATCAGAAATATTAATATTTAAATCTAAGAAATGATCTTCAAGACCAGCGCCATGACTAGGTTCAAGAGTAAGCTCTGATGGATATATATTTTTAGAAATATCAATGAAATCCTTACAATTTAAGACCAAAATATCATCTAAATATCTTTTATTATTTGACAAAACATGTTTTAAATTATTGGGATTATTCTTATCCATCATATAATTATATTCTAGTTGACTTAAAAATAAGTCAGCTATAAATGGGCTGGCATTCCCCCCCCCCATGGGAATTCCCACGTTTTGCTTGTACAAATTACCATTAAATCTTATATAAGTATTATATAAAACAAATTCTAATATATCAAAAATCATATCCAAGCTGTAACATCTCAATTTAACTGTAGTCTTAAAAGCAATTTGTCCATATAGCTTTTTTATTATAAGTGTCTATTTTTGAGAACCTCTTACTAGATAAGAGGAAAGATTTCTTGATAACCGTTTTTAAATTATCTAACACAACATTAAGTGATAAATTAGTATACATTGTCGCAAAATCAAAAGACTCAATTCTTTTAGCTGAAACCATTGTTAAAGAATCTATCACCTGCAGTGAATTATTAACACTCCAATATGGATTAAAATTTGAAAATTTTTAATACCAGAACAATAGGTTTTAAGTTTATTTATAATTCCCTTTAAAATTAAAGAGAGGTCAGTAGCAGCAATGCGGGTTGGACATTTAGCTGCTCCAGCAATAAACCGTGGTTTAGGGGGATTCTTATGAAATTTTACAGTCCAATATAGGAAAGGGAACTTTTTATCATTGTCATTTATTTTAATATTAAAAAGTATTTCTTCAGTCTTTTCGATTAAATTCTCATCCTCTAAATTTACCTTTTCGTAAACATTAGTTGTGCATAACTCCCTTTTTAAGATATCACAATACAGCTTCTGACAAATTATGGCAAAATTATTATTAGCTTTATCCACCGGCACAATTACAAATTCATTCTGTATATTAGGAATTGCTTGTTTTATCTTAGCATTATAAAATAATGATTTAGTGTTACTATTTTTTAAGTTAGAATATATTTTATTTCATATTCTACTAATAATTAAATTCTTCCAACTTTGAAAACTCTCTTTATTTTTATTATCTTTCTTACACCACTTATCAATAAATAAATCAAAATCATTTTCCAAGCTATCAAGAACACTCGGTGGTTTCAGATGATGAGAAAGACGGAAATTAACCCCTTTATTCATTATAATTTGAAGATCATCTTGTTTTATTATTGACAAGTCCCCTGTTATAACATGTTTGTAAGTGGGATTTACAAATGGGCCAATTTGCTTATAGTTACAAACCGGTTTCCAATTTATATCACTATCTAATCTTTTAAGTATTAAATTACAATTAAAAATCATTTGCCCAATAGTTTTTGAAAATTTATAAGTTAAAACTGGACTATCATTATAATTCAAATTACTAGGAAGGGCCTGTTTCACATCCCGCTGATTTAAAATCTTCGGTAAATTAATATCTTCAATCTGCTTACAAGTAAAATTAATAGGTAAATATAATCTGTTGTCCCTATTACCAATCTTATCAAACTTTTTCTTTTTTGAAATAAATTTCGTTTTAGTTAGAATGCAAATTGTATCGCATATTACTTTAAAATTATATTCAAGAGTTGTATTATTCTTAACAATCCAGAAAAGTTTGATTAAATTCCTCTTGGATAAATTATTTAGACATTTTATTACAGAAATCATACCCCTAGATTCAAGTAGCTGGCATAGATCTATAGAAAGCATTTGTAAATCTAATTCATTTTTTCTATTGTTTTTCCTATGTCCTCTCGATCGTTTTTTACGTTTAGTTGGACAATTAAAAGAAGGATGGTCCATAAAACCATCAATACATTTAACAACAACATGAGACATGTCACCATATTTTGCTACATGATCATTTAGCCCAAAAGGATAAGCTGCACCAAGAGTATGGATCTTGAAATCCTCCTGTTTACGTAGTCTATTATTCTTCTCTTCTTTATTTAAATGTTCTAACTCTAAATTTTCTAAAATTGTGACAGTTATATCTGATATGCAGCACGTACCATTATTACAATGTTGAACTAGATAGTTATTAGTTTTTTCTTTATTAACTGTTGTCTTGTGTCCAGAAAATCTTTTATATATATTATTAGTTGTTTCCCCCACATATTGTAGGCAGCATTTATTACATTCTAACAGGTAAATTACATCGGTTGTTTTACAATTAACATTACCACGTAACTTGCATGCAAAATTTTTATTATACAATGTACTCTTAACAGAAGTCCGTGGGATAAAATAATTTTGGCAAAGAAAACAACGACTCTTACACTTACCAACTTTCAAAAAATCGTTCCGAGTTCCGAGGCTAATATATGTATTTTGTTGCATTAAAAATTTTTGAAAATAAATCCAAATCAAATCAAAATCCAACAATCAAAGTCCAAAAAACATGCCAAGGTCAATAGGTCAATAAATACATAAACATGAAGAAAAAAAAAGTTGTTTCATGAAAACATGAAACATGCATAAGTGCCATCTCACCAATAATTAACAATATTAGGTTAAAAATCTGGACCAGGGTAAAGGTCTGTCGGGGAGAAAACTAAAAAAAAATTCTCCACCAGCACTGGATCCAACCTGGAATAATATAACGAAAAGAGAAATCACCAATGCAACAGCGCAAACCCATGAAAAAAGGAGACAAAAGGAGAAAAGGAAGACTGTTTTCTTAAATTAGTGATTAATATAGACCAGCACTTGAATGAGGCCTTAACCCTACTCATCCATACAATCACATATGTCAAACAGAATAGCCATACACAATCAACTATAAAGAATAATCCATGGACAGGCAGTCATGTCGTCAATAAGTATAAGTCGTCATTTACCAAACAATAAAAACAGTAAAGACAAATAATTCAGAGGCAACAACCCAACACAAGGGCTCATCAGGAGAATACACTTGCCTATAGGGTTTCGGCACTTTAAATTCTCTACCCAGTCAAGTGTTGTGCCTACCATTTATATATTACATTCATATATTTACATTCATATGTTACATATTAAGTATACATTCATATATAGATATTATCTATATATGTATCTATAGATACATAAATATAATTGTTTGACCAATTCAGTTGTAACATAGCAAAAACACTCGTGACATTCCTCATCAATAGACGGACCATATCTCACTGTACTTTATTCTGATGTCAGACCGATATGAAAAGTTGCATAAAAAACGCACTACTTGTTTCAAAAATAATATTTAAACACTATTCATGTTTCTGCCAGTCGAGATAAGCGTCCTTTTTTTACCTCTAGCCAGACATTTTGCACCTCTTTGTATAACACGAGTCATTAACGCATCACCTCTTTCACCTACCTCTTTACCTTTAATTAGGAGACTGCGGTGAAGGCTGTTTAGCACTGATGGTTGGTCTGTTGTGATACGTATTCCGGATTCTATTAAGTTTAGAAAAAGATTTCAAAAGGCTTTGGATCTCAAGTTCATTACGCAATGAGATGAGGACATGTCTTGTAATCCTGCTCACGGGTTTATCAGGAAGACGGTAACATTTTGTCTTATGAACACTCTCAACCGCTAAGCCAAGTGTTTTCAAAAAGATTTTCAACATTGGACTTGGTGTTTTGACTTGGACAATTGGACGGTGATCATGGTTTGCGTCGGAATTCTGGTTTACGATTTCGAATGATCATGGTTTACGTCCAAAATCTGGTTTATGATTCCGAATGATCATGTTTACGTCCAAAATCTCGTTTACGATTTCGAACTATCATGGTTTACGATTTCTAATGATCATGGTTTGCGTCAAGATCATGATTGATGACTTAATTGTCTTTCTTTAACTTCAAAGTACTAGTAACTTTTTTCGAGCTCATCACACCGAACCTTTTAAAGAATACAATCCTTCTCAAGAGATGAAATTTCACTCTCGTTGGAGGAAGAGTGGGTTTTCAGCCCCATAATCTCAGGGTTCATACAGTCAAGTTCCTTGTAAGTTCAGACTGATATCGGAGGATTGAGTCCAGCTTTAAATTCAGACTTTCTGTAAAGGTATCGAAACTTACTTGTGTCACAGCCTTATCATTCGTTACAATAAATAATTTCTCTGATCCGCCTTCATCAATTTACAACTTCATTTGGTTCTTTTCTCTCTTAGTCAGTTTAAACAGTGCTTTCTATCAGAACTAATTTGTCTTTGCATTAGATGGCAATAAAACGGATAATTGTGAGATTTCTGCTTTAACCAAAGAAAGTGGCTCCAAAAAACAGCTTCAAACTGCAGCACAGTCTATTGAAAATTTCCCAAAACCTAGGTACCTTCTTTATGTCACCCACAACTTATTTCTAGTATATTTAAAATCATTAAGGATTTTCGATATTGTTTACAGTTAGATAGATGACGATAGTTGAAATATATAACATTAGGTGATTTCCTTTGATTATTGGATATTGTCGTTGAATATTCTCATTTCTTGGATGTTTTTTTTTTCTTTCTTTTTTTAGTGAAAGAACGATACTCAAAATTTATCTCGCGCCGATATCACATACCAGTCACAGATGTGACAGGATTTCCGATTTCGATTCTTTATCAAATTAAATAAAGAAAACAAGTTTTTTCAATTGAATGTACGGAGCACCATTAAAACTTAAACGAACAGAAACTATTCTGTATATGAGATGCCTCTTCTCGATACCTCGCTCTTCGCGCTAAAGTTTGTTAGTACTTAAAAAAAACTTCTTATTATTCTAACTAAGCGCCCTTGTCTTTCAGGAGTCTTACTTAAAGAATTGGGACAAAGAGTCAAGCTTTAGTGTAAAGAGTGATGTATTGAGGAGGGGACAGCCCCTATCATATAAATAGTAATTTCTGTTCGTTTAAGTTTTAATATTGCTCCTTACTTTCAGTTGGAAAATTTTATTTATTTTTATTTTCTAGTCATTTTTTAAATAATGCCAGAAAATCCGGCACTCCATCAATGGAAAATCTAGCCTATCACGAATAATCCCTCCGTGCAAAGTTCCTCCCATGTAAATACCCCCCCCCCCCTTCCCCAAGGCAGAAATATCCATCCCAAACAATTACATTCCTGTTAAAAAAAAAAAAAAAAAATCCCTGAAAATTTCTTCAAGAAGATTCCGCCTGAAAATTTATTTTTAGTATGCTTTCATTTAAAGAAGAGACTTCAATTTAAAAGAAAATTCAGATCATGCCAGAGTTCTCCTCAAAATTTTTCCCGGGTTCTACCTCCCCCTCTCTGTGAAAAATTGGCCCCGCAAAAAAATGTTCCCATGGAGAATTTCTCCTGTGGAAGACATGGATAAAAAACACAAAGAAATAAAAATTGATCCCACAAATAAATACACACAGCACTTGAAAAAAGAATTAGAAGTTTTAAAAGACAATAGACTAATCGCTCCTCAAATGTGCTGAATATTCTACCCCAAAGGCTGTTCAGCCACAAAATTTTGTGGTCTACCTAAAATCCATAAGGATACTCCGTTACGTCCTATCGTTGTGTGTTATAGTTCCCCAGCTGCAAGTGTAGGAAAGTTCTTATCCACAATTTTTAAACCTCTTCTAACCACACAGAAATCTTATATAAAAAAATTCCATAGATCTTGTTGACAAGCTGAAAAATTAAAGTATAACAGAAAAAAAAATATCTCATCTAATTTTGATGCAGTTTCCATGTACATTTTATGCGATGCCCATGAACGTGTTCCTGTGGGAAAATTTACATTGGTAGGACCCATCAACAACTAGGGGAACGATTGCGTGAAAACAAAATTTCAATTGATAAGACCCTGAGATTTGAAAATAAAAATGACAAGTATGATTCAGCTATGGCCCAGCATATATTCGAAAAATCCTGATCATCCATTTTTTCTTGAAGAGGCAACTTTAATATCTACTGTAAACGGCCTACCGCAATCTTTTAAAGAGGCAATTAAGGTGAAAAAATATATATATAAAACAGAAATTTGACTATAAATAGAGACACAGGAGACATTTCCGTAAGCCCAATTTGTAACAACTTAATATTAAAAGCCTATCAATATTTTCACCCTGTCTAATTTAAGACAACCTCTCCGCATATCTAATGAAAACCGAAATTGCAGACAGGCAAAATATATTGCAAGGCAAAGAATACTTGTTCATTCTAATTGGTGAATTCTCCTTCATTGACTTCTGGCTGGTTTTGTGATTCAGTATCTTTTCTCCTCTTGTCCAATTCACTCCGAAAGGTTAGATTTTTTTTGCTTTTTTTTGCTTTTTTTCTTTTTTGAGCACTGAGGACGATTTGGCGGAGGTCCTTGTCGAAATATGTGCTTGTTTTCGTCTTCATGTTTTGCTACTGGCTGACAAAATCCTCGTTATCTCACCAATTTGATTTGATTTTTTTTTATTTTTCATTTATTATATCCTTTCCTTTCTTGGTTTCATACCTACAGATTTCTTCTTTTTTTTCTGAAACGGTGAGAAGCTTTTATTAACTCCTTGTGTTTTTGTATTTTCCTCTTTCTTTTCAGGATGTCTTTTGTCAAGGGTTGGGGAGCTGAATACCACAGACAAGATGTCACTAGCACTCCTTGTTGGATTGAGATCCACCTTCATGGCCCTCTTCAATGGTTAGATAAGGTTTTAACTCAAATGGGGGCTCCTCACAACCCAATCTCTTCGGTTTCATGAATTAAAGCTCTAAATGATGTCATAGATTATTAGTTAAGTGATTCTCCGAATGTCTAAATAAGTTATTTTTATGTGATTTCAAATGCTTACGAGTGACGTTTTCTTTTCATGTGTACCATGAGTCAGCGCTTTGAAAAATTAGAAATTTATGACGTAAAATTCTATTTTGGCATTTAAAAAAAAGTCGTTAGAACTCCGCTGTGGTAAATGTCTTTGGGCACCCTCTTGGCGCAGCCTTGTGTATGCCTATTTGGAAATAAGCATTCAGTGATTTTACTTATTATTGATTTAATCATTCTCAGAGTATGTAAATAACTGATTGATTTGTGTTTTCAAATGCTTCCGTGTGACTTTTTCTTCCATACACAGGGCCTTCCCCCCATGCAGTCTAAAAAATTGAAAATTAACTTTTGACATTAAAAAAAAAAAAAAATCAAATATGAAGTCTTCAGAGCTCAATTGTGTTAAAATACCTTTTTGGGCATGGCCCTGGGTATGCCTATTTACTAAGAGGCATAAAGCGATTTTATTTACGGCTGATAAAGGGCTTTCTCGTAACTTTTTTTACTTGAAATAAGTGGAAACTTATGAGTAAAATTCAATTCTGTAATCTTGAAATGAAACCAGAACTCTGTGGTAAGATGTCCTGTTAAGGACGGTCCTTGATTGAGTAATTTTTTCCCTAAATCCCCTTAAATTTCTTGAGTCCTTAAATCTGATTTACTTTTTATTTCAAATGCTTCGGAGTGACTTTTTTTTTCTTACAGAGAATCTTCCTTTCCTAAAAAAAAGGAAAAATATGACTTGATATTTAATTTTGAGAATTTCGAGATAAAACAAGTCATCAGGGCCCTACTGTGGTAAAATGTCTTGATTGATTTTTTAAATATTATGTAAGTGACAACTATATATGACTCATGTATATTTCATATTTCAAGAGGATGAAACTCAGATCCCCTCCCCCCCCCCGCCTGTATCTCTCTCCCCTTTGTAGAGCCCGGAGTATCCCTATTTAACATCCCTGAGTATCCCCTATTTAAAAATTTAATAGTAAGCATTCAGAAGTCTCATTATGAGTAATTAATGAGTAATTAAGTTATCTGGGTTGGTTAATAACTGATGAACATGTGATTTCAGTTGCTTCCGGAAGACCTTTTTTAAAACTGCTCGAAGGAAACCTCCTTCCTCATGCCCCCTGTGCCCTCATGCCTACTGCAAAATTAGAAAATTACGAGCTGAAATTAGTTTCTTGGCACTTCTTGAAAAGAAAAAAAAGCAATTGATCAGAGCTCATTGTAAAATTTCTAGCTGGATGTCTCACGCTATATAAAATTATATAGACTTAATATAATTTTTCACATTTTGGTGAAATAGAACCCAGTACCACTCTGCCCCACCCCCTCCCAGCCAGGAACGACGCTGGACTATTTTTATTTACTGATGAGCAGTGTGATTTCATTAATGATTAATTTAGTGATTCTGTTAGTGTGATTCACCTGACAAATGAAATGGTTTGGATTTAGTTAGTATCCAGTGCTTAGGCTTATTATTTGAGAATTTAGCTGCAGACGGAAAAAAAATTATACAAAGTTTAACTAGGTATTAATTTGATGTCATAGATAAAATAGAAAATTGTTTAGTATTCACAGTACCTTTGTAACTGATTGCCTAGCTCTCTGGCGTGATCTTTAATTTAGTTGAACGAACCAGTTCACTAAGGCGAAACATCTGATACTGGGCAACAGTTCAACTGAATCATCAGTCAACAAAACTGAGTTTATAAAACCTTAGACTGACCTAAAACCTCAAAATCAAGCTATAAAACAACGGATCAGTTTATCTCACGGTTTAGGCGTTATCTTAGGATGTTTTATCTTGAAGATTATATTATTAGAAATCAGAAATTTGCCTGGATGTGGATTCTTTGGAAAGAGGTGTGTCTTTTAAATCTGGAAACCTCCTCTCTCTTTGAGTACGACCTTCTTGGTAGTCAACTAGATTTTGTTTTTGATCAATCGAGTAGATTGTATTATACGTCATGAATAGCTCAAGGGTAGAACAGAATATCTCTCGGAGCAGAATAGAATATGCAATAGAAAAATAGCAATTCCAATTTCGAAATTTTTTGTATTTTGTCCTCTGTTGCAGTTCACGTATCTTGCTTAAATTTTGTTATAGCCGGATCAGAGATAAGTTTTATTTTTATTCATTTTGGTTGCATTAGGTGTAGAGCTTGATAACTATAAAATGTTAGCTGGAAATCTTATTGTCCCCCTTTGCGATTCTCTGAACCTGCTTGAACTACATGAAAGTCGGTCCCAGGGTTTAGGGGCAGTCCAGGGTCCCAGTCTCTTTATCGACAAGTTTCAGCCTACAAATGTGTAAATGTATACTTTTCAGGGTCTTATAATGTATACTATTCAGGTATTCTCTAAAAAGAAAGATCTTTCCACTACTTGATCTATGGATATGCTTTAATTGGCCTTTGGCCCGGTCAGTTGAAGGACCTACAGACTCATCAGAAAAACTTGATTTTCAATTCATTGCGTGGTGCAGATTTCTATCTTGGTAATTTTTCGTCTGACATGCCTGGAACAAATGAAATGTCAAAAGTCAGGCAATTTTTTTACCTTTCTTTATTAAAATTTCACTTATGCAGCTTCTATTGAAATCTGCGGCAGAAGTACCCCAAGGGATAGAATAGAGGAGGGCTAAGATGTACCGATTGATTGGCAAATACTGCGAAGGCTGGGGTCTGGCTTAAGAGCGTATCCAAGATTTTTGTTCGGAGGGGGGGGGGTCACAAAAAAACGTCAAAATGTATTTATATGCATTTTTGTTACGTTGGACGCATATTTTAACCCTCCCTCTGGCTCCGGCCTTGGTCTTGTTGTAACGTACTATAAAGAAGCGAAGTAAAATATTAACATTCTCAAGCAAATAGTAATTTTCATAGTTAATTCTAGGTCCAAAATGCATTCTTGAGTACTTTATATACTGAAGAGGCAATTTTGCAGCCAACAGAAACGCAGGATAATTAACTGACTTGTATATACCTATTTTTGGATATTAAATACAGATTAAATTTTTGAGGGATCCTTGAAAATTAAGCAATAGGTTGAATGCCATTCAATTAATTTAAGTTTTTGGTTAATTTAAGATTTGAGTTAATTTTTATTTTCTCTCTTTCTGAGTTGCGCACAACTACTTTGATTTAGCTTATGGCTTGGTGTTAATGATCATAATTTAAAACTGCATTGATTAATTGTAATTAGAAGCTGTGTCACTATTCTTAAAGACCCCTTTGAAAAAGGCTTTATTTGTTGATCTTGTGCCCTATGCTAAGCACATAGGCAATGAGCTTGGGGGAGAGGGTCTTTTTCTATCCCTATTATTTCTTACATTTTTATATCATTTAGTTGTTTTGAGATATAACCCTCCTGGAAGAAATTCGTATGTGCCTCACTATGTATTAGAATTTTTTAAGGAAAAGGAAAACATTTTAAGTTGAAATTTTTAAGAAAAAGGTTTTTTGTTCTTTTTTTAATTTAGTGAAAAAATAAGAGAAAAACGTAGTTGCCTACTGGTTGTACAGGTACTGAATCTGGTAATGGTTCCACATTATGTTCCTAGTGTGATTTATTATAATTTTGTTTCTGTATTTTACTGATGGTTAAGAGCTTCAGCTACTGTTTTTTGGTGTTACATCGTTTTGAAACAAAATTTGTGCAAGTATATAGTATTTGTATGATTGGAAGGCCATGAGACCGGTTTGTTTATAGCAAGGGAGGGTCTGGCGGGCCGGTTTGTTTTCTTTTCATAGCAATTTTTAAGCGGTGTTCATATGCTTGTCTAGTTGGCCTTTGATACCTAGGCACGTTTTTAACCATACATCTGTATCCAGGTACGTCGTGCTCACATGTGAAACAGTGCTTGGCTGCAACAATTACGGCTAACCATCCACTTCCGGTGGTGCCAATTCGCGAAAATTTAGGAGGCAAAACGTATTTTCAAAATCGGAGGGGGGGGCATTTGTTTCAATGAAAACACCAAAAATGCTTTTTTTTTATGAAATCACCCCCAAAAAAGGTATTTTCAAAATCAGCGGGGATCTGAAGGGTACGTATTCTTCCCCCAGTTGACGCCACTACCAGTTCTAGAGTCTAGAACTCTGTGTCTAAAATTTCATAATCCTACCTATCAGGAAGCTTTTTTACCACTAAGATAAGATAAAATTTTTTTAATTTTAATTAAAATTAAAAAAATCAATTCAAATAATTAAAATTAAATTAAATTTTAAATTAAAATTAAAAAATAATCTAATTAAAAAATAAGCTAAATTTTATTTTTTAGCTTTTAATTAAATTAAAAAATTATTTAAAATAATTTAAATTAAATCAAATTTTTTATTACAATAAAAAAAAATAATTTAATTAAAAAATAAGATAATTTTTATTTTAAAATTTTTACAAAAAACACTGCAGCACCTGCTAAGAAAGCCCCAAAAAGGTTTGTTGGCAGAAGGTGGCAGTCTTCTCTACTCTACATACAAACATATAAACTACATACATATACATACAAACATATCTACTATATGTGTTTAATAGTGGTCTTGACATGTATAACTGGCTAGATTTCTGTGTCTAAGCAAGTAGGTAGGCAGACATACACGTTTTGGCATGAAAGTATTCCTTGACATGCATTGGAACGGTGCTTAGAGCAGTTAATGGAATTTAGAAAAAAAAATGACTTTCATTCCGCAACTAGATAATTTTTCAAAACAACTACAGCAAATAGAGAATGATAAAAGAGTTTGATATCTATCGTGTCTTTTTTCTTCTTCTTTTAGTCTTATTTTTGTGCATTTTAAGCTGGTAGGAAAACCACTTTATTGGTAATAATCAAAACAATATAAATAACTTAGTATCCTAAATAATAATTATCACAACGCTTTTTGTTATTATTGTATAATTGTACTATATGATGGTTTTTGATTTATTTAAAAGCAGATCCTAGCACACTGCCCTAAAAGTTCAATTAATTCAAGCGTTTTTTATTTATTTTTTTTGTTGTAGTTTTGTTTTTATACTTTTGAAGCCCTTCCGAATTAATTGTTATCACTTCTTGTGTCATTAGAAAGTCCTGAATCCGACACAATAATGAGTTGTATTAATTATATTAGCATTAACTCCTGTTTGAGGTCATTTCCGATTACAAAAACTTAAAAAAGATTATTCACAATTAGAATTAATATCCCCACAATGGGAGGCATTAAAGTAGCAACCTTTGCTCGTTGTTACAGTCCTATACCCCTATTTTACCCTTTTTGCGAAGGTGTTTTTTCGACCCTATTGAAAGCCGAAGTAGACCTATCTCAGCAACCGACTTGAGTTCCCCTCTTATCAGATTTCCGTTACTGGACAAGAATTTTAAAGATTCTGTATCTTAAGAAGGTACTTTTTGCGGTGTTTCCCTAGTCAGTTTAAAAAGTACATTTTATGACATTAAAAAGCCCTAAATCCATTTTTTTCTTTTCATAAAAATGAGTCCTTTGCGTTAACATTAACATACAGTTATAAACATTGGAACAGCAAATTTATATATTAAGCCCTCTAAATAGAGGGCTTTTATATTTAAGCACTCTAAATAGCAAAATTCTGATAAAGATGAAGTAATTTGTTTTCCTTATTTTCTACCCAATGCTATTCTTTGGAGACAGGACTCTGCGTTATGGGGGAGTGCAAAACGCTCAAGTTGTGTTATAATAAACAAGTATATGAAAAAGAGAATCTCGTTTGAAATTTTGGTAAGTATTGAAAGTCAGAGTTGCGTTCAGTAGCGCCAATTCACCACAGTATAGGAGAGGGGGCAAGGATTTTGTCGATTCTTTAATCAAAATGTCCCCCTTCCCAAATCGCCGTCCCTGGCAGTGCTTAGATTATTATGAAATATTCAACTGTGCTAACTTGAATTTATAAAATTGTGAGTTGAATGTACAGTTTAACTCGAGAAGACCAATTTAATGATCCATTATATCGTGATCACTTCTCTGAGTAAGACATACTGTATAAAAGCCTTATTGAAACAGTTGCCAAAATTTATCAGATCACAAAACTCGTCTTCCGAGTCAAATTCTATGCTTAACTTCTAGTTAAAAAGAAATGTTAGCACAATCTTGGATTAGGCAATATGCATATTGGAACAACTATATAATAACACATATTGGATTCTTATTATTATTATTTTCTGTTTTACTTGGCTTTTCTTAGCCAAAAATGTCAAGCTCGTATATATTTCCTAAAATGTAAACTCCGAAACTGGTTTTTAATGCTCTATTCATTTCAGCAAAACAGTCGAATTAGGAGCCATTATAAGAATATAAGACTGCAACCATGATCTGAAAAATCTGAAGTGAAATTATATGTAAACAATATATATATATATATATATATATATATATATATATATATATATATATATATATATATATATATATATATATATTGAGGGATCTTGTAGTATTCAAAAAAGTGCCATTCAAAACTAGATTTTGAAAAAATCTAGTTTGAAAAAACTTCATTTGAAGTTTGAAAAAAATAGATTTTGAAAAATCTAGTGTGAAAAAATTTTAAGTGAAGTTTACTTCGTTTGCAGAGATCTTGTGGTGATAATATACCTGGAACAATCTCCTGTATACTCACAAATACTAGTACCTGCCTCAGACTACGAATTTCTGCGCAACGTAGTGTCAACCTAACACCTCGAGATTCTGGGCTCTTTAATCTTTTTATACAAACGAAATGATGGAGATAAGTGAAATTGGAAAAATATTACTAACAACCAGGAGTGTGTCCCAGAAATTCATTCTGGAAGGGGGGAGCCCTGGGGGAGGGGTTGTCACTTTTTTTGAACATGTCGATAAAAAGAGGGAAAAAATGCTATTAAAGTCATAACAAATACTCAAATAAGCATTCTAAACTTGCAATTTTTCAAAAAACTATAATCAAAAATACTAGATTTTCTGTGATATTTAGGAAACACTTTTACAACAATAGAGCCTGAAGAGTGGGAGGGGGATTCCAATCACATCCCCTAGCAATAATATACGGAACTTCATAACATTAAATTACCGATCAAGGGGAATTTTCATGGCGTGGAAATTTTTCGATTCCGTTATATTTTTTAGAGGAACATGTTAAATGATCTCATTAGAGGTAAAATCTTCATTGTATTGATTAGTATAATCTGAGATGAATATTTCAGTACAAGACAAAAACTAAAAACAGAGCCAGAATATTGGCTTTAGATCAAATATGATAAAATTTTGGTTTCGAACGATAATATTCTATGGCCTTAGAGGACACCGGTTCTCCTGGAAGAAGAGGTGGGGGGATTATAGCGTCTCAAATGAGGCTCTTAGAGCTCAATGCTAGTTTCCTTTGGACACTTTTTCAGAGAGGAGGGATCTCGTTGCTGCATGCTGACATGTCTTTTGCATACTCCCTATCTCTTCGTCACCCACCATTTTGTTACTTTTGCCCGTTTTATTTAACATACTAAAAATGTTTTCTATTTGAAAACACACTCGCCGCAAAGTCAGATAAATATGACTGTTGGTTTTCCTTAAGGCTACTGTGTTAACGCTGTTCAATGTTATCATTAATAAATTGCTGTGTTCTTTTTTTATCTTATACAATTTACCTTTGTGTGTGTAGGATATAATGGGGCTTCCTTTTTTAACTAAGCAATAAGTTGTCATGGTGTAGAATATTTTTAGTTTTGAAATGTAGCATTTACTAGTAAAGCATCCTTTAGTTGCTTTTATCTTGTCGTGTGTTTTTATGTTTTGTGCAGTTAACAGTAATAAATTAAGTATTATGTTTAACTTTTGTTTCCGGTCCCAGAAATCACCAAATGTAAACATAGGGTCGTATCCAGGACTTTTTTCGGGAGGTAGGGGAATGGGGTGTACAAAATGTTGTTTTTTTTTGGGGGGGGGGAACTTAAAAATTCATCAGAAATTTGTTTATATTCATTTTCGTTACGTTTTTACGAATCGGACAAACATTGGGGGGGGGTCAAACGCCTTAACCCCTCTGGATACGGTCTGATGTCGACGCACTTATTAGTTTGAAGATGTGGTGTAATTTAACGTCAGACAAGGTTACTTTATTTCATAAAGAATGGGCAAAAACATAGATGACGCTTATAGACAAGTATACTGTATATTCCTGGGTCCCTATAGTTTTGGATCATGATCCTTAGACCCAGTTTCGCTATTTCAATTCCGTTGGAAACAGAAGTAAATAATTCGTAAAGCCCTAGTGAAACTGAACCGAATGTACAGCAACCATTCTGTTTTATTTCTGTCTAATTTGCTTCTGATTTTTATCCAGCATAGCTCATTGTTCAGCATATTTTTGGTATTTGAGTACTATTTTGCCACTGTGGTATAAAAGTAGTAAAATAAGGCTGAATTTTGATCTCCTGACATAACCGGTCATTAAGGTTTGTCCGCGTCTGCTGGTTAGAAATTTGAGTCTTTCTATGGGCTTATACAGAGGGGCAGCAATTATCCCCTCTAGATATCGGAAAGTGTCTTCTTTACCATCTTCAATAAAAAAAAAATCCCCTATTTTGAAGGATACCTTTTTTGTAGCTTAATTTAGATAAAATACTCCCCCCCCCACTTGGCATTTTTTTTGAATTGGTGGCAATCCTAAAAAGCGTCTTAAGAATAAACCTTTTAATTTGTTTTTTTTTAGTTTATGCCACATTTTATCGAAGAGCGAATAAATTGAGATGCGATCCTCGGAAGATCATTTAATCTTGATGTAAATATCAACCGAGGTTAGTTACGTTTAAGAGGTCAACTGAACATACAGACTATGGGCCACTCTCTATAAAATACCTGGCTATGTAAGATACATACGGGACAATCTGACCACTTTGACCTCCCTCTCTTGTCTAAATCGACTATTCGTCTCCGTGAGAAGATCGAACCTTCAGTGATGGGATGGGATCAAGTCTCTAATCAAATAGCAGAACGATCACTCCAGGTCTTCGACCGGAAGCATCTAGATGTTAGATTTGGCGCCTAAAACTTAGCCAAAAAATAAACAATGCAAATGCAGATTTCCAATCAGAAGCTTTCATTATCCTCTGTACTCAAGAGCAGAAAACTCAGATGATTTGGGCACACCATGGGGTGCCCGAGCGAGCATCTTACCCAGCAGTGTCTCGAGTTTAAGCCGTCTTCCTAGAGGAAGAAATAGCAAGGAAGTCAAAATAAATCATGGCATTCCACAATGAAAAAACACCTCGAGTCTTAAAGTGCATTTTGAAAGCACTGACTCAAATGGGACAAAGCATGGTTGGGTATCATTCGCCCCCAAACAGAAGACGGGAAAGAGTGGCAGAATTCAGCGACAGCATATTGTTTGTGCCAAGTTAGGCTGAAGAGCCTGTGCCTTATCTCAAGCACCCGTAAGAAAGTCTGAGGGACAGCTTCATTAGAAAATGGAAATAAAATGTAATTACCACTTCATTACCTTTTAAAACTATAATACGCTAAATCCATTTGGTTTAGAATATTGTTCAGAATTTTTCTATTGTTAGGAGTTAACTTCTCATTTAGTCAAGTATTAAAAGTAGGCACATACGCAAAAGTTTAGTTTGCCTGGAAGAGGGGTATACACTTAAAAGAATGACAAAAAATAGGTGCTTTATGGGGGGGGGGATTTGGCTGAACCTGAAGTCCCGTCCGTGTATACGAGACTGTTTTACGCGTACTATAGATAGATAGTTGAAAGATAGTTGTTGATAGACTATGATAGTTGCTATGATACTATGATAGATAGTTGCGACTTCAGGAACTTTATCTTCAAAGCTACTTACTTGGCTGGACTAGTTTTATTTTATCCTTTAGTCAAGATATACCCTGCTTTTTCCCTTTTTTTGTAGTCAGAGTTAATGAAAATTTTGAAACAGCATTGCTATCACCAAGTGCATGCTATGGGTAGTTTCTAAGGTAGGCTGGATAAGAATCATCAGTATTTTGAAATTCAAAGAGTTTGAGCATGCTCCAGAAGTCAAATTGTAATTAATTGTTTTCATGTCAAAATACTAAACAACAAGAGATTTTAATTCTTTTTTATTATTACAACTGTAGAAGAGACCACAAAGCTAGTTCCTTTTACTTTTAAATAAATAAAAAATCAATAAATGTTAAAGAACGAAGTCAAAACTTAAAACAAGGAGAATACCAGCACACAAAGCGAATAGAAACTACTAAAGACAAGAAATATTTTTACAGAATAAGAGTTAGCTAATAAATTTACAGGAGTTCCAGAAAAGAACATAATATATTGGCGGACATCATTTAAATTTCGAAAAAAAACTGCCAAAATGCACTTGCAAAGGAAATATTAAAAGAACTTCCCTGGGCTATGTTACAATCAAAGTTTTGAATAAAACCAAAATTACGCATGACTAAAGCGCCAATAATATATTCAATACAACACATACATAATATACAGATACAATATCGTGTTTTTTCAATAGGTATGACTATTCCATGGCTCAGGCATGAGCCATGGTCGGGGTATGACACAAACAAATTATGATAGCGCCTTTGACGTAAAATCCACAAAAAGAAGTTGACGAAGCCTAGACTATAAAGAAAACACAACTTAAAGTACATGTGGTATCACACTCGCCGTTTGCACACATCTAGGCATAATTACCGGACTGGAATTAACACATAATTGAACAGAGTTGACATAGTTTATCAACACACTATAAAGTTAAGTTCTGACAAAGACGTCAAATTATGTCAAACGATTAAGCGACGTCGCAACCGAAACTCCGGCTGGCATACGCGATTTAAAGTGAAATTATTTTGTATCTTCCTAGAAAAAATTTCGGTAATTACGAAACTCATGTGAATACCTGCCTAAGAAATATTTACAATAATGAATTCTATCGGTTGCTAACTTAATGGTTGGCCCTTCGAACAGAAAGCTTATATTCGTTTCAGACTAAATTTAGCTGGCTGACAATTTGTCAACACTGATCCCAAACAGAAGCGGTCGCAAAATTCGTCTGCATGGGAACGGGTGGCGTAAAACCTAGCTACCAAATTGCAATTCGAGCGTATATAAGCCCTGTCTTCTTTGTCTTTTTCGGGCAAAATTGGTTAATGACCACGTCAGTGAAAACAGATCTCGGATCGCCGAACTGGACCGTAAAAGGCCACTTCTAATGCGCCCAATTAGCCTTTTACGCCTAAAAAGGCCGGTGAAGACCGGATCTACCAGAAAAAGTTCGGAAGAAGCAAGAAATTCCAGAAGAAGTTTGGAAGAAGCAAACTATTGAAGGAAATTTATTTTAAAAAAAGGGTTTATTTGCTCAAAAAGGAATAATTAAAAACAACAAATCAAAGAATGCAAATTAGGCTCATAAGAAATGGCTTTTTCAGAAAAAGTTCAACTTGGAGACCGGATATTTGTTTTTGCTGACACGGCACTTGATCGATTTCACCTAGGAAATCAATAATGAAGTAAAGTGTATGTATAGAAGTATTTATTCTATAAAAATTTGCCATTAACCAGAAGTTAAGCTAAATTTCTTTAACTTCAAAACCATAGTGATAATTTCCCGAGTTTAGCCTACTGTTTGCTTTACTTTTGTATAGCCAAGGAAAGAATAACTATGGCAATTTTGTCGATATGTTTGCTAAACCCTTGAAGCTACGATCATAACTTCAAAATTTACTGTGATTTGAATAGCGTTAAAATTAGCAAGAGAATTCAGCTTGGCTGAGTGTCTCACAGTGCTGGCAACACTGACCCTTGTAGATGGTTAACAAAATTCAGAAGATAACGTGTTATGAAGTAGAAAATATTACGATTTTACTTGACACCAAATCACTCAGGGAAGTTGTAAGCGGAACCGCATAGTCAAAGTCGGTCCTAATAAACTGCTAAAGGAGTAGAATCGTTGGGGGGGGGGCTTTAAGAGTCAGAATTTAAGGACCTGGAGTCAGTGAAATTAAATGATCTCCGACTCTATTACTTTTTATTTGACATACTAATGTTGCCATGTCACCTCAACATTTGTCCTGTAGAAATGACTGTCCAGAAACATTGGCATCACAGCATTGAGATAGTGGTTTGCATAAAACACGGAATTTTTCAGACATCGAGACTTCTGCTTGTAAGTTTTGAAACAGGCAAAATTTGATAGAAAAATTCCTAGAGGAAACAAAACCAAATGTGATTCCTCCTTTTTCTAAAATTAGGCGAATTTGCTAATCCTAATAAATTTTGATGGATATATTTAAAATTAATGAACATCCATAAATTTGGTATCAACAATGAAAGCGGGTTCGTTTGACGCATTTGTCGCTATCAAGACTCCCTTTTGGGAGTTTTCAGTAGTATTAGTATGGACTGTAATTGGACAATTGTAACCTAAAATAGTAATGCAGTAAATATCAACAGAGCAACGTTTTTTAGCGTTTCGAACCCCTCCCCTTAAAATTAGGACTCTGAGGGTCTAAAAACCTCGAGCTTATATTTGAAACAATTGTAATGTCTGACTACATACCTCTCTTTCAAGACTCAATACCTGCCAAATTCATTCCTGCAAAAAACACCACAGCTCTCTACATATGAAAAAAAATCTGCCCCCTCTCATAATAGGATTTTATTTTTCAAAGGCTTTATTTAGCATCATGCAACAGTTTTACAGCAGACCACGATCCACGAATCTAGAATTTAAGTGAACCTTTAGGATTAAAGGAAAGGAATTGGAGCTGTGCCTTTGCAGCTAAAGCAAACTCTGCGAATTGCTGCTTCTGCTTCTACCCTGGGTCAGACCACTATGGTTACTTTTATAGTTCCAAGAGTTTCTAAATTCTTCTTAATCCTGATTTTTGGTCGTTGCGGAAGGGATGTTTGGTACACCAAGAATATTTATCCCCAAATTTTCAACCACTTATTTCATTGACTTGAGATTAAAAAACTTTCTGGAACAAGAGTTAACTTTGAGGATTAAAGAAGAAAACATGATCGGGAGGTATATCGGCATATTTATCTTCTTGACGATCCTGTTTACAGGTAGTAAAACCTGAAAAGGATATACCAACTTTTAAAACTCAGCTTTCACCATATTTAATAATAAAAAAAGTGCTTATATCGTGTCAATATAGTGTTTAACTAAATAATTTAAAAAACGTCAAATACAAGTGATCTGCAGTAATTCCAAAGCTGTAATGTCATCCACAATGCATAAGACTAAAAAACTGAAAATGTACATCGAGTTTCGAAGAATAGGAAAATAAGTGTGCGAGCCATGATTAGAATATAAGCTAGATTGAGCAAAGTGGTCAAGTATGGTTTTAACGGGCGCTTCGGAAAACGAGGGAGGATTTGCTTGATGTTTTTCAAAGGAATTGTCTACGGATAGTTTTGGACATCCGCTTGATTGATCGTTTGTCAAACAGTAAGCTGTACAAAAATGTGGTTCTATCCTGATTTCTAGGGCTGCAGTGCAAGATAGATTGAGATGGCTAGGACGCATTTCGCAGTTGAAGGATGACAGATTGCCAAGGATCATCTTTTTCGCCAATCCATCAAGGGCGAAATAAAAAGCAGTTCATCCCTAAACGGTGGAAAGGGTTGTAAGAAACGATCTAAAGGAAACTTGAACTTCTTGGGAGTGTGTGAGGAGGAGCGTGCGTAGCTGTGCTGGCCTCAGGTGGCTTGGTGCCACCTCACTTTTAAACTTTTTTTTTAAGTTCTTAAACTTAACGTGGTTGTTTATGCTAGCAGTAGCATCAACGACCACGTTAAGTTTAAAAACCTAAGCAAAGCTTAAAGTATAAGACCAAACAAATGGAAATCACTATGGATCTTGACAGGTAAAGGATTTACAAGAATAGAATCTGGATAAATTCTATATAGTATGACAAGTATGAGGAGATGGGCTATAAATCTAAGGTTAACAAAAATGTCACGGAACGCCTGTAGAAATGCTGCTTACAAGGGCCGAGAGAGTGAGGCAAGTAATGCTAATTGGCCAGACTTGGATCCAAAAATGTGCATTTTTTCTAGAGGCAAGGGTGCTTTGAAGCAATGATCACTTCTATAAAGCGTGATAGGCTTGATGAGGTGGGCTATAAATCTAGGTTAACAAAAAATGTCACGTAACACCTTTCAAATTACCGCACCCAAGGGCTGAAAGTGTGAGGAAAATAAGACTAATATACAAGACTAGGGTCCAAAAGTATGCTAATTTTCTTAAGACAAGGGTGCTCCGAAATAATACCTGTCCTTCGATTTTTCACAACTCTTATTGACCCTACAAAGCTGTCTGAAGTTTAACAACCCCTTTTGAGGTTAGTGTTAATTATTATTATTATTTTTTATGGATTTATTTGGTTATCCCTCCTCCAAATGCCGTGGCATTTGGAGGGGATGTATTTATGTTAAGTTTATTGTTATTAATTGATATTAAAATAAACAATTACTTACTTCTAATTGTATATATTTTTTATGCATCCAAGTAAAGAATAAATTTTATTTTTATTCAGGGAAGAATAATCTACTGATTTTACAAATTTATAAATGATTATTTGATATCAACTTATATAGTCACTGAAATCGGAAACCGTTTTAAAATGAGGGAGCTTGTAACTGAAAAACTTTATCTTCCTCTTTCTTAATCCACTTCAATAAGTTATTAATAGCACAGACAACCTGAGCTTTGGTAGATAACGGAATAAAAGTAGCAAGCAATTCAAAAGACTGTGTCCTCCATCCAACTGTTATTTCCTTATTATCTCCTTTCAGCAAAAGTTTATGATGTCTAGAGGTCGTTGTTATATTATGATATATACTTATATAGTTATTCAAAATTTCTTGCTTGTCCTCTTCAGTTCTGTAAGATAAACCATATTCTGAAATAATAGCTTGTGAAAGACTCTGATTTTTGTAAACAAAGTGAATTACATCAGAAGAGTCGACCCCTTTCAGAAAGTTAGGAGGTTCAGAATAATGCTTCATAATATTTTCTATCATATTATTTTTCTCAAGTTTTTCGACAATTCTACACTTGCCGTCTGAAAGTTTATAAAATGAATCTCGATCAGTTGTTATCAAAGCTAAACAAATAGGAAAGCCTTCTTTTAAATACGACACATAAAGATGCAGGAATCCAGAGCAGTCAAAATCAGGGAGGCAAATTGGGGTCCATGACTCAGCAGCCTTGAAACTCTCTGTTGAATTGATCAAATTTAAAATTAGATGCAAATCTGTCACTTTGAGGAGATATTTATTCATCCTAACAATAGTTACCAATCGATTATTAACCATAAGAATAGCAAAAACAACCGTTTTTGTTTTGTGGAATGTACTGGATATAGCATTAGAAACAGTGTCCCTTTCAGAACTAGGCATAGTTAAATAGACAATCGAATTTAATAAAACTGATGCATCACTTTCAATATAATTCAATAAGCTGTTGATTAGTCTTTCAGAGCCTGAAAGCAGTCGTCTTAAATCGTAATTACGCCTTTCATTAAATATTTTAGCCAAATGGTTTGAAGTAAGTACTGTTAGTATCTGATTGTATACATAATGCAGGTGGGTTGCTAATAGTGCTTCACTTTCAGCACCTTTTGAAACAGCAACAAATATTAAAGGTCCCTGCTTTCGAAAGACGATTAAGCAGCTTCCTGCTTTGAAAGATTGTACAGAATCTCCTTCATCTTCAACAACGGAGAAAATTGCCTGCATGACAGCAAATAATGTAACAAGGGCCTCTTCCTCCCCATTCCGAGAATAAATTGGCTTCCCCGCTTCACTTAAAACAAAAACATGCTTTTTGGCATTTTTCCAGCTAACAGGGAGTGAGCTGTCTTGATAGCTGATAGAAGTATCAGCTAGTTGTTGTTCAATAGTGTCTTTGACAACGTCATCTGCTTCAGTCAAACTTAGTGGTTCAAGTGGTTGGTCTCCACCTTCTTCAAGAGGTTCTGAGCCTGTGGCTTCCTCAATGACAGGAATATCCATTGCTGAAATAAAAGGTAAATAGGTTTTTACTTATATTAAAGCTTGCTTGTAATCTAGTCATAAGATAACATTTATTTCAAGAAGCCCATCATAAGCTCCAGCAGTTTTAATTCGCTTCTTATGTCAAGCAAAGACAAAAAAACATGCAAAAATAAAAGGAATAACATTGGTCCAAAAATTAAATAAATATAGCAAAATATAGACTGCATAAGATAGTAAAAAAGCACAAAGGTATTTGAAGTTCTCTTGAGTTTACGCTTTTCATGCAAGCTGTCAAAACAAATAAGTAAAAATACTTAAGAGATGCTTCAACATATACATATTTTTACCCAATGAAATTCAACGGAACTTTTGTAATGAATTTTGAAAAAAAAAACACTTTTGCTTAACTAATTTACGATTTTTTAATTTGACATCGTTTATTTCATAAGATTCTGAAATAATTTTTTCATGGGGAGATACAGCCAGTGTTGAGCCTGCTTTAAACTGCATTTCAACTAATTTCTGTCTGGCCTATGCCAAAAAACTATTTTAGAATACATTTTCAAACATTTTAGCATAAATATAATTCAATTTTTATCTCAAATCCACTAATTCCAACATATTCTCCAACCTTTAAAGAAACAATCTCAGAGAAGGTAAAAAAGTTCCTGAGCACAAATATATTACTTCTTTGGATTTGAAATGAACCAAACATAGGCAATTTCAATCATGCACTATTTATATTAAACCTGTAATGTGACAGTACAACCTAACTGACCAGTGACTGCAACATTACAATCCACACGCAAAAAATATGTTTTTGGGCTATAATATGTTTATACGCAAAAACATTTGTTTATAGGGTTATAATTAACAAAAAGATGATACATTTAGGTTGCATTTTACAGATGAAGGATATTAGTTTGCCACAAATTGTGCTTTTTGGCAATCCAGCTAGGGCCAAACAAAAAACATTATGTCCTTAAATAGGATTGGAAAGACACAATAAAGGATTTAAAAGAAAACAAGGACTTCATGGAAGGAAGTAAAGAGCGATATTCTAAACAGACTAGGGTGGAAGAGGGGCGTCCACAGCTCTATTGGCCTCAGCCAGCTTGATGCTTCAATGAGTAGTTCCTCACAAAATTTATCAATGAAAATACCCAAAGATCTTGTTCAATGGAAATACCCCCAAAAGCCGTCTTTACAAATATAGGGGAGGGACCCATAGGGCACAAGCCGACCTAACCTATTGCCAGTCATATTGGGCTAGTCGACAACCAGCCACTTTTTGGAAGCTTTTTGCTTTATGTAGATAAAACTTAATTCAAACATAAGCATTTTCCAAAAAATAATTTATTTAATTTTAATCTCCATTTTGTTACAACATTAAAAATAGTTCTAAACTACTACCCACCAACAACTCACTGCAGCACCAAGCCGCCTGAGGTCAACACAGCTATGCATGCTTGCCCTCCATCCCAATTCATCCAGAGCCTCCCTCTTTACACCCTCCTATGAAGTTCCAATTTCCTTCAAATCTTTCTTCACGACATACTCCCACCCCAATTGTAGACGACCTGCATTCCCTTTAGCCCTAGGCGGTTGGCCGAAAAGGATAATCTTTGGCAATCTGTCATCTTTCATTGGCAAAACGTGCCCTTGCTGTCTCCACCTTTCTCTCAATGTAGCCATAGAAAACAGGGTTGAACCAAACTTGTTGTACAATCTATTGTTTGAAATACGTCAGTCAGGTGCCCAGAACAATTTGTAGGCAGTTTCTCTGAAAAATATCTAGCAAACCTTCATTCACTTTTTGAAGTGGCCATGTTTCAGAACCATATTTGACCACTGTCATCACTGTAACTTCCAATATTCTGATCTTGGTTTGCAGACTTATCTTGCTATTCTTCCAATTTTTTTACTGTGAAAAATCACCCTAAGCCTTGGCTATTCTACTTTTAACATCTTCACTGCTCCCACCATCTTCATTAATAATACTCCCAAGGTAAGTGAAACTGTCCATCTGATTAATCTTTTCGTTACCCAGCGTCACCTTTTCATCTTCACTTATTCTAGCCTTATTGACTTAGTCTTCTTAAAATAAATGTTTCAATGTAGGTCAATGTTGGTCTACTAAAAAATTGGGAAATGTACCCCAATAAAGCTGCAGGTACTAACACTATTAACCCTCGACTCCTTAAGGAAACTACCCTACAAGTCTATCACCTCATGGTCCCTGTCCAAAAAATCTTTGCCTGACGACTGGAGAAAGCCAATGTTTCTCCCATCCTTAAGGATGGACAAAAGGATGACGAAAAACATGAAGAAGATACCTGACATTTATATAACCTGTCTCAGATGCGAAGTAACAAAGACCATTATTAATACTGCCCTCACAAATCACCTAGATGAAATATAGGTAAGTAATTAGCAACATCCAGGAGGGCTTCCATAGAGGTAGACTTATTGATACTAGTCTTATCTTGTTCTATAATCACGTGGCAACAATAAACCAGCTCACATTACCTTTGCTTGATTATGGTACAGCTTTTGTTAAAATGGACCATTTCTACCACCTTGATGAACTAAAAGCATACCAGGTAACTGATAAAGTGACTAATTGAATTGGGGCAGTTTTAGCAAGAAGGTGCCAAATATTTATGGCAACAGTGACAGAAATAATTATCTCTCCCTATACACCTTCAATCAGTGGCATTCCAAAAGGAATCATTCTTGGGCCAATCTATTCAACATCTGTATTAATGACTTCTGACAACTGGCGGCTCATGGGACCTGCTGCCACAGGTGAAGATGCAATATTCTGATGCACATCAACAAAGTATCAACATGGTATACTGCATTGGTCTTACAATTCAGTACTTTAGATACAATTTCACCCTTAGGCCACAAAAATCCTCATAGTACTTACTATATTGGGGACATCTAGCCAGAAGTAGTTGATGAATAGAAAGACTTTGGGGTATTAGTTGACAGGAACTTAGATTCCGCAGACAGGGTTCCAAAGCTAACTGCGCCCTTGGGCTTATCAAGCAACGTTTTGTGGCAAGAAAACTGTCTGTGGCACTGAAGCTTTACAAAGCTTTTTACCATCCCCATCTCAACTTTAGCATAAGTCCAGCTTCACCCCAACATAAAATTGACAACAAAACCTTAGAATGTCCAGCAGAGGGCTACTATGCTTATCTCTAACTTTTAAGAAACAGTATATAAAGAATGACTTAGATTATTTAAACTATAATACTCCTCTGGTATCAGAGGAGAGAAAAACACGACTTTTTTCATAGTCTGCACTTCCCTCCCCCCTGGAATACACTCTATGAATCTACTATCCAGTCAAAATCCTCAACCTTTTCAAGGCATGTATAGATAAAGATTAGAAGGAAGCTAAATGGAGGTTGAACTGGGATCCCACTTTAATATGATGAAGCCATTCTACAGGATGACCTCAACCAGAAAGATATCTACACAACCTTATCTGGCAAGTGCAAATTACACTTGGAGGCTGGTAACCCCCACCCCCAAAACTCATTGTGTGAAGCTTATTTTATTAGTTTTTAAAATTCGATTTGTGTAGCCTATTTTCTACTAAATTCCTTTAAAAATTTGTAACCTACACTGCCAAAAACGAATTAATAAACTTGCCCAATAGTTTCTGTTCCCTGTTATTTAACTATTTTCATAATTTACTAGCTCTTTTTATTTTTATTAACCAGTTTAATTTTGTTGAAAAAAGAAAGGAAGACAACTATTAGAAGATTGCTAAGGCTTAAAATAGACCATAAAATATTAGTTCGTAGCTTTATACGAGTTTTAAGTCCAAGCTTGCTGACAATAATAAAAGATACCTAAATAAGTTTTGGAATTATAGATCCAGTCCAGGTCACTAATGAATATCAATAAATATTTGATAGTTTGCTGACAAAAGTTTGCTGTATTTGCTGACAAAAACTAAAGATTCTGGATACAAACAAGTATTGTGGTCCTGATAATTTCCACCCAAGGCTGTTTGAAGAACTTGCCAAAGACTTTGTCTTTTCTTGTCCTACATTTTCTAAAAACATCTTGAAATAAAGAAAATTCCCTGACAATGCATTACATCACCAACTGCAGAGAAAGCTCATAACACAAAGATATAAAACTACTCAAGTCTAACATCTTTAATTGCCTTGACTCTGAGTGTACTGTAAATACCAACCTCCCGGTCCATCTATTTAACTGCTGACTAAGCTTATAAAATTTGGAAAGAACTTGAGGCCATTTGCATAAGCTTATAAAAAAAAACAAGCAAACAAGAGGCTAAGAAACAAAATCCTTACAAATAGAGTTGTCAGCTCTCAGTGAGAACAAGGTGACCTCTACCAGCATGGATGTGTTCAAATGTTCAGTGGAACATATTACTTTAATTATTTCCCATGTGTTTTTCTAATTATTGATCTTAGTGAAATTGCAGTCAAAATGAAGATACTAATGGATGGCTAGTTGAACATAGTACAGTTTATATATAGAAAAAAAGCCTTAGCTAAACATTATATATGGAAAAAATGTCTAGCCAAATAGGTGGCTAATTTGAATAACAGCATATATATATATATATATATATATATATATATATATATATATATATATATATATATATATATATATATATATATATATATATACATATATATATATATATAATCTTTAACATAACTAAGTAGTTGGCCATTAGATCTCATCTATATATACATTTCAGACTCAATAGTTGGCTAATAAGATCTCACTTACAGGGCCAGATAAAGGGGCAATTGGGCCCAATCAGGGCTGATGTTTGAAAGAGCCCCATGCTACCATCAAAAAGAATTTTTTTTTCAAAATTGTGAAAAATTCTTAAGAATTCCAGTAATAGTTGCTTCCAGAGAGAGATCATTTTCCAGGCTAAAACCAATAAAAAACTATCTGATATCAACAATAATCAATATAGATTAGACAGTTTAGTAATTATGTTGATTGAAAGTGAAGACCCAAGGAAAATTAGATTTTCATATAGTTTTTGAAGAATTTTCAGAGCCAAAACTTAGAAGTTTGGTGATGTAAATTTCAAAGACATTTTCAGTAGTTTCATAATATCTGAAGGACAATAGCATAAATTAGCATAAGCTTAAAATGAGGACCAAAATGTAAGCTCAAAATGAACAAGTTGGACTGTCAAATGAGACAAGATCAAAAGAACAACCTAAGAAATGCAAATACATGGGTGAAAATGATACCATCAAAAGTGAAAAGACCAATCTGAGCAGCTAAGGCAAAGGGTACTGAAAAATTTTATGTGGCAATGATAACTGGAAACAAAGAACAAAGAAATGGGTACATGTAACAGTTGTGATAATGACAATTATAACAAGTCAAACACAAAATTGAAGAACAAATCAATATGCAGATAAGAGATAAGTGACAGCTAGAATTACAATGACTCAAAAACAAAAGTAAAGAACAGAAAAATGTGTTGCTACAAGACATGCAAAATGAGGATTAGAACAGATAAAAAATAAAGAGCAAAGAAATATGTGGTTGGAAGATATACACTAGTGAGAACAAAAAAAAAATATACAGTAAGGAATACAAGCAACACTGGGAATCAGACAGAGCATTTCAAAATTGAAAGTGAAGAACAAAGAACTGTGGTGTTAGAAGACAAGTGACAGCAAAAATTGGAACAAGTCAAAAATAAGAGTAAAGAAGAAAGAAATATTACATTAGAAGAACAATAGCATCACAAGCTCCAATGTCAACAAATTGCAGTGCAAATTCCAGTAAAAATCTACAAATATACTGTAAACTACATGAGTTTTAATTACAAGTCATTGGGACCCTTCAACACTGTATGTATTCACTGTGGAGTTCTCAATTATCCAGCCAAAAAAAGTTACTTTATTCTGAGGTTGCTTTTTGCTGGGTCAAATTGTATTTCCACCTCCACCATTTTGAAATAAAATCACCCATCATTCATTCTCTGAAAAGTTCCATAAACAAATACAAAACTTGAAATCATGTTTTGCTTTAGCTTCATTCAATGTAAGTAATGATTGAAAAATTGATTGATTGAATGGTTGGTTGATTGATTATACCATTAATAGTTGTAATGTTTTCAGCTTCAAAATGCAGGATACTTTTTAGACCCTGATAAATCTGTTAAAGAATACCTTGCATTCTTTAAATTATGGGATCTCTAGTAACTCAATGGATCTCTTGGAAAAAATATTGGAGACACAAACAACTATGCTAAAGGTTACATGAAAATGCAAGAAGTGGAGGATGATTTAAATCAACCTCTTGCTTCACTGGGGCAACAGCCTCAAATAGAAGACAAGCAACAATGAGAACCAATATTTAAAACCTGGTAAAATTCTAGTTCAGTGACTTCTTGCTATCTTGGAAAGGGGTTAGGTTAGGAAAATGGAACTTTCAGGGATGGGCTAACAGGTTAAAGTATGTCCTGGGAAGGTATTTTGAAGTACCTACCTCTACTCTCTCTCCCTCTAGAGGGTCCTGACCTTTGATGACCTTTAAAAATATGTGTGCTATAAAAATAAAATCTTGCAAAATACATCTTCTGCTTGAATGAAGTACAACAAAACTGTTTTCAGCTTTAAAACTTTGCTCAATCCCAATTTATAAGATTTTAGATATGCAAATACATTTTCTAAATTTTGAAAAAAAAAACACTGATATGGCTCAGAATTCTATTTAAATAACAAGAAATGCATTTTTAGAACTAAAGGCAGAGAAAAGGCAACTGAAAATTAAGGAAAAATGTTGTTTTGTCAAAATTTCAATAGGTATAGACCTGTCATGTAGGTGAATTTCAGGGCCCTCTAGAGGAAGGAGTGGAGGTGGGTACTTTAAACTACCTTCCCAGGTTATACTTTAGCCTGTAGACCCATCCCCAAAAGTTTCATTTTCCTAAGCTAACCCCTTTCCAAAATAGCAAGAAGTCACTAAACTAGAATTTTACCCAAAAACCCTGCTGCATATATATAATAAAGATTTACTTATTATGTAGAGGGGATCCCACAAAATAACTTCCAATCAGGCTAAACCTCCTTCCAGATAGCCTATATTTATCCCTACCGTCAAAGTTACATATTGCATAGGACCTACTCAGAAATAAATAAGATAAAGGCAAAAGTAGAAGTCAATTTTAGCATACGAGACTTCGGAATGATTTTTAACTTTTAAATTTTCTGCGTCTGTAAATTAAGTTGCCGATTATGGTGCCGTAGCATTGCTAAGCTTTCACAGTAGTGACGGTGGGTTTTCAAGGCAAGACGTTTTTAATGGCAAGGAAGTGCCAGTCGCCAAAGACCAACGAAAGATGAATTTGGCATATAAGACAGGTTAGTGAAAACCATATTGGCCCCTACTGACTGACTAGTTACGGGTACTGTTATGCTAGAAACAAAAAAATAATTTAAGTCGGGTTTCTCATTTTAACAGTGTTTCATTCATATTGGTAACACTTGTATTATTTTTTTCAGTCCAATCAGAATAATCAAGTTCCGCCACTCGCCACAACAAAATCTGAGTATTACTAATATGAATGCTCGTGGCAGTGACCCACTCAATATTCGAGAATATATTATTGGCTGACTCGTCATAACATTAAAGTACTAGCATATAAGCTGGCTACGGCTAACCGTTCAAAAGTACCAGGTTCCAACACCTGGATCAAACACAATTTAGCCACAGTAGAATGGTTCACTTCGTTCATAAAGAGACACTATCGTTTTTCCGTTAGCGAAGCTGAGGCAGCTAACCTCAGCCGACCTATAAACTTCAAATGTCAAATTTTGATGTTTATTGACCTCTTAAAATGTGATATCGATCAATACAAGTTTAAGGATATTTGGAATGCTGAAAGACAGGTGTCCAGACTTTCTAAAGATCAATTAAAATTGTAGCCGAGAAAGGGGGGCACCAAGTTGGAAAGGCCAGATCAGTTAAGACGGACCAGAAAATTACTTGAAATGGATTCAACACAGACCCATTGGACCTTATTGCTCTGAAGTGCGAATTAAGGTAATTACTGCGGCAATGGTCGTAAATGCAATCAAAAACAGCGTTCCGTCGATATCTATATTTCCCATCCCTTGTCTGAGAGGACGCGGGTTCGAATCCCAGTGTACCCAATTCTTCAGTTTGGGACGGGGGTCAGTGGCGTGACTCTGTAAGCTTAGCCAGAGTCGACCCAGCTCTAAATGGGTACCTGGAGAAATCTGGGGAAGGTAAACAAGAAGGGTGTGCGAAAGCACAGGATGGCTGGCCCCCAACCCCCCATTGCACTTCCTGGCTGAAGAGCCAAGAAACGGAGATCAGCACCACCGGTACGGACTGTAAAGTCTAATGCCGTATCCTTTACCTTTAACTTACCTATATTTCCCAGGTTGTCTTTTAAGGAGTACTTTATTGCAAATAAGCCACCTGAGTGTTTTGTTACATCAAGTAAAATAGGGCGATCACATGAGTTTTTTTTATACAAGTTCATGAAACACTTTCCCAAAGTATGTCCAGTCATCAAAATTTAATTTATGTCTGGTATTACTAGACAACGATGATTCTCATCTCTCAGTTGACGTGTTATACTTTTGAAGGGACACTGGTATTGTGATGTTGTCGTTCCCAGCATATAATTCTCATTGGCACTGTTGAACATATCTATCCTTGGGCCTTTCAAAAAATTTTATTTCCCTGTAGTAGATGACTAGATGACAAGCAATCCAAGTAAGACTGTTACAATCTATGATTTTTCTGGAGTAATCCAAATTGCTCTTCATAATACTATCACGCCCAAGAACATATTTTCGGGATATGAGGGACCCCGCATTATACCATATATTCGGCAAATATTTACAGAAGAGGAATATTTGTCAAGTTTTGTCACAGACAGGCGAGTACCAGCTTTTCTGTCAATGCATCAGCTTGGTATTAACATGTTCAATCATATCTGTGCTATGTTTTTGGTATTCTAATTCGTATATGAGACTGAAATCTAATGGCCTTATATTCGGGAATATACCAGTTAAATGCGGGGTCAGGCAAGGAGGCGTCCTTTCATCTTATATTTTTAATGCTTGTATTGCAAGTGTCCTGACTAAGATCCAATCAAGTTGTTTTTTTGGGTATAGTGATATTTCTTACTTAGCTTACTTAGCATTACTTAGCATACCTCCTTTTAATTAGCTGCTCTAAGAGCGCACTTGAGCGTAATGTCCGCCTGGCTGGATCATTGTTCAAAGATATTGGCCTTTCTTTAAATATTACCAAGTGCGAATATTTATCTTTAGTAATAAGGATTGTGTCAACTCACTAAATTGCGGAAATTCTGTTATATCTAGAGTGAATATGTTGAAGTGGGTGTTTGCGATTCACTTGCTAGCACCCGGAGGAAGTTTTTAATTGATACTAGAGATAAGTTAAGAATTGGTTATGCAAAAATTGCTGCAAATCGTGGTCGTTTTAGTAGACGTGGACTGGCTAAGCTATATTCTAGTTTTTGCGACCATGCCGTTTTGTCTGCATCTGGATTGTATCCTATTTTTACAAAGATTGATCTTAAGCAAATGGGGTTAATTATATTCGTTATTGTAAATTCCTTTTGTACCTACCCAGATCTGTTCGAAACTGACGCCTTGTAGATCGTTACGGAGCTACTGAAACTTTGTGTTCGCTGGAGAATCTACATTTTCTTTACTTTGTTGTATTTTCTTTAATTCTTTTTCTTTCATACTCCGCTATCTTAAACTTGTACAGTGGGTTACAAATAAATTATTATTATTATTATAGGTGTGAAATTCAGCACTGACGAAAATAATTGTAAAAAGAAAAAAAACTGATACCAAGAAAAAACTTAAACTACTGCTTGCTTATTTGGAATAAGGAGTTCTGTCCATTTTCGCAATTTTCATCGGCATTTCGTGTGAGGGAAATTAATCGTAGGGAGGGGGGACCATCCGGAGAATTTTTGGAAGGAAGATTCGAGGAGTAAATTTTCTGTGGGGGAATTTTAAGGGAGTATTTTACTCGAGGGGGTTTTTATGTAAGGGGAGATTTCCACTGATTCTTTTGGGGGGGCTCCCGGGTGAATTTTCAACAGGGGATTAGTGCTTAGCACTCTTAAATCACCAACAAATGGCAATTTTTTATTAGTAGACTGTTTTTTTTCAAAACGTCTTTTAAAAACTTCTGCCTACTATTGGCAGGGGTCTACTCTTTACGAGGTTGCAGCTTTCGCTTCAAACATAATTAGTGACTTAAATGCTGGGTTTGGTGAAATTCTAGCATTATTTATGTAATATATATTTACTTTTTTCACATTTGTATTTCCCTTATAATAAACAAACAAGAAATCCTTGAAAACTACCTGAAATGAATTTATACCATTTCGTAAAGTATAGGCCATATAGCGCGTTCAACGTTTGGATACTCATATTGTAATTTCATTCCAATATTTTTAATTAATTATCTCAAAAATACTTAAATATCATGTGTTAAAAACGTATCAAATTTTGATTTGTAACTATTGTTTAATCCCTGAACGATCCCTGAACGATCACAAATCGAGAGAGGAGCTACTTGTCTACGTTCATGAATTTTGGGGAGACCAATTCCTATAGCTCAGATTTAGGCTCCAAAATCGTTGGAGGCTAAACCTTTTCTCGTCGGTGCACGGCTAATTTTGCCCCCATTGGTTATTTTTTTAGCTTTCATCAATCTAATTAAAACAGCCATCTTGAAATTTATATTTGGTTCTATTTGGGGTATAGGGGGCACGAAAAGGCGTTTGATTGTTCTTTGACCAGTTTTGGCCATTAAAAAGGGGTCGTGAACTTGAAAATAGCGATCGAATCAGCACTTTTCCAACTTTCTATGACCAACCATTCTATCTAGTGAGGGTCGAAAAAAAACCATTCGAGACATCGCCCTTCGTTTCGTTTACGCTATTGCAATAGCTGTGGATATTAATTAGCATACACATAACTAATGATCTGTTAGTTGTAAATTAGCACTTGTTTAGTAACGTGCTACGGTTTGACTTGACACGACGGACAAGTTATTTTAAACTGAAGTTTCAATCTTGTGGATAGTAAACAAAATATAGTTGAAATATTTTCGTGTCCAAAATCTAAGAGTTCTATGGCGTGGTCGTGTTCATAAAACTGAATAACGAAATGTTATAAATATTTGAAAGCTAATAAAGCATTCAAAGAGGCATAGGTAAGGTAATTTTTAGTGAGAGGGAAGGGGTATGAAGGGAAGCAATCAAAATGTGTTGCTGCTTAAAGGCTCCTTCCATTCAAGGAATTTAAGTGATTTTTATCTCAGTTGCCCTTTCTTGAACATTTAAGCTCATGTTTTATAATATCTTTAATTTATAACAATGTAAGTACGCCCGCAGCTGTTAAAGATATTGGAGGATACTGAGGCTGAAAATTTTGAACTTAATTTCCTCTAATTTGAAAACCATCCCTTTCCTAAATCAATTCTGAAATATTCTCAGTAGCCTATATTTACTTAATAGCAAACAGTTTTACCACCCTATTGATTGTTTAAATATTTGACTGTATGCTGCATCCGATTTGGGGTGCACAATCGTTTAGTTTTTTTTTTTTTTTTTGTGTGTGTGTAAACAGGATAAATTTCTGCTTGTTCCTCTTCTCAATTCAGTACAGTAACAAGGAGAAATTTTAGGCATGAATAGAACTGAGATGGAGCCAGTCAGAAATAAAAACTTTTCATGTTGATGACAATGGCACTTTAAGCTAGTATGATAAAACGTATTGGAGGGGATCGGGGCTGAAAATTTTGAGTTTAATTTAGTTTCTTCTAATTTGAAAAACATCTCTTTCCTAACTTAATTTTGGCATAATGTCACTAGCCTATATTTACTCAGTAGCAAACGGTTTTATCACCCTATTGAATGTTGAAAATTGAAATACTTGACTATACGCTGCATCCAATTCGGGCGGTACAATCGTTTGGTTGGGTACTTGTGTCTTATAGCAACCACACCTAAGAAGTGAAGTTTGGTTAATCCTAGTGAAACAATTCTTACTTCATAATATGCAGAATAATTGTAGCTAAAACATTTTGCATACAAACCCACACTACTTCACCCCAACTCCCCTAATGTCTAAATATATAGCCCAAATTATATATTTCCAACGCATTGTCCCACCCGTAACTTGTCTTTCAGTTTTTGTTTAGTCACGGTTGATTCAACTTACAGGTACTTGGGTTGAAACGAGGGAGACGCATTGTGGGAATAGCTGAAAATATATATTTTGGGCAATATATTTACATATTAGGGGGGGAAACTATAATTTATCTGCATGCAAAATGTGTTAGCTACGATTATTCTGCACATTATGAAGTGAGAATTGTTTCATTAGGATTAATCTAACTTTACTTCTCGGGTGTGGTGGCTATAAGACCCATTGCCAATGTTAGTTATGGATAGACCTGAAATGGAGCCAGGTGGGAAATTCTTTTTTCATTTGATGACTTTGGTGCTTATAGCTTGTAAGAAAAAAGGGAATATCTATCGATTCTGCAGAGAGAGGTGTCAATTCATAAAAATAAAGGAGGGAAATTAAAATGTATTTTTAAGATCTAGGGGGTGGGGTAATTTGAATTTTTTCTCGTTTCTTATCACTAATTTCAAAAAAGATTTTAAAACACCAATTTTAAAAAAGTGGAAAAAATGAAGGCAAGACCCAACTGTTGTGGATTGAACTCAACATGTTATATCCTTGATATTAGATAATTAATCATATTTTCAAGTAATATACTGGGGGGGGGGGTCAAAACGTACCGGCCTGACTAAAAACTCCAGATTTTTAAAACTTTCCCCTCTAGCTTTCTGTATTTTTCACAAGTTTGTCTCATTTTGTTTTTGTACACATCCTCCCCCAGTGGTGTCATTTGGACGAAAGAGGCAAGGTGATTTGTCACATAATATTTTATGCTTCCCTCTAGTTTTTTAAAACTGCCCTTTTTTGGTATTCTTTGAATTAGAAAAATTGCCCCCCTTTGATTTTGAACAATAAATTTCGGCCTTCCTAATTTCTTGGAATTCACGGTACTGAGTCCTCCTCTCCCATAAAGTAAATGTCTTTACAAGCTGGTTTCCAGCCCTCTCCTTAAGAGGAAATCATTTTTTTGCATGCGGTTTCGTTTCTGGTTTTATTTGACTTTTCCCAGGCCAAGCTTGAACAGAAGTTACTTCATGTCATGCTAGTTACGGAGGGGTTTGAGGGTGAAGGCTTTAGAATCCTTCGCCTTGAAAACATGAAAATTTTATGCGATATTCGTTTTCATTGTGTAACATACATAAAAACCCAGTCTGTTGCAGTTAATACCCCCCCCCCCCCAGGGAGTGGTTAAATCCTTCTTGAAATTTATGAGAAGTGGTGGATTGCAAATGTTTGATTTTTTTTTGTTTTTACTAACCCCCTCATCCTCCTTAGAAAAAATTGTAAACGTCTCGGTTTTAATCTTTTTTTTAGTTGCAGGCTTTTTAATCTTTTGCCGGTAGAACTAAGCAGTTGTTACGTCACGGAGCCAGCTCTCGAATCCTAAATGCTCTCATAAAGAAGAAAATCTTTGATTCTCAGTATAAAGACTCACTTGGTGCTCACCTGGCGTATGTGAAGGACCTCTTCTTACAACAGCCTATAAAAGGATACTGGACTTTGGAAAATGCAAGTTCTTATTTTATTATTTTACTAATCCTCTATACGATAGCGTTGCCTATCGCTATGTTTTAGTACCAACCGTGTTTTTGTTAAAAAAAAAAAAAAAATAGTAGGTTTTGAAACTGCATAGGTCTAAGATGGGAAAAATTTTTGAAATGCCTATCACCTTGATTGTTAAGATTGACTAAAATCATAGTTATTTTTTGTAATTTTGTGATAGACAGCTTGTAATGTATATTAAGCATAATGATATGTAAACAGGATTGGTTTGTAAACTCGGGCCTTTCGAAAATTGAAAGATGTTTGAAAAATCTCCTAACAAACTTTTTTATTTATTATTTATTTATTAATACCAAAATACGGGAGCTTTATCAAGCTTGTCGCATTAGCTCTCTTGTTTTTGATGAATTTGCTTTCCCTTCTTAATTCCTCCCCATGTTGGTTTTAGTTTAAAATATAAAGATAAATGTTATTTTTTGCTATAAATTGTATGCTCTATCCAGGATCGTACCCGTATTGTGTTTTAAATTTTTTTCATTCTCTTTTAAAAAACCTTCCGATAAGTTACCCCATTCGCAAACGAATTTTTTTTGCTTAGGACGACAATTATTTCTCAGCAAATAATAATAACAATAATCAATTTATGGTACTTGGCCTATGTTTTATAGCGACCCCACTCAAGAAGTTTAATCCGATCTGTCTGCGTCACATGTACAGAGTTGGTATTTACCAAATTTATTATCCCCCCACCGCCGAATTTTCCTGTTATTGTTCCCCTTTCCGAAAAAATAAATCCTGCGCACGAGCCAGTATGGAGCCTTTAGCACAAATAGATAGAAAGCTTCTCTTAAGGAAGGTCATGTCCAGGGGGGTACGGGGTTTGAATTTTGGGAAGGCAATGTTCAAGGTAAAAAATTATAGTTATCGGTTATGTAATGAACACTCGAGAATTTGTGACGCGCTCATAAGACAAAAACTAGTCGATGTAATCCCTTTGGCTTGCTAGGCAAACAGGGGTGTCTCACTCAGTAAATAATATTCCTGAATAAGTTTTTTTTAGGGTTGAGCAACAAAAGAGGTACCTAGGTTAGGTTACGTATATAATATACTGTGTTCTGGGCAGCCCCCTTTCCATAATTCCTTGTGGTAGTTTTCATAATTTTTTTTTCTAAAGTAGTACATTTTCATCTTTTATTACATAACTGATAAGTAGAAAAAAAAACCGCTAGAATCCTGAACACTTAATAATTGGAGAAATACCTGAAAGAAGAATACAATACTTGGTTTGTTGTCAACATAACAAAGATAATCTTGAATGAGGTTTCACCCAATACGATTTTCTAGCATCAAGAAATACTAATTAAAAAAAAGCTTTATAACCATATACACCAATAAGTATCAAAAATTGCACTATTCCTGCTACCTGGAAAAATTAAAACTTTATAAGATTAATAATGAAAGTGAGGATGGTCATGACACGTTTAATGACCTTTTGACACGTTCGAAAGATTTTTGCGACATTAAATCCTTAAGACGAATATAAAGGTCGTGTTCAGGCAGGGGGGGACTTGGTTTTAACCCCCCCTCTGATATTTTTCGTCCGACTCGTAAAAACGTGACAAAAATGAATTTAAACAAATTTTTGATGCGTCTTTTAAAGTTTTTTTGACCTCCCCCCCCTCCGAATAAAAATCCTGACTACGGCCTTGATCAGAGCCGACCCATTTTTGTGTAGTAAGCTTTTGCAAGTCAAAATTAGTAAATTAATTTAGAAGTGTATTTTTTGTTTTATTTTTATATTCGTGAAATACAGTGTAATATCATGGTATGATTATGCAAAGATTAAGCTTGCTCGGACCAAGGAAGTGGATGAAATATTTATTACAAGATTTAACCTAAATAGATGAAGTATCAGCAAAAGCATTAATTATAAACGGGTAAATCAGAGTTAATTTATTTTTGTATATAAGTCTATACTAATTCATTAGCATTCAATGATTATATTTGGTTTGCATGTTGTCGTTGGGATCTATGCATAAGTAAAATTTCAGCCGATTCAGATCACGGGAAGTACGTGAACTATTGATAACGAGATTTGACCTACACACGTGAAGCTAGTTAAAAGTTTGATTGAACGAAGTGGCTTTAATTTTTTTTTTTATCGTTCTCAAGGCCACCTCATATGGAAGGAGTGGTCGCAGAGACCTCGGGGGAAGCTCTTTCGATTGGGATCTGAAAGTTACAATGCCCTTTTTGAAGGTCAAAAATGACTACAGGGCAACCAGCCCCTCCCCCTTCAAGCCCTTTTTAGCTATCCCTCACCCCCAAAGGCATCCAATCAAAATTTTAAGACAGTCGTTTTGTTCACAATAATCGAAAGGTCTCACAACTACGCATCCGGGATAACCTGACCGCCAAATCCTGGGGCACATGCTGCATATTACGCAAGTCGCTGATTTTTTTTTTATATACAGATTGGAGAAATTTGATAATTGGGAAGGAGGGCATATGTGATCCTGTGTTTCTCAAAAGGCTAAGGGTATTAAGGTGAATCTTTCAGGGAATAGTCAGTGGGATATTGAACTAAATCAAAATATGTTATGCACATCAAGGTTGTCAAAAGGGTGTATCTGCGATATTTCGGGAAAGGCTGGGGTTTTAAATTTAAACTTTCAGATGTTGAATTAAACCAAACGACACTATGTATATCCATATTGTCAAAATAGTGTATTTGCAATACTTCCGCAACGGCTAAGGGTATCAAGTTGAAACTTTCGGGGCATGTTGAAATGAATGTTGAACTAAATCAAAAGATAATACGTGCATCCAGGCTGGCGAAAGGGCTTACGTGTATCTGAAAAGTAGCTAAAGCTCTAAAATTGAAAGTTAAGCAGTAGAGCGTTTTATTAATATTCCATTAATATTAAAAACGAGTAAAAATAATTTTAAAAAGACATAGTTGTTCTGATGGTAGTAAAGAGCGAAGTCCCAAATTGAAATGAACATATATGATTGCTTTGAAGTCTATGCAACATATATATGTAAAACCCTGGTTTGACCCCCCACCCAAATTTTTGTTTGACTCTTATAAAAGTAACAAAAATAGATGTAAATAAATTTTTTCACACAGAAACCTTGATAATCACTTATCTTTTTTTTTAAGCCTCCCCTCAAGCAAAATCCTGGATATGTCCTTGCCGAAGACACAAATAAACATAAATTTGATGTTTATACTAGAAGCATTATGCGCTTTTGTAGGGCTGTGTCCAGGATTTTTGTTCGGGGTGGGTGTACAAGAAAACTTTAAGAAACGCATCAAAATGTATTTATATGCATTTTATTATGTTTTACATGTCGAGCAAACATTCCGGGGGGGGGGGGGGGTTAACCAATCAACCCGCCTTCCCCTTGATTTTCTATGAAATAAAAATAAACTTTCTTGTTAATTATGGATGAATTTTTTGTTTTCAGTATAGGACTAGTTTTTTATGATCCTTGTAATAACTAATAATATTTGCATAGGCAAATACTACCAGTTGGTTTATTGGCTCTAGTTTTATAGATAGATGTTGGCCAGGTTGCGAAGCAACAATTTTTGTTGGTCTCAGGTTTCATAATTTCGCCAGAAAAACTTCTGAATAAGAGACAATAAATTGTTAATAGTGCGGTAGCGAATACAGAGATAACTGCTAAAATGAATATCATAATATCGAAGGGTAAAAAGATAATTTGTATTTACATTCCAATGAGAAACAATAAACAATACCAAGGGAAATCTTCCAGTAATGGTCTGACGTATAAAAGAGACCATTTATCAAATAAAATAACATTGAATCTAAATCATCACCTTTTTTTTAACTGTCTTTAAGTTATCCCGATTGCATTTTATTTTCAATATTTAAGCTACATCTCTTATAAATAAATATTTTCTGTTTGAAGCTTTCTTCAATGTCAAAAGGGATACGCTGCATAGGTTTCAATCAGTTTTGTAAACTCCGTTTTAACATGCCATTTTAAGGCAGAACGGGCTCTCAAGGAATCTTCCTATACCTCCCATGTTAAACATTTGGAGCTTACCTGACGTTTCTGAATTAGTGATTTCGGCGGTTTTTATTTTAACAAACATAAAAAAAAATCTGGTGAAAATTTTGATCTTATCAAATTTTAAAGCCGACAATTATTTTTTTTTATAATTCAAAATAATTATAAAACCCGTTTCGGGTTTGCATTCTAGATTGCTACACTTGACACTGTTGTTGTGGGGTATCAAAAAATAGAGCAAAGAATATTCTATTCAACAATTAGAAATTTATTTCTATAATATATACTTGCTGGCTGCAGTCCTTTCAAATAGTTAACATATTTGTGTCCCGAAGTCAACAATTCCACTCAAAAGACTAGATGCAGCTGTAATCGGAGCGCGTGAGAATGCATAAATTAGACCAAGGGACTAACCACTTGGATTGTTCTTGAGTGATTCAGTGAAGTATTAGTTAGTTGTAACCGGTTTAAACAGAGCCTGGAGAGTAATTAGGGTGCAGACACCAAACTGCTGGTTAATAAATATATATAAGAAAATAGTATTGTATAAATAATTACAAGAAGAATTGCTAAGGATAACCTGCGCCTAATCGTAATTTTGAGTGAGAAACCCCTTAAGTTCAACCTTCTCATGTTTGTTTAGTTGAAGCGACGAAGAAAACTGATAACTTCGTCTTTGACCGAGTTGCCACCCCTGAAAAAAAATTGACTAGGGAGTAAAATGCGACTTCCACTAGGCCTTAATATCTTGTTAATAACGTCAATGCTATTTCGGAAACCACTCCAGCGACACGCTTCTAATCATGTTATGGCACGGTGCAACACGTCATTGTGCATCCAAATTAGAGGGAAACATAAATTCTGCTATTATTCAGCAATTAAGACACTCGCTATCTCAATCGCCGACGAAAAGATATTTCGGAACACGGGCTGAGCTAAAATGAGATTAGAAATCACGTTTTCTTCGTTGAACGCTACGTGCCTCCCATTCTCTCTTCTTTTTCCTTAATGAATCATGAAGGATCTGAAATCTAGTAGGTCTATGGCAAAATGCATCTAATAACAAACCTTAACAGAGGGAATCGGGCGAATATCCAAAGAATCGAGGGGCAGTGGCAACTGGAGTATCTAAAATTTCTGACCAATATTCTGTATTATTTGGAGGACACAATATGCGGGTATCTGATCAAGAAATATCCCATTTTTTCTTCCACTGGATCCCTCAAAAAAGGGTAACAAAGAGTTACCGTTTCATCGTCAAGGAGGCACACTCGTGCCTCTATAAAGAGGCGACACACGACAATGTTAAGCGATCTTCGGTTCCAGTGGTCGCAGAGGGATGGGGAGGGATGCATTTCGTAGCCCGAGCTCCAACTAAGAAACCTGCAAAATTTCATCCCCCTCCAACTTTTCCTTCATGGGGAAAATCTGGCCGAAAGTTTCGACCCGTCAACCCCAGCCCCCCTTTAACGTTGTCCGATCGGGCTGAAATTCACAAGTTAAGGTCCGCTAGGGCCCAGGTGCTTATCCGCGAAATTTCAGCTTGATCCGATAGCTCCTTCCCTGTTTTCCAGAAACCACGCATAGCCACTTAAAATTCATTTACTTTTTTTTTCCTAGACGCCTACAGGTCACATCCGACATCGGATCTGGGTGTACGAAGACTCATTCGATGCGGAATTCTCCGAGTAATTTTCCTGGAAAGTTTCGTAGGAAAATCTTAACCCCCCGAAAGTTTCGACCCTCCAACCCCCCCCCCCCCTTTAACGTTGTCCGATCGGGCTGAAATTCACAAGTTAAGGTCCCCTACGGCCCAGGAGCTTATCCGCGAAATTTCAGCTCGATCCGATCACTCCTTCCCTGTTTTCCAGAAACCACGCATTAGCTATTTAATTAACGGATTTCTCTCCATAAGAGCCCATGTTAATTTGAAATTTTTAAAAGTTATTGAGAAGTTATATTCACACGCAAGTTATTAGCTCAGTTGGTAGAGCGTGAGACTTTTAATCCTCGGGTCAAGGGTTCAAGTCCCTTACGGGCGGTTTTTTTTCACAACATCAAAAAAATTTTGATAACACCTGGACAGCTTATCATTTGAGAGATAACAGAATATTAGCTTCTTATGAGCAAAAGAAACATTTCGGTCATTCTATCTGTTTTTTTTTCTATTTTATACAATGATTTAAAAGCGGGGGGGAGGGGGGGGTTCCTCTCCTAATTCCTGTACGAGGAGTACTTCTGTACGAGGAGTACAGGAATTATTAAATTACATCCACCATGGATTGTAGAAAAACGTACAGAATTAATATGAAAAAAAATTAAACCTGTACAAAAGAGTCTTTAAAAGCGGGGGGTTTGCCTCTCCTAATAGTCTTCTTATAGTCCTAATTTTTTTCTATTTTATACAATGATTTAAAAGCGGGGGGGGGGGCAGCCACCCAAGTTCCTCTCCTAATTCCTGTACGAGGAGTACAGGAATTATTAAATTACATCCACCATGGATTGTAGAAAAACGTACAGAAATAATATGAAAAAAACTTCGTTTTCTTAAAGAGTTAAAGAGGCTGCGTCCCAAAGTCGAACCTTAAAACGTACAGGAATTAGAAGAGGCAGTTGGGGGGCTGCCGCCCCCCAAACCCCCAGCTTTTAAAGACTCTTTTGTACAGGTTTTTTTTGTGGGGGGACTTCATTGTTACTATTTACTAGTTTCGGCGCAATGATTCTCCTGTCCTCTTGTGTTTAACATTTTTCGAAGTTATTCCATTATTCATTCATTTCAATTTTTTGTTAATTAAAAAAGGGCCTTTCCGAAGCCAAGAGCGGGGGGTTAGCAAAAAAAACAAAAAACCTGTACAAAAGAGTCTTTAAAAGCTGGGGGTTTGGGGGGGCGGCAGCCCCCCAACTGCCTCTTCTAATTCCTGTACGTTTTAAGGTTCGACTTTGGGACGCAGCCTCTTTAACTCTTTAAGAAAACGAAGTTTTTTTTCATATTATTACTAAGAAAGGGTCATCCTATTTTAGTTTTGTGTTTTGTTTTAAGGTTTGGTTTTTTTATATTTTTCTTAGTTTTATTCTGCACTGATTGACGGTCTAGAGGAGTTCTTGACCGAAATATTTACATAATTTTAACACTTTTATACTGGTTGTTTATTGTCCTCGTTTTCTTCTTTTCTTCGCGATTTTATGTTTTAAAAGAAATGTCATTTGATAAATTTGAAAGCTCATCAAGTTTTCTGTGGTTCAATCCGCTTTGATTGGAATTCTTGTCGACACAATTCTATTGTCTTTTCTATCAAGTTTCATAATCAAATCACAAATTCTCAATAGGTTTCGATGATAAGTAGTCCCTATGAGAATGTGCTAATAGACCCTTGGTCTTTGAGACAATCAGTCGACGTTGAAGCTCACATGTTTAAGACATCTAATCCTCTTAAAGGACTCTAGACCGTCCTTACAGATGCATATTAGTTGCATTAAACTCTCATCCTGTCCCTCTGAGTTATGATTCCCCGCATTACTTCTTCCAATACCCTCAAATACCCCCTCCCCTCCCTAAAAGAATTTAATGAAGATGGTATATGTAGTGCTTTAATCCGATCTAAACACAGAGGTGCAATAAAATTCGATTTTCCTTTTTTCTCAAAAATAAATTTTCCCACTATCTTTTTTTTTAATCCATATGTATATTTACACTTGTATTTAGATTTCTAATATGTAATTGCTCGAATACGTTTTTTTTTACTGTAAATATAGAAGCTTAGCCTAATTCTGTTTTCAAGGTTAAACTATATTCAAGATAACGATGTCAAGCGCTGGTATTTTAAAATACGTGATGATGAAACACACGTGGGATTTATTTAGTTTGAATAATTGGTAAAAGCTTGTGAAACAGACCTTTCGTATAGAAGACGGTAGTGGAGGACTGTGATGGAAGCACTCATAATACAATAGAAAAGGGGTGAACAATTCCCTGTTTCGTATGTACCAGAGGATTGAACCCAGAACATGCAATGCAGTGGTGTCAACTGTGGAGCGGGGGCATATGGTCCTTTGATTTGTTTTGCCCCAACCCCTGGATTTAAAAAAAAATCATTTCTGATATTTTTATAGAAAATACCTTTTTGGTATTTTCACTGACTAAATGACAAATTTCCACCCCCCAAGATTTCGAAAGATACATTTTACCCCCCTCCCCAATTTTTTTGAATTGATCCCACTGATGTAATGAGCTTTGGGAGAGACAGAATCGTGGGCAACAACAATAGGCTATGCTTGACTCTTTCACAGGAAGGTAATTGCCAGGTCTGTGTCCCTCCTCTTTCCTCCCTTGGAAATCTAAGGATTCTTAGAACAGTACTTGAAAGTGACTATGCTTTTCATATGATTCGCCAACTTTTTGCACTTTTTTTTCGATGTCGAAAAGTTTGAACTTCCGCTTGTTGCTGTTCCTAGTTTGACCGAAAGAAAACAAGTTTGTAGCCTAAAATGGCATGTGGGGTGGGTTTCTAGCGTGCTGTATTTTGCATGTACCATTGCTTTCAGTTCTAAATCGGCGCATGCCTTGCACCAAAAATAGGCCTATCACTTTTTTATCTTGTTTTTAGAGGAGCAGGACCGGATAAGATATTTGCGATCGAACACCCGTGGAATTCATTCAGTTTAAAGTCCAAAAATTTGACATCAAAATGTTAACTTGGTAAAATTTTGTGGCCTATGTGTACGGGACATCCTTTGCATGTACGCAAAGGGGAATTTATTTCGGATGGGGGGGGGATATTGCGTCAATAGGAAAACCATTTCAGAAACACTGAAAATTATAGGTTAATTATGGTTGAAATATTTGGTGATCTTACTTGACGTAGAAGCTGTAGATAGGTTTGCTGAACAGTTTCCCTGGTTAGTGGAAATTAGATCAGTCGGTTGCTTTCTAGACGCTCACAAGAGAGCAGGAATATGTTGTTATTTTTTTTTGGGAGGAGGGAAGCAATAATATAAAAGACATATTGATCGGCCCAATAAAGATTTTAGGGGGGACAAAGCATATATGTTACGTTTTTTTCCATTTTTTCTCACCCGGTAGTTTCTAATCTGTTTGATTTTATTAATAATTTTAAGATTTGGGGGATAAGGGGTCAAAGGCCCTCTGTGTACATGCTTTCCTTGTTTTGCCATTGCTACAGACTACCAGCTGAATACATTGGTTTCCAGGATAAGATGAATTTTTCTTTCCTAGAGTGAAGTTCTATTTGCCACATTTATTCTGCTTAATAAAGCTGTAAGAATAATATGAAAAATAAAATAAACAATAAAAAGACCCCTCCAAAACATATCAGTTGTTGTTCACCATCGGTTAAATGGCTGAAGGATCCAAAAACCATAATCATATTTTCCCTTTTCACAAAATCATGAAACCAAATAGTTTTTGAAATATTATCGACTAAGAAGGGATGGAGGTCAAAATTTACTATCGTTTGTGTTACTTTCAACTTCAACTGATATTTATTTGTTTTAAAGACAGCTCAGAATTTATTAATTGATACACGCAGAGGGGTGGGGATTGCTTTGAGTAATCGTAAGGATAATTACATGAAAATTGAGAAGATTGTGCAATTCTTGCAAAACTACGAGCAGGCGAGAGCTTGTCGCCGTGGCCCCATTTACCGCGTACGTTATTGTGTTGATACATTTGATTTTTCAAAGTATCAACGCTATCGTTTTTCAACACAATCAGCTTCAGTTGAAATTTATTTCCTGTCTTGGAAGTATCGTATTCCATGCTCCTTTATGATTATGTGTCTCTAGCTAAAGAAGGATGTATTTTATTGTTTATTATTCTGGACAATTAGTGTTGTGTGAAAATTTTGTGACATATTGCTATTTAAAATAGTGAATTACGAGCATTGTTGCCCAGGAATAAAAATAATAAATAAGAGGGATCAAGAGACGCTATTTCAGTCATTTAGAGTGGTTTGAAATCCTAACGTTTTCCTTAGTGGAAGGGGTGGGCGGCCAATATTTACCCCACTTTGTAAAATTCACCTGTTGCTGGGCATTTTTCTTCAATATTGCTTTTCTAAGTTTAAACTTAAAAACAAAGAAAAGAAACTGAATAAACAACGGGTCTATCAACAGTACAAAAAAAATAAAATTTTATTGAAGAACAATGAAAAAATTTTTTTGCTTATATACAGCAAGACGACCTCAGTATTAAGACAGAAAGAATCTAAACGATAACGACTCAAAAAAGGGAAACATTTGTAGTAAGAAGGAATAAAAAGAAAAATTAGACCAGTATATGCAATATCTACTCCAAGAAAAAAACACTTAGGTAGAATGTCTTGTTAGGTTTTGCTATGGTACGAACCATTTGCAATACAGCCCAAATTCATACGCTGTTATAAAAACAACGTGACTTGTCAAACAGCCAGACTTTCCAGCCCAGGGAGTTACTCACAAGGGGATGTGAGGTCTTTATCCTGGTCCATCCTTGATTTATCAAGGTTCTTATGGTTTTTTCTTAATTGTTTTTTTTTATGTAATTTTGCTTTACTTGCATATATCCCAGCCTAGCTGTTAGCGCTCCGGACTTGAAATCCTGAGATTAGGGGTTCGAGTCCTGGTGTCGCTGGTTATTTGTTTCAGAACGGGATCAATGGTGAGACCGTGTAAGCTCAGCCAGAGTCGAACCAGTTAGTACTAGTACTTAGAGAAATCTGGGGGGACACCGGAAGTGTCTGATGATTTACCCCCAAGCACGCATTCCACTTCCGGCCGAAGCCATTGAATCAAGAGATCAGTGCCTGCGCAACACAGACCATTGGTCAGCATGCGAAAGAGTTTTTTTTTTTTAAGTTGCATATTTCCCCGCCCTATCCCAAAATAGATTCCCCTAAAGACTTTGCTCAGCTGAAGGCCATGGTGTTGCCGCCATACGGTAAAAAATCTAGGTAAGGTCCCTGTCAGGAACATGAGGCTTCGGGCATAGTTCCCTATTGAAATATCACGTGCCGACAATCTCCCGAATGATTTTCGGTACTTACGTGTTATAGCGACCATACTTAGTTCTTGATCTGTAATGAAACCGGTTTTCTGTATCGGCATCGAGATAATCAGCATAGCCTGAGCGAGATAAAGTACTATGCAGGTATATTTTAATTAAATACTTAATATATAGAGTTAATTAGTTTAGGTATTTAATATAATGCGTTCTGGGTGGCCTGCTTTCCATAATTCTTTATTGTAGTTTCCATAACTTTGATACTAAAATATTGTGTTTTCATCATATTTTGGTATATATCATTATGATTAACCTAACTTCACTTCTTTGTTGTGTTCTCTATAACACGTAACTACCTAATTTTCATCTGAAAACCCGTTCTTTGCTGATGTGGTGTATAACCCGCACCCACTGAAACGAATTTCTCCTGGGCTGGAGACAACATACATATTAAACCGTGGGCCGAGATTTGTCTCGAAAGTATCTGTATTTACTTTTCTATCACTGACTATGAATTTACCGATGGTTAATTTGAGTTTCTTTTTCACTGACTGCGAAACAGGTTTATTATGCAAGTATCTATGCGTGGCGAAATCTGTTGAAAAATAACATTAAGTACATCCCTCAAATCGCTTTTTGCTTGTGTTTTCATAAACTGGATGAAAATTAAACCCTTGCACAAAACTAGTCGATTCTATATGATATTTTCAGTAGCGTCCACATAATGTACACGTCCTTGTACACGTACACGTAAACTGGTGTACGTACACGTAAAAATGTATACGTACACGTGTAATTTTCAGTACACGTCCACATAGATTTCCTCTCAGCTGGGAGGGGCGACTTAAAAAACATCAGAAAGGGATCACCTTTCTGATTGACTCTGTAATGAGATAGCTAAGAATTAGTCATACCTTCAGAATCAGAATTTCATCCTAAACCAAAATATTACAGGTACTTGTGTATTATAGCGACCACGCTGTTGTCCTTGATCTGTTGTAAACCTGTTTTTCTGTGTGCACTCGGATATAATCAGCTTAGCTCTGAGTGAGATAAACTACTACGGAGCTACATTTTAATTAAATATTTAATGTATAGAGTTGGTTAGGTTACGTATTTAATATAATACGTTCTGGGCGGCTTGCTTTCCGTAAGTCTCTGTTGTAGTTTCCATAATTTTGTTGCTATAGTATTATGTTTTCACCATATTTTGGTACATTTCATTACGATTAACCTAACTTTACTTCTTGAGTGTGGTCGGTATAATACACAGGTACCATATTACATTCATTTGCATGAGAAATGAACTTTACCTCCCCCCTCCTATGTGCAAATATTTACTATCGATTGTTAGCTGTTTATGCAACGAATTTTCCATTAGGATGACAAACCGTTAATTCAATTTGAAGAAGGGAGCTACTTACGGAGAATTCAGTGCATATATTCAAGTCAGGGTATGTATTTGCACATTAGTGGTGGGGTTACAGTTCATTCCCGATGCAGATGAACCTCATATTTGGATTTACGGCAAAATTCTGATTCTAAAAATATGTCATTTCTTAGTTTTCTCATTAGTGGGTTAATCGAAAAATTTACACAGAAAGATGCAAATTACCATCTACAGAAAAGAAATAAGATATAGTAAAAACAATAGGGAGGAACACCTGAGTACGGGACTCTTTTGGAGGGTAGAAGCAAAGTAAGGATTATTTGGCTGTTTCCGGGCCAGGATTCACCAATAGGGTCGCTAGACCCGGGCCTACAGGGCGCACAATGGCAGGGGGCATTGTTTGTGGGGGCATGACACAATTAGTTATTACTGAGTTATTTTTTCTTAACAAAAACCGGACAGGTGCGATTTACCGTCAAAGTGCTAGGTGCACTCCGCCACCGCGCTGCAACAACAAAGGAATTCCGTGCCCTCTTATAAACTGTCAGTTGTCTCCCAAGAATAGAAGCTGAGAGTTCAGTATCACCTCTCTTTTTCATTACTTTTTGCTCATCAGTTGCGTTTTGTTCAGTGCTTCCACTATCCCCGAATTTTCGGGGGTATACCCTTCTAGCAGTTAGGCCACTCTAACTGCCCTGGTTAGAGTGCTCTGGAGTAGTGTTGGGCGATAATTCGAATCGATAGTCTTACTTCCGATATTCGATAATCGATATATCGATTCCGATATTTCTCATCAGTTGTTTTGCTCAGATTAATTTTTGGGTTTTGCCAAAATTCAGTAACAAAAACTGTAATTAAAGAGTGTTTTGTGCAATGTTTTCCAAATTTTGAATAAAATACAAAAAAACTTTCATTATATGAATGAATATTACACACCCTGATTTGGAATTTCTCCGATTCAGGGTTAAGAAACATAAGATACTGGGTATTTTTGGCTAGTCAAAATCAGCCGAATGGTAATAGTTTTCCAAGAGAGGTGGTTATGCCTTTCAGCGATAAATTATTATTTTTTTCTTTCTACTGAAAGTACGGATCAACATTAAAACTCAAAAGAACAGAAATTGTTCCGTGCATGAGGGGGATAACCTTTCCTCAATACTTCGCTCTTCACACCACAATTTCTTTTTATTTTTAAAAATCTCCTTACTATAATTAAACGGCTTTTTTTCAGGAGTTGTTCATAGATAATTGTGGTAAAAAGTTATTAGCGTAAAAATGAGGTATTGACGAGGAGGGCCACTCTTCATATACGAGACAATTTCTTTTCGTTTTAACTTTGGATGTTGCTCCTTAATTTTAGTTGAAAAAATGTTTTTTTTTTATTTCATTGTTTTTCAAATCGTGGAAAATGTTTCCTGGAAATTATCCCCTCTTAATGTCTCAATGGGAATTTTCTCCTGTATAAAACTCCCCCATAGAGAATATGTCCCGTAAGAAATACCCCCCCCCCATACAAAATCCCCCAGACAATTTCATCTCCTTTGGAAATTTTCCCTGGGCAATTTCCCTTTTATATCTCCACATGCAAAATTAAGTTGGCAAAGAGAAAGTAAGTCAAATAAAAAGAATTTAGTGTAAGAATTCTGGTAAATTCCCCAGTGTATGATTTCCTTTTGAAAGTTCATCCCGGAAACTTCCCTTCTCGTGGATAAATCACCTTTTGAAAAATCTCCACTGCAGAAAATTCCCCCCGTAGAAAATTCACCCTCCCGAAAAGTGTCTATTTACTTCCCAAAAAACAATACTAAATGTAAACATATTTCACAACTTACAAACTTTTCCCTCGGGATTTGCAGAGCCGTGTCATCCCCAAAGACATGATTATTTGACTTTTCATCTATGCTGATCAATATCGCTGTCCCAAAATTTTGATCGGATGGCTTTCGGGAAAAACGGGCGTGGAAGGGGGATCTAGCTGCCTCCAATCGTTTTGGTTGCAAAATGGGGAACTAGCACTGTAGTTTCCGTCAGAGTAAGCCCTCTCCCGATCTTGTATGACCATTGGTTCGATATGATCACCCTGACAAAAGAAAAACAACACGCATACGTGATCTTTCTTCTGGGAAAAATTACGAAATCTCACCTTTGTGAAACAGTTCGTGGCAACGAACTTTAGTAAGGAGCGACCCGGCTCAATAGTAACCGAAACTCTAAAAAACTGAATTTTGATACCAAGAGTTACATCAAAATAATTGCATTTTAATGCTGATTTCAAATATATAAGTTTCATCAAGTTTAGTCTTACTTATCAAAAGTTACGAGCCTGAGAAAATTTGCCTTATTTTAGAAAATAGGGAAAAACACCCCCTAAAAGTCATACAATCTTAACGAAAATCACACCGTCAGATTCAGCATATCAGAGAACCCTGCTGCAGCAGTTTCGAGCTCCTATCTACGAAAATGTGGAATCCTATGTTTTTTGCCAGAAGAAATTGTTACGAAATTTCACCTTTGTCAAACAGTTTGTGGCAACGAACTGTAAGTAGGAGCGACCCGGCTCAATAGTAACCGAAACTCTAAAAACGGAATTTTGATACCAATACTCACATCCAAAGAATTGCATTTTAATGCTGATTTTAAATATATAAGTTTCATCAAGTTTAGTCTTACTTATCAAAAGTTACGAGCCTGAGAAAATTTGCCTTATTTTAGAAAATAGGGAAAAACACCCCCTAAAAGTCATAGAATCTTAACGAAAATCACACCATCATATTCAGCATACTAGTGAACCGTGCTGCAGAAGTTTCAAGCTCCTATCTACAAAAATTGTATTTTTTGCCAGAAGAAAGATCACGGATGCGTTTTTTTTTTTTTTTTTTTTTTTTTTTTTAGGGGTGATCTTATTGACCCACTGGTCCTAGAATGTCTTGAAAGGACTTATTCTAACGGAAATTAGAAGTTCTAGTGCCCTTTTTAAGTGACCAAAAATACACTGTAGGGCACCTAGGCCACCTCCCACGCACATTTTCCCCCAAAGCCACCGGATCAAAAATTTGAGATAGACATTCTGTTCAGCTTCGTCGAAAACCTAATAACTATGTCTTTGGGGACGAGTTAATCCCCCACAGTCCCCGGAGGAGGGGCAGCAAGTTACAAACTTTGACCATTGCTTACATATAGTAATAGTTATTATGAAGTGTACAGACGTTTTAGGGGGACTTTTTTGCGTTGGGGTGGGGGTGGGTCAGGGGGAGGGGTTACGTGGGAGGATCTTTCCATGGAGAAATTTACCATGAGGGAAGAGAATTTCCATGAAGGGGGTGCAGGATTTTCTAGCATTATTAAAAAAAAAATTCAACTGGAAGTAATGAGCAACATTGAAACTTGAAACGAACATAAAATATTACGGATAAAAGGGGGCTTGTCTCCTCCACAATACCTTGCACTTTACGCTAAAGTATTTTTAGTAATTTCAACTATTTATTCTACGGCCTTTGTGATTCAGGGGTCATTCTTAAAGATTTGGGACAAAATTCAAGCTTTAGTGTAAAGAGCGAGGTGTGGACGAGGGGGTGAACCCCTCATATACGTAATAAAAATACACAAATATAGAAGTTCGTTACGTGAGTTAATTCGTAAGGTACACATGTTTATTACTAAAAAAAAAAACGTTCTTAAAAAAATCTAGTTGCATTTTTAAGTAGCCAAAAATTGGAGGGCAACCAGGCCTCCTCCCGCACCCCTTTCTTTTTATCAAAATCGTCCAAATAAGCTATGAGAAAGCAATTTAGTAAAAAAATTTGAAAATGTCGTTTTTATTATTCATGTGCGGTAAGCCAAAATCAAAACATGCATTAATTCAAAAACGTTCAGAAACTAAATAAAAAACAAGTTTTTTTAACTGCAAGTAAGGAGCGACATTAAAACTTAAAACGAACAGAAACTACTCCGTATATAAAAGGGGTTGTCCCCCTTCATATACGGTAATCTTACACTAAGACATTCTGATATACCTAATCTGATGGTGCAATTTTTGGCTTTTTAGGGCCGTTTTCGTCCTTTCTCAAAAGTTATGCAAATTTTCTCAGACTTCCATGGCTTGTGATGGATACATGAGACTTGGTGAATATTATATATCTGGAGTCGACGTAAAAGCCAATTCACTTGATGTAGGCCTACCTATTGTTATCAAAATTGCGTGCTTTAGAGTTTCGGTTGTTATTTGACCGACTGCTCCTTACTTACAGTTTGTTGCCGCGAACTATATAATTAACTGATCAAGCTTGGAATCTGCTCTCAGAAAGGGCATTGGTGGCGGACATGGACATTAATTTTATGACAGATTTATATAGGTATATCTGATACCCCATATTACAAGTCTTTCATGACTCGAGTGGAGCAGTTTTTTGGAACTAAAGACTCCCTACTGAAAATCTGAAAAGCTGTGACAGATGCAACTGCTGACGGAAGCTTGTCTTGCATTGACTATTGAAACTCCGTCATGTAATCCCCACAAGCTGGCTTGATTCTGTTGCGGCTGAATCGTAGGGTCTGTCATGGCACTTGCATCTGTTGATACAGATTCCAGAAAGGCCAAATCCATATATGTCTCTTTCTATTTTACTCTCAACTTGGAGAAGATCCTCAGGGGTAATATATAAATTTATTGATTTTTTTTTTCAAGTGTATATTTATCGGCTTTTTCATTGTTATGCGTGTAATTATTTCTGTATACAGCTCAAAACTTTTGACACGCTGTATAATTAATAAATGTTGAAGGGACCCCCCACACTCAAGTCCTCCCTGGTGCAGCTATATATTCTTTCGTTACAAATTTTACTCGGATCAGAAATTCGCAAGCTGTATACCAAAACGGGTAAAAAAATGGATTTTTTTTTGGAAAAAAATTTTTTTTGCAATTGGAAAAAATGTCACTTTTTTGCAGCTTTGCCACTCTCCTCCTCAAAAGAGCCTTAGTGGTGTCACTAGTCTGTATTCAAAGGGCGTTGTTCCTTCTGAGTTGCAAAACTATGATGCAGATACCAGGGGGACATCTTTTTATTACCACCTGGTGTAGATCTCAGAACGCCGCGTGCATCGCTCGGTTCCGCCACACTTGACACAGTTTCTATCACGCTTGGAACACGACGCCTGGTGTAAGTGATTTCTGAAAGTGGGCGCCCTCTTGACATTTACAATAAGCAAGTACACAGAAATCTATTTCTTGACAAATGAAATATTTCGTAATTTAATTACTAATTATTTCGGAAGATCACACATTTATAATCCAGTCTTCCATTTCTTATAAGCCCCCTTTCCCTAATATTGTTGAACATAGCAAACCCTAAAATCGAATGTTTATCATTTTCGAGTCGCTGCTTAGTTTAATTCTAAGGTCGGGGCCCCTGCTCTGTTCCATTGATCTATTATGTCATTATTTTCATAGTTGTTGCGTGGCTTTTGTTCACCGTTTTCATTAATGCAAGTTCAAATTTCAATGAGAATATAGCCCGCAAAGCGTAAACGGAATTTTCTTAAGCGTTCCATTGTTTGGAGCGTGAAGGGTAGCATAGTTAACTTAACGAGGGCTTCTCCACTCTCATCTACCGGGTGTGCGTCTTTGAGCGGAACCCTCTCTGCCACCATGCACCTTCTAATACAACGAATGGGACATTTCCGAATTGCGAGGAACTCATCACATGGTGTATTTAATTTTTGAAAGTAAGCCTCTCCTCCCAACTTGGGAACAATTTATCTCAATTATCCAAATAATCGGGTTTTCAATCGATTGCTTTATCAAAATGTGTTCTCCAGGTGCCAAAATAGTAGGTGAAGGGTATGATGGAAAATGTATGATGATATGATGTGTGATGGAAACGGTATAATGGTAAGATGAAAAAATCAAATATGGTCTTTTCCGCTGTGAAAACCCTAATAAAAGCCTTTTCTGTGGCTGAACTCCCTCCCTTCTAAATAAAATTCGGTGCTTATGTATTATACCGACCACACTGTTGTCTAGATCTGTGTAAAACTGTTTTCTCTGTGTCCACTCGGAGATAATCAGCTTCGCCTGAATAAGATAACCTACTATGCAGGTATATTCTAATTAAATATTTATTATATAGAGTTGGTTAGGTTAGGTATTTAATAAAATACGTTCCTAGCGGCCTGCTTTCCATAATTCTCTGTTGTAGTTTCAATAATTTTGTTAATAAAGTGTTATATTTTCACCATATTATGTTACATTTCAGTACGATTAATCTAGCTTCACTTCTTGAGTGTGGTCGGCCTAACACGTAAGTACCTAAAATTCCTAGGTATGATCCCGAAACTCTCTGAGGCTTGCTAACCGAAATCTTAGTTCTCGTTGGTTCTTCTGCAAATTTGCAAGCGATCCTAAAAAATTAAAATTTTTGTTTGCATTGTGACATACCTTTAAGGGCACAAGGATTCTTTGTTTTGTTCGCCAAAGGTGATGTAAGTTAAAAAAAATCCATTTCAATTGCATAGGAGAAATTTGCAGAGTCTGAAATATAATTTTGCAAAAGAAGAGGGAATCTTTTTGGCAATTCTGCGAAAAATGCGTATTGAAATTCCAAATATCTGACTCGGCGAGAGCCGAGTACAGGAACATATTTTTTTACAATTTTCCATAATTTCTTGTGGTCTATAAGTTTTTTCTTCCGAATTTGCAAAGTCAAACCAATCCCAATTAAAATGATCACTAGCAAATTCTATTGAGAGCAATAAAAAATCGTGCTGGAAATTGACTTCTAGGGGAGATTAGACCCCAATGTCCTACCTACACCTTTAACTCCTCAACTAGGTTTTCTAACTCATAAAGCTGATTCATGATTTTTTTTTTTTTCATATGATGTATTTCAGTTTCAGAATGAATTTAACGCGACAGACGAGCATGGGGAGTTTCCTCGAAAATTTGGAGGGGGTCTTCCCTCAAAAACTGGCTCTAGATACACATATGTATGCCTACGAAAAATAATAATCGATATTTAAAAAGGCCATCAGAACTCATAATAGGCTGGCAAGAAAAGCAATTAAATATTTAGTTGGCTGTGGATAGTTAATTAAGCATCAAGCGAAAGAAATTGTTTCTTTATCTGCATATCCACAAAGAATGACTTGACCCTATAGTTTGTGGCCTTCAAATAAGTGAAATCTGTAAATTTGAATTTTGAAAAAGGCTATGAATTTAGGTCTCGTGACAATCATGTGCAAGAAATTATGCAGTAACAAATTACACATGCTGAAGAACGTGCGCTGACAAAGGAAAAGGTGGATCTATTCTGGGTATAGTTTTAGACAAGTAAATCCTATGCTACGAGATGAAGTGCAAGCAGTTCGTATGCAGGACAAGGGGGTGTAGACGAGGACGTCGCCCCATCGTTGGACAATTACCCCCATAATTAGGAGTATTTTTCGTATCATTCATATCTTTTTCAACCCCTCCGAAAAAAGAGAAAATAATAAATCTTGTCAATATACCTAGTTCTACAAATGTAATTTAATATTTTGGCAGCATTTCACGGGGAAGTGACAAATGCAAAGAACCGAAATACGGCGAAATTTTTTTTAATGAAATCAGTAAAAATGTTCATACGGCTACCCCCCACAATTACGAATATTTTTCATATGATTCGCATGTTTCTTTTAACATGCATCTCTCTTTCGTCTCGTTCTATATGTGTCTTAAAATGGAAATGTAGTGTGGTATAAGGAAACTATTTAAAAGGAAAATCCAATGTCTTATAAAGAAGGGGAGTCTAGATTAGGCTTAGATGAGGTTTCGAAAAATTGCTAAAAATGTTGAACCAATTTTACCTACAAATCGTCATTGTGATGCCTAAAGGCCGTATTTGATATCATCGCACTCCTGAGATAATTGTCGTAAGCTGTTCTCAAAGGAAGGGTCAGCAGGGAACTGTAGATCCAGGGGATCAAAGTGTGGTGGAATTTACACTGCCCAATTGTTGCTCGTTTTCAGTTCGTTCAGCAAAAACTGTTTGACCATTACGTCAAAAGTCTGAAAATCTCAGATGACCTTTGGGGTTATAGTGGTGAATTGTATTTACTTGTGCCAAGACATTCGGAACATCCAAGGAAGGTAATGAAAGCAGAGGTTATGAGAAAGCAGAGGTAAACCTCTTTCAAAGCGGCAAGTTAAACGAAAAAAAAAATACAGAAAAGCATTCACAAAAAAATAACTTGTTGTGAAAGTATGAAACTCGTATAAACATGTAAATCCTTTTTTTTAGAGCATCCGTTACTTTCGACACCTTTGGCAAAACCTGGATACTCAAAAAAGAAACGAGAAATAGCACTATTTTGGAGAAAAGTGACATTTTTTACCAAAATATATATTCAGTTGGGAAATGTTTCGTTTTATGTCATAAATTTACAAAATCTCTCCCGTTTTGCCCATTTATGTCATTGTGTCCCGACACATAGGAATGTGTCCAGTTAGCAACCCTGCTCTTATTGAATCTGAATTAAATTCGAAACCAATAATTTATTGAAAATACTTTTCCCTTTTGATATCCCCTCTGAGAGCAGTTTAGAAAAACGTTTTTGGCAATTGTATGTGGAGGTACAACTTTCAGATATGACAGTGACAAATTGCTATACTTGCGTCCAGTGGTGTCAGCTCATGAAAATGTTGGGGGGGGGGGGGATTTTGCTTTTTTTTTCGGTTTTTTTAATGAACAGGCAAAAAAACATTTTTCAATAAAATACTAGAAAAAGTATTTTTCAAAATCTAGGGGGAGGACAGGAAAATAAAATTCGATCCAATATGTCAGATTGAGAATCTACATTATAGTATATGTTTTCGAAGTTCGTATCTAGGTATTCCTATGAAAGCTATCAATCTTCTGCTTCATTAGGACCGACAATTTTGGTCCGATTAAGCTTCTCCTAATATTTAAGCTCCTCTGAGACCAGCTTAGAAAAATATTTTTAGCAATTATGTGTGGAGTGTGAAAATGTTAGGTACAACCTTTAAGTGTGACAGTGACGAATGCTATACTTGCGTCCAGTGGCACCAATTCATGAAAAGGTATGGGGGAGGGTAATTTTTTTGTTTTTTTTAACTTTTTTCAGTGAACAAACAAAAACCATTTTTTTAAAACAAAAAAAAACAAAAAAGGTATTTTTCAAACTCTAGAGGGAAAAGGGAAAAAACTATTGAACACATGTATACCCCTCCAATCGAAGCCTTTCGAAACATTCGAAACAATCGAAATATTCGAAAAATTTGTGGAAGGTAACCAAACCAACGCTTATAAAGGCCGCTCTCACAGAGCCTGAATAAAATTCAATTCAATATCTCAGATTGAGAATTTACATTTTTTTTCGAAGTTTGTGCGCTGGCTTTCCGATGAAAGCAATTAATCTTCTGCTTGATTCGGATCGAATATTTTGGTCAATTTCTTCGTTTGAATCATCAAATAGTCGGCTTGAGTAAGTAGTTGGCTTGCGTCTACGAAATTTGGATCCTTCAAGAATATTCCTTTAAATGAGCAAGTGAGAATGTTCTTCTCTTTTCTCTCTTTTTTTTTGCTATTTAATGGTATTGTGTATGTTTCATAGGTAAAATTCTAGTTTAGTGACTTTTGGCTATCTCGGAAATGGGTTAGGTTAGGAAAATCCTTCAAGAATATTCCTTTAAATGAGCAAGTGAGAATGTTCTTCTCTTTTCTCTCTTTTTTTTTGCTATTTAATGGTATTGTGTATGTTTCATAGGTAAAATTCTAGTTTAGTGACTTTTGGCTATCTCGGAAATGGGTTAGGTTAGGAAAATCCTTCAAGAATATTCCTTTAAATGAGCAAGTGAGAATGTTCTTCTCTTTTCTCTCTTTTTTTTGCTATTTAATGGTATTGTGTATGTTTCATAGGTAAAATTCTAGTTTAGTGACTTTTGGCTATCTCGGAAATGGGTTAGGTTAGGAAAATGAAACTTTCAGGGATGGGTCTACAGGGTAAAGTATGTCCCGGGAAGGTATTTTAAAGTACCCACCTCCACTCCTTCTCACTCTAGAGGGCCCGGAAATTTGCCTACATGACAGGTCTATACCTACCGAAATTTTGACAAAACAACATTTTACCTTAATTTTCAGTTACTAGTTGCTTTTTCTCTGCCTTTAGATCTCAAAAAACAATTCCTGTTATTTGAGTAGAATTCTGAGCCATATCAATATTTTTTTTCAAAGTTTAGGAAATGTATTTGCATATCTTTAAAACCTTAGAAATTTGTGATTGAGCAAAGTTGTGAAGCTGAAAGCAATTTTGTTGTACTTCATTCAAGCAGAAGATCTATTTTGCAAGGTTTCACTTTTGTAACACACATATTTTTAAAGGTCATCAAAGGTCAGGGCCCTCTAGAGGGAGAGGGAGTGGAGGTAGGTACTTCAAAACAATAGGTACTTCAGTACAATTATTCTCTGCATTATGAAGTAAGAATTGTTTTCTAACTTCAAAATGTCCAAGTACTTTACCAGCACCCCTAGGTACTTTACCCCCTAATGTGCAAATATAATCCCCCATTTATATATTTCTCTCTATTTTGTGACTGGTCTTAGTCTTGTCTCGCGCTAAGCTGAAAGAAACTAACGAAGAAACCGGTTTGTTCTCGAGTTTTGCACAGCGTAAACTTGAGCGTTTGACGTAGGCTATAATAAACAAGTACCAAAATTATTTTTAAGTACTATTTAAATTTCCCTATCCCAAACAATGGTGCCGATTCACGAAAATGTAGGGGGAGTGTATTTCTCAAAATCTAGGGGGGTCAGTTTTTTTTCAACGGAAAGCCGAAAAAAGACATTTTGCAATGAATATACCCAAAATCGTATCGTTCGAAGTGTAATGGGTCTAATTCCCCTCACCCACCCATTGATATCCCTGATTCCTCAGCGCAATAATTGTTATTTCATCTTTCTTTTGGGTTTTTGATTAATTTTGTCACACAAAAGCAGTTTGTAATTTCGCTCATAGTAGTAAAAGTGGCAAGGACACAAAACCGGTGACGCGATAGGCAAGGTTGGAGGTGCGAAGTTGCATCATAATTACTTAGATCGTTACATGATTGTGCACTACCCATGATTATAACCATGGAATGTGCACAAATTATTTTTGTGGTTTGAAGGGGACAATCACCCCTCCGTCCCACCCTATAGCAAGCAACCTGCGGATAGCTTTATTTATAATATATTTCTTATGAATTAAACTGTCTTCTAAGTGCAACAAACAAATATATCATTTATGCTGGGTATTTTTGGAAACCCGTTTTTGAAGCTTGATTATAAGAAAGGTTTGTTGAGTTAGTTAGTATGTAACCGTGGACGGTTTGACTTGGCTTAGTTCGGATAATGTATAGCGTAACTAGGATTGAATTTTCGCCCGTTTATAATGCTGAATAAGCTAAGCCACTCTTCAATTTTAAGACAAAAAAAAATTTCAATATCAATTCTTATTATATTAAATATATTGCGGATGTAACAGAAATATTGAGTAAGACAAAAGGTTTTTACAGAATTCAAAATGCTACCAACCCTGAAACTGCCTCGAGTACATCCCCCTCATAATGGGGATGAGTATTAGCTGTGTCAGTGGGAGAGAGGAGGGTTTGGCCCGTATCGATTTTGAAAAACGCCTTTTATATTTATTCATTGAAAAATTGCCGTTTCGGTATTTTCTTTGAAAATTAAAACAACCGCACTTTTGCGCTTTTAAATTGAAAAAATGCATCGCCTGCTTATATTTTCGTAATTTGACACTATTGCGGGGTGTCACCCTAGGCTATATGCTGAAGCTTACTGGTTTTGTTAGTGTGTATTGTCATTCCTACTTATTTCTTGTCAACGTCTGGTTCATTATGCGAATTCAAAAAAAGCCCCGTAAAATCAGCAAATTTTTGCACATAACCTAGGGCTATATCCGGCTCCATAGAGGGGGCTCGGGCGCAATTGTCAAGATAGCAACTAATATATTCGGAAAAGGGTGTTGAATGGTGAATCGAACCGGTATTACTATTTTGATACTAAAGTGTTTAGGCCTACTTAAAATAAAAAGAATCTTGTGCAAATTTTTACCCTGTTATACAGTGCACAATAGTGGAGTGATGTTTAGACTAAACAGAACAACATAGTGCAACCAAAATTTACCAGGTGTTCCAAAAAAAAAGAAAAAAAAACACTAAACAATTCCAGGATCAGCCCGAGGAAGAGGGCAGGGCAGCTTATACTTCTATATTTCCGCCAGGGGGCTATGGACTTGGTTCTAGGATCAGCCCGAGGAAGGTGGCGGGGTAACTTTTACTCATACATTTCCGTCAAAGGTCTACATACTTGGTTCTAGGGGATCAGCCCAAGGAAGGGGACAGGGCAGCTTTTACTTCTACATTTCCACCGGGAGGCTACACACCTGGATGTTTAATTTTGCATTTGAGAACTACAAGTGGACACAGGCCTGGAGGATCACATTTGGAAAACCTAAAACAGACAGTGCGCCATCCCCGTGGTTAAAAATACTTACAAGTTAAAATTAGAGAACAGGATTTTACTTATTCATATGCCTCTGAACCTTTAGCCTCTTTGTGATTCCTATCCCTCTTTAGCTCTACAAGTAGTTTCCAAATCCCTCTCAAAACGATCAAGATTTTCCGTCCCTCCGGAAACTTAAAATTTTACAATTCTCCACAATATTTTTTCTATCGCATTTCATTTAAAATTTAAATTTGATTCAATTTAATTCAATTTAAATCTTTTTGTTTGTGTTTTTAAATTTTCTTCCACTCCCCCTCATCCCCCCAACTTAGGGCCTTCCTCTGATTCTATCTTCCTAGCCTTTGACACTAGTTAGTTTTACGTCAGGCTGGTCTGTACCTTCCGGTCTTCAGTGTATACGAAGGGGCCCAGGCATAATTTCTGATCCACAGTTGCACCATAGAACTCAATTTAGGGAGAGCGTCTTATTTACCAAACAGTATAAACAGACGAATTATGTAGCACTTAGAAAAAATTCTGTAGAAGATTGTACTTCAAAGACCGTAGAAAAAGAATTTAAAAAACCAGATTGCAGAATATTTAACTCTGGCTTTCTTGGCTAATATTCCATACCAGTGTTGTCAAATGAGGCTAATTTGCACCATCTGGGTACTTTTCGAGGTAATTGCAAATTGAGTCGTTCAAATAAGTGCAATTTTCAAGGCGATTCTTTTTACGGTGAATTTTCGCTCAAAAAGTACTCCTTTGACACTCTTTCGCTTTTATGGCTGCGCTACGTTATAGTAGACGTCTGACAACTCTGGTCCATGCTTCGTTGTCAAGAATGTTATATATTTTAGTATGATTCTGGGAAATTTTTATTCTGTAAGCAGGTTTTTACTCCAATCTATAGTCTCAATCATTAGTTTTCATTTCTACAATTCCAATTATTTAGTTCAGTGCTTAAGTTTAGTCATTTATTTTATTCGTAACGGAAGAAATTTTTACATGATAATTAAAATCTTAGTTCTCAATAAGATTATTCTTTTTGCAGGTTTTATGGCTGGAAAAACACCCTCGGGTTCAGCACTCTATTTTTGATAGTTCTTTCACTTCAAAACATCGCACTAGGTGAGTAATTAATGTACCTTGTCCATCTAATGGCCATGCGTTTTTTACTTTTTTTAGTACATACAATCTTCTGCATTGTTGCTTTTTAAGGTTTACACGGCAAATTTAAAGGAACTTTTTTTCAGGAAAAGTCAAATACCGTTTCCAATCAAATTCTGTGTCCAATCATATCCTGTCAAATCCTCTGAAAGATGTTTTCACTTGGCCAACTTTTTCTGAAAAAGCCATAAAACTAGCCATGAAAACTAGACTTAAGGAAGTACGGTAGCGTTTATACCATTAAAAAATGGTACAAATTCTTTACCCTGTGGTAGCTCAGAGGATTGTTCTCTGCTCGGCCCAGGATTTGATTCCTACGGGGCCCAGGATTTGATTCCTAGCTGTCGCAAGGTCAGGCGTAATAGCTTTCAAAAACGTATCAAAAATTTGTTTATATCCATTTTGTTACATTTTTACGTGTCGGACAAACATTTCGGGGGGGGGGATCAAACCCCCTACCCCTCCCCCTGGATATGGCCTTCATTGGTATGAATTTTTTTGCAGTCTCGCGTCTTCAATATTTCAACGTAAGACCACACTTTTTGCTATTATCCGACAGCTGAGATTCAGTTCAAATCTATCTCCTGACTTATGCTTTTGAAATTTGTGTTGCTTTTTTGAAGTTCAAAAATGTGCTGAAAAGGTTGTAAACGTACTAAAAGAGCCAAATGTTGTCCTGGAAGAAAAACAGGATATCGTCTAACAATTTTTTTTTTCAAAGTTTCCTCAAATATGACCAAAAAATGTCAAAAATGACCGCAAAGTAACATTATCCGTGGATTCAGAGTTTCCTGATGTAAAATTTTGAGATTCTGTAGTGTTGTCTGCCATGAAGGAAGAGATATTTTATAATATTATCCATGTGTTTTTGTCAGAGAAAAAGGTTTATGTTGTCTATGTATTTGTTTTTTCCTTTTTAGTGTAACTTATTCCGCTTGTTTTGTTTAAAAGTGGGTTATAAATAAATTATTACTAAGAACCTACTAAAATTGGATGTTTTCTTTTTTAGGGAATCTTACTTAATCTCTAAGAAACATTTAATTAATCCGATTGTTACCCTTGGTGAATGGAAGGATCTGAAACATATTAATCCAACGATATAAGTATCCTGTCATTGTGCTCATGTTCCAGCTCCAGGCTTGTCACAAAAGTAAATGCTTTACAAGGAATATAGGCTAAGCCTATTTTCAAGAATCAAATGAGCAGAAATCCTGCTTCTACCTGTTTTTACGTTTTATTCTATAGATTTCAGCTGGGCAAAAGCGAGCTGTATACTACTGATTTCAACTCTATTTAGTTGTTTATGTTTTTTCATATTAATTTTTAGTCCAGCACATCCACTTATTCTGTCAAAACTTTTGACAGAATTTACAAGTAATGAAACAAATTTAAAGAGATTCGCAGACAATTGAAAAGAATAAACTTCAAGTTTATAATTCAAAAGAGTATTCATAAGCCACGCCATAGAGGGTTTGACTTATCAATACAAAAAATTAAGTGCAACCAACAAAAGAGAATCGTGCAGATAAAACAATTTTTTGAAGGGCTAACCCTCTTTTAAGCTCATTGAGGATATTGTATATAGTAAACTCTTCAACAACCTTATCTTTTTATTATTTTTTATTTTTTTGAAAATTTAATATTTTATTATTTTTAGGGAATGAGTGTCTGAGGCCTTGCATAGCAGAAGAGTCGCCAATGACATGTCATTATACATTCCATATTGAGTATTATGCAACCCTGACAAAAGCCTGTTGGGACTGTCCGAACAACATAACAGACTGCAGCCGCCACCATTGCATAGCCGCTGACGGTGTCCACAAAGGACTCGTGACAATCAACAGGCAATTCCCTGGCCCAAGTATTCAGGTGTTTAATTTTATTTTATCATCGATACTTTTTTAATTCGTCCTAGGACCACCGATGCGACCGAGAGGCTATTTTTTTATAATTAAAATTTTTATAGTTCAGTTTTTTAATTTAACATTTTAATCTTTTTATATTATATTTTAGGCTTATTAGGTAATCCCTAATAACCCTAAAAATATAGTAAGAACACTAACAAAATCCTATTAGGACTCTTTTAACAATACAACAGACCGTAGTTGGTATTATCGTATAGCTACTGACGACGTATATTTTTTTTAGTCAATAATTTCTTTAATAAAATATGCATAATCATATCCGGTTCTATTGCCTTCTGAACAACTGGGCTTTCTCCTTATACGAGGTGTACACCCAGCAGACTTAATAGAGTAAACGACAGAAAATTAATTTTAAATATTGGTATTGGTATAGGTATGCGGAAGAGATCTAAGTAAAAATTTACTAGAATGTGAACAATTGTCTGATGTACATCGCATAAGACTTTTTTTATGTTCGTGCTAATACTGAATAATAAGGTTAAAAAAACAAGAAAAAGCTTCTTTAATACTTCCAAGAAGCGATAAAGCTGATGTGATTACTGGTATTGTAGAAACTTCTTCAAGATATGTTTTGTTTCATTTAAACTCATTTATATTAACTATAAACCCGTTATGAACAACTGCCACAATTACAGGTAACGTCGAAGTAGAAGTAATTTGATTATTTGTATTCATGAAAACTCGGTTTGTTTCTTTTAAACCACCTTTTTATTAACTATGAATCTATTTTGAACAAATTTACCAACTTTTAAACTAGCTTGAATATCAATGGGCTCAATATATATATATATATATATATATATATATATATATATATATATATATACACTATGAACTAAAGCAAAATAATCAGCACAGAAAGAGAAGCTATAATGAGCCATTTTTCAAAGATTCATCCAATGTCTTCCAATGAAGTGTCTGAGGTTATTTCCAATGTGTACCAAGCAATCCAGTGTACAACCCTCTGCTTTCATGTGCTGTTGAACTACCGCTTATTTAACGTAATAGCTCTCATTTGGCAAATTAACAACAAAACTGGCTTATAATATTGAACTATATAATAAAAGAAAAAACAGATTTATTATAAGATGTTTTAACGAAATATTCAAATTTGTCCAAAATTTTAATTGTAATCAAACATTTTAATTTTGAAGCAGAATCAAACAGTTCGTGGTAACGAACTGTAGTAAGGAGCGACCCGGCTCAATAGTAACCAAAACTCTAAAAAATGGAATTTTGATACCAATAGCTACATCAAAAGAATCGCATTTTAATGCTGGTTTTAAATATATAAGTTTCATCAAGTTTAGTCTTACCCATCAAAAGTTACGAGCCTGAGAAAATTTGCGTTATTTTAGAAAATAGGGGGAAACGCCCCCTAAAAGTCATAGAATCTTAACGAAAATCACACCATCAGATTCAGCGTATCGGAGAACCCTACTGTAGAAGTTTCGAGCTCCTATCTACAAAAATGTGGAATTTTGCATTTTTTGCCAGAAGGCAGATCACGGATGCGTGTTTATTTGTTTTTTTTTTTTTTTTTTTTTTTTTTTTTCTTTTTCCCAGGGGTGATCGTATCGACCCAGTTGTCCTAGAATGTTGCAAGAGGGCTCATTCTAACGGAAATGAAAAGTTCTAGTGCCCTTTTTAAGTGACCAAAAAAATTGGAGGGCACCTAGGCCCCCTCCCACGCTAATTATTTTCCCAAAGTCAACGGATCAAAATTCTGAGATAGCCATTTTATTCAGCGTAGTCGAAAAACCTTATAACTATGTCTTTGGGGACGACTTACTCCCCCACAGTCCCCGTGGGAGGGGCAACAAGTTACAAACTTTCACCTGTGCTTACATATAGTAATGGTTATTGGGAAGTATACAGGCGTTTTCAGGAGGATTTTTTTGGTTTGGGGGAGGGGTTGAGAAGAGGGGGATATGCTGGGGGAACTTTTCTTCGAGAATTTGTAATGGGAGAAGAAAATTTCCATGAAGGGAGAGCAGGATTTACTAGCATTATTAAAAAAAAAAACAATTAAAAAATAAAAGTGAAAAAGCTTTTTCAGCTGGAAGTAAGGAACAGCAATAAAACTTAAAACAAACAGAAATTATTACCCATATGAGGGGCTCACCTCCTTCTAATACCTCGCTCTTTACGCTAAAGTATTTTCAGTAATTTCAACTACTTATTCTACGGCTTTTGTGATTCAGGGGGTCATTCTTAATGAATTGGGATAAAATTTAAGCTTTAGTGTAAAGAGCGAGGTACTGACGATGGGGCGAATCCCCTCATATATGTAATAAAAACATGAGAATACAGAAGTTCTTTGCGTAAGCTAATTTATAAGTTACGTAAATCTTTTACCAATAAAAAGATTCGTAAAAAATTAAAAGTTCTAGTTGCCTTTTTAATTAACCAAAAAATCGGGGGGGGGGGCAACTAGGCTTCGTCCCCCGCTCTTTTTTTCTCAAAATCATTCGATCAAAATTATGAGAAAGCCATTGAGCCAAAAAAAAAAATATGCAAATTTCGTTTTGATTATTCCTCTGCGGAGAGCCAAAATCAAAACATGCATTTGATTCAAAAACGTTCAGAAATTAAGTAAAAAAAACAAGTTTTTTTAACCGAAAGTAAGGAGCGACATTAAAACTTAAAACGCACAGAAAACACTTCGTATATGAAAGAGGCTGCTTCCTCATCAACGCCCCGCTCTTTACGCTAAAGTTTTTACTGTTTTAAAAAGAAGAATTGAGAGAAAGAGTCAAACTTTAGCGTAAAGAGCGGGGCGTTGATGAGGAAGCAGCCTCTTTCATATACGAAGTAATTTCTGGTCGTTTTAAGTTTTAATGTCGCTCCTTACTTTCAGTTAAAAAAACTTGTTTTTTTATTTAATCACTGAAAAAGGGAGACACTGCCTTTCAATTTACGATTGCTGATATCTACAATTTAACAGGAAGAAGTGAGGGATATCGGGCCGGTAGACCATAATATTTTGTTCAGCCCTGGATATGATTTGAAAAATGATCATAAATTAAATTGCCCATTAATTTGCCCATGGACAAATTAATTAAAAAACCAAATTTTTCTTAACTTAAAGTAAGGAGCAGCACTAAAACTTAAATCAAAATAGAAATTTTTCCGTATATGAGGGGGACTGCCCCTCTCAACCCTCCACTCTTTATGCTAAACTTTCTTATTGCTTTAAAAAAGCTTCTTAATCCGATTCAACGGACATTTTGTCTCAGTTCATCAGTCGTTCTTAGTACAATGGGACCCAAGGTCAAACAAAAAGCACCAAAAAGAAAAAGAGAGATTACTGCCCAATACTTCCATTTAAAAAGTGTTCTTGATTCCATTGGTTTATTTTTGTAATGTCTTTTAGGAAGTCTCTCTTACTATTCCTAATTTATGGAGAGACAAGCAACCCCATCTCTTGAAACCATACTAATATGCATCAAATATGTCTGGTGGTCACTTTGACACTATTTCAAGCCAGTAAAAATAACGCAAAAGCTGGTTGGCTCTTTTTTTGTGAAGTCTTAAGGCAGTAATTTATTTTATATATTTCATTGTGGAAATATTTCTTGAAAGCTGAGTAAAAATTGGGAATTTTCAGTTCTAACTGCCCCATTAGAAAGTTTTTGGCTCAACTCATTTAAAAGAAAACTGAAATAGAATACCTTAATGATAAGGTGGACTAACAACCCAGACAAAGCCCATTCTATCCAATTTGATAAGTCAACTGGAGTCCAACCGTTGTCTCTATATTATCGCTATAATTGCATTCTAATTTTGTTCTCTTTCCTAAAGTATATTTTTTGTACATTCTATTTGCTTATCTACCATCCACCTCTTCTATCTCATGTCATGCCGCCGTGTACCCGTGAGTGCGTGTATGCTGGTATGTTTCCGTGTTTACGACTATTCACTGGCATTCTGCGAGGAAACTTCATTTCTGCTAGTATTAGGTTTTAATATGGCCCTTTACTGTTCTTCGAAAAACTTGTTTTTTTGAAAATCATTTGAAAAAAAATGACATTACAAACATCAAAAACAAGAAGAACAATAGGGAATTCTTTTCGTAAGACGGTGGAATTCTAATTTGAATGAATATTTCGGCCCTATGTCCAAGGGGCGTCCCAAGCTAAACATAAATATATAAAAGAAGACTCACAATAACTGTAAGTCTCTTTTCTCTGATATATTTATGTTTTGCTGAGGACGGCCCATGGACGTAGGGCCGAAATATTTATTCAAATTAGGATCCCACTGTCTTACGAAAAGAAAAGTCTCTTTTCTTTTATATATTTATGTTTTTCTGAGGACGGCCTGTGAACGTAGGGCCGAAATATTTATTCAAATTAGAATTCCACTGTCTTACGAAAAGAAAAGTCTCTTTTCTCTTATATATTTATGTTTTGCTGAGAACGGCCCATGGACATAGGGCCGAAATATTTATTCAAATTAGAATTCCATTGTTTTACAAAAAGAACTCCCTATTGCTCTTCTTGTTTTTTTTATGTTTGTGATGGAAAGGCAGTGTAGTCTTCGTCACTATTTATAAATTATACGCTACATTGAGAAAAGAAATTTGCAACAAAAATGCATTTCCATCGTTTCCAGGTATGCGAAGGTGATGAAGTTGTTGTCGACGTCATTAATCATTTACCCAGCGAATCAACAAGCATTCACTGGCATGGTCAGCATATGGTTGGAACACCTTATATGGATGGAGTTCCTTTGTTGACACAGTGTCCTATAGGTCCTGCAAGTTCATTTAGATATAGGTTTTGGGCTGCCAATGCTGGGACGAATTACTATCATTCTCATTCCGGTAAATTATGTTTATTATTTTAAAACAATTTATTTTAAAAATTCAAATTTTAGTTTATCCCGTTTGAGTGAAAGTGGTGTCATTTAAGGTAAACAGTGGGAGGTAAATATATATCTTGCGAGATGTAGGGAGTGTGCGAGATGTATTTTGGCAATATTTATAATGAAAATACCCCAAAAAAAATGTTTCATAAAAAATAAAAAGCTAGTATTTGTCGAAATCTATGGGGGGGGGGGGAGGGCAACAAAATCTAGAGAGGAAAATACCCTCCCCCATAATTGACGCCAATATTCCTTAGAATATAAATTACGGAAAAAAACTAAACAAAAAAAATTCGTTCCTCACAATTTAGGTACGAAAAAAACTAAAAACTTAAGAAAGAGAAAAGAGAAATTATAGGGACCATAGAAGATGTAATTAATTACCAAATATTTAAATTCATATAAAATTGGGCACATTGTGTACTAGGTTTACGCTATATTGACCTCTTCCAACATTGCCTCTAAATTCTACATCCATGCTTCCATGGCTCCAATGTACACCAAGTGGACTAGTGTGTAACGCCTTGTTTTCATGTTCTGTTTAATTGTCGTTAATTTAATATAATAGCTCTCATTTGGCACTTCAACAGAAACATTGACTTTTTGTGATATATGATATTTTTTCTCCTTGGAAGCCTAGACACTAGGATAGACTGTGACAACTATTAGAATTAGACATAATGCCTAGTGACAAGATTAATTAAAGGGGAAATTTGAGGAATTTATAACTTGAAATCTTTTTGATTTTTTAAGGATTATATAATATTGAAGAGCACAAGTATTATTGAAAAATTTTATTGAAAATTGAAAAATATTATTGAAAAATGTACTTCAATGGGATGGTAAACTTTTCCTAGAATTGGGAAAAGTATTTTTTGACAATTCTCTCCGAAGTGTTAAAATATCAGATGTGACCCTTGGCGACGATTTATACTTCTTTTCTAAGGGCTTTCTAATATTAATCGGCTTTGCTGACAATACATTTTTAAGAATTGATTTTTGAAACCGCTAGGCTTAGTCTCTTAAATTAAAATTAAATTTAAATTATAATTAATTTAAAATTAAAATAAGATTAAACTAAAATTAAATTAAACTAAAATTAAACTTAATTATTAAATTTAAATTAAATTAAAAAATCTCAGATTTTTCTCGGTTAATATCTACTGTGTGAATTGCTATCTTTAATTATGTCTTGACCTCCTTCTGATAAAGTACATGAATGAAGAAATTGCTAATTGTTTCCGCTCAACAAAAAATGTCCAAGAACTTGAAAAAAAAAGAAAAGTCAGTGTTTCGAAATTTCGACAATTTCAAGTTAAGAATTCCTAGGATTTTTTCTATAATTTCTCATATTTCGAGTTAAATTATGGTACCGTTTTGTAGCGTCTTTCCACAAATGCTAGCGTACATTTTTTTACTCTTGTTTGTTGCATCGAATATTGTTTTAAATATAATCTTATTTGATTTTTTCTAAGGAATTGACACATTGCCTCAAATCTCCTAACTCGAGAGAGAGAGAGAGAGAGAGAGAGAGAGAGAGAGAGAGAGAGAAACGGAGAGAGGAAGTAATTTAAGTTGGTAATGAATCGGTAATGCCAACGGGGCGGAATGGAATTGCAATAGGTTTAAAGAAAAAAATATGCATGAAAGTAGTATGTAAAATCTGTTGTTGTTTTTTTTTTTAGGCCTGATTAGCAAAATTCCTGGCCTTCCTTTTCTTCCTTTAGGAAGGTCATACTGAGGATCAGCCTTAAACTATTTCCCACTTTTGGTGGGAAAAAAATTAAAAGAACTAGAAAATTTTGTGTCTCATCATAAAATTGGAAAACTATTTAGAATGTTTTTCATCTCCATGAATGCCAGAAATCTTGTGTTTCTGCTCAATAGCGGACTACTCGGACCTGCCTGGGTAATTTTTCACTCTTGAAGAAAAGTACTATAATGCAGAATGATAATTAATATAAATACTCCTATAATTAAATCTGAAAACTATTTAGAGCGAAAGACTCTAAGAAAAAAATAATTGTATTTCTGTTCAACAGCCGACTACTGTCCACCACTACTAAGTTATTCTCTTTCTATCTGTATGCTTCCCCCCCCCCATGATATATACAGATGTATTTGTAATACATCTCTCCCTGTGTACACGCCTGGCTACGATACTTTCGAAGGCATTTGAACTTATTGCATATAAAATGATACCGCCCTACTTAAAAAAAAAAAAAACGTTATGTCAGTTACTGGAGGCTGCTAACAGCTTCCTGGTGTCAATACAGAGGTTTCTGAAACCAAAATAACGTACGCTAAGCTCTTTTAATTTCACGTTATATTTTAAAGACGACGTGTACTTCCAATGTAAAAGAAACTGGACTTGCGTGAAAGTCGTTATTTTTTTTTGTATAGCCCGATTGGTTCAGTGGTACACAATGTCACTCAGCTGCGCGCAATAGTACCTAACAATGAGTTCCAAGTCTTCTTAAGCTATAATCACATATTTTATCAGTTCTAAAATTGCTGCAAATTTGGGCATGGGAGCCACTGAGAATTTGAGAAACTTCATATTACTTTTAAAAAGTCACAAGTTTGCTGCTACCGTCAAATAAAAAAGCTCATAAATCAATTATTAAAATTTCATTGAAGCTTATCGGGGCTATTTTTCATACAAGTTGAAAAGACATGTCGATGTCAATCACCCAAAACGCAAAAGCCTAGTGAACAAAACTATTATATAGGTATTGAAATAATATTCTCGATATTGCCTTTAAATTAATTCCGTATTTTTTTCCTTTATGATTATATAAGTCCCAGATCTGTATCTCTTTTGAAAATTAGCTGTTATATAACTTCTAGTATAAAATCTATTTCGATAATTAAATCAAAACGCCATAATTCGTGTTTTGTCTTAAGATATTCATGCAGCCGTATCCTTCATCGTACGAGAAAGACAATGCCCCCAGATCAGAACAAACAGTTACATAAGAACTTTCTTTTCTCCAAAGATTAGCTTTTCTGTCATTCATGCGAGTCATTACTATATCAAGACCACTTTAAAAATAGAATCGATGAATTTTAAATCTTTTGTAAATAACGCTCAAGGTCACACTGTCTTTTCATTATACAAACAACAACACAATACAATAAGTCCTCTTTGTTTTATCATTTGTTGTTTCTAAACCCTTTAAGAAAGATTGAATTAAAAAAAACAGTTTTTTTAGTTGAAAGTAAGGAGCAACATCAAAACTTAAAACGACTTGAAATTATTCCATAAATGAATGGGGTTGCCCCCTCTTCAATACCTCGCTCTTCGTGCTAAAGTTTCCTATTAATTTAAAAACTATCTGAAATCTAATTAAACATCCCTTATGTTTCAGGAATAAATTCTTGTACACGATTCCGCCTGAAAAATTCTCCTTAGCATATTTTCATTTGAAAAAAAAAAATCGATTTCTGATCGTCTTTCAAATCATGCCAAAAACCTCCTTTCAGTGGAAATCTATTCCCGGACTCCCCCCCCCGTCTGTGGAAAGATGCGAGAAATCTCTCCCCTCCCTCCATGAAAAATCATTTAGGCTATTCCAACCCCGCTGATTTCCTCCGGAATATCTACATCTGTAAAATTGAGTCGGCAAAAAGAAAGTAAGACAAATAAAAAAAAAAATAACAATTAAAGGAAATAGCAAATTCCCAAATGTAAGATCTTCTCTGGGAAGTTCACTCCCGGAAACTTCCCTCCTCATGGAAAATTCTTCCTTTGGAAAATCCCCCCGAAGCAGGAATATGCCCCCCTCTCCCTACAAAAAATGTCTGTATACTTCCTAAAAACGAATACTATATGTTGACAAAGGGCAAATTTCACAACTTTTAGCGCTTTCCTCAGGAGCTGTGGGGGGTCATGTTATCCCAAAGGTATAGTTATTGGACTTCTCAGCTATGCTGGACGAAATTTTGATCGGATGAACTTGGAGAAGAAATAGGTGAGGGAGGGGGGGGGGCTAGTCGCCCGCTAATCTTTTTGGTCACTTATTTTTAGAGTAGATAACTTCGAAGACCACACTGCCTTTCCATGACGAAAGTAAAACAGTTCAAAATAGGGATGATACCTTTTTTATTGACAGTGAATAGATATAAAATTATTTAAATGGATATTTCGAACACACATACAGTGTTCATCATCAGTAGTAAAACTAAAAGACATGAATAAAAATAAACAAAATTTATACCTAATAAACTAATTACATATAGTTTATTGCTCTTATTTTTTAAATGCAACAGCCGAGGCAAATCCCTTTGACCTTTTCGGTTCCGGTTCATTAGAATTATCTGACATATTACGTGGACAGAGGTCATAGCTCTTAGGTGAGGTGATATTTACTTTATTTGACCTCAGTAAATTATCATAAATTGAGTTCAATCCAAATTCACATGTATCTCTGTTTATGGAATTATTCTTGAATAGAATTTTTTTAATTTCGATTGTTTCCCTGAAAGTTTGCTTTAAACCTTGTTAAAAGAGATTTTAATAAGTAACCATTATCCGGGTTGGTTAATTGACCAGACTTTTTCGAAAAGAAGGGAAAAAGTTCTTGAATTTTCTGACGATATTCTGAAAACAACAGAAAAGAAAGATATTTTTTGTTTTCTATCATATGTTCCAGGTTTGAGTGAAAAACTTAAAAGAATTTTACAAAATAATGGTTTAAAGGTAGCTTTAAGAAGTAGTAATACTTTGGCTAGTTTTTTAAATTCTGGAAAGGATCGGACTTCCGTAGAGCAACAAAGTGGGGTTTATAAAATCCCATGTACTTGTGGAAGCTCTTATGTGGGACGTACTAACCAGAATTTAAAAACGAGATTGCTACAACATCATAATTCTATTTCATCGTCTTTAAAGCAAAATACCAAACCTGAAGATTTCACGTCGGCCCTCTCGGAGCATATCTTTAATTTTCCAAATCATTTTATATTGTTTGAAAATGTTTCTTTGATTTCTAGGGACCAAGGTTTAAAGCAAATTTTGGGGGAAACAATTGAAATTTAAAAAATTTTATTCAAGAATAATTCCATAAACAGAGATACAGGTGAATTTGGATTGAACTCAATTTATGATAATTTGCTGAGGTCAAATAAAGTAAATATAACCTCACCTAAGAGCTATGACCTCTGTCCACGTAATATGTCAGATAATTCTAATTAACCGGAACCGAAAAGGTCAAAGAGATTTGCCTTGGCTGTTGCATTTAAAAAATAAGAACAATAAACTATATGTAATTAGTTTATTAGGTATAAATTTTGTTTTTTTTTATTCATGTCTTTTAGTTTTACTGCTGATGATGAACACTGTATATGTGTTCGAAACATCCAGTTAAATAATTTTATATCTATTCACTGTCAATAAAAAAGGTATCATCTCTATTTTGAACTGTTTTACTTTCGTTATTTTTAGAGTTTGGGTTACTCTTGAGCCAAGTCACTCCTCACTTACAGTTCGTTACCACGATCTGGAGCTTTGACAAAGAGGAGCTTTAAGAACTTTCTTGTATAAACTAAAATTAAATGACGTCACATGTGAAACAAAACCTGCCGCGAACAAGAAACATCCATGAAAAAATTGAGCCGTATTTTACTAAAAAAAAAAACAAACGCGTAGCACTAATGAAAATAAATTCTAATCAGTTTAATTGTTTATTAATTTAAGAAAGACTATTTTCCTTAAAAATACGCTTTTCACAGAAAATAAACAGCTACATTAAACCTAAAACAAGCAAAACAAAGCCGAATTATGACTAAAACTCAAAATGAACAGAATTACCAGTCAATGAATAAATGAGACCCAAAACGAACAGAAATTGTAATGAATAATAGGCCAAAACGTCATTTGCGCTTTACCGAAAATGACTTAATTCAAACAGTTTGATTGTCATTTGTCAAACATCAACAATAACAAAAAGAAAGAAAATCGCCATAATGACCAAGATTACTGAAAAGAACTAATGTAAGTATATTGACTCTTTAGTAGGTTATATTAGTAGGCTATATTACTGGATGTTTCAGAAGTTTTCTATTTGTTAACGTTAAAAAATATATATTCAAATTATTGTTTGTTTTCAGTAAAGCTCAAATGAGGCTCTGGTCTTTGTAAGGCTTTTAAACCTAACCCTGTTTATGGTACTTTATTTTCGTTTTATGTTTGACATGATTATCCATTATAATTTCTGTCCCTTTTTGGTCTCATTTATATATTGATAGCAGTTTCTGTTCATTTTAATTTTGAATTATTATTTGATTTAATTTTTGCTCGTCTTTGGTTTAATGTGGCTCTATTTGCTCTAAAAAGCTTCTTGTTTTCAAAGAATGAGAAAGCCAGAATGCGAAAAAAGAGTTAATGTCTGTTTATTTTTAAATTAAAAATGTTTCTGTTTTATTGGTTTTTATGTTTAATAATTAAGGTTTTGCTTATTAAAAATCTATAATTAAGAGCACATTTTTCTTCAAAAATTTATTACTCCTTGATAAGTATTCATTGGAATCCCCAATTCGGAATTAAAAATCTCCTTTATTTCCTGGTCCGAATTTCCCTCAGAATTTCAGCTGGGTCCCTTAAGCCGTTAATTTATACCTTTAGCCATGCTTGGAGCATTGTAGATACACGCTTACGACAACTTGGATGCATATAATGTCCTTTGATTTGGTTCAAAACCCCCTCAACATTTCCTAAGCACATTGCCCGAGTCTTTTCGGAAACACGGGATCAAAAGGGCCCTCCTTTTTCAGTGATAAACCATATATGTAAACAACGGGCAACTAAATAATTTATGATAATTAATAAATAATTTTGAAAATAATTTAAATTGGGATGGCATTGAAATTTGGGTTTGTTGACCTCCAATTTTTGACTCTTAAAAAGGGCACTAGGAATTTCAAATCCCAAGCAAATTAGCCCCTTCCAAAGTATGTATGACGACTCCCACAATACGAAGGGGTCTGGGGGATAACGCATTTAAGCTATGCTAGTCTTTACTTAGGCAGCTATGCAGCGCTACCTATAATTTTGAAAATGCTAATAAAAATCCCTTTTAGTTCGATAAGCTCATTACAATTGATTTTTGTAATTTTTGATGTTCAATTGTTCATTGCAATTATTGAATTACGCTCAAAAACACTTATTATTGCAATAAATTATTTACTTATTGTGCTTCATAGCTTGTATAAGCCATAATTCGTCCCCTTTCAGACAGAAAGGTCTGGGAATATTTATTTTTTATTTTCCTTTTAATGCCGCCATGGAATTAAAATCTCAGCTTGGTGACGCAGGACTCAGAGTTTGAACTTAACTGGAGAAACCAATTGAAGGGCCTAGAATTTTATTCCAGTGATTACTCGAAAGCGTCTCCATATTAATAAAAACAAGAAGAAGTTTTTTTTTGTAAGAAATTCATTTTCATATTCAAACTGCTTCCAAAAGGGCACAACAATGATGTTTATGTGACGAGTAATTGCAATTAATTGCAAATAACCATTCAATTGATATTAATTGGATGTTTTGTAAAATTCAGCTCTGTCCTGACCTTGTTCTGACCTTGTGATGACCTTGTGATGTACTTGAAGCTTTCCTGTCAATTTGCTCTTTTTTTATTTTGTAAAATTTATAGTCACTAACCCATTCGTAATAAAAAAAATTCTTGTGTGTATTTTATGCTGAGACTGGAGAAGTGGATCCTCTACAACTGGTAATTGTTTTTACTAGCTCTGAAGTTTAAATGTTAGACTATAGACCCGAAAAAACTAGTTAGGGAAAATTCAGCTGCTAATAAAATTTGTCCAGGCCTAATATCAGGCCAAAATTGTTTGGGAGGTCAATCTGAATGTGACAATCTGAAAGCAGATATATTGTTATATTGTAGCATCGTTGCATAAGAGTTGCTATGTGATTCATTTGTGATTGCATAAGAGTACTATGTGATTCATAAATGAATTCATATGTGATTCATGAATTCATATCTAAAATCATAAACTCTTGATCAATGACTGTTAACATAACTTAAGCTTTCAAGTGCAAGTGTTATGGCATTACTTTTTGTGGACGACTTAGCATTAGTAGCGGAAAGTAAAGAACATTTGCAACAACTGCTAGATCTAGCATCTTCTTACTTTAAGAATAAGAAACTAGTATTAAACATAAAGAAGTCGGTGGTGATAGTTTTTAGGAAAAGTGGAGAACAGATAGATTCGCAGTGTCAGTTTACATATGAAGGTAGGACGCTAGACTTCGTAGATGAATTTCAGTACTTAGGTTGTAGGCTTTCACCAGATGGGAAATGGAAGAAACATCTCAAGATGGTAGGGAGTAAGGGAAATAGACTACTAGGATTGTTAAGTAAAAGTAGTATTAAAGAAATTAGGTATGTAGGACCGCTAAAGTATATTTTTAATGCTAGGGTTAGATCGGGTTTGCATTACGGGGCGGAGCTTTGGGGATTTAATAAGGGATTAAATTTAGAAAGAATACAGTTGAGGTTTTTTAAGCGTATGTTAGGCCTTGATAATAAGTTTAATGGGTTAGTACTGAGAGGGGATATAGGAATAAAATGTATGAGACAGAGTAGATTAATTAGTATGGTTAAATACTGGGAAAGGGTGTCATCGATAGAAGATAATAGGCTAGTTAAACAAGCATTTTTAATGGTGCTTCAAGATAGGAGGAAGGATTTGTGGCCAAATCAGGTAAAGAATATATTAGACCGTGCAGGGCTAGGTAATTGCTGGAATGAGAGCAAGAGGATAGGAGAGGGGGTAGGGACTGTATCTAGGCTAGAATATCAGGAATTTCAGGTTTGGCAAGCTGAGAAGGCCACCTCGCCGTCCCTTGGGATATATGCGGGCTCTAGAAATGGGATTGGCTCCGGAAGATTTGAAATTGGTAATATATGTAAGGGGGAATTTTATGCCTCTTGGGGAACGTAGGAAATACTTAGGGAGAAATAGATTGAAGGATGGTCCTTACAGTTGCCCTATGCGTGAAGAGATGGATGAGTCTTTGCATCATTTTTTAGGGGATTGTAAGGAGTTGAGGGAGTTACACTTGGAAATATTTGGTAGGGAGGTCAGGGGGAGAGATTGTGTTTTGTAAATTTTGAGAAGTAGATGTTACCTTAGTATAAATAATATTGGAAAGTTCGTCCGGGTGGGTATGAGGCATCGTGATGATTTTCTCACATAATTAGTTTTAGTGTCTTTTCAGTCTATGTTTTGTTGCTTTATTTTTTCGCTTGTTTTGTGTATTTCACTATGGCCCAATTGGGCTTTCGTGTGAATAAATCTGTCTATCTATCTTCGTCAACATGTCATCTTAGACCACGTGAAATTATAGTGGCACACATGACTGATATAAATTCTAAAAATTCATTTCACTTTTTTATGTGATATTTAAATGCTCTAGGTTCATGGCTCTCTACATTATACTGCAAACAGGTCCTCTAAGAACCTATAAAAACACAGTGGGACACTTGACCGCTATTCAGTTTAAATATCTATTATATTGTTTGTGTTTCTTTTGTTTTGTTTTTTTTTCTCTCAGTGTTGCTTCGGAAATATTTGTTGCTAGACAGTTCCCTCGAAAGTATGTTTATTGAAGTTTGGTAACCATTAACCATGCTTCGCCCTTTACTAGGTAGCATCTGTACCTGCGACTATAATAAATTGATGTAATAAATATGATAAATTGACATATGCAGCGCAATTTCCCTCTTAATCTGTATCCTGTTTTAGGATTTCAAAGAGCAGATGGGGTGGCAGGATCTTTCATCGTGAGACAAGCTGCAACAAGAGACATTCATGCTCGACATTATGACCATGACCTTCCTGAACACGTGATTTTTGTATCTGATTGGTTGCACGAAATGGGCCTAACGAAATTCGTGTCACACCACCACGACGATGGAGATAATAAGTCGCCCAATATTTTAGTCAATGGAATGGGTCGCTTTAGCAAAGATGAAGAGAAAACTGACACTCCTTTAGCGTCATTTAATATTACCCAGGTTTGTTGAGTTTTGATTAGTTCTTTTTTACTATTATCGTAAATATCACCTAAATAATATAGTAAGCTGATTTGAGGTCTGAAGGCCAAAGAGGGTTGCTTAATCAGGTGATTACGCATTTTTGGTCGGGGTAGGGTCTTAGGGGCACAGAGACGGGCCAATAAACTTTATATCCTTGATCAATTTTAAGCTAAAAGCTGTAAGACGCTTAGTTAAGTGAAACCTAATATACAAAGAATGTGTTAGACCAATTGAGCCCAAAAAAGTGCGGTATTACTTACATTAATAAACCCAACTTATTCTTGGATAACTTATCCCAGTTTCAAGTCTTAATTACTCCAAAAAAATATCCTATATTCATTACTTGAGACAAAGTTTACTTTAAAATGTTCATAAATATATTCAAGAGAGTCTACAGGATAGCTTCAGCCCAATAAAAGACCAGAAATTAAACGTTTTTAATTCATAGGAACTAAGATCCCCCTCCCCATCGACTCAAATTTTTATTTCCAATTCAATAAAATATTATTGCACAGATCTACTATTGATCGAACATTTTGACTGAGTATTAAAATTTTACCCAAAATTTAAATTGGAATGCAACATTTTAGTGAACAGATACATAAAAGAATAATTGAGTCAAACTTAAAGCGACGAAAAATCAACCAAAGCACTAATAAGAGTAGGTCTACTGGCTTCCCTCCAAAGGCCAGAAATATCATTCGCACTTTATTGAAAACAAAGTATATTTCAAAAATGTTTCCTTTTATCCTTATAGTATTAAAAATAAAGTTGCTGAGACTTCTAAGATTTTTTTTAACTAATAATAACAGTAGTTTTTTTTTTAACCCTCATCATATACAGAAATGATATTTGTGAAGTATAACAAACACCAAAAACAAGAAGAACAACAGGGAGTTTCTCAAGAAAGTGGGAAACAAATAAGAATGAATATGAAGAAAATACAAATATGAACAAAAAAGAAGAAAATACACTACATAAATGAAATACAGGAAAACTTAAAAACTGTAAAAGAGAAGGGTAAATACAGAAAAAAAATATATTCAAGTCACAGAAATGCGAGAAAATAACTATTTGTGAAAAAAGATGGATAAGACCGTATAATTGCTTCAGTTTCCAACAATTTTCAAAAAACCTAGCTTAAGAGCCGAGTGGAAAGAGCTGAGTAATCTAAAAACAGTGAGACCTAGTCAGAAAAAAAATCTACTTGTGGAATAAGAAAAAGGTGGAAAACTAAAGGATCAATCCACCAACACCATTAAATGGTAGATATTCATATTTACCTACATTAAGAAATAACTCTATATGTTGAATAGAAGAGGAAACTAACTGGAGAGAACGCGACAGGCCAATTTGAGAACGGTTAACTAAAAGCAAATGATATGCATAAGCTAAAATACAGTAAGTCTGAAAAACCTGCCAACAGGTATTTTAATATCAGACAGTACACTAATAGCAGTGAAAGTACCCCACGTTGTCTAGCTCTACTATGCACTGAGATATACCCCAAAAATTCCAAAGTATATTTCAAAAATGTTTCCTTTAATCGTTATAGCATTAAAAATGATAATTGCTGAGACTACTAAGAATTATCTTTTGTATATATATATATATATATATATATATATATATATATATATATATATATATATATATATATATATATATATATATATATATATATATATATATATATAATATTAAATATATAACATTTATTATATATTCATTATATTAAAAAAAAAAAAAACAGTCTTTACTAGTTTGATATGCAGCCTATTTTTATTCATAATTTTTTCCTTTTGAACTTATAATCTTCTAATATGTAGAAAACCTGTAGAATTAAAATAATTATATTTTAAATAATCAACCTAGTTTCATTAGTCTGATAAATAGTAGATTTCGAATAATTTCTACATTTTTAATAAATGCCTTTTAAATGAGTCTAAAATTTCATGTTAAATAATTTATTGAATCTTGCATTAAAATTTTTGCTTCAAAAAATGACACAGATTGCTTCAAATATGGCAATGTTCATTTTAAAAGTTATGTTTGGGCATTAATTGCCTAAATGTTTGAAATAATTGGAATCAGAAGAACATTTTTTTAAATAGTAGATAAATTTGCATTCGGAATTAATTTGATCAAAATTGTTTGCTTTCCTTTAATTTTAATCTTAATTATTATTTTGCTTTTCTTTGTTGTTGTTGTCGCCGTTGGTATATTGATAAATCAGAACTCCACAAAACGCACTACATCTTTTTCAGCAAACCATAAATGACAGTTAAGTCTTTTAAAGGGTTTGAGACGGGTTGGGAATGCCCTGCTCTTATTTGAGGTACCTCTATTTTTAACTTTTATTAGCCTTGTGATATTATTTTGTGGGTGAAGTTGCTATGTAAAACAAAAGTCAGTTTACTGCAATCTAATAAAAAAGACTCAGTGTACATTGCATCTCAATTTTAATTGAGATGCAATTGTAATTAATTGCATATTAATTACATAAATAAGATCGATTAATCATGTCAGAGGCCTATTCACAATAAAATTTAATAATACTGATATTCAGCAAGCACTAACTTGAGCTAATGAGAATTTTTCAAAAAAATTCAATGAAAAATATGATTGGCTCAAATTAGCGCTAGCTAAATCGCAGCATTAGTAAAGTTTTATTGTGAATGAGCATTAATAAAAATAGAATCGATAGATAGATAAAACCTCTTGCCATGGATTGAGTCTAACTTTGAAATGTTTGTTCTTTTTGGTTTGAGTCAGTCTAGAGGACAAATAAACCTAATAAGGTTTAACTTTGAAATGTTTGTTCTTTTTGGTTTGAGTCAGTCTAGAGGACAAATAAACCTAATAAGGAATTACAACAATTCAAAAACCCATACATAACAAGGGGTTACAGCAGTTCAATAACCTTAAAAAAGAAAAAAAAATATCTTAAAATGAAATCTTAGACCCTCGCATAGCTGCTTTTCAAAATGATTCGGAGGATTATTGGTTTGGAAAGTTGATACGAAGAAATGCTCAGTCAACAATAAAAGAACAAGTGATACCGTGGCTCATAGACAACATGTGAAGAAGAAACTAAAGAAGAATTTAACCCTAACCACAAGCAGGATTTTTCGTTACCATTTGATTTTTTGTTACCGTTCCTTCATTTGGTTGTTTGAGATAGAATGATTTTAATTCTACAGGTTTCGTTACCTTAAGGTAGTTCCCTCTTAATCTGCTTCGTGATCGGCTCCTATCTGACTGTTCTTTCACCCTGTTGTTGCCTTGGGGCAAGTGGAATCTATTTTAACTGTTACGGCAGCCGATAAAAATTTGTCTGCCTGTATGGTTGCTATCTCTATCTTCTCATTTTTACTAGCAATTTTAAAGTTGTTCCCCAAGTTATTAATATTATCAGGGAGCCCCTTCAGTTTCTTTTTGTAGGTAACCCTTTTCTTTTCTTTACCATAAAGTATCACTTTTCTTCAGTTTTTGTTTTTACTCTTGAGTACCTTGAGAGGTTACTTTTTTATATATTGTTTTGGAATTCAAGAAGGTTTCGCAGAGGTCCTTTTCGAAATATCTACTTGTTTACGGTGTCTATTGGCTGAATATTATTCTCTTTTTTTGCCTTTTTCATTTGTGTTTTCTTAAGCCGTATGGTCTTAGAACCTTTTTCTAAGACAATAGGACGTATTTCTAAGAAACTCTCTTAAAAAAATACGACCTAAGAACCTGTTTACGTTTTCTCGGAAGATTTCCCTTAGAGTGACTTACAGAAAAAGAAAAAATACAATCACTAAAATTAGTGAATATAGTAATCAACCTTTTTCTATATTTGACCTTTTTTTCAGGGTTATCGCTACAGATTCCGGCTAATCAGTAATTCCATTTTGAACTGTCCAATTCAGATGTCAATTGATAACCACACAATGAAAGTCCTTGCCTCGGACGGCTACCCGATTGTACCTATTGAAGGTAATAAAGTGAAGGATTGAACCTACTTAAGGGGTTCTTCCGCCGTCAAACTGTTTGCGAACAATATTAGCTAGCATTTATTTGTTTGAAACAGAATTGTGAGCTAACAGAAACAAATTCTTCAAGAATTTTCTCCAACAAGCATTCGATTTTAAAGATATTCTCTAACAATTTTAGCTAACAGTTTTTAGTTGGACGGGGAAACACCATTGTTGGGAAAATTGTTAGCTAACAGTTTTTAGTTGGACGGGGAAACACTATTGTTGGGAAAATTGTTAGCTAACAGTTTTTAGTTGGACGGGGAAACACTATTGTTGGGAAAATTGTTAGCTAACAGTTTTTAGTTGGACGGGGAAACACTATTGTTGGGAAAATTGTTAGCTAACAGTTTTTTTTATTGGACGGCGGAAAAAACCCCTTTAGCTGTTCACAGTAACCATACATGTAACTATACATGTAACTATAGTTACATCACAGATGTAACTATAGTTGTAACTATAAAGAACCAATTAGAACTAAAAGTCTCACATTTTTCCAAGTTTGAAAAATTTCAGATGTTTTCGTATGTTTGTTCTTCTAGGCCATCGTTCACTAAATTTTTATGGACTTTTTCTACTAATTCCTTTATTTTATTGTTCTAATCATTTCTTACCGTACTTGCTATTATCGTTGAGGCTAATGAGCGATACGATCCAATCACCCTATTAACGTCACTTGCGTTGGTTTTCTGTTTTCCCTACCAAATTTGATATGAAGCTGTATAATATAAAAACTTTACCCACAAAAACCTTTTATTATGTTTTTCCTTTATACAAATTCCCTCTTTTCACGCTGACAGAGGGTCTTAATAATCGCTTATTTTTTATCTCTTCCATACACATTTTTAGACACTACTGGTATGCTACGTCAAAACAGGTAAACAATCCGGGTGTAGACAAAAAGTGTGTTTCTGCTCCCACACCACTGATTGATCATCATTTCTGATGGCAATTAGCCAACTTGGATAAACAAAGATGCACTGTGAAAAAATAAAGAAACGTCCTGAAAAATAAAGACACCCTTAATAATTTTTCTTTTAGTTGACGCTATTACCATTGCTGCCGGTGAGAGATACGACTTTGTCATCAATGCTAATCAAACACCAGACAACTATTGGATTCGATTCCATGGGCTTATAGACTGCGCTCCTTTAAAAGCACATCAAGTGGCCATTTTACATTACGAAATGGCTGACTTCGACGAGCCAGAGGGATTGGTCAATTATGAAAATTGCTATGTTGACGGAAAGGTTTGTGCAATTTTTCCTTACACTATAATCCCACTTTCCAGGAAATTTGCTCAAAACAGAAACTTTTTCTTGAAATCGAATGGGTTTTTCAAATATTTGATTCTAATTTTCATCGACTACTATATCATACGATTACTATAATTACTAAAAACCCAATGGTGCACTAAGCCTCCTTAGCCTAAAACAGATGAACATGTTCCTCCTACACCCTGACCTCTTCAACAATTTCCTTTATAGTTATAATTTCCATTCAGTCATTCCTTTGACCTCTAAAAAAGCATTTGGTGAATCTTTCTCGTCTTTATGAAGTAACAACGTTTTATAGATATACTTGATAACTGTCATGACCTTAACTTTCAGTGTTCTAACCGGAATTTGCTGACTTATCTTCCTAATCTTCCCAACTTTTTTTTTTCTCTTTTGGCTTTCAAAAACACGTCCAAATTTAGGTGATGGAATTAAAGCATAATTTTTGAAAATTTGTTGAAAAAGCATCTATTGGTTCATTTCTGAAGAGGCCCACACTTGAAATAAGGTGCAAAAACAATTGAAATGTGCAAATAGTATGAGAAAAGATTGTGAAAATCGTAAAATAAATAGAAAATAGTTCAGTTGCAGCAGTAGCTGCAACTGCAACTTGTAACAATCTGCAACAGTAGCTGTAATTTGGTTCTAGAAAAGAACCAAGTCCAGCCCATAGTAACCGAAACCTTAAAAATGCGTTATGAGGAAGAATTTGAATCAATTTAGGAATAATTGCAACTTTAAGTCGGTTCAGAAATGGCAACTCTTTCTGATAACATTCATGGTAAAAGCGTATTGTGAAAATAAATTTAAGGAAATTTGAAATATAGGCTAAAACCCTCGAAAATGATTTCCAATTTAAAATGAAAATTGTACCTTTGGAATCACATGTCATGGCTAAAACTCAAATAGAAGAATTAATTCCCCATCTTGAGCAACAAGTAACATCCCTTTTTTCATGGGGAGCAGTTATGTATCGCCGTTTTTTCTTCCTGTAGATCTTTGTGCTGAGCCAGTGGCCTTAGAATGTTGGGATAAAATTTTTGAAAAGGATCTTTTTGTTTCTAGCTCTAATATGTGAATATTTGTATTATAGTATGCAAATGATTAAAGTTTCTCATTCTATTGCATATACCGATGTAAGTCGTTTTTTTCACTTTAACTTTTACTCTGAAAGTTTCGTGAAACTTTATTCTATCCCTGAAAGTTTCGTGGCTTTCTTAAACAAATCATAAATCTTCTGGACCTGTATGAGAAGTTAATGTCAATTCTGTATCCACAAATAGGACTTTCACCCAAAAACAGAGTGTCCAGTCATTATTTTACTTTTCAACTGACGGATAAAAAATCTTTGCGTCGGACTTGAGCCTGTAACTCTGAATTTGAGAGATTATCATCTGAGCTAGCCAGGCTTGTTAGTTGGCTTTGCTACATCTTCAATGGATCAATAACAAAATTCTGCAAATTTCTGGCAAACAGGTTTCTCTAAAGTTGCAGACACTTTGTAATTGTATAATAAATTAATAAGAAAGTCAATCAATTTTGTGTTTGCTTCTATTCAATTTTGGTTCAATTTATGGTCTATTCAATTTAATGGCCTGCTGCAAAAAGTATGAATGATGATATGTTTGAAAAGACGGCTCTCACTTTTTTAGTTGAGGGGGGGAGGGAGGGGGCAGTTCTCCCCAATAATTTAGAAAAACTATAATTTATTAAGTAGTTTAATAACTTTTACTCATTTTAAGTGTAAAATTCGCTCTTTACTTTGAGCAGATAACTTTTTTTTTCAATAATCTTTGCTCGTTTTTAACATAAGGAAAACGAGAAAAATAGGGGTCCAGCACACTTCACATTATATTCCACACTAACATTTTTCCAAATATATTGAATTTGAAACCTTATCATCAAGTAAAAATGTCAGCCTAGTTAATGGCAAAGTTGAAAATGTTTTATGCTTCTTGTTTCGCCATAATTGCTCTGGTCAATTTTTTCCCCTGATATTTAAGGTGCTTTTACTTCCTCTCTGATTCTCTGATTTTTCAAAAGTGGAAATGAATACACCCTCTACATCTGCAAATAGGACAGAAATGGAATCATTTAAGAATAAGAAGGTAGATATACAGTGAATATAATTTCCTGAATGAAAAAGAAATTATTGAAAAAGAAAATAAGATTAGTGCTTTTTATAATGATATTCGTACTATAACTAGATAGGTCGAATAGGTTCTCGTTTGGTGAAAGTATTTGGAAGAGGGGGACCTACTCGAGGAATCACTAAGTTGTTTTAATTTTTATTTACAGTATTTAACTAAAAGTTCGATTCTCTTTTTCATCTTTGAAATGCCTAATAAGCGCTGATAACGTCCTACTCCCTACGTTTTGGATTCACATACTAACCCACAAATTTAGGACTGCCTCTATTTATCATACTATGCTGATTTCTTGCTATGTTCGCTTTTCTAAATATTTCTTTTAACCAGCTCAAAAAAAGGAATTGACATAAATGTGCTAAGAATTATGACTGAAATTAGTCGCATTTCACACAATGCCGACGCTACTTGTGGGCTACGGCGCTATCTGCATCGGCATGCTGTACGAAATGTCTGCTAGGAATAAAATCAAGTGAATTTAAACAAAATATGTATATTTTTCTCACAATTTAGAAATTTGTGTGCGCATATAAACGGTACCCATCCATTTTTTTTCTACCGTTATCAGTTTTATCTGGGAGGTCGCACTGGGAGGCCGAGCTTTGCTTGTGAAGGGAATTATAGACATAAAAACGATATTCAGTGTAACCTCCCTCCAGAAATGTACACACCCATACCCTGACCTACACAAGAAAAACTTTTACGTAATTTTTTTAGAATTCGTTTGTTTTAAACAAAGATGCAAAGGGGAAGGTACTTTTGGAACTCTAGGAGTCAATTTTCCCTTCCAATTGGCATCCCTGGCAATTTTTAATAAATTTTGCCGCAGTGATGCCAAGTGATGCCAAGGTTTTTGCCGCAGTGATGCCAAGAATTATTCAGATTTTCTGGATATTCTTTGTCAAATAATGCCCAGAAGATAAATTAATAATTCTAACTTAAACTTTAACTTTCTCAAATACTATCAAGTTTGAAACACGTTCGCTGTTTAAATGTGGGAAATATGTCCCTAAATAATGATACACAATCTGTAGTAATACTTTGACTTATCTTGTATCTTTACTTAAACAGCGCTATGGCGCTGCCCATGGTTTTTGTTTCGGCTTCATGTGGCTATTTATTAACATAAATCAGTGAACCCACAAACAAACCAATTTATTAAAAAAATATAAATAACTTTTCAATAAATCACCTACATTAAAAGTTTAGTTCAGCAAATTAAACCTTACAGAGTCAAAATCCATTCAAAGTTACAAGAAAATGAATAGCGCGATTCCCAGGGCTATTAGAATAGAGCTTGATTCAATTATGAGATTGAGCATCCTGTTCTGGGCGTGGGGGCTGGGGGAAGTGGAGGGGGATATGTACTGCGGCTTAGTTGTGAATCTGGCTGAAAAAAGCTGAGTTTTTCGCCCACCTGGAAGCTTATTTATATAATTATACAATATATATACAATATATACAATATATATGTATGTATACAATATATATACAATATATAATTGTCTTTTGCAGCAGCTCATTGTTGACAATTACTATTATAAACCAAGCACCAGCAATTATATTTATGATTGCTTAAAATGCGTTTACTGTTTATGATGTACTGCGTAATATTTTTAAATTCACCAAATAGCGTGTATGTTAAATAGTACTGCTTGGATAACACCAACTTAAATAAAAACCCCTCTTTCCCCCCTCCAAAAAAATACTGTGGCTACACCCATGACTGCTGTTGGAATTTGCACATATTAGTGCAGGAAAGCTAAGCTTCGAACTAGAAAATGAAGAAAGACTATTATTTTCCAATGATGAGGAACAAAAAAAATATCAATATAAATTTTTCATATTACCTCTTCTTATAAATTTTTCAATCAAAGTTTTTCATTTACACATAAAGAGCATTTATTCTAAATTATTTTAGGTGCTGAATCCGGTAAATGTGGCACCGGGAACTGAAGATGACATTACAGTGGCAGAATTAAATTCCACAAGCAAGGCTGATGAAAATTGGAACAAGGAACCGGATGTGAAAATATGGCTTGCCTACGATTTTTATGAGGTTAATAACCTCCATTTCCATGATCCCGAGCACTACCCGATATTTCTTGGTATGTATAAAAGAGTGAGTGCGTCTTTTGACAATAAGCTCAGTAGGGAATCCTCCCCACCCATTTTCTTTTGTAGAATAAAACTTGTACGTGTAAAGCCTTATTCGGGAGAAGATCAAAGGCCCGACCGAAAAATGACAGTTGTGACGAAAGATCAAAATGCAGAAAACGATCAACGAAAGATATTTGAAATGAATGCTGACCACATAAAATGCCTGTAACTTTATAGAATCCTCTGTATGGCCTGCTTGTATAGAAAGACAAACAACATAATCAATCAAAATCAAAATATATAGTTATGACATTATGATGATAGTTAAATGACGTTAAATGATAGTTATGACGAAATATCAAAATGCAGAAAAACGATCAACGAAAGATATTTGAAATGAATGCTGACCACATAAAATGCCTGCAACTTTATAGAATCCTCTGTATGGCCTGCTTGTATAGCAAACAAACAACATAATCAATCAAAATGTATAGTTATGACATTATGATGTTATGACGTTAAATGATAGTTATGACAAAACATCAAAATGCAGAAAAACGATCAACGAAAGATATCTGAAATGAATGCTGACCACATAAAATGCCTGTAACTTTATAGAATCCTCTGTATGGCCTGCTTGTATAGCAAACAAATAAATAAATCAATCAAAATGTATAGTTATGACGTTATGATGTTATGACGTTAAATGATAGTTATGACAAAACATTAAAATGCAGAAAAATGATCAACGAAAGATATTTGAAATGAATGCTGACCACATAAAATACCTGTAACTTTATAGAATCCTCTGTATGGCCTGCTTGTATAGCAAACAAACAACATAATCAATCAAAATGTATAGTTATGACGTTATGACGTTAAATGATAGTTATGACAAAACATCAAAATGCAAAAAGCCAAAAATAAACTAAAAAAATAAAAAAAAAAAGGTAAAAACTACAAAAAAACTAAAAAGAAAAAAAAACTAAAAACTAATAAAAAAACTAAAAATACTCAAAAACTAAAAAAAAAACTAAAAAAGAAAAAAAAGAAAAAAGGAAAAAAAATTAAAAATAAAGGAGAAAAACAAAACTAAAAAAAAAAAATAAAAAAACTAAAAAGGTAAAAACTACAACAAAAACTAAAATGAAAAAGAAAAAAGCTAAAAAAACTAAAAAAAAGGTAAAAACAAAAAAAAACTAAAAAGAAAAAAGGGGAAAAACACAAAAATTTATTTCATCATATACCAATTCAAAAATGAATGTATATACAGACCGGGACACCGGGACACAAATGACGACCGGGACACAGGGAATATAAATGACGACCGGGACACAGGGACACAACTACAACGGGGACGCTGGGGGGCACAGGGGGATATGTAAATGACGACGGGGACACATGGAATGTTCGATTAGCAATCACCACCAACAAAGCTCAAGGGCAATCATTAGAATCATGAGGTATAACTAAAAAAAACTAAAAAAAAGGTAAAAAACTAAAAACTAAAAAAAAGACCAATTCAAAAACGAAAGTATATACAGACCGGGACACCGGGACACAAATTACGACCGGGACACAAGGAATATAAATGACGACCGGGACACTCAAAGAGAAATTACAGACTGGGACACCGGGGCACAAATGACGACCGGGACAAAGGGACACAACTACAACGGGGACGCCGGGGGGCACAGGGGGATATATAAATGACGACGGCGACACAGGGAATGTTCAATTAGCAATCACCATCAACAAAGCTCAAGGGCAATGATTAGAATCATGAGGTATAGATCTGAATAGGGATTGTTTTCCCCAAGGACAATTATATGTTGCATGTTCAAGAGTCGGTAAACCTGACAATCTATTTATATGCACAGACAATGGGACATCGAAGAATGTTGTATATTCGCAGGTTTTACGTAGTTAAAAACATATATATATATATATATATATATATATATATATATATATATATATATATATATATATATATATATATATATATATATATATATATATATATATATATATATATATATATATATATATATATATATATATATATCTATCTATATTCACAGGTGGGACACAGGGACACAACTACAATGGCGCGTAACTAATATGGCGCGTAACGACTTACGCGCGCGGTGGGGGCTCGGAGGGGCGCGAAGCGCCCCCACCAACAAGGTGTTGGGGTGGCGCCAAGCGCCACCCCAACAGCTAGTATATATATATATATATATATATATATATATATATATATATATATATATATATATATATATATATATATATATATATATATATATATATATATATATATATATATAATCAATCAAATGTATCAAAAATATATATATATATATTAGTCTCAGCCAGAAGTGCATCAAGCCAAAATAATTGAGGAATTTATCGTCTGGCTGTCCTCTTTGCATTTTTAAAAACAATTGCTAATAATGAATATGATTGTTTACTTGCATCAAGACAGTCCTAAATTGGAGAACTTTTCAAAAAATTTCTTGTTCCAGAAAGTGCCTTGTTTTTCTTAATTTTACATATCTTTTTTTATGTCAATGGTCTTACAGGATGAGAAAGAGGGCAGCTCTTTTGCCCTCCCAGAAGGTGCAAATGCATTCTGCATTTTTGACATTTATGGACCTTTAATTTTGACATTTTTGCAGTTATTGACATTTGGGAATATATAATTTCAGTATTTTCTCCTTCTTTGATTTGTCTTACCAGTTTTATTCGTGGTATTTGTTTGATAATTGACGGACTAGCTGGCTAATATCAGAAGTTATGAATTGTTTTATGCTCCGATTACTAACAAATCATACACCTGAGGCCAAAACACCTGCCCACGCCCTCCCAATCTAATCAAAGCTTGCCTGTTTATTTTCTAGCGCATCCTAAAAATAGAATTACTTTTATAGATTTAAAAACAATGTTTTAAAGAAAATTAGTCTGAAATATGTATTCATCCTTTTGAAGGACGGTCAGACAACCCTGGAAACTACACCTTAGAGGTTGGAAATATAATCAACTAAGGTTTATAACTTTCCTGCAAACCTGATGTGCTATTCTAGGCATAGCATTGGTTCACAAATATTTACTTTTAACCACGGAACTGGTATGGAGTGAATAGGATTTTAGAGCACAGTTTTTTTCTCCGTTCGTAAATAAAGTTAATTCAAAATATATTAATAACGAGTAAACATTTTCATATGCAAAGTGAAAAAATTGATATACTAATAGAAGCCTGGATATTACAGCTTCACGTCTGAAAGCTTTTATCGACGACAAAAAAGGTAAAAAGTAGGTCAATTAGCTAAGATCTACAAGAAAATAAGACGAAGACATGAAAAAAGACTATATAAGTAAAGATCGAAGGAAGAAAAAAGGGGGAAAAGGAAAAAAGTCTGAAAAGTCAGTGTGGTTATTTAGCAAGAGTTCAAAATAAAATCCAAATTAGTTATAGAGCATGGCCTTATTCGATTGGATTTGTGTAGTTTATGCTTATATTTTTCATAATACTTTGCTCTTTTTTCCAAATACTGAAAGCATTTTTCCAAGTATTTGATTTTTTATTGTATATTTTTCATTTTCTATTTGCTCTTGTAAAATCTGATTTTTGATCCGTGGAATATATAAGGATATGAGAAACACATGTATGCAATATATAGTATGTATGTATTATATATACACCGGAATGTATTATATAGAGAGAAAAGAGTTACGTTAAGAATTACTTTGTAATAGAGAGAAAAGAGTTACGTTAAGAATTACATTATAGCTGTTTGCCTTGACTATGGATTTACTACATAACTAGATACCAGATATTATAGAAATGAAATATAGCAACACGCCAGCAGGCATCTAGCAAGTCTGATGTTGGATATTTTTTTGTTGTTCTTTAATAATTTTTATGTACTATTTACGCTTCTTTGGAATGAATGGTACATAAATTGGTATTCGAAAGTCCAACAAGTTAGCCTACACGTCGCTGGCTTCTTTTAGTGCCATAGGAACCAAGCTCTGAAACTTCTAGTCAATTTTGAAATCCCGGGCACTCCCTCTCACATGTCTACCGAAGGGTAATTTCTCCATTAAAATTTCAGTAATATCTTATTTTTAGTTCCACAACTTCAAATGTCAGGTTCAGGGCTGCTAAAACAGCAAGAAGCCTTTTAAAAATGTTTTAAAATAGGATAATGAGAGGTAATGCCATTTAATTCTTGCTAAATACAATCTCTCATGTAGCACTTCCTACCCCCCCCCCACTTTATCTCTCTCCATCTAATCAAACCTCTACAGACATGAAATAAGTCATATTAAGCACTATCTATCTATATTCACAGGTGGGACACAGGGCCACAGCTACAATGGCGCGTAACTAATATGGTGCGTAACGACTTACGCACGCGAGGGGGCCCCGGTCGCTTTCTCTTTGAGTGTCCCGGTCGTCATTTATATTTCCTTAATTGTTAAATTAAGCACTTAATTAAGCACTTAAATTAATGCACTTAATTGTTAAATTAAATTATATTAATTTATTTTTTATATTAATTATATCTTATAATTATATTAATTATAACTAAAAAATATTAAATTAAATTAAGCTTTAATGCTCTAATAGAGGCTTAACCTACATAATAGGTAAACTCAATGCCTTTCCTGAAACTGTTTAGTGTGGTGACTTGAAAACCGACGTCCAGGACTGCAGATTGAGCCACTCATGAGAACCCGCTTTAAGTTACACGAAAACTTTTGCAGTAACATTACTTTTCCGTTTCAGTTCCACACAGGCGCAAGCTCTTCACTCCCCAGTTAAATCGTATTAGTTTGAAAATGCCACCTGTACCCCCACTATCTCAGCCTTCAGACGTTCCTTACGAGAGATTTTGCAATACTACCACAGTTGGCGATTGTAAAAATGAATTTTGTGAGTGTATATATGTTGAACATGTTCCGCTTGGATCGTTGGTTGAAATGATCATCATTGATGAAGGTGAGTACTTATGCATCATTTTAAAGCGTTAATCATGATTTGTACCTTTTATTTAGTTTTATCATGTGTGCAGTAGTAGCTACAACCAAGTAAAGAGCAAACTATAGCCCATAGTAAGGACAATTTAATAAACACTTTTTTTTATTCAAATATTGAAGAATTGACACGCAATACTGATTCAGGAATAACTATTATCCACGTTAAGCTTAAAATTGGAAAGTAATAGGAGAAACAAATTTATTCTAACTGTGAAAATTAGCTTAAAAATCATCGTAAAGGTGAATTAAACTAAATAGAACATCATGAAATCACGATGGTTTAAAACTCTTTCAGACCTCCACCCTAGATACTATAAGATAAAAAAAGTTTTTTCAACTGATGAAAAAAATATTTTCTACTGAAAGTAGGGAGCAACATTAAAACTTAAACCGAACAGAAATTGTTACGTATATGAGGGGGCTCTCCCCCTCATTAATACCTTACTTTTTATGCTAAAGATGGAATTTTCTTCCAGTTCTGTAAGAAAGACCCCTCAATCACAAGAGCCGTTTAATTAGAATAAATAGCTCTTTTGAAAGTACTAAAAAAAACTTTAGTGCAAAAACCAAGGTATTGATGAGGGGGAGAACTCCCTCATATATGTAATAACTAGCTGTTGGGGGTGGCGCTTCGCGCTACCCCAACACCTAGTTGGTGGGGGCGCTTCGCCCCCCCCCCCCCCCCCAAGCCCCCTCGCGTGCTTAAGTCGCTACGCACCATATTAGTTACGCGCCATTGTAGCTGTGTCCCTGTGTCCCACCTGTGAATATAGATAGATATATATATATAGTTTTAATTCCCTGTGTCCCGGTGTCCCGGTCGTCATTTGTGTTCCGGTGTCCCGGTCTGTAATTTCTCTTTGAGTGTCCTGGTCGTCATTTATATTCCCTGTGTCCCGGTCGTCATTTGTGTCCCGGTGCTTTGTTGATGGTGATTGCTAATCGAACATTCCTTGTGTCCCGGTCGCTTTCTCTTTGAGTGCCCCGGTCGTCATTTATATTCCCTATGTCCCGGTGTCCCGGTCGTCATTTGTGTCCCGATGTCCCGGTCTGTAATTTCGTCAGTCGACAAACATGACGTCAGTCGACACACAAACATGACGTCACTCGACAAACACACAGACAACTTATTTTTATATATTTAGATAGATATATGTTCGTTTTAAGTTTTAATATTGCTCCTTACTTTCAGTTGAAAAAAACTTGTTTTTTCTATTTCATTCCTGATCATTTTTTAAGTAATGCTGGAAAATCCGGCACCCCCTTCGTGGAAAATTCCCTTCCCCCATGAAAATATCTCCATGAAAAGATCCTCCCACGTAACCTTCTCCCATGTAACCCCCTCCCCAGACCCTCGCCCCCCACCGGAGAAATTCCTCCCTGAAAACGTCTGTATACATCCCAATAACCAATACTAAATGTAAACAATGGGCAAAGTTCATAATTTGCAGCCCTTCCCCCGCAGACTGTGGGGGATTAAGTCAGCCCCAAAGACATAGTTATTAGATTTTTCGACCATGCTGAACAAAATGGCTATTTCAAAATTTTGATCGGGTGTCTTTGGTAAAAAATGAGCGTTGGAGGGGGCATAGTTACCCTCCATTTTTGGTCACATTAAAGGGGGCACTAGAACTTTTAATTTCCGTTCAAATGAGCCCTCTCGCAATATTCTAGGTCTACTGGGTTGATACGATCACCCCAGGAAAGAAAAACAAAAAAGTAAAATAAAAATAAACGTGCATCCGTGATCTTTCTTCTGGGCAAAAATACAAAATTCCACATTTTTGAAGATAGGAGCTTGAAACATCTACGTTAGGGTTCTCTGGTATGCTGAATCTGATTGTGTGATTTTCATTAAGATTCTATCACTTTCAGGGGTTGTTTCCCCCCTTTTTCGAAAACAAGGCAAATTTTCTCAGGCTCGTAACTTTTGATGGGTAAAACTAAACCTGATGAAATTTATATATTTGAAATCAGCATAAAAATCCAATTCTTTTGATGCAATTCTGAACTGAACTTAAAAATTTTTCAACTTTTTTTAATGTCTTAAAAAGACATTAAATCGGTAATAATATTTTTTCTAACAACGATTTCTACTAAGCTTCAAACTTTTAGTTTTCTTTTGTAAGGTTTTGGAACTGTTGCAATCCCTTGTTAAAATATATACAAATATTTTTACAATTGCCAGTTTTTTGCTCTTTACGCAATTTAACGTCTTTTCATTCAAAAGTCTATTCAAATATATTTGATTATTACTGTAAATTCGACTTCTAACAACAATTTCTACTAAGCTTCAAACTTTTTGCTTTCTTTTTTAGGGTTTTTGAATTGCTGTAATCCCTTGTCAAAATATATACAAAAATATTTTTGCAATCACCAGTTTTTACTCTTTAAGCAGTATAGTATAAACTTCTCTACACATGAAAATCTTCAATTTTTCTACATAAGTGTGACAACTTATGACAACGTCATTGCTATACTGATGTATATAAAAATGACGTCATTCACACAACTTTTTTTTACAAAATTAAGGCTCTTAACGAATTTTCTCAAACTTCTGACCTATCTTAGTCGTTTTTTAGGCCAGAATATACAAGGATACCAATTTTCCCGAAAAATATTGAGCCGTTTTCGCGAAAATAAATACACATTTACATACACGATTATTGCTCCCTTATAAAGATAGTATATATATATATATATATATATATATATATATATATATATATATATATATATATATATATATATATATAGTCTTTGGTTTTTAGAGTTTCGGCTTCTATAAAGAGTTTGCTATTGTTGGATTCAATGAACTTCTTACATTCAAATAACTATTTAATTGAAATAGATAGATCGTACGATCGAAAAAAAACGAAAATTGTTGTGTCACACTGTGCTGGTTTAGTGACCGAACAAGACAATGCTGAAATTATGATTGAAGGGCAGGCCCTGGGTGTTTAATTATTCATCAACACGAACTGCAAAATAAATGACCGTACAAGGACTTTTTTTTACTGCGTATTTAGCTAATTTTGAAACTGTAAGGTTGTTGGAAAATAGGTTAAAACACGCTTTGACCAACACTTTAAATCATGTTCAGAGGTTATTCAGGGATGATCAGTATTATATAAGTTTATCTTAATAGTAACAGTTTATTGAGAAAGCAAATGATCAGGAACATAAACAAAAATATTCAGAATGATAGGGATCTGGAGTTATGAAAAGTATTGACGGACAAAGTTTCGACGGAAACAATAATTACCATGACACGTGATACAACGACGATAATAATGCGATCACGGGTAGGTACTCTGATTTGGCCTGTGATAGGACGAACTGGCCGACCTTGTTACTTTTATTCATGGGTTGAAACCAGACCCATAGGGTAATTTAAAGGCTATTGACTTCTGAATATCACAACCTTTCCTGCAATAAAAAAATACTCTGTCAAGACCAGCCAAAGAGGCAGTTCCGAATAAAAAGTGTTTGGGCAAATTTTTGATGTTTCCCTCTAAAAAAAACATAATCCGACCATCAAATTTTAGGATGTTCAAAGAAATACATTCATTTGCATTTTGGATTTACTAGGTTTATTGTGACATGATCAAAATAACTTGACAACTATTAACATTTTCAAGGGTATACTATAAAGGGTTTTAACTTTGTTTCCTTGCTTCTTATTTTGCATATGTTGAAAGTAAACCATTAAGGTTGAAGTTTCTTTCAAGCTCTTTCTCAATCGATATTAACGCCATTTCAGCCAACATCTCTTAGGTCATAGGTGACCGAAATTAGGTTTTTATGATCTCCAGTTTTGAGAAACATTCTGTCTCAGGGGTGTAATTTTCTATGGTGCAAGGGAAGGGTTCAACTGTCCCCCCAGACCACAGTTTGCCTCTCCCCAGCTGAGATTTAGTGTATAAACTAAGATAAGCCTGTATAATTCAAGCATCCACAGAAAGGGGTCTGTTTCTTTAGTATATCTTTGCCTTTATGGTATTCTTTGGCTCCTTTTTTGTTTTTCACTGTTATTTTGAATTGATTTTAGAAACTTGGCTCCAAATTTGCCCCGCTCCCCAGGATTTTGACGAAATTAGGCCACGGATCTGTCTTTTAATGTTATGGAAACTGATAGCACTAGGAGAACTTGCAGTTTACACGTTAGGTAAATTTTTTCCCAGGTTGGATTCTAAAAAAAAAACTTTAAGACGTTTTTTGGGTTTTGCTCCTTGGTAAATAATCTACAGGTAGGATGAAGCCCCCCTCACAACTTCTATTATATTATACCCTTCCACGTATTATCGATCAACACTATTTCATCTTTAACTTATTGCCCTTGGATAAACTGTGCTGTTTTCTCTTCTAATGTATGATTATGGCATAATACTGACATTTTCAATTTAGTTCTTACAGATAATTAAGCTGCTCTTTTGTAGCGGATTGAATAAAAAAAATCTACTTATTCTAAGTTATTATATATATTAGGGGGCTGCTCCTCCTTAATTCTCTGCTCTTTACGCTAAATTTTTTTGGTACTTTTAAAATAGTTTCTGGTTCTAATTAAACGGCCATTGTATTTCAGGAATCGTTCTTAAAGAATTGGCAAAAGAAGCCGACCTTTAGTGTAAGGTCTGGGTATTGATGAGGGGTCAGACCCCCTAATACACGGAACAATTTCTGTTCATTATAATTTTTAATGTTGCTCCTTAATTTGAGTAGAAAAAACCTATTTCTATTCAATTTCTGGTCGTTTTCCAAATAATCTCAGGAAATCTACCTCCCCCTCCATGGAAAATCCCCTCAAGAAAAATTCTTCCATAAGAAGTTCCTCCCAAATAATATCCTTCCCCGAACAATTCTATCCTCGTAGCGATGTGGTATAATTCGATGTGGTAATTATCTGGCGATAATTCCCGACGAAGAATGTCTCCCTTGAGAAATCCTCCCAACGAAAATACCCAACAGAGAATTCAAACTCCTCCGAAAATTTCCCCCGGACGATTCCCTCAGAGCATCACCATATGTAAAATGGGGTCACCAACGGGAAAGTAAGGTGAATAAAACAATTTTGTATACGAACTCTGGTTAGCTCTCCCCGTGAAATTTCACCCCCGGAAACTTCCATCCTAATGAGAAACTCTCCCAGTAAAAAAATTCATCCCCGGAAAATCCCCCCCTGAAAAAATGCTGGTGTGTTTCCCGAACAAACACTATATGTAAACAATGGATATGATTCAGAACTTGCGATCCTTCTTCCGGGGGCTCATCCCCAAAAGTACAGTTATTGAACTTTTCAGCTATACTGAACAAAGTGGTTATCTCAAGATTTTGACCAAGTGAATTTGGAGGAAAAGGGGCATGGGAGGTGGAATAGTTTGCCTCCATTTTTTGATCGCATAAAAAGGGCACTAGAACTTTTAATTGTCTCTCCTAATCTTCTAGGAACATTGGCTCAATACAATCACTCCTGGGAAGATCAATAAACAAAAATAAACATTCACCCATGATCTTTCTTCTGGCAAAAAAAAATTCACCCTTTTTAAGGATGAGAGCTTGACAACAGCTGAATCTGATACTGCAATTTTTAATAAGATTCCTTGGCTTTTGATGATGTTTCCGCAGTTCTCCCCTTGTTCAAAAATGAGACAAATTTTCTCAGGCTCATAGCTTTGGATGGTTAAAGTTAAAATCGATGAATATTATATTTTTGGAATCAGCATAAAAAAAGTCAATTGTTTTGATGTATCTATTGTTATCAAAATTTTCTTTTTTTAAAATGTCCGTTTTAACGATTATGAAACGAGCTGTTCGATCATCTTGACCGTCATAAGAAAATTGTCTCTTGTTTTTCTCTACAAGTCTTCTCAAAACTGTCATTGGTTCTTGATTTTTCGAGCACCTCTTTAGTTTTAACAGCCTGCGTAATGAGCAGATCAGACAAACAATTACAGTGCCCCATCCACACGGGGGAAGAGGTAAATTTACTTGGTGCTGGCCTAAACGTGTGGCTAAAAATAGAAATCCAACAAATAGGAGAGTGTGAAGGGATCAGAGATAAACCTTTAGCTTATTTAATAAAAGTTGAGTGAAGGATGGAGATCTCCAGTACGGAATAAAAGCTTTAGGCTGTAGTGACGAGGAATTTTGGTTTTAGCTTTGTTACAAAATAGCTCCGTACAGGATGTGACATTATAACATGTCTAATTTCTATTTATAATATAAAATCATTGTATATTTCCAATAAAGTGCATTTGGCAAGTATTTTCCTTTCTCAAAAAAATTACATTTGTCCTATATTCAGAACATGCTCTTATCAGCAAATAGGACCAACATGCATTGGCAAGCCATGAGCCTCTTCAGAGCCTATTACCTTGGGGGTTGTTTAGTCGGCCATAATAGTAGAGCCAATCTTGGTTGCTCAATCGGTAAGGCTGTTCAAATTCCTTACCAAAGGAAAGTCTGTTCACTTCCTTGCCAAAGTAAGCGAAAAAAAAATTTCTAATTTTATTCTTCTTCTAAGCTAATGAGAGGGAAGCTAAGCTATGAAAGGGATTATGGTGAACACTTTTGAAAGAAATACGTTTGAACTAAGCTTAGCCTATTTGGATAATTGAATGAAGCAAAATTAATGAAGCAGAATTAATTTTTATTAAGGATATTCTAGTAGGAAATGGACATCCCGAATATATGATTTCTCAAATAATTGAAAAAAGGAAAAAAAGTTAATGGATCCTCTAATATTAGAAGAAAATGGGTCAACTCAAAAAACAAATTAGATAACTTTGCCTTGTATCCCAATGTTGTCACAGAAATTAAGGGGAGAATTAAAAAAACATAATATAAAAACAGCATTTAAATCAGGACAAACTATAAGCTCATGGCTAAATAATGGAAAAAACAAAGTTCCAAGAAATATACAAAAAGGGGGTATAGAAAATTCCATGCTCTTGTGGTAAATTTTATGTAGGTAGAACACAGCAGAATTTAAAAAATAGGCATAAGATAATTAGAAGGAGACAGAAAGATGTAGAGCTTAAAATAAAAAGCTATATACATTTGCTTATCTGCACAAAGAGAATGGGAAGTGACATTCCACCCACCCCCCTAAATCAATAATTATTTTGAGAACCCGTGCCCCTCTGAAAGATAGAAGTTTTTTTTAAGTTTTCTTTCTCACCATTTTGTGGCCCCTATGAACGGCTGTGTCAAACTAGTTCTCATATAAAATTGAAAGAAGGCTCGTTCAAATATTTTATTTTACTATATAACTCATTTTTATAGTAAAAATGATAAATCCTACATAAACTATTATTTTTACTATTTTCTGCCACATAATGGTAATTTTGGTTCCAATTGTAAAGTCTGGTCTGCAAGCTCAAGTGGTTTGATATGACAAGAGGCAATCAAAAATCTTCTCAAAATCAATCCGTCTCTCAGGACCCCTTCCCAAGTGGTAATATGTTTTCTTTTCAATCAAATAATTGCGGTAATCTACTAATTATAAATTAATGAAAATTTGAGATAAATCTAAGAAAATAAGTTGTTTTTTTTTCGAAAAAGTAAGAGTAGTCAACCGTGTCTTTGTGAAAGACACATTGAGGTTGCAGTTATTGGGGGTGCACTCTTGTGCATGATGAATAAATAAAGGGTGTTCAAAATGAGGGTTTTCGGATACTAGCTACGGTAGTGAGCTATTGGTGACTTAAACACAATTAAGTCAAGCGTAGTTTGACGAGGCTCAAACGTCGAAATTTTTTTTATTTGTCGATAAGGCAATTTTAAGATTGTCAGGTTCAGATGAGTTTAATTGGAGTCTTTTTTTCAATACCCTGGAATAGTTTTGTTAAACAATCTAAAATTTATAAACAAACCAATATCCTTAAGTAACTAAGGATGTATAGTGGCAGGAAATGAGTAATTGTGGATATGGAACGCAATACGCTTAATTTAGAGTTGGTTGTAGCTAAATTATAGTCAATTAAAATACAAAGTCCGAACACGCTCAGCCTCATCCCCATCTAGGTTTTGGTTTGAATTTCGTATATTAAAAAGTAAGCTGCTGCTTATTATTTTAAGTCAAATCCTTTCTGTTTTAAAGTAATATCACGGTATTAATCGAAAGGATGTTCCTTGGCTGAAATAGTTAGTCAACGCCTTACTTTTTAAGTTTCGAAATATAACAATATAGATGGCATTAAAATCGAGGTAAAGAGACTTTATCGTGACCAATGGACTGTTCATAAGCTACAATTTGTGATTGGTAATAATAGCAACTTTCTATAAAAAGCAAATAATGATGCAGTTATTTTATATTCTGACTTTTGACCATTTTTTGCCTGCGTTCTTTAAATAATTATGTACCCTTAAAAAAGAAGAAGAAAAACTGGAGAGTATTTTGAAGAGAAAGCTCAATTTATTCAGAATACACATTATCCTACTATTAAAAAGATACATATTTTTTGTTCTTTTAGGTATCACTCAACCAACGAGTATTCAACTTCATGCATTATCTTTCTTTTCCTATACATCGCCCTTCCCCCTTCAAAAAATAAAAATTACGAATTTGGGCAATAGATAATCCCCATCCTGTAATGGTTTTTGACTTGCCATTTCCTAGTTTTATGCTTTAAACATCGTTGTTCCATTTGATAAGTGGGGGGGGCTCCATTAAGGAGGATAGTGTATTAGCGTGTTATCTGAATTTTTGTTTGCTCGATTTGCTTTTTTCTATTTCATAAAGCTGGTCACTTAACATTAGAGCAGACTTTTCACTTAGGATCTCCTTGATGGGATAAGTTAGCCCACCGTGCCCATGTAAACGTTTATTTCCTTGATGGGATAAGTTAGCCCACCGTGCCCATGTAAACGTTTATCTCCTTGATGGGATAAGTTAGCCCACCGTGCCCATGTAAACGTTTATCTCCTTGATGGGATAAGTTAGCCCACCGTGCCCATGTAAACGTTTATCTCCTGGATGGGATAAGTTAGCCCACCGTGCCCATGTAAACGTTTATCTCCTTGATGGGATAAGTTAGCCCACCGTGCCCATGTAAACGTTTATCTCCTTGATGGGATAAGTTAGCCCCCCGTGCCCATGTACATTTTAATTTGAAATCGAGGGACTTCATATATTTATTGTTTTCATAGGTAATACATTTGACGCGACTCATCCATTTCATTTGCACGGTTCAGCATTCAGAGTTCTGGCGATGGAACGTCTTGGCAACGTCACAACCTTGGATGACGTCCTTGCTCTTGATGCTGCTGGAAAAATTGAAAGGAAATTTAGCGCAGCTCCTATCAAGGATACTGTCTCCGTCCCTGATGGTGGTTATGCCGTTGTTAGGTTTATTGCTGACAACCCTGGTAAGTGTGAATTTTTTAGCTATAATTTCACCACGCTTGCTCATCGACGGGAGGAGATTGGCTTTTAGGATCTCCCAATGGTGAAATTGTGTCTAGAACTCCACATTAAAAATCCACCGATACTTTACTAACCCCCCCCTCTACCCCTGCACTTGATCTGTATTTCTGCACCTGCACTTGATCTGTATTTACCTTTGATTTACATGATCTTTGAGAGATAATGCTTATAAACATTTCACTCCATTATGTTCCATTTTGGGGTCTTTTTTTAAGAACCCATGCTTGAATTTGCATTTATTTTGCAATTTTAACTTCGATTCCTTAGGTTAGGGGCAAACCCCGGGAGGGGGATAACGGGGATACACCCCCACCCCGAAATTTGGGAAATTTGTCCTGTAGGATTTTAGTTTAATAGCAACTTGCTATTAAATGGTAACTTAATCGAACCAATTGAAGGATTTAACAATCCATCAGTTCCAATCGTTGCGTTTATTTTGTAATTTTAACTTCGATCCCTTAGGTTAGGGGTGAACCCAGGGAGGGGGGATGAAGGGGATGCATCCCCACCTCGAAATTTGGGAAATTTGTTCTATAGGGTCGATATTCTCATAAATCTTTAGTAATACAAAAGGATTGTAAATCTTACTGTGATGATGATAAAGACTGAATGATTTATTCATTCTATAAAATTAAGTTTAAAACAAAACAATGTGTGCTGATCTCCACACGAGAATTTTTGTTTTGTGAAAATGCAGTTGGGAACAATGACAGGCTGCTGCCAAGTAAGCCACGTGCTGGTATAACTTCAGGCTCCTAAGATTGTTGAACTTCATTTAATTCACGCGTGTGCTTTTTCAGTGTTTATATAGAAGTCTACGCCCCTCTTTTTTAATTAGTAATAATCATGTCAAAACGGAAATAAACGATTATAGACTTTTTCGAACAGAAACAGTTGGTTGATCGCAGACCTTAATTGGTGCTTACAATCCTTAGTTGGAAAGGGAAGCAGTTAAAATGCTTAAGAAGGCAAGTTTATCATGGAGCTTCATCTATGAACAGCCAGTTTCAAGTTTGTGTTGCTATACTCCGTGAGACTTTCCCCATGTAGTCTTATATGACTGCATGTTTGTCTATGTTTCAGTCTATGTTTTAAGGTTGTGTTGCTATACTCCGTGAGACTTTCCCCATGCAGTCATGTTCACTGTGCAAGTCACTCCTTAAACTTAACCCTGTGTCATTTGTACAACATACCTTTTATAAGAAATTACCTAGGAGCTTTGGAAAAAGTAATTAATTTCTTTAGAATTTCACCTAAATGCTCTGCAATTTTCAAACAAATTGTTCTAGAAATTAATCTTATCATAGGGACAAAAAGAAAAAAAAACTGAACAAATTCTGTGAGACTAGATGGGTGGAGCACTTAAAAGCAATCATTTTCTTTAAAGAGACGTTCATTATTACTTGCAAGGCCATGAGGGAAATTCAGGAACATCCTGATTCCGATTCTGAATCTTCAAGCAAAGCTTATTCTTTGCTATCAGCTATTGCGAAATACAGTTTTGCTTCAGCTATGGGTACTGTCAGTAAAGTTTTTAGTCTGCCACACAATTTGTCAACATCTTTACAATCAGAAACTATAGATCTCGTGTACTTTCTGAAACACGCTGACGATCTTAAGAGCAAAGTTAGAGACATGAGAGAAAGGAGTGAAGCTATGATTCATCCACTTTTTGCTGAAGGGACCGAATGTGTCAAGATTATGAAATCAGCATAAGAGTGCCCAGATGAGCTTCAAAATAAACGCATAGGAATAATTACACAACAGCGTCAGAGGATCCTGAAACGTATTACCAATTTTCTGTGTTTATCCCATTTATGGGCAACTTTCTGCAGGGGCTGCATCACCGATTCCTTAGTCATAGAAAGTTGCTGGAGTCACTGCAATGCCTACTTTTTCAGCACTGAGTTTCCTCGGTTTTTCCCAGAGGCGTTTCATATGGAAGGGGTCGTCGTATAAACTTAAAAGGGGGGCTTCTTCGATTGTAAATTGAGATTTCTAGTGCCCTTTTTAAGAGTCAAAAGGGATCGGAGGGCAACTGGCCCCCCATGCCCTTTTTTCCCCAAATGCATCCGATAAAAAATTTGAGGTAGCCATTTTGTTAACAATAGTTCAAAGATCATATAAAAGAACTCCAGGGTCGATACAACCCCCCAGAACCCCGGGGGCAGGTGTTGTAAGTTATGCCCTGGGGGTAAAAATTGCTCTTATAGAAGGGATGCTCGTAGAAACTTCAGGACTCTTTTGATTAGAAATTAAGATTTCTAGTTCACTTTTTCTGACACAAAAGCGATAGGAGGGTAAATGCGCCCCTCCCCCCTACTAGCCGTTTTTCCTCCAATGTATCATGTAAAGATTTTGAGATAGAATTTTTTTTTAATTGTTCACATGTCATATAACAAAAAATCCCGTGTCGACAAGGCCCCCCAGGGCCCGAGGGCAGGCATTGTAAGTTATGTCCTGGGGGTACATATGGTTCTTATAGAAGGGATGCTCGTACAAACCTCAGAGAGGGCTTATTTGATTGGAAGTTGAAAGTTGTAGTTCACTTTAAGAGTCAAAAGTGATCAGAGGGCAGCTAGCCTCCCCCACCCCCTTTTCCCTCGAATGTATTATATAAAAATTTTGAGATAGCTATTTTGTTAAAAATAGTTCAAAGGTCAGATAACAAAATTTCCAGTGACAATGGCGTTGTAAGTTTTCCCCTGGGGATATATATGGGTCTTTTAGAAGGGGTGTTTGTATAGATTTCAGAGAGGACTCATTTGTTTGTAAAGTAAAAGTTCTAATTCACTTTTTAAGAGTCAAAATAGATCAAAGGACAACTAGCCCCCCCCCCTCTTTACGCCCTTTTTCCCACATGCATCAGATAAAAATTTTGAGATATCCATTTTGTTATAACTAGTTAAAAGGCTAGATAACAAAACTCTGGTGTTGACACAGCCTCCCAGGGGCCATGGGCAGGCGTTGTAAGTTATGCCCTGGGGGCATATATGGTTCTTATGGAAGGGATGCTCGTATAAACTTCAGAGAGGGCTCATTTGTTGGGAAAAAAATCTCTAGTTCATTTTTTCAGAGTCAAAAGAGATCGGAGGGCAACTAGCCCCTCCCACGCCCTTTTTCCCCAAATAATACAAATTTTGAGAAGGCCGTTTTGTTAAAAATAGTAAAAAGTCAGATAACAAAACTCTGGTGTTGACACAACCCCCCAGGGCCCCGGGGCAGTCATTCAAGTCATTTATAGCTAAAAATTTTTGTTCGTTTTAAGGCTGATTTACATATTTAACTTAAGCTTTAGTCGTTTTGAAACTTTTTTATTCATTTTTATTAGTGATTGTTGTATGTTTTTTTGCTATGATTGTTTATTTAATTCCTGTTTGTTTTTGGATTTCATTTATTCTTTAATAGTAATTTCTGGTTGTTCTGAGTTTGAGTTGTTGTAGGTTTCTATTTCTTCGGATCTTAAGTTTAATATGGATCTATATTAGTACCTTTTGCATGTTTTTTGCTATGATTGTTTATTTAATTTCTGTTCGTTTTGGATTTCATTTTTTCTTTAATAGTTTTTCTGGTTGTTCTGAGTTTGAGTTATTGTAGGTTTCTATTTCTTCAGATCTTAAGTTTAATATGGCCTTTACTTTTCTTTAGAAACCTTTTCCGGAAGGTTTTTTTTATTTAATCTCGATAAAGAATATGCCTTATATTCTAAACACTTTATTTTTCCTTTTTAACTAATACTACCATCCCTCTGTCAAAATATCCATCCTTCTTCGAAATTTATCGCTGGGCTTACCCCTGCCTTAGGTATATGCACGAACCATCTTTGGCAATGACCTGAAGAAAATCCAACACTTCTCTCGTGTAAGACAAAACTTTTGTTAACACTTTCGCACCTTCTGAAAAGATAAATGCTGGTGCCCTTGTTTAAGTGAAGCAGCAACGATAGAAACAGGAAATTGTAGTAATTATTTTTAAAGGCAGCTAAAGTAATTTGTATCATAAATGCAAACTTTAGCAAGTTAGAGGACTAGGGGGTTGAACTCGCCCTTCACTCGCTCCTCTGCTGGGAGCGGGTGGGGTGAGGTAAGGCCCCATAAAATACTTGATAAAGGTCGAAACGTCAACAAAGAAATACTCATTTTTAGTAAACTGAGGTTTGTGGTCAAACTCTATCTGATGTTTCTTAGACACCTCCAAAAAAATGGAAGCCCTGCCTCCATATTTTATTCTGCAATGGTTTTATTTTCTACAGAGAGGATAGACGTATACTCTATAGTATACTGTATAGTATACAATATAGTATACTCTACCTATGCTCTGTAGTATAATCAGTATAGACGTTGCCTGTGATTAAGCAACTAGAAAATCTTACCTTGTTGGTGAAGGACATAAGTAGGATTAAACTGAATTTGGCCACTAAAGAAGATGCTAGTGATTAGATAGATTACTAGCGTAAAATAACGAGAATAATTTATTCTGTATAAGCTGATTTGTGAAACTTGAGCTTTTGAGCGAAGAAATCTTAGCTATGGTTAAAAATTAACTTTGAAACGTTCTCCAAAAAAGAATTGTTCTAAGAAAATTTTTAAAATTATTTTGTATATAATATAAGATCTAATTTAAGATCTATATTAGATCAGAAAATATCAAGGAAGGGAGGCTGGCTGCCCTTCATTCATTTTTACCCTTGAAAATGACCGTTGAACTTTCAATATTCTACGATCACCTCTTCCATAAGCAGTGGCCAGAGAAAAAAAAAGATATATATATTGAAGGCACGCGGCTCTTTACTAAGGTAGCGCTATGGTGTTCATTCCAAAACAAGGCTATGGTGTTGTGAATGCAATATCAGCAATCCACTGACTGTGAATATATCCATATAACTAGTGTGTATTGTTCTAGGACGAAATTGGGATTGTTCAGCTGGTAGTGTTTGGTAACTCCATTAAAAAAGTAGGGAATTTCAAAGAAAAGTAGATACTTGATATTAATTAAGTTTTTTTTTATCTAGAATTATCCTAAGCAAGGCCACATCCAGAATTTTTTTTTTCGTGGGTAGTTTTACAAAAGGATTTTTTTTTTTTGGGGGGGGGGGAGTTACAAATAAAACATTTAAAAAGCGGATCTAAAATTTGTTTATATTCTTTTTTGTTACGTTTTTACGAGCCAAACAAACATTTTTTTTCGGGGGTGGAGGGCTAAAACATTCTACATCCTAGGTACAGCCCTGATCATAAGCCAAAATCTAGTCTTCACAAAATAGGCCTTGGTCTGGTGAGAAAATCTACCCAGGTTGAACTGGTAAAATGACTTATAATTGGTAAGTCTATTGGTGGCGAGATCCTGCTTTGTTTAGTCTCCCAAAAGTTTAGGATACTAAAAAAAGGGGCAAATTTCCAAATGTTACACGGTGAGGGGATTTTTATTTTCTACAGTAACCACAGTTCCAATCTTCTAAGCTTCCCATACGTTTTGTGGTCAATCATATACCGAAATTCAAGGTTATATCGTTATGTCCTAGCCACGCCATAGTAACACCTGTAAGTGAAACAAAATCTAAATTTTAAAGGTGAAATTGATTCTCGCTCTCGTATTTCAGAAGTCGTAAATTAAAATGGCAATTGATTTGTTTCAAAAATCTCTATTATCACAAGTTTGTTCCCAGTTATTCTCTATTAATACTAAAGATAAAGTTTCGTGAGCTCTTCCAGGTTCCTGTTATAGACAGAGAAACTGCTGTTCCAAGCTTCCATTTTTCTAGTTTCAAAAATTATGCCTTAAGTCTCAACTCACATTGGTCTCAACTTAAAAGCTGCTTGATAGTCGAAACAATGTTTAGCTCAAGAAATTATGAACGCATGCATAATTGGCGTAATAGGCATGCATAACCTTGATTTTGTCGGAAAGTCTGACAATGATGTGACCAAGGTTTCAAATAAAGTACTTCCTTCCATTTGCATCACCATCTGAAATTCAATGTACTAACTTAGTACTACTAAGTACATCTAATGCCATCTTTTAAGAAACAACAAGAGCTTATTCAAGGTATTTTTAACGTGTCCTCGTTTGTTTGATTTTTAATTTTACTTTTTTTTACTAATAGTGGAAAAACAAGACACAAACTTAAGAAAAATTTTTAAGTTATTAATTAAGCTAAGTTAATTGTTTTTCAGGCTATTAACAGTGTTATTTTATAAGTTATTTTCTTGAATTTCGTATTTTCAGGCTACTGGCTATTCCATTGTCATCTTTCTTTCCACGTTGAAGTTGGCATGGGTCTAATTTTTAAAGTAGGTGAACAAGAAGACTTCCCCCCGGTTCCCAGAAATTTTCCTACTTGTGGACCTTGGCTATTGAACAGAGAAGATGCGGATTTGCCCCCGCGGTCAACCTCTGCTATTGTCTTCGAGGAAGAGACGACTACATCAGTTTCATCAACCAATGACGAAAGCAATGTAGTTGATTTGAATATTAATGTGCTAGATCTCGTCCAGGAATTGTCAAACAAGTTTAAAAGTAGTGCAGTTGCGACAGCACCCACAATTCTAGTATTTTCTGTTGTATTGTTTTTGTCGTTTTAATATGCATACGTATTTAATATACACACTTTGTGCAAGCATGTGTAGAGTGCACAGTGTGCAAGTATTTTGTGTGCCTAATTGCCTACATAACTTATGCAAATGAATAATTAATTACATAAATAAAGTGATAACATTCTTCATATTTGTCAAAAATATATTTGTAATAAATTAAATTAGCCATTTTTAGATTCAGTGTGAACGTTAGCATGTGTGAGCACCCACAGTGTGAGCACCCACAATTCTAGTATTTTCTGTTGTTTTGTTTTTGTAGTTTTAATATGCACACGTATTTGATATACACACATAGTGTGCAAGTATTTTGTGTGCCTAATTGCCTGCATAACTTGTGCAAATAAATAATTAATTGTATAAACAAAGTGATAACATTCTTTATATTTGTCAAAAATATATTTGTAATAAATTAAATAAGTCATTTTTAGATTCAGTGTAAACGTTATATTATCCTAGCATTGCATTTAGCAATTCGCAATTCGTAGGAGAACCAGATAGATTTAGGAAAACGATGGGTATAGTAAAGACTGACTTCCTTTTTTAATAAAGTAACTGTTTTACTCAGGAATTTTACTCGCAGTATACAGTGCAACTTTAGGTGCATTGCCAGTCATCAAACCAATAAAATCATCCCTTTTCAGGGGTATCAATTCACATAAATGTAGGGATTTATGATTTTTTAGGATGAGGCAAGCATTAATTCAAAACATGCAAGAGGAGTGGGGCAATAGCCCCTACACCTGTCTGCCCCTTCCCCCGATTTAAACTCCTTCCTTTTTCCTATGAAAAAAAAATCTAAAGGAAAACACAGAGCTAAGACCTTAGAATAAACGGCTCTGTTCTTATTGGCGAAGGGAAAGATTAACCCAAATTTATGTGTAAGGGCATGACGAGCATCATGATGTTGGATTTTTTTTGCATTTATCCCTTCAAATTTAGGCCTGGGTGCGAAGTAATGTAAAAAAAAAAAGTATTCCTGTGTGCTTTCTTTTTTCAAAGAAGCACTAATATTTATATGTGCAATGTTATGAAAATGTATTTCTCTAAGCATCATTAGTGAAGCACAAAAGTTTACGGAGGTAACTGTATACCGCCTACTTTTATACCAAAATATCCTAATGGGATACCATATGCTTTACCTGGTCAATTTAACTAACTCAATACTGTTAAGCTGACTTGATTATGTTAATAATTTAAAAGTGCCTGAGTCATCGGGCACCTTTACTCCTCAGTTTTATAGATTATGAGCAAGCGTTCGATTTAGCTGATAGAATAGCTTTAGCGAAGGTTATCCTTGTATGGTGTACAAGACAAACACATTAAAGTGGTTTATGCTGTGTACAAGAATAATGCTGCTGTGATTAAGGTAGAAAATGAGGTTAGTAGCTGGTTTCGTATTAAATCAGGGGTTAGGCAATGGGAGAACATGGAATCAAATGGGGAAGAAAAACTCCATTGTATGGAGGAAGAGTAACTAAACAAATCCACAAAAAGAAAAAAAGTAATGATAGTTAACATTAACCTATAAGAAAGGGGATAAGAGTGAGTGTGGTATTTACAGAGTTATTATTCTGGTCTCTGTAGGTAGCAAATTACTTAGTATGATGATACTCTTTAGACTGAGAGATGCTGTAGACAAAACTTTAAGAGAAGAACAGGGCAGTTTTAGGAAGGGTAGAGGATGTGTCGACCAAATTTTCACTCTTATATTAATGATTTAAAAGTGCCTGAGTCATCGACACCTTTACTCCTTAGTTTTACAGATTATGAGCAAGCATTCGATTTAGCTGATAGAAGAGCTTTAGTGAAGGGTTATCCTCGTATGGTGTGCCAGACAAATATGCTGACGGCTGTAACCTCATCGGGCCTGCTAAAACTGAAGAACAAAGAGCCTACATTCAGCCAGACCTTGACAGGCTATCCTCCTGATCATCAACTTGGGCCCTACAATTCAATGCAACTAAATGCAAGGTACTGTACTTAGGGCAGAGCAACCCCCATCATCCCTACCATATAGAGTGTGACCAGTCGGAAGCAGTTGCCGAGGAGAGACTTAGGCGTCATTGTGGACAAGGATTTAAAATTCCACAGCCACACTCAGGCTGCAAAAGCTAATCGAGCTCTCTGACTCATTAAGCGCTATTTTGTAACCAGAAAGTCATGTGTGGTTACAAAACTTTATAAATCCCTTGTCTGTACCCACCTTGAGTTTGGCTTGACTTTGGCCTTCCCCCAAAATAAAATGGACACAAGAGCCCTTGAAAGTGTCCAAAGGAGAGCATCCAAACTGATCTGTGGCTTAAATAATGCCCCTTACCAGGATCGCCTAAGGTCTCTGAGACTTCCAACCCTCACGTATCAAAGATATAGAGGAGATGTGATCATGGCACACAAAATTTTAAAATCCTGTAACCTGAACCAGATCTTCACCCCCTCCCTGGCTAACAATTCAAGAGGTCACAGTCTGAAACTTCACCTGCCTGGATGTCGGAGAAGGGAACAATGTGGCTTCTTTTCCATTTGGGTGGTCCCCCTCTTCAATAGCCTATCCAAGTCAACCATCCAAGCTGAGGCTCCCAACTCCTTCAAGGCTGGAGTTGACAGGGACTGGGAGACGGCTGAGTGGAGGCTGGACTGGGAAGCTAAGCCAACATAATTACATCACTCACCACCAGCGAGAACCTACAGGAGGATCTACCACCTTATCTCACTGTCAAATGATTTAAGGTAATTTAAGGTAGGCTAATCTGTTCTCCCAATGCATTTCTCTTGTTTCAACCCATGTACCTGTAAACTGAATCAACTATGATGAAACAAGGACCAGAAAAACAAGTAATGGGTGGCAGAATGGGTTGGAATTATATAACATGTGATCTTCCAATCCTATGCTAAGAAATAGCATTAGCTATCATTAGCAAATAGCATTAGATAATAATAAGTAAGCCTACTTATATCAGAGAAGATGGGATCTTTCTGATATTGTTTTGAAGATCTCCAGCCCCTAGAACAAAAATTATGACCTGTGTTCAAGGAATACTACTTTGAACTAACCTTTTTTATAATTTCTAGCGAGTTGGCTTAATCTAAAGATTTTATCCAACAAATTTTCTCTTTTATTTAACAAAAAACTTTTGACTATTCAAGACAACCACAATCAACTTTAATTTGAATGCCATGTATAATATAATTAAACAAATAATATATATCGTCCTTTAAATCCAATTTCAAAAATTATAGAGAGGTATACAGATGATCATCAAGTCCTTTCCCCTCTTTGACTCCTTCATCAGAAAAAATACCCACTAGAAGTACTATTATCCTCCAGTCAGCAAGTAATGAGTGCACACTAACATTTATATTAATACATAATTATTGATTGTTGGAAGTGCGGGTACCTGAGCTGCCTTTCCGCAGCAGTTTAAGGCCACTAGACCGGCCGGTACCAATACGGCTCTTCCTACTCACTCCCGTTCTCTTCTGCACAATCAAATTCTATAAGTAAATCATCTCCTTTTCAGTTGAATTCTTCATGCTTTAATAATCATTAAACAATTTGTCTCTTCTTTAAGATATCAATAGATACCTTAAATATCTTACGATCAATGTGCCAAGGCTGAGCAACTTACCAATTTTACAAAACATCGCTCCCTTTAGAAGAACAATACTTTAAAGCTACCTCTAAAGTTTCTATTAGCAGCACCACATAAACTGAGGTTTTATCTTTTCCTTAAGTTAGCATTCACACGGAAAGAAAATGCTGTTAATTTCAGATGAAGCATTAACCGTTTCTCCTCCTGATGATTGTCAAAGATGGTCCATTTTGGCCACCCATCTAGGGCCAAAAGAAAAGCAAGGCATCATAAAATGGGTTGGGGAGAAATTTAAGAAAGGATTTAATGAAAGCTGGGATTTCTTGAGATGGTACAAAGAGAAAAGCTTCAAATAGATTGCGATGGAGGACGATTGTGCAAAGCTGTATGGGCCTCAGCTAGCTTAATACTCCAATGAGCTATTATCAGTAGCAGTCGTTATTTTGCATAAGGATTAGTGTAACATAAAAATTATTATTGTGCCACCCAATTAAGCTAAGACTACAGAGGAACAAAATGAAATCTAATTTGGAGGGCTCTTAGATGAGAAAAATTTTGATGGGAAAACTCAGAAATGCCTCGGCTCCTTTCGCCGTCATTTAAAAAAATCAAAATATGAGTTTAAAATACTTGTTAGCATAGTTCAGAAAAATTACCCAGCTGAATTAAAGTTGAATTACAATAGCATAAAGAACTTTCACAATGAGATTTAACTTATGCTGAAAGCTTATCTAAGCTTAAGAGATCCAAAAATTTAGCTCTTTAATTGTTTATATTTTCCACAAGTTTTCCTTGTGAGTTATATATTCTGATGAAGGAGTCAAAGAGGGGAAAGGACTTGATGATCATCGTATTGTATTGTGTCAGATTAACGACGCTTCTTGACTACTCAGGTCCCTGCGTCGGCCCTGCAGTGCATTACTGCAGCGTGATTTAATCTCTGGGTCTCGTATTACCAAGCTAAGGTCAAATCCGCGGCGCCACCAAAGGCCTCCTTGATGATCATCTGTATACCTCTCTATAATTTTTGAAATTGGATTTAAAGAACGCTAGATATTATTTGTTATAATTATATTATAGATGGCATTCAAATTGAGGTTGATTGTGGTTGTTTTGAATAGTCAAAAGTTTTTGTGTTAAATAAAAGAGAAAACTTGTTGGATAAAATCTTTAGATCAAGCCAACTCCCTAGAAATTATAAAAAAGGTTAGTTCAAAGTAGTATTCCTTTTTGTTCTAGGGGCTGGAGATCTTCAAAACAATATCAGAAAGATCCCATCTTCTCTGATATAAGTAGGCTTACTTATTATTATCTCTTATTGCCTTGATAGCTAATGCTATTTCTTAGCATAGGATTGGAAGATCACATAAAAAGGGGGATATGCCTAGAGAAAGACTTGCAGAGAAGGAAACATGTTCAGAAATCTCTTCATATTTAGTGAACATTTTTTTGCATGCAGGCCTTCTGTGCTTTGACCCCCCCACTAATGTGCAAATATATAGCTCAAGTTATATATAATTCCAAACCATTCTGCAACCCATTACTTGTTTTTCTGGTCCTTGTTTCATCATAGTTGATTCAGTTTACAGGTACGTGGGTTGAAACAAGAGAAATGCATTGGGAGAATAGATTAGCCTACCTTAAATTACCTTAAATCACACATTTGCCAGTGAGATAAAGTGGTACATCCTCCTGTTGGTTCTTGCTGGTGGTGAGTGATGTAATTATGTTGGCTTAGCTTCCCAGTCCAGCCTCCACTCAGCCCTCTCCCAGCTCCTGTCTACTCCAGCTTTGAAGGAGTTGGGAGTCTCAGCTTGGATGGTAGACTTGGATAGTCTATTCCAGAGGGGGACCACCCAAATGGAAACGAAGCCACATTGTTCCCTTCTATGACATCCAGGCAGGTGAAGCTTCAGACTGTGACCTCTTGAATTGTTAGCCAGGGAGGGGGTAAAGATCTGGTTTAGGTGACTAGATTTGAAAATTTTGTGTGCCATGATCACATCTCCTCTAGGCCTATATCTTTGATATGTGAGGGTTAGAAGTCTCAAAGACCTTAGATGATCCTGGTAAGGGGCATTGTTTAAGCCACAGACCAGTTTGGTTGCTCTCCTTTGGACACTTTCAAGGGGTCTTGTGGCCATTTTATTTTGGGGAAGTCCAAAGTCAAGCCAAACTCAAGGTGGGGACAGACAAGAGATTTATAAAGTTCTATAACCACACATGACTTTCTGGTTACAAAAGAGTGCTTAATGAGCCAGAGAGCTCGATTAGCTTTTGCAGCCTGAGTGTGGCTGTGGAATTTTAAATCCTTGTCCACAATGACACTTAAGTCTCTCTCCTTGGCAACTGCTTCCAACTGGTCACACTCTATATGGTAGGGATGGTGGGGATTGTTGTGCCCTAAGTGTAGTACATTGCATTTAGTTGCATTGAATTGTAGGGCCAAACTTGATGACCAGGAGGATAGCCTGTCAAGGTCGGGCTGAATGCAGGCTCTTTCTTCTTCAGTCTCAGCAGGCTCAATGAGCTTACAGTTGTCAGCATATAATGTTAAAAGGTTGCATAGATAGGTTGTACAGTTGTTAATATATATGCTGAACAACATTGGCCCAAGGATGGTTCCCTGTGGGATGCTGCTTATGACCTGGGAAATGGAGGAGAAAACTGGATTGCCATTATCAGTGTAGATCATGACATGTTGAGATCTTCCAGTTAGGAATGCTCCAATCCAATCAATCACATCCTCATACACCTGGTAAGCTTCAGCTTCAGGTATGAGTGTTCAACTTTGTCAAAGGCTTTGGCTTGGTCAAGTAAGATAATGTTGACTGGTTTACCCATATCCCAAATTTTAGTTGCATGATCATATGACTGAATAAAGTTGGTGTTGATTTAGCTGCCCCTGCGGAATCCATGTTGTCTATCACTAATAAGAGCATTTTCTTCTAAATAATTTATTAGAGCATGGTTAATGATACCTTCCATGATCTTGCAAATGGCTGAGGTTAGGCTTACTGGTTGATAATTTCCCAGTTTGTCTTTGTCACCTTTCTTAAAAATTGGTATAATATTTGCTGTTCTCCAGTCATTGGTAGATTGGAAATATATAATTTCAGATAGCCTATATAGGCTGTTTGCACATTAGGAGATCTGGGGCAAAGAAGCCTATAGTATGACTGCAAGCAAAATGTAATACCTATGATTATTGTGCATATTATGAAGTGTGAATTGTTTTCTTAACATCCTTCTCTACAGGTCATTTTCTAGGCATAGCCTATACCAAAAAATGTCTTTTACCTTAATTTAGGGGACTGGGTCAATTGTATTCAAGGCTGTTGATGGGGGGGGGGGGTCCCTAGGCTCAATCCTCTAAGTGCCTACAAGATTCTGTAAATACTGAAAAGGTAGGCTAATTTTTGTGTAAAATTCTTCTTCTTAGCCAACAATCCAGAGCCTACACTATACTCTGGGCAAGTCTTTTCGTAAATATAGGCTATAGAAGATTCTATAACTGAATAAGGGACAAAGTGGACACACTAGTTGATTGATTGCTTATGTTTTTTTTCTAAATAGTCTAATCAATTCACTTCTAAATTCAGCCATCATCAGGGGTGAATCTCCAGAATTTTTATTTGGGGGGGGGGGGCAGAGGGTTTTAAGTCAGGTAGTCAAGGGACATTGGCTGTATACTATTTTTTTCCAAATTATTGGAGGGCAACTGCCCCTCTGCACTCCAAACAACATCCCTGCCTCTCATTGTCTAATGCCATAGAAAGTCCATAGCAATGGAAAAAAATATATATTCCCTGAACTAGGCCTATGAATATTGCTGTCAGGGGTGGTGCAATTGTAAGTGAATTGACTATAGTATTTGGATAGAGTATAAAAAAGAAATAAGTAGCATGCTCAACTTGTCCCTATATTAGCTATGAAATCTTTTGTATATTTACTTGTTTTTTTGAAGTATTCAGCTTCACCCCTTCCTCCTCTAAAGGGCACTGGCTTTGATTAACTTGAGATTTCTTTTATAAAAATGAAACTTTCATAAATAGACATATACACAAAAAAAGACCCAAGGAAAGCATTCTGAGCCTCATAATGTTACTAAATCCTGATTTAGCCTATACATTTCATTGAATTTGGAAAAATGGATCCTAAATTTGAAAAGAGAGAGAAGAAGAAACAGCAAAAGTTTATTTTGCTTGAAAACCATCATTTTTGGCAAATGATATCAAACTGGATGATTGTTGTTATTCATGGTTCTTTGTAGCCACAATTCCTTCAAAAGTAGTTTTTAGACAGGTATCACTCATAATCAGCCTTGAGACAGATCACATGACCTGCAAAAAATCCCCTGCAGATATTTGTTGAAAAAAGCTTCAAGAGCTTTTTTTTGCAAATAAATTTTTATGCAAAATAGGCAAATTCAATTTAGAATTACTCATCAACAGCTATTAGCATTAAAAATATGCATAGTTTAAAAAAAAGGGGGAAACACTTATTGAAAAGTGTATGACCTTGATGACAATTACTCATTCAAATTGCACATGTTTGAGAACTTACTAGCAGAATTCTTATGTCCCTATCTATAATAACATGAACTTTCATATTTTCCCCAAATAGGTTGTTGTTTTTTTTTTTACTGGGGGCAAGAATATCAAGCCGGTTTTCACGGAATATCAAGAGCAGGCTCACTGAAATGAAGATTTAACATAAAATACTCATTTTGAGTAACACAAGAGACTGCACCAAGCACCAGTTTCCACCATTTTATGTTACAAAACAACAATTTTGGCAAAAATTTGGAGGTAATTCTGAATTCAAAGGTGATTAATTGGTTTGTTGTGTGCAGCTTCCCAGTTTCAGAATTCTGGGATAGTCAATTGGTTTATGACTATTGAAGAATTTTGTGTTTTTGTAACTTCCCAGTTTAAGAGGCTAAACTGCCTCATTTGTGGCATATTCCTCTCTAAACATATGTGCAAGTCCTTACATAATTGAATGGTTATTCTAAACAACTATTTATAAGCTTCAACCGATTTATCTAAAGGTAAGCTACAGTCATTTTGTACAATAATTCTGTAGTTGTTCACCAGCTACAACAGGGTGGATCTAGGGGGCAAGACTGAAATCTCAGAAAGTATATTTTTAGATCCTGAGCAGTGGCTCTCAACCAATTTTGGGCCTTGCCCCACTTAGGAATTTCTAAAATCCCCATGTCCCCTTGTGATTTTTAAACTTTGTTATTCAAAAGTTTACATGTATTCACCTGAAGGAAGCTTGAAAGGACACAGTGGTGTCAATTAGGAGGGTAGGGGAATGCCCCCTAGATTTGGAAAAGACCATGTTACTTCTATTGAATATCTATTTTGTATTTTAGTTGTGTAAAACAATTCCTCTCTGCTGACATAATTCAGTAAAGAAAATTAGGCATCAGCTTGTTAGTTTGTCTCTTTTGTTGTTGTAAATCCACAATCAAAGAATGATTAAAAAGCAACAACAAACTTTGGATTTTTTTGCTGTGAAAATATGAGAAAACAAATGAAGAAACTGGCAATAATGTCAGTGCTCAAAGCATTGGGTTACTGGACATCATTTCCCCTGCCTATGACAATCTTTCAAAAACAAGCTGAGTAATAAATGACCCAGGTCAGCATGAAAAAGTGGTCTACATTCCTGTTGCAACCTGTTGCAGTTTCCTGTAGCAGTCAGGAATCTCTCTGAGATATCTCTATGATGTGTCTCAACCAACCTTTCCACTTCTAATGGAGGGAAATTCAGTGCACATTACTTTGAGGCTTATGAATGGATTGGATGTTCATAAAACTTGCATTCTATTTTTTTTTTATTCTTTCTGTCATTTTTCCTAGTGGGGCTCTAAGGGCTGGAAAAACTGGGGAAACTGCTGGAAAAACGGCTTTCATTAAGAAATAATTTTGTAAGTGGAAAGGCAGTTCTAGTCTATTGAAGCAACATGATGGTAGTAATAGAAACAGGAATTGTGTGATAGAATGGGTGGAATTTAAGACAATTAGTACAGTCACTTCTGGATGTGTAGTGAATGGCTTAAGTTGATCTCTCAAGAGGTTCAAGAAGATAGAGATTATTTGAAGTGGACTTCTGATGCTATTGGCTTTCTTGGCTGCCAGTATCTTCCTCCGATGGGTCACGACGAATCAGAAACACCTAGAAACTGGGGAATTTCGTTGAATTGACGGAGGAAATATTTAAAGACAACGAAATGCTGAAGGCCAAGTTTACAGCATTGATTTGGTCACTATTGTAATCATCAGTACAAAAACAATGCAGTTACACTGATAGGGAATGCCTTGCAGCAAGACATTATTTCAGAAGTAAAATCAGCTAATTGCTACACTCTTTTTGTTAGAGAGACAAAAGACGTTTCTAGAAAAGAAAATACCATTAGAGCTCGGAGGTGGAGATACTTTTGCCATGTTCTTCAAAAGCAGGGCACTCAGATCCTAAAATCCACTTCACAATGGCACCCAAACAGCAGTCGAAGACCTTGGAACACTTTGTGATGAACATACCTGTCTGACCTGCACAATACCCATGCTTCCCTTCAACCTGATTGGGAAGACATATACGCAGCTGACCAATTCAGAAAAGATTGGTGAAGTCTCGTAGATGACCTGAGCCCTTCTGGCATGACAGATAGATCTAAGGTAAGGTAAAAAAAAAGACCAATTGGTAATCCTACCCAGGCACAGATTGAATTGAAAAGTAGTAGAGCAAATAATTAGCTGCTATCACATGCAAATATTAGGTGCCAAAAGCATATCCAACTTGATATGTGAGACTATAGAATTGTTTTTTTTTTATAGATTTAATGTTGTGTGTTGCTCAATGTTATGACAGCGTATTTGTTATGAGTTGGGAATCCAACAGAGTTGAAACAAAGCTTAGGGAGAAGGTGCCTCATGTAGTTTTTTTTTTTTCTTACACTGTCACTCCCAGATATTACACTTGGTTTTGACTGATTGCCTGAAAAACATCAGTGAACTTTCGGAATTTTTCTCTATGCTGAAAAGACTAAAGTATTTATGTAATGCAGCAGCACTTGAAATGAACTATTAGTGGTTAATTAGTTGGCAAAAAGTCTTGGAGCTTGAGCGGACTGTCCAAACTTGCTGGTTTTATACATGTTGCTGTGTTTTCATGGTGAAGGCAAGATTTGATTGTACTGTTGCTTTGCTAGTCACAGTCTGATAGTTCTGTTAGTGAGGTAACTTGTAAAGCAAAACGACTAATGGAAAAAATAAAGTCGGTCTCTTTTGTCTCAACTTTGCATATAATGGAAAAAGTGTTAAGCCATTTTAAATTGTATGTCAGAGCAACTTCAAACAGAAAGTAGTCTGATTTATAAGGCACTAGCAATGATTTTTGGAACAAAAGAGACACTCCAGAAGCTGAGAAATGATATTAAATAAAAACCTAACCATTTTCTTGGCTTTACAGGATATCCCAGAATCAGAGTCTCCAAAAATTCAAAACCAGTACTTAGAAAAAGAAAAGTCAAACCATTTCCAGGTGGAGCCTCTCAAGGCTCTTTCAAATTCAACAACCAGTAAACGCAACATCAGTCAGCCAGTTCAATCAGACTCGGGTAATCTGTACTTCGAGGTGATAGACCATTTATCAAGCCAGATAGACCAGTGTTAAATGCCAAATATGCGTATGATTGACGCTTTATCAGCCTTCTACCGTTCAACTTCTGATTTTCTCGAATTCTCAACAGTTCAAAGGGTAATGTGTCATTATTATGTAATTCTCAATGTTGATGACTGTGCCCAAAAATCCCTGATTTCTCTTGCAAAGTTGCATCTTTCAAAATGTGACACTTTTAAAATGGATCTTCTCCATGCTATCGAATTTTTTTCGACCTCGCAGTTGCCTATTCTGCAGTGCTAAAACTGATGAAGCTAGTTGCTACTTTGCCTGCAATCACTGCCAGTAACAAACGATTCTCCTTGGCATTAGCGCGTATGAAGGATCATCTGCGATCGACATTGGGAAATGACAGACTCAGTGATCTCATGATGATGGCCGTTTAAAAAGAGCAGACTCTGGATTTGGATAAATTAGTCGATGATTTATCCAAACAGCAAAGTCACTGCTACCCCTGTTTTAAGAATGTTTACACAATTTGTTCTGTTGTTTGTATCTTCATTGAAAAATGCAAAAAAAATCTTTGTCCCCCTGCTCCTATATTTTTGTGAATTGGTGCCACCAACTTGGTATCTTTTTATGGCACTTGGTATTAACCAATTGATATATAGCGATCGCAAATTCTGTCGGTCTGTCTGTCTGTCTGTCCTGGTTTCGCTAGTTTAGGGACTTCCAGATAAGCTAGGACGATGAAATTTGGCAGGCATATCAGGGACCAGACCGGATTAAATCAGAAATAGTCGTTTTTCCGATTCGACCATCTGGGGGGGGGGAGTGGGAGGACGATTAATTTTGAAAAATTAGAAAAAAGAGGTATTTTTAACTTACGAAGGGGTGATCGGATCTTAATGAAAATTGATATTTAGAAGGATATCGTATCTCTGAGCTCTTATTTTAAATCCCGACTGGATCCATTGACATTGGGTGGGAGTTTGAGGGGAAAATCTTGGGAAAAGCTTAGCGTGGAGGGATCGGGATGAAACATGGTGGAAAAACTAAGCACTAGTCCTAGATACCTGATTGACATAACCAGAACGGATCCGATCTCTTTGGGGAAGTTGGGGGGAGCGTTAATTCTGAAAAATTAGACTAAAAATCTAGATATATGATTGACATAATTGGAACGGATCCGCTCTCTTTGGGGAGTTGGGGGGGGGGCTAATTTGGAAAAATGTCTCAGAGCTCTTATTGTAAATTCCGACTAGATCTTATGACATTGGGGGGAGTTGGAGGGGAAAACCGGAAATCTTGGAAAACGCTTAGAGTGGAGAGATCGGGATGAAACTTGATGTGTAGAATAAGCAAATGTCGTAGATACGTGATTGACATAACCAGACTGGATCCGCTCTCTTTGGGGGAGTTAGAGGGGGTGATCCAGTTCTTTGGTGAGTTTGGTGCTTCTGGATGTGCTAGGACAATGAAATTGGTAGGCGCGTCAGGGATCTGCACAAATTGACTTGATAAAGTTGTTTTCCCGATTCTACCATCTGGGGGGCTGAGAGGAGACGAAAATTAGAAAAATGAGGTATCTTTAACTTACGAGTGGGTGATCGGATCTTAATGAATTTTGATCAAACAGTTCGTGGTAACGAACTGTAGTAAGGCGCGACCCGGCTCAATAGTAACCAAAACTCTCAAAAATTAAATTTTGATATCAATAGCTACATCAAAAGAATCGCATTTTAATGCTGATTTTAAATATATAAGTTTCATCATGTTTAGTCTTACCCATCAAAAGTTACGAGCCTGAGAAAATTTGCTTTATTTAAGAAAATAGGGGGAAACACCCCCTAAAAGTCGTAGAATCTTGACGAAAATGACACCATCAGATTCAGCGTATCAGAGAACCCTGCTGTAGAAGTTTCAAGCTCTATCTACGAAAATGTGGAATTTTGTATTTTTGCCAGAAGACAAATCACGGGTGCGTGTTTATTTGTTTGTTTGTTTTTTGTTTTGTTTTCCAGGGGTCATCGGATCGACCAAGTGGTCCTAGAATGTCGCAAGAGGGCTCATTCTAACGGAAATGAAAAGTTCTAGTGCCCTTTTTAAGTGACCAAAAAATTGGAGGGCATCTAGGCCCCCTCCCACGCTCATTTTTTCCCAAAGTCAACGGATCAAAATTTTGAGATAGCCATTTTGTTCAACATAGTCGAAAACCATAATAACTATGTCTTTGGGGATGACTTACTCCCCCACAATCCCTGGGGGAGGTGCTGCAAGTTACAAACTTTGGCCAGTGTTTACATATAGTAATGGTTATTGGGAAGTATACAGACGTTTTCAGGGGGATCTTATTTTGTTTGGGGGTGGGGCTGAGGGGAGGGGGCTATGTTGGAGGATCTTTCCTTGGAGGAATCTGTCATGGGGGAAGAAAAATTCAATGAAAAGGGCGCAGGATTTTCTAGCATTACTATAAGAAAACAATAAAAAATAAACATGAAAACGTTTTTTTTTTCAAATGAAAGGAAGGAGTAGCATTTAAACTTAAAACGAACAGAGATTATTACGTATATGAGGGGTTCTAAAAATACTTTAGCATAAAAAGCGAGGTATTTAGGAGGAGATATATACCTCGCTCTTTATGCTAAAGTATTTTTAGTAATTTCAACTACTTATTCTACGGCCTTTCTGATTCAGGGGTCATTCTTAAAGAATTGGGACAAAACTTACGATTTAGTGTAAAGAGCGAGGTGTTAACGAGGGTACAAACCCCCTCGTATACATAATAAAAATATAAGATTATGAAAGTTTGTTACGTAAGTTAATTCTTAAGTTGCGTATATTTTTTATTAATAAAAACATTCGTTAAAAATTAAAAGTTCTAGTTGCCTTTTTAAGTAACCGAAAAATTGGAGGGCAACTAGGCCTCTTTCTCCATCCCTGATTTCTCAAAATCGTCTGATCAAAACTAAGAGAAAGCCATTTAGCCAAAAAAAAGAATTAATATACAAATTTCATTTTAATAATTTATGTGCGGAGAGCCAAAACCAAAGATGCATTAATTCAAAAACGTTCAGAAATTAAATAAAAAAACTAATTTTTTTAGCTGAAAGTAAGGAGCGACATTAAAACTTAAAACGAACAGAAATTACTCCGTATATGAAATGGGTTGTCCCCTCCGCAATCCCTCGCTCTTTACGCTAAAGTTTGACTCTTTGCCACAATTCTACTTTTTAAAACAATTAACCCTCACCAGTAGTGAAAAAAATTCTTTATAATTAAGGGAAGTAGCTGTGTTAAAAATCAAAAGGAACAAAATAGCACTAAATATAAGAATGACAAAGAAAACTGTTTTATCTCAATACTTATTGGATGACAGGGTTCATTTGTCTAAGCATAAGTTGTGACCTGTAATGACCAAAACACTAGATTTTTTTTCTTCTTAATAACCAAGGGAAGTAATAACGTTAAAAGTTAAAAAGAACAAAATGACTCTAAATATTAGAATGCTTAAATTTGACTGTTTTATCTCAATACTTATTGGATGACAGGGTTCATTTGTCCAAGCATAAGTTAAGCACTAGCATGAAGAATGATGGTCGAGGGAGGGGTAGCCTTCCTCAATGGAACAACCTAATATACAGAAGTAAATCAGCAAGGCATATTAAAGGTCAATGTAAAGAGCAACATCAAACCTTGAAGATAATAATGAAATCCATTAAGGATTAGCAGAGCTCCATATCTTCTACCTACTGTTTATATTGGTAAATTTAAAAACAAACACCTTTTCCAGAAGAAACTTTTTTAAAGAAAATTAAACCGAAGAGAAGCAGACAATTAAACCGAAGACAAGCAGACTTGTCTTCGGCTATATTAAACCGAAGACAAGCAGAGTTAATGTCAATTAATAATTCATTAATCATTACTAGTTTAATCATTATTAATCATCACTCATTAATCATTAATCATTACAGTAAGAGTAATCATTACTCTTCTTTGAAAACCCTGTTTGAATGTTCATCAGCATTGTTTTTGAATCGAATGCTATTTGATCAACAATTCTAAATAGCTGCCGTATTATAGATGGTATTATAAAAAACGCTTAAAACGCTTAAGTTGAAGTGAATACTATCTCGATCCTTAGATTCTAAATGGCTTCAAAAACAGGACTTAAAAACAAAAACTTCATATTTCATTTCAGAAACAGAATATGAGTATGGATTCAAAAAGTTGTTTTACAGTTTTGTCATTCAGCTGATAGTCTTCTGCAATGCTGCAGAAGAAACTGCTGCTTCTTTGAATGTAACTGCTGCTTCTTTGAAACTGCTAGAACTGTTTGAAACTGTTTGCTAGAACTGTTTGAAACGTTTAGAAACTGCTGCTTCTTTGAATGTAACTATAATTGATTATTTCATTGTTTGCCTCCTTGTTTAGCCTTGCTGGGGCTGTTGTCTGTGCTTTGCTGTGCTGTCGAAATTAGCTAACCTTTTGATCCAACAAACCATTCATTTTTATTCTGATTGACACTGTCATATAAAACAAGCGTTTTAACAGTCGAATTTTACATCAACAATTCAAATAAAGAAGTAAAAAGATAAACCTGTTCATTGCTCCACTGGGTATCCCTCCGCCCCTTACCCCCCACAGCTAATTTTTCATAATATTGTTCGTTTTACTAATTGAATTGTACTTGCAAAAAAGCACATTTTTTTCTAGTAATTCAAAGCTCCTTCCATCATAGGAAAAAAGCACTGATATCCATTTTAGAAGTTTGCCTTGGAGCAATAACTTTTTACTTGCTCATGACTTTCTCTTATTTGTCCTTTTTCTATCTGGGTTGTTAATGTCGCAAATAATCTGTCTTAAAATTTTATTTTTGATTGTGTTTTAAGCATGTGTGTTTAAAAAAGAATCCAACATATCGAAATAAAAGAATTCTTACATGGTCAACAAGACAACAAACAAGGAAGAGAAAAACAATCCAAGGCTATGGGGCATCATTACCTTGATTATTTGATAAAGAATGACTACTAATCTAATATCATGTAGTCGGGGGAGCAATGGGCTTCATCAGGAAGGGAATATGATAAAATCCATACAAGGTGCTGAGAACCAACTGAACATTGAGAATGCTGGGTTATTGAATGTAATTGAAGGCATTCATAATTGAAGAATCTATCTCTCCCCTATCGCAAAAGTAGTTTTTTTCGGAAAAATGTCAGGAGTAAACAAAAAAAAATTAATACCGCATTTTTATTGCAAGTACATAAAGGCTGCGTGCTCCTTCAAGTGATTTTAGGAAGCTTGGTTTATTGACTTGTTTGTCCCTCTGTCTGTTAATATCGGCTAGTTTGATGCAGCTTGTGTGAAATCGTATTCAGGTATTTGCATAGGTGTTAATCAGACTAAGAATTTGGGTTGTTGGAATCCATATTAATAATTGTTTTGCTCACTCACTGCCCTTTGCAGGATATTGGCAACACAGCATGACCATACATACATTTGGGTTTTCCTACAAGGCTAAAGGCAAGGAGGAACATATCAACGTTGAAGTTGATCTACCCCTCACTGTTACTTCAAGACAACTTGCTTTAAGAGTAATGAATACAAAAAATTTGCCACCATATGTTGAAGATTCTCTCCAAGAGAAAATTGAGTCATTCTCTTATTGTGAATCTGTTCAAGCTTCAAAAACGAGAGCATCTGAGTTGATAAAAAGAGGTAAAGAAGATATTGATTTTTGTGATGATATGATTGAAGAGTGGATCCACGCCTTTGAGACTGAGACTGCAGACTACTGCGCTAAGAAAGTTGTTAAGGCTGAAGACTTTGTTGCTGAAATTTATCATCAACTTGTTCATTCACCTGCATACCGGGAACTGTTGATGCATGAACAAAATTTTGCTATTGAATACGAAGTTTTAATTGAAGAACGTGATGCTGAGCTTCAGAAAATGGGTGATCGTGACGCAGAAGAGCTTGCAACTGCTTTGGGAAGCCTGTCAGATATTCATATCAGCTCTTTAACCGCACAACAGAACGAAGCAAGAGATCTGTTGGAAGAGGAATGGAAGGCGAGATTGGATTCTTTTCTTAAAGAGCAAAGAACACAATTACATAAGTGGTTACTTGCTATGTCAGAACTTCTCCAAGTTGGAAATATGTCAGGGATTGATGCTCAGAATAAGGAATTCTTCGATTTTACTCCAGCTGATGATATTGAAGAAACGCTGCCTACACGCATGCAAGAAAGTTTTACCATTCATTTAGGATTGCAAATGAAGCAATCACATAATTTACGATTAATTGCGGATGATGTTATGAACTTTTGTCGATTGCCTTCGAGAAATGGAACTTCAATAAGTCCTCAGCGTTTACAGATGGCAATGTCATTATATTCAAACAATCTTTCAGGACTCATCCTTCTCGCAGATAATTCTTTATCCCCTCAATATGGAAATCTTCGAAAACTTACTGCCATCTGTACTCGATTGCCAGAGTTACATTTTGAAACCATCGAGGAACAGTTGGAAGAGGCGGTACGACTGTCACTAGATGGCTCTGAATGGAGAGAGTTAAAATCAGCTGCTGGAGAACCTATTAGTGCAGATTCGAACGGTTATTGCCCATCTAATGGTGACTTTTTTGTTACAAAACATTCCAATCTGGCAGACATTCATGTGCTTTTTCATTTAGTTAGTGATCCAAGTGTTGTGAGTAGTGATATAAATTCACGCAATGCAGTGATTTTAGGAATACGGAACATTTTGAAATGGTCCTGTTTGAATGACGTTAGAAATTTAACCCTCCCTCTTTTTCTTGTAGATGAATTGGATAGCTCTATGAACTCTAATTGGTGTTTACGTCGGGCTGAATTAGTTTTCAAATGCATAAAGGGATTCATGATGGAGATGTCAAGTTGGGGAGCTAATCATGCGCAGACGCTGCAATTTATCATTCCTCGATCTATAGATGAAACTATGTTTGCTACTCTTTCAGGAATGCTGACAAATATCTTTAGAGTATCGAATCCCCTAATTTTTTCAAACTCTTCTAGGTAATTTTTAAAAAACACGCCCTAGGTTAGATACACATGTTGGAGTGGTTGACTTTTTGCTTTGAAAAAAAAATCCTAAAAGTGTATTATTTCTCCATCTCATATTTTTTTTATTCATTCCATCGATCAAAGAAACAAACTATTTCATGTATACTTCTCTCATGTTTTTGGAAAGTTCAATCCCTCTGTCTTCCAATGCAACCCAATTTTGTCCATCCATTCTTCCATTTTTTATGGCACTTGGTATTAACCAAGTGACATATAGCGATCGCAAATTCTGTCGGTCTGTCGGTCTGTCTGTCCCGGTTTTGCTACTTTAGGCACTTCCAGGTAAGCTAGGACGATGAAATTTGGCAGGCGTATCAGGGACCGGACCAAATTAAATTAGAAATAGTCGTTTCCACGATTTGACCATCTGGGAGGAGAGTGGGAGGTCGGATAATTCGGAAAAAATAGAAAAAATGAAGTATTTTTAACTTACGAACGGGTGATGGGATCTTAATGAAATTTGATGTTTGGAAGGATATCATGTCTCAGAGCTCTTATTTTAAATCCCGACCGGATCTGGTGACATTGGGGGGGGGAACCTAAAATTTTGGAAAACGCTTAGAATGGAGGAATCGGAATGAAACTTGGTGGGAAAAATAAGCAGAAGTCCTAATATGTGATTGACATAACCAGAACGAATCCGCTCTGTTTGGGGCAGTTGGGGGGGGGGGGTTAATTCTGAAAATTAGAAAAAACGAGGTATTTTTAACTTACGAAGGAGTAATCGGATCTTACTGAAATTTGAAGTTTTTTTAGTACTTTCAAAAAAGCTTCTTATTGTTCTATCTAAACGACCCTTGTGTTTCAGGAGTCGTTCTTAAAGAATTGGGATAAAATTCAAACTTTACCGTAAAGAGTGAGGCGTTGTTGAGGGGACAATCTCCTTCGTATACGTAATAATTTCTGTTCGTGTATGCAATAATTTCTGTGCTCCTTACTTTCAATTGAAAAAAAAAATGTTTTTTATTTAATTTTTGATCGTTTTTTAAATAATGCCAAGGAATCTGGCCTCACTCCACGGAGAAAGCAATCCCCACGGAAACATTCTCTAGACAATTCAATCCCAGTGAAAATTACCCCCTGACAATTATCCTTAACAACTCCATGCGTAAAATTGAGACGGAAAAGAGAAAGCGAGACATATAAAAATAATTTTGTTTGGGAATTCTGACAAAACCGCCCAGTGTATAATTTCCCCTGACAAGTTCACCGACTGAAAACTTCCCTCCCCGTGGAAAAAAACCCAGCAGATAATCCCCCCTCTACGAAAATGTATGCATACTTCCCAGTAACAAAATATTATGCGTAAATAATAGGGAAATTTAATAACTTAAAGAACTTTCTCCTGGGACTGTCGCGGGGGGGGGGGGGGTCGTGTTACATCCAATGGAAGACTATTGAGTCTTTCAATTATAATGAACAAAATGATTATCTCAAAATTTTGATCGGGCGATTTTGGAAAAAAGGCCTTAGTTGATCTCCAATCTTTTTTGGCACTTCAAAAGGGCACTAAAAATATTTATTTTCATTTGAATGAGCCCTCCCACGAAATTCTAGGACCACTGAGTCGTAGAAAAAAAAAACTGAAAAAATCTGAAAAAAAAACGCGTCCGTGATCTTTCTTCTGGCAAAAAAAAAATCCAAAATTCCACATTTTTGCAAATAGAAGCTTGAAACATCTACAGTGAGGTTTTCTTAAACGCCGAATCTGATGGTATGGTTTTCATTAAGGTTCTATGACTTTTAGGGGACGTTTTCGAAAATCAGGCAAATTTTCTCTGGCTCTTAGCCTTTCAAAGGTAAAACTAAACTTAATGAAACTTAAATATTTGAAATCAGCATATGTCTATTCTTTTGAAATATCTATTGGTATCAAAATTCCGTTTTTTAGAGTTTCGTTGGTATTGAGCCAGGTAGCTCCTTACTTACAATTCATTATCACGAACTGTTGCAACAGGCAAGATACAACAGACAAGAATTCTTGCCTCTTAAAACAGAAACAAAATATCTCTATAAAGCACGGAACTTGTCATCAACAAAAATGCGATAAATATGGAAAGGATATGAAGCCACCATTCTTTATTTTTGTTCTTTCTCACCAAGTACACAAATACTCTTTTTTATAACAATAAGAATAAAACAAAATTTCTGAAAAATAATCTTCATGCTTTCAATACGTAGACATAAATTCTACCCTAAAATTATAATCAGGCTAAATGAATACAGCTAAATTACATTATTTCTGTTCAAACCAGGAAAGAGGGAAAATTAGAATCAAACTATTAATATTTAATATATTTTGTAAGTATGTAGCATGGCGAAGCGACTCGCCAGTGGCGGGTTTTTTATCATTTCAATTTAAATCATCATTTCATATTCATTATAGATTTGACATGTTGTCACAGGTCTACGTAATGACGTGTCTCTAGGCTAGTCCATCTAATAGACAATAATTCTTCAGAGACAATATTGCTTCATAAAGCAAGGAACTGTCAATGTCTTCATCCTCAACAAAGTGCACTAAAAGTTGAAGGGTTCCCTGGTGCCAATATCTTGAGACACCATGCTCAAACCATGCAGAAAGGGCTGTGAGCCCTATTGCTGCTAAATAGAGCCAGCTATAATGACATTTCGTATGTTCCAGTTTTGTTTGGTCATTAGTTTGATATAAAAGACCGAATCCAGGGGAAGGGTTATGGGGTATGAACCCCCCCCCCCTTTGAAATTTTGTCCGACTCGTAGAAATATAACAAAAATGCATATAAACATATTTTTTATGTATTACAAAAATTTGTACCCCCCCCCCGAACAAAAATCCTGAATACGAACCTGTCCACGTGCTTCGATTATTCCTTGGGATAGAGTCATGAAAGAGAAAATTTCCCCTTCATGTCTTGGTACTGACAGGCTTTGAGTTCTTAATTGTATTATTAATATGAGCTCTTAGCGACTCTTTTTGCACAGCGAAATAAGCTGAATCGTCTTTGCTGAAAAAAGAAGTCAATAGCAGCGTACTGTAAGACTAGTTTCAAACTGAAAAAAAAAAAAATCTGCATTATCCCTTTTATCTATGACACTGCACAGAAGGCCGGTTACAGTGCTGGTTTTATAGAAAGCCCCAAAAGGGTAGTATTGCCCCTTTCGAGACTTTGTTCATACTCTTTTTCAGGTATCATTCCTGGTTTTAATGTGATTATAAAATAACTGTTTTGAGTTATAATTTCTTTTTGTGTGTTGTAGGTTTAGGCATTTATATGTGGTATTTTCCGTATTGAAATGAAGGCTTAAGCCATGTATAGGTGTTTAAGTTTTTAGTCGTGAAAATGAAGTAAATATATTTTGTAAAGTCTAACAAACTAACTCACAACTTTTTAGACGTACCCATCAAATAGAATGACATAGGAAGAAAGAAAATAAAATGATTAAACAATGCTTTCAGAACGGTTGTAAAATAAAGAAATTCCATTAAAAATTTTTGGCCTTCCTCTTTGCCACATATTTAAGGAATAATGTGATTGGATTATGAAAATACGTCACTAAAATAAACCAATGGATTAAAGCACACTTTTTTAACACGAACGTATAGGACAGTAATCTCTCTTAATCTCTTTGATGTTATTTTAAAGTGCAGAGAAGAGAAAACATAAAACGAATAAATGTGAGAAAATTTCAACGTTCCATACTACGGAAATACACAGAAGATCGTAATGATTACCTTCCGATCGACTGGCTTCGTCACGTAAACAGGTACCGAATAGAGTAATTTCCAAGAAGACATTAATTTCACGTGAAGGTCGTATCTAGGGGGAAAAGGGTTTGATCCTCCCCTGGCACGTACGCACAGCATGCAATTACCTGATTAAGTCACTGCCCAATTATTAACCCATTTTCTGTCTAACTTTTTACCCTCTTTGAAGTAATTAGCGATTGTACTGTTATTTTGTTTTGTAAAAAGAGTTTGCTTTCCACAGCAAAATAGAATTATCCTTGATATTATGGCGTTTTCAGGATAAAGTACAGCTTTTAATGGATCAATTTTGGAAACTATGATTTTTCATTAAAATCGACATTTTTGCAATAGAAGAACTACCCCCACAGCACCCATATTGCACTATTAACCCTAAAATTTCCCTTTCAGTGGGATATAATAGATTTACAACTGGTTCTAAATCGTTATGGACATAACCTGAGTCTAAAACGTACTTTTGAGGCCTCAGTCTCCTTCCCCCATCCGCTACAATAATACTGAATAAAGTTAATCTTTATTTTCCGATAAACGTGCTTTTTGCATTTATTTAGTTACTATAAAAAAGTGCTACTTTATATCTTCTGTTTCGAAGGTTTTGCCCCCCCCCCGAAATAAATTCCTGCGTACGTGCCTGATCCTCCCTGAATTTTGACCCGACTCGTTAAAAAGTAACAAAAATACATAAAGTTTCTGATGCGTTTTGTAAATTTTTTGTAACCCTCTCCCCCCGAAATAAAATAATGTATACGGTCTTTTTTAGGTCCTTAAAAGTTGAACTCAATCATTCCTCATTTTTAAAAAGTAAATGAATAAAATACCATGAATAGCGGTGGTGTTGCAAGAAGTTAGATTTTATGATAAAAAAAGAAAATTATTAAAAAAAAAATTGTGATCTAGGCTCATCTCATCAAAAGCTTAACAATGTTGGACATTTCTCAGTCTACCCTGACCTACAAATAAATATGACTAAAACTAAAACTAAATACTTTCATTATTTTAAAACTTAAATACTTATTTAATATTAAATACTTAAATACTATGACTAAAACTAAATACTTTCGTCTATTTGGCTACAAGGAAGGATGATCAAGGATTTGATCAAAATTTCAACATAAAAATATCTAGAGCTAGAGCAATTTTAGCCGAGCTCTGTAAAAATCTGTGGGTTTGTCGAGAGATTACCTTGTGAATAAAGTTAACCTTAAACAAGTCGACAATCAAGGTAGTTCTACTCTCTAATGTACACTTCCAAGGACGAAGTCTGCTAAAGTTGCTATAACACGGGCATCACCTAAAGCGTCGTCACGCTTCGCTGGTTCGGACACCTCTTAGACTGCTCTGAAGATTACTTCATGTAGCAAATACTGCTCTTTGAACCCTTGCCGACATGGCACTGAAGACAAGGAAAATAACTAAAGAATTGATAGATACTATTTAACAAGACCTAGAGAAAGCCGGTGGTTTTCAAAAATTCGGACACTGCTGGAACAAATACTGATTTAAGTTTGCTGAAGAATTGGCACAAGATCAGCCACCACGAAAGACCCATTCAATTGCTATGTTCGAATGTCGGGTAAGGGGAAATGTCTGCTGTTGCTGCCAAGTATAAGAAAGTTAGTGATGTACTGCGACCGCGGACATCTCTATTCAATCGTGTCTTTCCAGTTGACAAAATATTCTTGAAAACATATAAAAGCCTTATGCCCCATTTTGTAAATAGGCAGTCACAAGTTTTTTTTTTATTATTTGGGAAATTCTCTGACAATACTTCAGATAATTCGCTTTGGATCAGACAGAATTCAACTTATGGTGTCGCTGGGTTGTTTTCGCCTGACAGAACTTACCTGAGGGTTCAACCTATGAATGAATCTACATTGTAATTTACATGAATCCTGATTGTTTTTCTAAGACACACATATATAAAAGGAAACGTTTTTTTTTTGCTTTTTACTTGTTAATGTTTTGTATTTCTTAGTTTTTACTACACTTTCAAAAAAACAAATGCAAATTTTTACAACATAATTACCAGGGGCTTGCCTTTCGGGATTGGATGTAACTGGATATTTCGGGACAACTGAAGATAATATTTACAAGCCACAATGTTCTACTTAATATATAAGAAAGTAATGCAAGGAGATATTGATTCTTGGGGGGTTTAAACAGCCGTGACCGGCAAGGAATTGGTGAATAAACGATAATCTTGGGAGGGGGGGTGGCTCAAAGCTTAAAAATACCATTCAGGTCCTTTATGAATTTTATTAAGTATGTGTACCTGCACGCTCTCCCTAAAATTGCTCTTAGAAATTCTTTAAATACTAATTAAATAATTTGAAATAAATTGAAATGGTGGCCTTTTCCTGGTTTGACCTCTTCCGCCATGAAACAAAACACATCCACTCGTATCTTTCCCTATGGGATCTGAGTGTACTTATGTAACCTGCGACTACAAAATGTTCAGCCAATATCAATACTCACCCGTTTGCTCTTCGCTTTTCAAACTTATTACCTAAAAAAGTCCTGTAATGCTCTTTGAACTGCTGCTATTCACAAATGGAGTCATTTTCCCTTGAGGGCAATCAGTTCTGGTTACGTGGCTCATGCAAAGGGACTTTACAACTTTTTTCGTAAAGAAAACAAAAACGTCTTTCTATTGTCGTGCCTCTATTTTCACTCTCATTTTCTTAAAAACTGCAAAAAAAAACTGTTCTTCAGAGAGGAAAGGAAAGTCATGTCGTCCTTTCAAGTCTTCCTAGCAAAAATACTGATACTAAGTCTCTTGAGAATGCTCTATATCTTCCATTTTTACACTTTGATGAAAGAAAAAAGGAATTCAAGTTGGAGTCAGGTTTTCAAAGACAGATTGTATCAATGATAAAAATACAGTCAGCTGGGTTTGGATATCATTACCATTCATTGCCGAATCATTGAAGAATTCTAAACACTTGATTCTAAGTTTGCTTTGGAATATTAGATGGTATTGGCTGGATTACCGAGATGATTTGCTTGGAACTTCTAACAGAGATATTGTTAGCCAATCTTTTTTTTTTTATTTTTATAACCCTCTATACTTTGTTCTTAAAAAAAAAAAAAAAAAAAAAAAAAAAAAAAAAAAAAAAAAAAAAAAAAAAAAAAAAAAAAAAAAAAAAAAACGTGGTCTCGTATTGTTTCATTTACATCGCTTCTGTAAATGCATATGGTGCATCTTACGGGGGTGGGGGTGGTTGTATGTTTAAGGCTTTAAATCTTGAAAGATATAAATTTTGCCATTACTCTTATTTTTCACAAAACGCCCATAGAGGAGGATAAAGATTTTTAACGATAAACTTGTCTAAAACTCCCCGGCTCCTCTAGAGTATGGACATTTAGTTAGTACTGGTGTGCAATTATGCTTGTGATTAGAACAAGGCTGTCAATCGAGTCTAGGGAGTTTGTCCTTCATCTCCAGCCATCTCCTTAGACTCGTACTTTTTTGGGTTATTATGAAAAATACCCTTTTTAGTATTAGTATTAAAAAACATAAAAAATTGCCCCTCTTTAATAGCGTGGCGGAAGAAAATCAGTCCTATTACTTTCTGGACAAACACTGAAATTAAATGAAGTACCTGAATGAGTTGGGTATAATACACAAGTACCTTTTCTTGAATTGACCCCCGTGAATAAAAATTGTTGTTTCAATTTGTTGGTTGAATTTCTGTGTTGCCATCTATAGTTTATTATTAGATCCGCACTTGCGTTGTAACCAATCAGGACTTGCTTTATTTCAATGTTTTGTTCTCCGTGTGTATTGTTCTTTGCGAACAATTTTATACTTTGCCACGCGTAAAATTCATTGCAAAGTTCCAGGTATGTATCATGCACTCGTAAATTTATGTGGGGAGGGACTGAAAAAAAAAGGGAAACTATGGAAGAAATTCCAGGATATCGTGGAAAAAGTTTTGAAAACCCTAGTATTTTGAAGGAATGGTCTAGAAAATTCTGTGTTCTTGTGCCTCCACTGGTGGGCTGCAGCTATTCAAAAGGCGTCTCGTTAGTAGTGTTAGGCGATAATTTGATTAAACGATATATTGATGCTTTTACTTTCGATATTCGATATATTGATTTCGATATTTCTGATTAGTTTTTTTTCTTGCTCAGATTAACTTTAGGTTTTGCCAAAATTCAAAAACAAAGATTGTAATTGGAGAGTATTTTGCCCAAATTTTTGATGGAAATAAAAAAAAATGTAATGGAAATATTTCCATTACATTAATGAATGCCACAAAAACCCTCCTTTGAATTACTCAGGATCAAGATAAAGAAAAATAAGCTGCTGTGTATTTTTGCCTGTCAAAATCAACGACATGTCAATATTTTCCCTTGAAAATTAGTTCTGCTTTTCAGTGATTAAATAAATAAAATTATTTCTTTCAACTGAAAGTAAGGAACTACATTAAAACTTAAAAGAACACAAATTGTTCCGTATATAAGGGAGATAACCCCTCCTCAGTACCTCGCTCTTCAAGCCAAAGTTTATTTTTGTAATTGAAAGATCCCCTTACTCTAATTAAACGGCTCTTTGTGTTTCAGGAAATGTTGTTAAATAAATGGAACAAAAAGGTAAAATTATTGTAAAGAGTGAGGTATTGAGGAGGAGGATCCACCTCATATGCGCGATAATTTCTGTTTTTTTAAGTTTTAGTGTTGCTCCTTACTTTTACTTAAAAAAAATAATTTTTTTTATTTAACTTCTGATCGTTTTTCAAATAGTTCCGGAAAATCTGCGTTTTCTCTCCAGGAAAAATCACCATCTCAAGAAAGTTCCTCTCGCGTTAGATGCCCCTTCCCGAAGAAAATTTAATCCCTGCTGAAAATTCTCCCAAGAAGAATTCTTGCGGATAATGCCGCCTGGTAAATTCTTTTGAGCCTACTTTCGTTTGAAAAAAAAAAGACTTGCTTTTCTTTTAATTTCAAATCGTGTCGGAAATTCTCCACCCGTGAGAAATTCCCTGGAAATTATCCCCTTTCAATATCTCAGTGGAAAGTTTCTCCCGCGCAAAATTCCGCCATGAAGAATCTCTCCCGCGGAAAATCCTCCCGACGGAAAAATCCCACACACCATTTCAACTCCTTTGAAAATATTCCCTGGGCAACTTCCTCGGTATATCTCCACACATAAAATTGAGTTGTCAAAGAGAAAGTAAGTCAAATAAAAGAATTTCATATAATAATTCTGGTAAATTTCCTCCAAGTATAGTTTCCCTGGGAAAATCCACCCCCCGGAAACTTCCTTTCCCACGGAAAAATTTACAAACTATGAAATGAAATTTGAACTGAATCTAAAGAGGCTACTATGTACATGTACATTGCCAAAAGAACGTACCTCAAGAATTGGTTTGGGTATTAAGTTGAATCTTTCAGAGAATATTTAAAGGGAAGATCATCTAACTAAAAGGCAACATGTGCACGCTATTACTAATACCACTTCAGTTACTCTTTCTGTTGCAACTACTATTAGGGCTAAGAGCATTGAGATGAAAATTTGAAGAAATATATGAACAAACAGGTTATCAAAAGAACATATTAGAAATGTCATAGCAATGCTAATTGTATTAAGTTGAAACTTCGAGGACTTGATGAGAGGGATATTCAATTGACCAAAAGATGCTATTACACTATTACAGCTACTATTTCAACTATGCCTAAGGTTATGAAGGTGAAATTTTCGAGGGATTTTTTTTTTTTTGGGGGGGGGGTAACTTAATTACAGCACGTCATCTGTATGCATATCGTCCAAAGGGCGTAACAACAATATCTTGGAACAGTTTGGAATTATCACCTCTTGTAAGGGGCCCAACCTAGGCACCAAAGAACTAACTGAAGTTTTACCGAGAAGCTTGCTTCTTTCAGGTAACTGACATGAGTTTCACTGTTTCTACCAATCTCTATAATTAGCACAAGTTACAACATTTTGGTTCTTTGTACATTTATTAAACACACTTTAACAGAAATAAAAGAACAGAAAATTTAATTGGAACTAATTTGTCCGACAGAATTTCGCTCTGGAGATATGCTCTTGTCATCAACGCCATCATGCGTTTGGTGGAAGTTTTGAAAATACTCTTTTTTAAAACCTTTGGTTCCATCCGGCCCTCTCGGCTGCCTAATTACAATAACTCTGGGGCCAGAATATGGCTCTTCTTTTTTGTAATTTGCACCTCTCCTGTACGGTGGCACATACACATTGGTAACTGCGACTTCGTCTCTGTTGTCGACGATTGATTTTTCCATTAAAATGTCTTTTTCTGTGACAGCATCAATTTTTACATGATTTTCTGCGTCTGAAGTGTTAGCTCCGGTACCTTTTATACCACTGGAAGGAGGATCTTTTTCTGAGCTAGGGTTTGAACCACGCCTCCACCAACTATCTGATGATGAGCCTGGGGCAGGACTTTGCCGCGTTTTTGCTGAAACATTTCTTATTCGTTTCTTTGAATTTGAGGTGGTGCCACTCTCATCCTGTTCACGACTAGAAGAAGGTTTCCTTGAGCTCAGCTTTGTTCCACGGTGTAACCACGGTGTATCTGAAGGTGCTACTTGATCCTGGGTCACTTTGTTCTCACCAATGGGCTCAATTTTATTCTGGCTTAGATGTAAATATTCTTTTTGAGCCTCATTTTTGTTGGAATTCTCGTAAAGATTTTGGCCTTTGGTACAGTTCAATTTCTTTTTATTCAAGTTTGATTTTCCACCGTTTTTTTTCTTGGCTTCATCAGAATTCTGTTTTTCTGGGGCTTCACTTTGTTTTTCCTTGCTCATACCGTTTTTGAGACATTCTATGTCCGAAATCAACTTGTTCACTTCTGCTGCTTGCGAATCGCGAAGCGTCGATATTCTCCTTAGAATATTATCAATCCTGATGTTGAAATTCAGGTCACTTCCAACAGTTGGTTTTGGGATATTATCTACCTTTTTAGAATCAATCACTGTTTGCTTGGATTGAAAAAGGTTTTTTGCTGATATACGTTCTACTTGTTGCAGCTTTTTCACTTCTTTTTCTAAATTGGCTACAGTTGAACTCAGTTTGGTCACTTGAAAATAAAAACTAGATAAGATTCCATCTAAATCACGTTTTCCAGTTTGGCTTTCGTATCTTTTCAATTTTTCCGTAATTGAGCTTGTCTGTCGTATAGAATCCATTATTTCTTTTCGTAATCCGAAACTCTTCTTCGCTTCTGGGGATCTATAAAACACGAATAACTTTTTGGCAATTGTGGCAATCTCTTTTTCTAGTTTTTTGAGCGGATCGTTCTGTTTGCTGCCAACCATCTTTTCGACTTCTGAAAAAATGATGACCTTTTTGTCCATCTGACCAGAATTATTATTTTTCAAGTCCTGTTTTGTAGTGTCAGGCTCCAATTTAGAAATTCTTGTAGATTTAAGTATATTCACCTTCTTCACTACTGCTCTCTTTTCTCCTGCAGGACACCATACATCATTTTTCTTCTCAAAATTTTTAGCTTTGCTAAGAAATTGAGTTGGCATGATAGATTGTTTGCTTTACATAAACTTGATATTGATTAACTGATAAGAAATTCATTGGAAACAGTCATTTTATACAAGATATGACGTCATTTATGAGGTTGTATATAGTTATGATGATGTCATTCAGTATAATTTTTCACTATCAATCAATTTAGAAAATGCATTTCGATGACGTCATGTAAAAATGAATTACTTTTCCTACTCTATATTAACAGTCAGCTTTGTGCTACCTGCAATAGAAAAATACTGCTAGCTGGTGCTTTGACTTTATCCACAGGGGGAGCGTGTCTGAACCCCTAACCTCCGAAATATTTCTTTTATTACTAAACTGGTATTAAATATGGAGGTAAAAAAAAACAATATTTTTCCTACAAAGATAAAAATAATTTTTTAGACTAGTAAATTGGCCGGAAAATGTGGGTAAAAAAAAAAATTATTTGAGACCGTTAGACATTGAAGGTAAACCTTTTCTTTCTAATCATAGTAGTGGCAATAGAAGCAGCGGGAGTAGTTTTAGTAGTGGCCGGAGTAGAGGCAGCAATAGTTCACATAGTTCCCTTTGGTTAGTTCAATTCCCCCCTTTTTTAATGACTGGTGTTTTCTTTGTATACTTTAAGTATTTTCCTTTTTAACTAAAGTTAAAATCATATCTTAATAATATTTCTTAATCAAATATATTAAATAAGATATTTGGAATGAAATTGTCAGTCGATATGCGTCTATATTCAATGTTGTAACATGATTGGGTCAGTATGGCTTCAGCCCTTTAGAAGACCAGAAATTATGCAAATTTGTAATCTGTATATTTCAATGATTTTCCCCCTACCCATCCATCCAAAGTTCTATAGCTCAACTACTATGAAAATTTGTAGCAAAGTGTTGTGCGAAATATAAGTAGTAAGCCAAAATACTAATGTGTGTGCAGAAAACGAAGTTCAGAAATATTTCTTTTTTATTGACTAATAGAAACAATAAAGTTAATCAAATCAAAGACGAACTGAAAATAACAATAATAATAATAATAAAAAATGTTGTTCAGTAAAGAAGTTTTTTCAAAGAAATACAAAATGCTTACTGCAAAAGGCAGTAAGCCAAAGGCGAGCAAAAGTGAATTAAAATAATAATAATTTCAACCTAAAAACGAAAACGAATCATTATCAATGAATAAATGAGATCCAAAACGACAGAAAGTACAATGGATAATCCAACTTGAATAAAAAAGAAACCTCCACAAACAGATGTAGGATTGACCAGAAATGTAATTTCCATTCGGGTAAGCCCTCTCCTGATTTTATATGTCATTGGTTCGATACGATCACCTTAAAAAAAATAAGGTAAAATTCTAGTTAATTGACTTCTTGCTATCTCAAAAAGGGTTTAGGTTAGGAAAATGAAACTTTCAGGGAAGAATCTACAGACTAAAGTATGTCCCGGGAAGGTATTTTGAAGCAACTACCTCCACTCCTTCTCCCTCTAGAGGGCCCTGACCTTTGGTGACCTTTAAAAGTATATGTGTTATAAAAGTGAAACCTTGCAAAATAGATCTTCTGCTTAATTGAAGTACAACAAAATTGTTTTCAGCTTCATAACTTTGCTCAATCCATTTTATAAGGTTTTAAAGATATGCAAATACATTTCCTAAATTTTGAAAATTAACATTGATATGGCTCAGAATCCTACTCAAATAACAGGAATTGCATTTTCAGAACTAAAGGCAGAGAAAAAGCAACTAGTAACTGAAAATTAAGGTAAAATGTTGTTTTGTCAAAATTTCAATAGGTATAGACCTGTCATGTAGACAAATTCCAGGGCCTTCTAGAGGGAGAAGGAGTGGAGATGGTACTTTAAAATACCTTCCTAGGACATACTTTAGCCTGTAGACCCATCCCTGAAAGTTTCATTTTCCTAACCTAAACCCTTTCTAAGATAGCAAGAAGTCAATCAACTAGAATTTTACCAAAAATAATAATAAAAAAAATTCGTTCTAGCTAAAATTATGAAATTTCAGATTTTTACAGACGGAAGCTAGAAACTCTTACAGTAAGATTCTCTGATGCATGGACATTCATTTTATGACAACTTAGTTTAGGTATTTCTGACACCCATATTACAAGACTTCCACAACTTGAATCGATAAGATTTTCTTGGAACTAAAGACTCCCTATTGAAAATCTGGAAAGCCGTTACAGATGCAGTTGCTGACGAAAGCTTGCCTTGCATTGACTATTCGTCGTGTGATGCCCACAAACTGGCCTGATTTGGTAACGGTTGAATCACGGGGATTGTCATGGCACTTACATCTGTTGATACACAATCCTGTTAAGCCAAATCCATGTCTCTTGCTATTTACTCTCAATTTGGACACGATCGTCAGGCTTAATATAATTTGTTGAAACGCGGATTGAGGTATGTGGTAATCATGACGGGTATGATCTAAATAAGGCCTATAAGTCTAGAAGGTATTTTATATATTCAAGCCTTTCAGAGGTTTATCAGCAATATTTGAAAGTCCACTCTCACTAAACGTAGTTTGAATACAGGTTATGCCAACTTCTTGATACAGCTGTGTATGAGCATATATGAGTCAATGGATTGAATACATTATTCTTCTTCTCCACCATTTACGAAACAATTTTCAATGTTGGATCTTTTCTGTTGGATGTTAACCGGTAGATACCACAAAAAGCTTAAAAAACATCGTTTTCGATATCAATATTTACCTTTCGATATTCGGTGCGATATATCGATATCCAATATCGCCCAACACTTACACGATACTAATTTTGTGGAAGAGTGAAGAAACTGACAACTCAATTTTTTATTATTTTTATAAGGAATAAAAACCTTTAATTATAGGTTTTGTAGGATTCACTGCTTTGTAATTTATTTAAATTATTCAATACCAATGAAATGAATATCACTGAGATTAGTCCTAAGGCTCTCTCATAGATAAATTTAAAAATTGTGAAAAATTCTTTCTAGTATTTTCAACTCCCCTTCTCAGGAAAGATCCTCTGACCACTGGATTATTTCAGGTTATATGATTCGGGTTCACTTCTTTGCTCTAGGGTTAAGTGTTCACCTGAAACTGAGTTTTGGGTTTTCAGGTGTTATTAACTGGATTTAGTTTGAACAGCGAAGCTTTTTGTAGGTTTCCAGTACGCTTTAAAACAAATTTGCAATAAAATCTAATTTTTCTGAAACTGAAAGGTTTACACCTTATTTTTTAAAATTATTATTTTATTTTATTACCTTTTTTTAGACAGGACTGGTTAGACATGACGAAGGAACGAATCAACGGGACTAGATAAATATAGAAAACAAAAAGAGGTATTCCGAACCGGTAATGACAATAAATAAAAATCTAAAAAATAAACATGATAAAATACACATTATAAAATTTAGCCTGCACACAACCATAACAATTATGAGCTGCAGCCTGAAAAAAAGAAAAAGAAAACGTGCCTGGATTATTTTAATTCGACACTAAAGATGAACCCTTAATATGCCCCACCGGTCTAAATTGGAGGGTTTGTTTTGATATTTTCTTCATCATAGACCTCGACTGATCAATCTACTGCGTTTTATTTAAAATATTGGGGGCAGGCATGTATCATAAAAGGGAGAGGGGGTGCTCACTAAGGCCTGCTCAGGAATTTTCCCGATTTTGATGATTGTTTCTTCATTTCTTGTATAGTTTATTCTTTTTCGAGGTTTTTTACACTTGAGCCGTGAAACAAGTTCTTTTGTATTCGCTTGACAGGATTTCAACTTTATTTTTTTCATAAAACTTGTCATATAATATTTTTTCTAGATTTTGATGATTTCTAATTTTTCATAAAACTTGTCATATAATACCCCTTGAATTGTTGAAGCCAAGATGCAGACAGTGACAACTTTAAGGAAGAGATATCAGAAGACCATTTTTTGTGGGGGGGGAGGTAATCTGGAATCACCGAAATGCGTATTGCCAAGAACACTATTCCTCGATGACGGCCCTCCTCTGATCTATGCGCATGCTTGTTTTTTTTAGGAAAGATATCATTGCGTTCTTGTTTATTATCGGCTTGCATCATTTGAATATTTATTGTTTCTTCAACCTCTGTGTCTTCAGCACTTAACCTTCTTATCTTTATTCTTTTGAATGATGTAACCTTTATTGTGCCCTTTGCTTGGAATTTAATTTGCGTAATTGACTTTTGACCGGCAAAAAATTAAATTTGCAATGTTAATATCCTGTTTCTATTATCAATTTCTATGTATACAAGTCATATCTTCTCGATTTATCGGTTTTCAAAGGTCTCTCATCTTCGTCGCATCTATTCATCAATTTCTTTAATACATTTTCAGTGGCAAACCGTTTATTACACTTTAGAATTTGTAAATTCTAATCTAAAGATTATAAATATCAAAGCAATTTGACCGCATGAAATACACATTATGAAAACAATTGACTAAAATAGTTACCATTATTAAGTTGTTTTTTTTGTTTGTTTTTTTTTACTTTTTGACCCCATTCAAGACTAACCAAGTGTAAAACGGATCTAACATTTGCAATATGTGTCAAAGTAAGTGACCAGAACAGATACAACAGGTTTCTCTATAAATTCTGGAATCCAGGAGCGTATTCAGGGAGGTTCAGATTTAACCTCTCCCCCTTCCCCAAACGTTTGTAAGTAAGTAAGTAATCAGATTAACGACGCTTCTTGACTACTAAGGTCCCTACGTCGGCCCTGCAGTGCATTGCTCCAGCATGATTCGATCTCTGGGTCCCGTATTACCAAACTAAGGTCAAACCCACTGCGCCACCACAGGACAACCCCCCAAACGTTTGTCTCACTCTAGAAAAAAAATTTAAATGCATAATTTTTTTTTTGATTCCCCTCCGCCAAAGACAGATCCTGGATACGGACTCGCTGGAATGCTTTTGGAATTTTTATTAATCTCTAAAAAGAAGCAAAATTTGATATGCCGAAGATTTGAAGCATAAATTTGAAATTTTTTATGAAAACTTGAAGCAAAATTTGATATTTTAAATTTGAGACTTGAAATAATATTGGGCTGTTTGTAACTTGTATTCCCCAAGAAATGACTAAATTTCCGTCAGTAACGTTTGATTTCGTTAAACCAAATATAGATTGGAATTTTCCAAATATTTCTTAGCTCAATCTCCCAAGGATTTGTGCTTCTTTTTGAAAATGACTACCAATTTGAGAATTCTTGGTAAAGGTTGGGGGATTGAGAAAAACGTAATTTCCTGTTCATTATCATCTAGTTGCTAATTGAATAGTTTAAACTTATTTAACGTTTAACAAGTTTGAACATTGTTAAACTTGCAATGAGAAAGGCAATAAGCACCAAGGACAGTAAAGATGAAACCGGATTCTTTAAATTGGCTATGTGGAAAATCAAACAATCATATACGTCCTAAAAATAGCAAAATCTAGAATTTAATTTTAATGAAAAGATATCCATATGCAGCTATCCAGTTTTAGCACTTATTGGGCGCCAAGTTTGAAAATAAGGAACGTGTCAGCAGTAAATGCATCGTCATGGAGCTCTAGAAATTGTAACTATTGATTGATATTGAGAGAATGAGTAAAATTATTTAAGAATGTAACTCTAACATCTTGTTACCAAGTGGAAAATGGACAGAAATGGAAATTATTATGTTTATTTCCTGATGATACTCTATCATGTTCGGGCAGCAATAAGGAAAATAGTCATACAATAAGGGTAATTCAGATGGTTTATCAGTTTTGTGAACCGTTTGAAGGCAATTGAAGACCAAAAATGATTTAAAGATTTATGACCGACCATGTCCACAAGATTTGCAAGCGAGTGGGCGACTGAGATTTCTACTTAACAACGTTTTTAATTCAAAGGGGGCAAAGATTAATTTAAAAAACAGTTTTTCTGAGGAAAATAAAGAGCAATCGTGGTTTTTTGCCTTCTATTTGATTTATTATTGAAAACGAGCAAAGGTCAATTTAAAAACAGTTTTTAAAAAGAACAGGTGAAATATCAAAATTACCCTTATTGTATGTTTATCTGGCTAATTTCTGCTCGAGGCTGATAGAGTACCATCAGGAAATAAAACATTATCATTTTTATACAAGTCTGAAAGAGGTATGCCAGCTTTCCCTCTCATAGTGACTATCTGCCTCTCAAGCCTTTCTAGGCTATATTAAAAATGAACTGCAAACTAAGAATTAACTTTCCTTGGATAAACTTGGTTTATAAAATTAATCCGTGTCTGTTTTTATTTAAATTTAATGTAGAAGCAACACTGCAATTATCATTTTCCGGGGGGAGGGGCAGCCCCGTCATAAACGGAACAAATATTTCCGTTCGTTTTAAGTGTTAATGCTACTCCTTACTTTCAGCTGAAAAACTTATTTAAAAAAAATTAAAATCTTTGATTGTTTTCTAATAATTCTAACATTTTTTTCTTATTAATCATCTATATTTCCGGTATTTGTCCGAAATAGTTCATGTTTGAAGATAACAGCCCCTGGAGAATTCCGCGGTGAACAGTTTACCATATTTTTTTTCACAATTGTTTCTTACTGAACAGACGATTTATGAAACTTATTAAGAGAGTCCGGTGGGGCAGTATACGTGAGGGGTCCTTATAAACCTTCACTTAAGGGTTTGGACCGCAATTATTACAAGGGCACCGTTTTATGCTTCAAGTTTTTTCCCCTTAAGGAGTGGCACTAAAGTGCCGCTTTTAGTGCTATATGACGCTTATGGATGGTAGAGTTGATAAAAGCACGTAGATATGAGTAACAGATTTAAAATGAGCCATTAAACACCTCTGTAAAAAGTTTTCGCAGCCCATCAGTCCCAGCTTTTCCACTTGAGATATGGCATCAAAATTGCCCTAGTGCTTGGCCCCCCCCCCATTGTACTTCCTGGCTGAAGGGCCATGAAACGGGGATCAGCACCGCCGGTTTGGACCTTAAGCGTCTTGTGCAGTCTTAATTATTTAGTTACTATGCGACGTGGTTCGCTCTTTTCTTAGTTGCAGCTAATGGTGCAGCCATGACATCTTTCTCGTGTATTGCTCCCTCCTTCTTATGTTGTAATAGACAGGTTTTCAACAAATTGGTAATATGTATTTCCAACCATTTTTAATCAAGAAAACAAATTTGAAAAAATAAAATCCTGAAAATCTGAGTATAGAACAATCTTTAGAATAAGAGTTCAGGCCTTACTTCACGCCATGAGCATGGGAATCGGATAATAAAATCCAAGACATTTTAATCAAGATGTTAATATGATTAAAGATGAAATAATATGAATTTATTCAAGATGCTAATATGTGTTTCTGACATATTTTACTCAGGAAAACAAATTTGAAATTTTTTTTTATGGATATCGGTTTACAGAACGATCATTAAAATAATAATTCAGGGCTCTGGCGAATCCAGGGGGACCCTGGGTCCTCAAGATTTTTCTGTTGCCCTCATTCCTTTTTTTATTTTTGTCCCATAGCTCCCCCCCGCAAGATTTTGCTCTAGATCCGCCCTTGATTCAAGGGCTTATTTCACGCCGTAGATATGAGAATTGAATAATAAAACTCAAGACGTTTTGTTCAAGATGTTAATATGATTAAAGTGATATGATATGAATTTATTCTAGATGTTAATATGTGTTTCTGACATGTTTTACTCAGGAAAACAAATTCGAAAAAAATTCTGAAAATCGGAGTACAGAACAATCTTTAAAATAAGAGTTCATGGCTTTACTTCACGCCATAGGCATGGGAATTGGATCATAAAATCCAAGACATTTTAATCAAGATGCTAATGTGATTAAAGATGAAATGATCTGAATTTATTCAAGAATAAATCGGTTTACAGAACGATCAATAGAATAATAATTGAGGGCAATGGTGGATCCAGGGGGACCCTGGGCCCCCAAGATTTTTCTGTTGTCCCCATTCCTTTTTTATTTTCTTGTCCCATTGCCCCCCTCGTCCCCAAGATTTTGCTCTAGATCCACCCCTGATTCAGGGCTTATTTCACGCCATAGATATGAGAATTTAATCATAAAATTCAAGACATTTTAATCAACAATGTTATCCTATCCTTATGCTGATTTCCATCCATTTCCCCTTTCTCTTTACAAATAATGAAGGACATTATTATTCCTTGTGGATACGGATGTTCGCCAGAAAATTGAATTTTTTGTTCGGAACTGCTTTTGCTTTCTTCAATATTCTTAGGCCTGTATCTGGATTGCTGGTGGAGGAATATCAAGAAAATTGCCGATTCCTTGTTAACCTCAAGGTGAACTAAGAGGGAGATAAGGTTTTCTATCGATTAGCTCTGCTCCGTTTTCCTCCGAGAAACTGACGCTTGCTTCTCTAAGTGCTTTACCCAATTAGATTCTTTTTCTTCAAATCTGGGATCATGTGGTACTATGTGGGATTTGGGGACTGTCAGTGATTGGTTGTACAGTGTTGTCAAATGCTGGACGAAAAAGTGTTTTGCTAATCAGAAAAGGAATAGCTTTAATCATGACCGGTAATAGTTGACGCTTTAGAGAGTAAGAAACTCATACTTTTATTTTGCTAATTTATGTTTTCTTATTTCAATAAGTCTTTGAATTTAATTGGCTAATACTTCAGCAAACTCGCAATTTCAAACAACCTGAAGCTTACATACTTTTAAACATACCCACCATCCTACCCGGCCCATCCTCTGTGGCGACCACCCACGAATCTCAAATATTTTGTCGTTTTGGGAAGGTTTATCCCAACAGTTTTAACCATATGCAAAACCAATTCGCTTCTGTAGAGGCGCCATAAGCAATCAGTGCGCTATTTGGTACTTGTGTACTATTCAGAACACACTCAGTAAGTGAAGCTAGGTTCTCTCGTGAAACAAACTACGATGCAGGTACATTTTATGAGGAAATCCGGTTTCATAGCCACAAAGACAAAACTCAACTTGGTTTGCTACGCGTAGTGATAGAAGATAGTGTCTGAACATGGATTTTGAAATGAAGATTTGGGATTTGCCAAAGACTGAAAAATAGGCAATTATATTTTTCCAGGATATGGGGTTGTTTCCCACAACAAAACAGTTCGTCAATGGACACAACATGACTTTATATTCTGACGAGAAGGAACATTTTTGTTCCTTCTGTTCCAAGTTTAACCTAACCTGAATCACAAAAATAATTTTGTCGATTGTGTTCCGAATAATGCACAAGCACTGGTTATTTTTAGAGTCGAACCGATAGGAAGGCAAAGGCATGTAATGAAATTGACTGGCTCAACGTTTGCATTTCCAAGAGCAATCGTAAAACCATCGGCGATTAATTTCCAATTAAAAATCAAGATTTCCGACTTTTCTGCGTCAAACTCTAATTCGAGCTGCTTATAATCATCATGAAGGATAATAAAGTTTTCCTTCATACCAGAAACAGTGCGACTCGAATTAAATGTCTCATCCGCATATGATATTAACAAAACATCGATACATCACAGGACACAAGTTGTTTTACATCTCTCAGTACTTTTCTGTTATAGCGACCCCACACAATAAGTGAATTTAGGTTATTTTTTTATGAAAAATATCAAAAACATGATGGAAAATATAATACTTTAGAAACAAATTTGGGTCATATATTTGCACATTAGGGGTGGATGGGGGAGGGAATGCAAAATGTGTCAGCTACAATTATTCTGGATATTCTTATGAAGTAAGAATTTTTTTTGTAACTTCATGTTGTCCAAATACTTTACCCGCATCCCTCCTAGTGTGCAAATATGTACCCCAAAATATATAAGTCTAATGTATTCTGTCACCCGCCACTTGTTTTTCACTGAACGTAAGCTTATTGTCTCTTAATAGAGACAGATGAAAAACCAGGTTCTAGGTTTGTCCTCGAGTTTTACACAGCGTAATTATTGAGTGGGGTCGCTATATCAGAAAAGTACCCATCTCTCTTGTCCTCGAATCATAGTACTATTAAAAGCGGTAGGTGAAGTTATAGCCCCTTGTCGAAGCTCTTTTTTAACTGGGACAATAGGATAATTTTTATTTCAATATCCGGATGCTGATGCGGGAGCTTCAGTTCGGCTTTCAGATTTACATGTGTATGCTTAAGTTCATATACATACATTATGTATTTTGCAATGTTTTTGAAATAAACGGAATAGTGTCTGCTAAATAATAGCTTTTCTTCGATACCGTTTGTAGAAAAATGTGCTATGGAAGACTTAGGACAGTCCCGCGCCACCTTTATTTTTTTGCAGTTTGATGTTTGGTATCCATTACGAAACAATTCTCAAAATAAGTTTTTAGACAGCTTAAAAATACATTTAGGCTTGTATTTTTCACAGATTTTTGAGGGGACGCCCCCCCGAAAACCTTCATTTCACCTGGAGGATATCGATAAACTTTTAATGATGGCCCCATCCCCCCAATCGACATGCTGAAATTATGCCCAGTCCATGCAATACAAGGTTATGACCTTCATTTGTTTACGCCTTTTCTAGTTGAACGATAATATAAAATAATGCATTTGTTACTGAGGGTTGAAAGAAGTTAAACTTTTCAGGGGTGCCAATTCCCAAAGATATAGGGGAGGGCAAAAATTTGTTGTGCCAATTTTTTAATCAAGATCCGGAGAATAGTATTTTGAAAAATCGAGCTAGGAATAATTTTTTCCTAATTCGAAGTTCTGAACGTTTATCCATAAATTCCCTTTAATTTCCCAGAATAAAAATTTTAGCAGCTAGTGGTTTCGATCCACCGACCTCTGGGTTATGGGCCCAGCGCGCTTCCGCTGCGCCAAGCTGCTGCTATTAGAAAATGGTTGTAGTAATATTTTGTATGAGGAGTAGGAAATCATTTTTACAATGGGCTTGCCAAGTGAAGTGATGGAATATGACAACAGCGGGGCTACTGTGGAATTATTAAAGTGAATAATGCACTTTTGTATATAGTTGTCCCACTATCACAAGAATTTAACTTTTTCGATTACAGTAATTTTAGAAGCAGATAATTTGAATAAAGTAGAAGCGGCGTTTCGGTGACCAAAATTTTGAAATATTCTTTTTGTTTAAAATAGTCCAAAGATCATATAGTAATGCCTCCTTAGTTGACACGACCCACCAGAGGCTGGAAATAGGGGTCGTTAGTTATGCCTCAGGTGCATATATGGTTGTATGGAATGGGTGGTCGTATAAACTTTAGAGTTGGCCCATTTGGTTAGAAATTGAAATTTCTAGATCTAGAAATCTCTAGTCATTCTCTGGTCAGTCTCTAGCAATTTCTAGTCAAAAGTAATCGAAGGGTAACTAGCCCCCGGTAAAATTCTAGTTAATTGACTTCTTGCTATCTCAGAAAGGGTTTAGGTTAGGAAAATGAAACTTTCAGGGATGGGTCTACAGGCTAAAGCATGTCCTGGGAAGGTATTTTAAAGTACCCACCTCCACTCCTTCTCCCTCTAGAGGACCCTGAATTTTGCCTACATGACAGGTCTATACCTATTGAAATTTTGACAAAACAACATTTTACCTTAATTTTCAGTTACTAGTTGCTTTTTCTCTGCTTTTTGTTTCTGAAAATGCAATTCCTGTTATTTGAGTAGAATTTTGAGCCATATCAATATTTTTTTTTTAATTAGAAAATGTATTTGCATATCTTTAAAACCTTATAAAATGGAATTGACCAAGGTTATGAAGCTGAAAAAAATTTTGTTGTACTTCAATTAAGCAGAATATTTATTTTGCAAGGTTTCGGTTTTATAACACACGAATTTGTAAAGGTCATCAAAGGTCAGGGCCCACTAGAGGGAGAAGGAGTGGAGGTAGTTGTTTCAAAATACCTTCCCGGGACATACTTCAGTCTGTAGATTCATCCCTGAATGTTTCATTTTCCTAACCTAAACTCTTTCTGAGATAGCAAGAAGTCAATTAACTAGAATTTTACCCTAGCCCCCCTACGCCCTTTTTGCCCCAAATGCATCTGATCGAAGTTTTGAGATAACCACTTTCTTCAAAATAGTCTAAAGGTCATATAGCAATATCTCCTTGGTTGGCAAAACCCCCCCAGCACCCGGAAACAAGGGTTGTAGGTTAAGCCCCATGTGCTTATATGGTTTTATAGAATGGGTGGTAATATAAACTTTGGAGAAGGTCTATTTAGTTAGGAATTGAAAATTCTAGATCCTTTTTAAGGGTCAAAAGTAATCGAAGGGTAACTAGCCCTCCTACACCCTTTTTGCCCCACATGCATCTGATCGAAATTTTTAGGTAACCACTTTCTTCGAAATAGTGCAAAGATCATACCTACGATGACGCAACCCTCAAGGGCCTAGGGAAAGGGTTGTAAGTTATGCCCAGGGTCATATACACTGTTCAAGACACACAGTTTTCAGTAAAGTACCAGTAACGGTGTAGACTTTTGACTTTTACAGTTAGGGAGGGGAAAGTAGCTAAACTCTTGCTTTTAGTGATTTTTCTTTGTTTTAAGGTTGATTTGTATATTCAATTTAAGCTTTACTCGTTTTAAGACTGATTTATTCATTTATATTAGTACCTGCTGTATGTTTTTTTGCTATGATTGTCTATTTAATTTCTGTTTGTTTTGGCTGTAATTTATTCTTTTATAGTAATTTCTAGTCGTTGTGAGTGTGGATTATTATAGGAATTTTTTGTGCTGATCCTAAGTGTAATATGGCCTTTACTTAATTTCTGCTGATCTTAAGTTTAATATGGACTTTACTTTTCTTTAAAAAAACCTTAAAATACTAAAAAAAAAAAAAGTCTAAAGTATAAAATACAAAATAGAAAGTCTACAGTTGAAAATACAAAAAAGAAAAGAAAAAAAAGGCTAAGCGTAAATAAAACATAATCCAATAGCTTCTTGGTTTTTTCTATTTGAACATTTTATACTTGTTTTTTTTTTCATCCTAAAAAATGTAAAATGCACTGTGAGTGGGCATGAAATACCACAAAATGCAAGTAAGTCTCACTTATCTGAATGCAACTTCTTCAGATCGATGTTTGCCTCCATTGCCAATTCGGGCGATTATCTGCATTCAACTACCTTGTAAATAGTCATCTTTATTCCTCAACTAATCATTCGTAAACTGATGGCCACAGTTGTGGTCATCGCTGCAACCTAGTAAAGAACGAAGTTCAGCCATTAGTAACCAAATATTTAAAAATGGTTTTTGAAAAAAAAAACTGTCCAGTGACAAAAAAAAAATATTTGAAGCTGATTCAGGAATGATAGCTATGATTTCGATTGATCTTGATGGTAAAAGTTTATCGCGAAAGCAAATTTTATGGGAATTTCAAACGATAGCCTGAAAACTCTCGAAAATGGTGTTGGATCGAAATAAAAACTATACCATTGGAATCGCCATGGTGTTGAATGGTGTTGATGAAAATGGTGTTGAATCGAAATGAAAACTATACCATTGGAATCGCCATGGTTGAAAACCTTTTTTGGAAAATTAATGCAAGAACAATGAAAATTTCTTTTTTGCAGCACCGATGTGTCCTCTTTTTTCTTGTTTTTTTTATGGTTTTTTTGATTTCCAAAGATGGCACTTATAATACTACTTATAATATTGAGTAATATCCTATGCACTTCATTCAATAATGTATTCATTGGATCGCTAGTTTGTTTACACTTAACATTGCCTCTGAAAGAGTAAGAGTGACCTATGAAAGAGTAAGTCAGAAAGAGGAGCACTCTTTCGTGCTCGTAAAGGCGTATCTGCATACATTACGGCTGGACTTACACTAGAAACATACACTACACTAGAAACATGCTTTAAACATTTAAAGCGTAACTCCCTTCTCTCCTTTTTTCTCAAAATCTTCCGATTAAAACTATGAGAAAGCCATTAAGCTAAAAAAAACATTTATATGCAAATTTGGTTTTAATTATTTATGTGTGGAGAGCCAAGATCAAAACATGCATTAATTAAATAAATGTCCAGAAATTAAATAAAAAAACAAGTTTTTTTTTTAAATGAAACTAAGAAGCGAAATTAAAACTTAAAACGGACAGAAATTACTCCGTATATGAAAGGGGATTTTCCTCTTCAACGTCCCGCTCTTTACACTAAAGGTTTTTACTGTTAAGAGGTAGAGCTAAGAGAAAGAGTCAAACTTTAGCGTAAAGAGCGGGGCGTTGAAGAGGAAAAGCCCCTTTCATATACGGAGTAATTTCATATAAGGAAGTATGCGCATATTGCCTTTTCGTCAGTTGTACAACCCCCTCATCATGCCCTGAAAGTTTGCACTTAATATTCTTAAGCCATTCATAAAATTAAAAATCTTTATTTCGATCTAAATGTTTCTATTTCTCATAATATCAGAAAAAAACCGTTATAACCGAGATTACCGAAAAAATGATTTAAATTCAAAGAAGATGCCTGCAGTATACTGATATGCTGCAGTATTGAACTAGCTCTCAAAGGGATTACACCTGTTTGAACTTTTGAATTGTTTGAACTTGATTCCTTAGCTCTGAATTAATTCAGTGACTACAGATTTTGTGCAATCTGATGCTTGAATTTATCACACAATCAGATTTTTGGCGTTTTGAATTGAGAAAATTAGATTCGATAGCCAAGTGTGGTGTATAGAGAAAATTAGATATAATTTGCCTGCGCGTTAATTACACTTTTTAGTGTAGAGAAGGATTAGCAGTTGGGCCGACCTCGCACAGTTTGAACTGATTGTTCACTTGGATACATTAGTGAGGCTCGGCCCTCACGGAAAGATAAGTTTCTTTCACTTTATAATCTTTCATTTACTAGGCATGAATCCTGCGAACATTAAAATCGGTGATTTATTCCTAGCGAAATTTGCGGGCTATCCCCTCTGGCCAATTCGAATCTTAGAGGCAATGACGACGAATACCGGAGACTGCAAATTTGCTGTTTTTTGCTACGCAAAAAACACGTTTCTTGTTACGGCAAAAAAAGGAGCTGTTCCCTCTTCAACGCCCTGCTCTTTGCGCTAAAGTTTAACTCTTTCTCTCAACTCTAATTTTTAAAACAGTAAAAACTTTAGCGTAAAGAGCAGGGCGTTGAAGAGGGAACAGCCCCTTTCATATACGGGGTAATTTCTGTTTGTTTTAAGTTTTAATGTTGCTCCTTACTTTCAGTTAAAAAAAACTTGTTTTTTTTTTATTTAATCTCTGAGCGTTTTTTAGTTAATCCATGTTTTGATTTTGGCTCTCCGCAGATGAATAATTGAAGCGAAATTTGCATATTTACTTATTTGGCTAAATGGCTTTCCAATTGTTTTGATCGAATGATTTTGAGAAAAAAAGAGGGAGAGGAGGTCCAGTTGCCTTCCAATTTTTTGGGTACTTAAAAAGGCAACTAGAACTTTTAGTTTTTTACGAACGTTTTCGTTAGTAAAAGATATATGTAACTTACGAATTAGCTTACTTAACAAACTTCTATATTCGTACGTTTTTATTATGTATATGAGAGGGTTCACCCACTCGTCAATACCTCGCTCTTTACACTAAAGCTTAAATTTTGTCCCCCGAGTCACAAAGGCCGTAGAATAAATAGTCGAAATTACTAAAAATGCTTTAGCGTAAAGACTGAGGTATTAGGAGGAGGTGAACCCCTTACATGCGTAATATTTTCTATTCGTTTTAATTTTTAATGCTACTCCTTACTTTCAGTTGAAAAAACTTTTGCATATTTATTTTTTCATTGTTTTTTTAAATAATGCTGGAAAATGCTGCGCCCCCTTTATGGAAATCTTCTTCCCCCATGACAAATTTCTCCATGGAAATTATCCCCCATATAACCCCCTCTTCTCAACCCCCATCCCAACCAAAAAATCCCCCTGAAAACGTCAGTACACTCCCCAAAAACCATTACTATATGCAAACACTGGTCAAAATTTGTAGCTTGCAGCCCCTCCCACGGGGACTGTGGGGGAGTAAGTCGTCCTCAAAGACATAGTTATGAGGTTTTTCGACTATGCTGAATAAAATGGCTATCTCAGAATTTTGATCCGACGACTTTGGGAAAAAAGAGCTTGGGAGGGGGCCTAGGTGCCCTCCAATTTTTTTGGTCACTTAAAAAGGGCACTAGAACTTTCCATTTTCGCTAAAATGAGCCCTCCCGCAAAATTCTAGGACCACTGGGTCCATACGATCACCCCTGGAAAAAAAACAAACAAATAAACACGCATCCGTGATCTGCCTTCTGGCAAAAAATACAAAATTCCACATTTTTGTAGATAGGAGCTTAAAACTTCTACATAGGGTTCTCTGATAAGCTGAATCTGATGGTGTGATTTTCGTTAAGATTCTATTAGTTTTAGGGGTTGTTTTCCACCATTTTCTAAAATAAGGAAAATTTTCTCAGGCTCGTAACTTTCGATGGGTAAGATTAAACTTGATGAAACTTATATATTTAAAATCAGCATTAAAATGCAATTCTTTTGATGTAGTTATTGGCATCAAAAATTCCATTTTTAGAGCTTTGGTTACTATTGAGCCGGGTCGCTCCTTACTACAGTTCGTTACCACGAACTGTTTGATGATTTTTAAGTTAAATTTAGTTTTTCTTTAATTTCGGGCTATTTAACCTCAATATAGCGATTATTGGATCTTTAATTTGTTTACACGTGACATTCTGTCTCTTCCTACTCTTTCGTTCTCCTCTAATTTGCTTAATAAAGGCGTATCTGCATACATTACGGCTGGACATACACTAGAAACAGGACATCATTCAATTGTTTGACAACTTGTCTCTAGGGCTGTAAATCATGACCTGAAACGCTGAGATTGTCAGGCTGGGCAGTGATTAACTACCTCTCAAGTTGGGATTGTGCTCTATGAGGTGTTAAATAAAGTATGAATGTTGAATGTTATTGAGAATAGTGAACGACGGAACTTCTTTGTTGGCAACGCTGGCAATTTTCCATTTGAAAGACTTTGGAGGAAATCATAACTGTGACAAACTTCTGCAGTGACACATGGTCTGTGGTCCCCTTATTGAGAACATCTCTGAGATTATGTGCAGTTCAATTGAGTTATACATTGCTCTTGGAAAATCATACCCTCAAAAACGTGGTCATAAAAGTTTTTCTGTAGCGGTAGATGGTTGAATCGCGAGTCGCTTGCTGCTCGTCACAATCATCAGAGTTAAGATCTAATGGGGCTACGCTTGTGCCCTTTTTAAATTAAACTGGAAGGAGTTAAATTGAATTCCTTTGAAGCCCAGTGGTAATGTTTATCCCAGTCAAATCATATGAATTGGTTTCTGTCAATGCAGGCAATTGCCCCTTTTCTTCCCCTTTATATTCTCTTTGTTTTCTAATGTTACCTCTAGACCCTTCAAACTTTCATTTTATCGCTTTGTAAGTTTTTTATGTCACTGCAGAAACAGGGGAAATGTGTCACTGACATATGTTACTGCCGTGGAAAATTCTCATTGCAAACAACCCCTTATGTCTTATGAGGAGCTTGTTGTACCCCAGAGAATACTGTCAAGCGATTGTCTTCATAAATTCTGTCCCCCTTCAGGCCCAATTGCCTATCGTTGTGGGATGGAACTCATGAAAGAATATTAACTTCTGCCAGAAGCCATTTCAGGACTGTCACTTTTAAGAACTCAGATCATTTGGAATAAGGGATTTTATGCTCACTTTTTCCTCTTTTACCGTTTATTTTGGGTGAACAATTCCTAACAGGTTATTGAGAAAAAATAAAATAAAAAATACCGTGGTTTCGGGATATTAGATTGCTTTTGAGGGGTTGCCCACTTTCAAAAATAGGGTACAAAACATTGCACTTGCCATGGGTAAAGAAAGTGTGCTATGAAAGGCGCGAGGAGGTGGGATCTGGCAGAAGTGTATCACGTATGATGCTTCGAACTTACACTAGCGGTGGAGAGTAGACAGTCCACCGCATTTTCTGCTTCTTTTGGAGCTTTTTTCAGCCAATTTTTTATATGTCCTGAAACTATTTGGTCAGAAAGGGGTTCTGTTGTCTAGCAAGCTTGTGGCCCGAATTTGTAGTGGAGAGGGGGAAAGAGTCTTTAGTAATGTAGCTTTGCACCGTTTGATTATGGAAGATAAACTACTGTGTACTATATTTGTTCCACAGTCTGTGTTGTTTACGACCAGGATTTGAAGTTTTTAGTTCAATTGAAAAGTTAAAATTTAGTCAAAAGTTTAAAAGTAAAAAGAAACTTCCTTGGTTAAAACTTAGATTTTGAAAATAACTTAATACTTACATCTCAATCGCCTGGACAGGCTTAGGCTAATCAAACAATCCGTGATAAGGAACTGTAAGTAAGGAGTGACCCAATAATAATCGAGCTTCTAAAAAACAAAATTTTATTTTGATAACAATAGATACATCAAAAGAATTGGCTTTTCCATGCTGATTCCAAACGTATAAAATTTATTAAGTTAATGTTACCAATCAAAAGCAACAAGCCCGAGAAAATTTGCCTAATTTTTGAAAAAGGGGGAAACCCACCAAAAAGTCAAATGATCCTAATGAAAATCACGCCATCAGATTCAGCATATCAGAGAACTCTACTGTTGAGGAGTCAAGCTCATATCTACAAAAATCTAAAAAAAATATTTGCTACTATATATTACACGAGAAACACTCGAGAATTTGGATTGCGAACATGAGACATTACCATTTTTTCACGGTATTAATACTAGACAACTGGCTTTAGCTCAATGGGAAAATACATTGTAGCTATATTTTATTTAAACACATTTAGTTGGTATTTTGGTTTGGTTATGCACTTAGTATACTGCGTTCTGGGCGGCCCCTTTCCATAATTCTTTGTTGTAGTTTTCACAATTTTGTTAATAAAGTATTATATTTTCATCGTATTTTGTTATTTTATTAGCATTAACCAAACTTCACTTCACGAACGTTCCTCATATAATACATAAGTACATATTTTTTTTTTTTTTGCAGAACAAAGATCACGGTTGCGTGCTTAATTGTTTATTTGTTTTTTTGTTGGTGTTCTTCCCCAGGAGGTGATAGTATCAAACGGAAATATGGCTCATTTGAACGGAAATAAAAGGTTCTAGTGGCCTTTCTGAGTGACCGATAAATTATACGGCAATTAACCCTCCTCCCTCGCTCATTTTTTCTATGAACACGTCTGATCAAAATTTAAGTTAACCATTTGATTCGGCATATTTGAAAGGTCCAATAATTCTGTTTTTGGTGATATTACCCTCTATAGTCCTTGGGGAAAGTGTTGTAAGTTACGCAATTTGCCCGTATTGTTAATATATGTTATTTCTTGTTGGGAAATGTACGGAACATTGTCAGGTTAATTTTCTACGTGAGGGTTTAATAAATTGTATTTTTTATTGGGAAATATACGGAAAATTGTCAGAGTATTTTTCTAAGGGGAGGGTGAATTTTCCGCAGGGAAGATATTTCTTGGGGGAATTTTCAAGGTGAAATGTTACACGGCTGAAGATAGGGAAGTAGATTTCATGGCATGATTTGATAATTGATCAATAGTTAGATAAACAAATCAACTGAAAGAAAGGAGCAGTATTAAAACTTTAATCTAGCAAGAATTATTTTGTATATGATGGGACTGCCCCTTCATCAACTCCCGCTCTTTACGCAAAAATTTGACCTTTTCTCCTGATTTTCGAAAAATCAGCTTAATCACAAGGGTCCTTGATTTTGAATACGGATTATTTTTAAAGAACTTTAAGACTTTAGCGTAAAGAGCGAGGGTTGATGAAGGGCTGTCCCCCTTGTATACAAAATAATTTCTGTTCACTTTAAGTTTTAATGTTGCTCCTTACTTTCAGTTGAATTTTTTTATTTATTTAACCTAGACAGAATATGCCTTAGCCTACCTGTAAAGTGTCTTACAAAAGTAAATATCAATTATCATTTAATATTAAAATAAATAGATAATGGAACTAGTTGTAAACCTAGATCTTTTCTTTCTTATTCTTTTAAAGATTTAATGTGACTAGAGTATACTGATTTATAGAATGAATGAATTAAATTTCTAATTACTAGAAACTTGATGAACATTTCCACTAAATTCTACCTCCCAAATCTGAGATAGTTTAAAATTTTTCGCAAAGCGCAAGGCTGTTTGAATAGCAAGAGTAATGCTTCCTTCAGGGATTAAAGTTAATTAAGCTACATTTGACAACGTATTGGCCCAATTCCAACAAAAAAGAATCTTGTTTTGACAAAAATCGCTTCAAATACAAAGAGTCCCATTAGAAAAATCTCAAATATCACTCCCTTTCTGTGAATCTGGCTATGACGAATATAAGCCGATAGAACGAATATAAGCAGATGGAGATAAATTGTATAAGAGGAAGAAACGAGACAAATATCTGATTTTCCACTTTATTTTTGAGCCTCCTATAACGTTTTATCGGCTTTCAAATTTGACACCCCTTAATCCTATTCTGTTTCTAGTTTTGATACATTTACCACTGCAAAATCTCTCAACCTTAAGCTTATAAATTTTAAAAGGGAAACCGAGGAGTCCTAATAGGATACATTTGGTTCTCAAAAGAGCGTGACCTTAATCCACTCACCTTCTGAGTGGCAATATTTCCTATTCAAAAGAATAAGCCACTTTTCCTCCTGTCTCCTCAGCCATCCAATAAATGTCAGGATAGGCTGTATTTAGGAAGCCAACAATTTCTCAACGTTAGAATATATGGATAGACTCAATTTCTTTGTTTCGGATGGAAAAAAGGATATGCAGTTTATGGCTTTTCTGCATCTATTGCAATTAACTGCACTAATCGTTTCATTAATATAATAATGAGATGATTAGGGTGATTTTATGGGCTCAAAACCTTCAGTTAGGGAGTTTTGACCCTTTTGATGTTGGGGAACTTTTCATTTTGATCCGTCACCATTTTCGCAGAGTTTCAAGGTCTTTTTCAAAATTTGTTTTCGCAAATTTTTTTTTTAGTTCTGAGATAAAACAATATAAAGCAATATCAATCCTGAATCGTTTTTAAACAAAACAGTTTTATCACTAGACAGCTTTTCACAAAAAGTATTTTTAAACTTCAGGTTACTATAGGCTTTGATTCGCTCTTTACTAGGTTGTATATATCGTTTCGACCATGATATATAATAACAACGCCGAAAATGAAGATATAAAAAAATGTGAAATTTAGTAAATGTGAAATATACATATATATATATATATATATATATATATATATATATATATATATATATATATATATATATATATATATATATAAATTATAATAATAAATAAATAAGCATAAAAAAACAAGTAATTTCTAATGAACAAAATTAAACTGTTTTCCACGGAAGACATGAAAATACCTGAAGTTCCCAAAGGGTGAACAAATTCATTGGTTTAGAAACAAAACCATTGTAGACAAAATGAAATGTTTAATTTATGCTTAATTACTCCTTTAATGCAATAGATCGTTGTTCTCTTCTGTTCTATGAATATTTAAAACTGGGTTTACAAGACTTGGGAATGCTACATTATTCTACTTTATGAAGAGCTATTGATTCTCATGTAAATTGACATTCTGCAATGGGGATGAGGGGCTATTGAGTTTATGCTATCTATCCCCGGCATCGGGAAAATAGAATCTTGTTCAGTCTCTAATCTTGAATGACAATTCGTCTCCAAAGTTTCCTGTTTTATTGAGCTGTTATATGTTTGATTTGTATTGAAAGGAAAAGCAGAAACTTTTAATTGCATCTGTTTATGTTTTACTGCAGCCTATCCCAGTCGTCTTACGATCTTAATGACTGCCCGATAGGATAATAAATAGGAAACGCAATGCTCAATAACGGAAGAAGATGAAATTGGAAGTTTATTAATAATAATGAAATAGTTGCTAATTATGTCTAGTTTATATAGTTAAAGTCTGCAAACCAAGATTAGAATATTGGAAGCTACAGTGATGACAGTGGTCAAGCATGGTCCTGTCTGAGACGTGGGTGGCTCTGTCTGAGATTAAGTATAAAAAACAAGTTTTTTCAACTGAAAGTAAGGAGCGACATTAAAACTTAAAACGAGCAGATATTGCTCCGTGTATAAAAGGGGCTGTTCCCTTCTCAACACCCCGCTCTTTACGCTAAAGTTTTTTACTGTTTTAAAAAGTAGAGTTGAGAGAAAGAGTCAAACTTTAGCGTAAAGAGCGGGGCGTTGAGGAGGGAACAGCTCCTTTTATACACGGAGTAATTTTTACTCGTTTTAATGTGACTCCTTACTTTCAGTTGAAAAAACTTGTTTTTTTATTTAATTTCTGAACGTTTGATTCTGGCTCACCGCACATGAATAATTAAAACGAAATTTGTATATTAATTTTTTTTGATAAAAAAATGGGGTGTGGGAGGATATGCCCTCCAATTCTAGTTACTTAAAAGTGCAAATATATTTATTTTTTTACGAACGTTTTTCTTAGTAATAAACATACGTACCTTACGAATTAACTTACGTAACGAACTTCTATATTTGTGCATTTTTATCTCGTATGAGGGGTTTCGCCCCCTCATCAATACCTCGCTCTTTACACTAAAGCTTGAATTTTGTCCGAAATCCTTAAGAATGACCCATGAATCACAAAGGCCGTAGAATAAATATTTGAAATTATTAAAAATGCTTTAGCGTAAAGAGCAAGGTAAATAATGACGAAGACCACACTGCCTTTCCATAATACAACAACAAAAGAGAGAATAATGAGGACTTTTATGAGAATTAATGAGGACGAAAGTGAACTTAAAGGTTTTCTAGAACATTTAAATACTTACGATAGAAACCTGCAATTCACTCTAGAGACCGAAAGAGATGGAAAAATAGCTTTTTTAGATGTATTGATAATACGCAGTGTGAATAAACTTGATTTTACGGTTTACAGAAAACCTACGCATAATAATAGATACCTTCACTTCAAATCTAACCATCCTCCACAGGTTAAAAGAGGTGTGGTAATATCTCTTGTGGATAGAGTACTTAATATCTGTTCAGAGCCGTATGTTAAAAAAGAATTAAATTTTATTTCAGACATACTTTTTGGCAACGGGTACCCAATTTCTCTCATAAATACTGTTATTGCTCAAAGATTAAAGAAGCATTCTTCTGAAGCCTTAAATCCCACACCAGTAAATGACTCGAAAAAACCCACAATCACGATTTACCTACCTTATATTCCGAAAATTACTTCAAAACTGAAAAAAGTTTGTTTAAAGAACAATTTACCTGTTGTATTCACAAGCAATTTAAGTATAATGAACCTTGTCAATTCTGGTAAGGATAAAACTCCAATTACTCGTCTACGAGGGGTGTATCAAATACCATGTAGTTGTGGAAATTATTACATTGGTCGAACCCACCAAAATTTAGGAACAAGATTACAGCAACACAAAGAAAGTATTGAAAAAGCATTAAAATCTAAAAATAACTCCATATCTTTCGATTCAGCTTTAAGTAATCATATTTTTGAAAATCCAAACCATTATGTTCTATTTGACGAAACAATTTTAATTAGCAATGACCTAGGAATCAAACAAACTGTCCGCGAGGCAATCCAAATCAAACGAAACTTAAATAATAACACATCCCTAAATAGAGACTTGGGTGAATACACACTCAACCCTATGTACACAAAATTAATTATAGAAAATAATCTAATTCAAAATAAAACAAAAATAGGAACGAACAAAAACAAGCCCAATCCCAAAAGAACTATCAGATTAGCTGCAGAGAAGGCAAATATCGCAATAAGAAATCATTCCAATTTTTAATAAATACAGTTAGTGAAATGAATGAACCTTTTTATCTTGTAAAATGTTAGCTTTTATCAGACAGTCTTGGCTGAACTTTTCGTTAAGAAGTAATGATGCCAAGGCTATTTAAAAAAAAATGGATTTTTAACTGAGAACTTTTATTGTAAGTGTTTTATTGTTTTTATTTTTTCTTTGCTGAAGACGGCCCTTAGATATAGGGCCGAAATATTCAAATAGGTTTTGTTGGTTCACTGTCTTGGGAAAAAAGTCCTCATTATTCTCTCTTTTGTTGTTGTATTAAAAGAGCAAGGTATTGTGGAGGAGGCGAACCTCCTTATATGCGTAATATTTTATGTTCATTTTAAGTTTTAATGCTGCTCATTACTTCCAGCTGAAAAAAAAATATTCATTTTCTCATTGTTTTTTTTTTTTTTAATAATACTAGAAAATCCTGCTTCCTCTTTGTGGAAATTCTATTCCCTCATGATAAATTCCTCCATGGAAAGATCCACCGATTGGGGCCAAGGTGCCCTCCAATTTTTCGTTCGCTTAAAAAGGACACTAGAACTTCTAATTTCCGTTAGAATGAGCCCTGTCGCGAAATTTTAGGACGACAGGGTTGATGGGACCACAGCTGAAAAAAAAAACAAAAAACACACACGCATCCGTGATATGTCTTCTGGCAAAAAAAAACAACAAAATTCCACATTTTTTTAGATAGGAGCTTTAAACTTCTACAATAGGGTTCTCCGATGCGCTGAATCTGATGGTGCGATATTATGGTTTTAAGATTTTAAGACTTTAAGTGGGTGTTTCCCCCTATTTTCTAAAATAAGGCAAATTTTCTCCGGCTCGTAACTTTTGATGGGTAAAATTAAACTTGATGATGCTTACATATTTAAAATCAGCATTAAAATTGGATTCTTTTGATGTAACTATTGGTATCAAAATTCCGTTTTTTAGAGTTTCAGTTACTACTGAGCCGGGTCGCTCCTTACTACAGTTCGTTACCACGAACTGTTTGAACAGGTCTGAGTAGACAAAGGACACAAGTTAGTAGGCAACTCGCTTTCGCATCCCACCTAGTAAATCACCTGTAAGAAAAAAACGAAGCCAGTGAGTGAAGAATAAATTATATCAATCAGACAGCTTGAGAAGAAAAAAAAAATGATATGGAACTATACATCATACAAATTATTTTCCGCTATTCCTTGGCCGAGAACAGCAAAACAAATACCCAGAATCCTGGGTGTCGGGATTCTGTGTATCAGGCAATAAATTTATGAAAATATAGGGGATAATTTCGTTGTATTTCTTTTTTCAATGAAAACCAACCCAAAAATGGGATTTGTCATTGCAACATTTTTTAAAATCTAGGGGGTGTAGAGGGGAAGCAATGGTTATGCCTACGTTATCAAATTCATGCTCCTGATAGCTAATTTTGTCCCTGTGGCTTATAGACAGCTACATATTTTGACTTCCTTAATTTTGAACAGTTGGAAGAAGATAATAAGAATAACAACCTAATTAACATATTAAGTATTTACTTAATATAGCTTAATATACTTGTAGTATATTGTGCTTCTGATGTACCTATTAGAAAAAAAAATAACAACCGTGAAGGAAGATTCTGCTCTTGGTGGAAGCAGACAATCAAGATAACAGAAACAAATTTTCGCTAGTGGCTTAATCGTCACACTTATTACTGGGGAAGTTCTGCTATTGGCTGGTGTTATTATTTTTTATTCCTAAATTATTTCCCCCTTTTGTCGTCAGAAAAGCCCCTTTTGTTAGCCGAAATTCTATTACCACTTTCAAGTTGATGAATTCCAGGCTTCAAACGTGACTTACAAACGAATTGGGGAACAAAGGGAAGTTTTTGCTCTTATTTCTTTTGGTAATTTAGGAACTGCTTCTGGAAAATATGGCTCCTTACTTGCTTATGGCTGCCCTTTTTCTTGTTAGTCTTTGGAAAATAATTTACTGGCTGCCCGTTACAAGCAAATATAAATGCTCTCAAATTTGAGAATTTAGTTATTTGTAGGCGTCAATCTTTTTCACTCAATGGCAGTGCACCTCTGCATAGATTTGTTGTGATACGGAAGATCGACCTTGGATCAAAGGTTTCCAGGCCAGTCCGCATTCTTTTCAATCCCATAGAACGATCGCTTACTACACTTCAGATAGGTTACCAAAAGATTATGAGAATGCTCCTATATACGTGTGCCAGAAGCAATTATGTACAGATTATTTCGAGATTGACCTCCGAACTTTGCTGATTTCCTACAAATATATTCTGAGAGAGACTAGCCTAGTTGGCTGGACATAATTTTTTTTCTATCCTATGTTTCTTCTTTTTTATTTCCATTCTAATTATTACTTTTCTTAGAATTGATCACTAATAATTTTTGTTAGTTAGCAGAATTAAGCGACATATAGTTTAAGTTTAGTATGTTTTGCTGTACTTTCATGCCTTGGCATATTTCTGGCCAGACATGTGTGTTTTGGGGACTGAGCCAGCCAAGTCAGCAGAATATTCAGATTTAAAGCATAAAAGTCACGTTCTGGAATTGCGTATTCTGCTAATCAAGAATCTTCTTTGTTATCATATTTATAGTTTGTACTTAAAAGGGGTGTTGAGATAGATGTCTAGCTGTATTTCTATGCCAGAGATCTGTTTGGCAATATTTCTTAACTTACCATTGGAGTCTAAAACATACTAGGGTAATTTTAGCTACAAAGTTAAAACGATCTCTCAATCTATAAAAATTATTGGATATCTTAGAAAATAATTACTGTCCCCCAGTTTTTCTTTCTTGCTATTAAAAGCAGAAAAAAGAACAGAGCAATAGTTGAACGTTTTTGTTTTTTCGGAGTCGTATAAACCGTTTTCTAAGAAAGTTTATGAAATTCGGAAATGAAGGAAAAACTGGTGGGGTCCATTATAAGTCAAGATGCTTTTATGGTATTTTCAAATTTCACGCCAAAATAGAGTGAAAACGGCATTGTTTTTTCCATGGTTGATTTTAAAAACTTTAAGGGTTTTATAACTGTATCTGAACTTGCCATGAACACAGGACTGTTTTTTTTTTTTTTTTTTTTTTTTTTTTTTTTTTTTTTTTTTTTTTTTTTTTTTTTTTTTTTTTTTTTTTTTTTTTTTTTTTTTTTTTACAGACTGAAAGACCCTTTTATATGTGTGTCTAAACTTACCCTGAAGGTCTTTTTTTATGCTTTCACTGAGCTAAACAAGAAAATGCATCACTCTGGGTATTCGTTTAGTAGTCATGGAAAGTAGTAGTCTATGGAAAATTAGTAAAAATTGTTTTCTTAGGAAGGGTAGAGGTATATCATGTACGTATACCCTAATGCGGTCGTCCTATTCCATAATGAGTTCTGAGCACTGATTTATCATTGACATATGACATAGGAGGATGAAGTGCCTACTGAATAATCATTTGACTTTTGATGAGAGATTTGTCAAATGCCATAAAAAACTATTTTACTTCCAGGCTTTGAAATAGTTGTGCGACAAAAGAGAATGACTCTAGTGGTGTATAACTGGTAAGTTGCTGTTTTCTTCTTTCATTGGTATTTCCCTAAATTTTTTGTGAACTTACACGTTTGGGAAGAATTTTAAGGAGAAATTAGACATATAAACCTGTCCTGCTTGTTCGTCTGGATTTTTCATTGAAAAAGATAGAGAGAGGGGGAGAGGAGAGGAGAGAAAGAGGGAATTTTTCATTGAAATTGAGAGAGAGAGAAAGAGGGTGAGATAGAAATAGAAATAAAGAAGGAACGAAAGATAAGGAGGTAGAGCGAGAGAGAGAGAGAGAGAGAGAAAGGGAGATAGAGGGAAGGAAGGAAATAAAGAAAAGGAGACAGAGTTTTTCGGTGAAATCGAGAGACAGAATTTCTTATTGAAATTGAGAGAGAGAGAGACAGTTTTGTTGATATTGGGAGAGTGAAAGAAAGAGAAGAGAGGGGGAGGGAATGAGAATATTAACTCGAAAAGGGTCTCACAATCAAAACGTTGTTATGAGCTTTGTTTATGTTTTTTTCCTTTTCAAACAGTTCGTGGTAACGAACTGTAGTAAGGAGCGACCCGGCTCAATAGTAACCAAAACTCTAAAAAAAATTGAATTTTGATATCAATAGCTACATCAAAAGAATCGCATTTTAATGCTGAGGTTAAACATATAAGTTTCAACAAGTTTAGTCTTACCCATCAAAAGTTACGAGCCTGAGAAAATTTGCCTTATTTAGGAAAATAGGGGGAAACACCCCCTAAAAGTCGTAGGATCTTAACGAAAATGAAACCATCAGATTCAGCGTATCCGAGAACCATACTGTAGAAGTTTCAAGCTCCTATCTAGAAAAATGTGGAATTTTGTATTTTTTGCCAGAAGACAAATCACGGGTGCGTGTTTATTTGTTTGTTTTTTTGTTGTTTTTTTCCCAGGGGTCATTGTATCAACCAAGTGGTCCTAGAATGTCGCAAGAGGGCTCATTCTAACGGAAATGAAAAGTTCTAGTGCCCTTTTTAAGTGACCAAAAAAATTGGAGGGCATCTAGGGCCCCTCCCACGCTCATTTTTTTCCCAAAGTCAACCGATCAAAATTTTGAAAGAGCCATTTTGTTCAGCATAGTCGAAAACCATAATAACTATTTCTTTGGGGATGATTTACTCCTCCACAATCCCTGGGGGAGGGGTTGCAAGTTACAAACTTTGTCCAGTGTTTACATATAGTAATGGTTATTGGGAAGTGTACAGACGTTTTCAGGGGGATTTTGTTTTGTTTGGGGGTAGGGCTGAGGAGAGGGGGCTATGTTGGAGGATCTTTCCTTGGAGGAATCTGTCATGGGGGAAGAAAAATTCAATGACAGGGGCGCAGGATTCACTAGCATTACTATAAGAAAACAATGAAAAATAAACATGAAAACGTTTTTTCAAATGAAAGGAAGAAGTAGCATTGAAACTTAAAACGAACAGAGATTATTACGCATATAAGGGGTTCTAAAAATACTTTAGCATAAAGAGCGAGGCATTTAGGAGGAGATAAATACCTTGCTCTTTATGCTAAAGTATTTTTAGTAATTTCAACTATTTATTCTACGGCCTTTCTGATTCAGGGGTCATTCTTAAAGAATTGGAACAAAACTTACGATTTAGTGTAAAGAGCGAGGTATTAACGAGGGTACAAACCCCCTCGTATACATAATAAAAATATAAGGTTATGAAAGTTTGTTACGTAAGTTAATTCTTAAGTTACGTATATTTTTTACTAATAAAAACGTTCGTTAAAAATTAAAAGTTCTAGTTGCCTTTATAAGTAACCGAAAAATTGGAGGGCAACTAGGCCTCCTTCTCCACCCCTTATTTCTCAAAATCGTCTAATCAAAACTAAGAGAAATCCATTTAGCCAAAAAAAGAATTAATATACAAATTTCATTTTAATAATTTATGTGCGGAGAGCCAAAACCAAACCTGCATTAATTCAAAAACGTTCAGAAATTAAATAAAAAAACCATTTTTTTTTAGCTGAAAGTAAGGAGCGACATTAAAACTTAAAACGAACAGAAATTACTCCGTATATGAAATGAGTTGTCCCCTTCGCAATCCCTCGCTCTTTACGCTAAAGTTTGACTCTTTGCCACAATTCTACTTTTAAAAAAATTAAAAGCTTTAGCGTAAAGAGCGAGGGATTGCGGAGGGGACAACTCATTTCATATACGGAGTAATTTCTGTTCGTTTTAAGTTTTAATGTCGCTCCTTACTTTCAGCTAAAAAAAAATGTTTTTTTTTATTTAATATTATAAAAAATGGGCGTTAAGCTAATAGCTACCCAAAAATGCCATACATAGTTGACTACCCACTACCTCGAGGAATTCATGCTGGACTCACTAACTCTAAAATTCTGTTAATCGTCTATGCTTGTTTGAAGACAGGCCCGATCGACTTGGGTTTCTAGGACTTTTGCTTATATACAGTACTTAACGAGAGACTGAATTTTTATAAAACTGGATTTTGCAGGAGAGTGAAAGTAAGGTTTTATTCAGGATTATTCAGTTTATTCAGGATTAAAGTAGTTACCAAAGGAAGGAAAAATGCTCTCTGACCCCCACCCCGCTCTTCGCTTAAAATTTGGAGCTGAAGGCACCCAAGGTGCCATTGATGTACATTCATGGTCAGAATAGAACAATAAAGCATACTCTAACAGGTCCATCAGGAAGAAAGAAAGTCCCATTTCAGCGTACATACTTGTGTGGAGTGAATGTTAATGGAAAAGCCCTTTAGATTTGGCCATGTTTGTCTTTTTTTCGTAGAGAGTATAGTGTTCTTTCTTTGAAGGGGAAATAGTTTGAGGTATTTATTGAAACCAAATTTATTGTATATTTTAAATTGAATATTCCAATTCAATATTATTGCTTAATTTAGCTGTTGCAACTGCGCTGAGAAATTTTCCAGCAACTGCTAGACCAGCGCAAGTTTTGTCTTGACAAGAAGTTGTTAGTTCATTTATAATTTTGAGTTACAGATTTCAAATCTTTACCTTTTTCCTAGTAAGTTTCACTTCCATGGGTATATATTTACAGTATTTTCTGCCATCTATTTAATTAATAAATAGATGGCGAATAAATTCCTTGTCCTGGACATTGTTTTTATGCGCACATGTAACCTTTTCTGCTCGCACCGTACTGAGCTAAAGGGCTTGGACGCATGTAGCTTTTTCGACGTCGATTTACCAACAAATTCACGCCGACTGACGCCGAAAACAGCAGCCATCTATTTTGAAATCGGCAATTTCCTAAGAGGTTTGATTTCATGGAAAAATGTGGAAGTATCCGTTACTGATACAGCAATTGAAAGCCTGTTATAGAGTATGTTTTATGATTCTATTCTGAACATGAATGTACATCGATGACACCTCAGGTCCCTTCAACTCCAACGTCTAAATAGGGGTTCAGAGATTTTTTTTGGCAGGGGGACTGTGACAGAGAATATTTGTTACTTGTTCGTTAAACGGAACGCACTCAAGGATTACGCAGTTTAAGATATGTCAGAAACCGGTTTACCTTCCTGGATCGGCTATGATTTGTTTATTTTGAATAAGAAAACTACGATGTATGTATATTTTTGTATTTAATATATAGAGGTGGTTAGGGGTTAGGTCAGGTTTGATTAGGTGTTTAATATAATGCATTCTGCGCGTCCTGTTTTCCACAATTCTTTGTCGTAATTTCCATAAAAAACTTCCTAAAGTATTAAATTACCATCATGTTTTGGCATATTTCATTAGTATTAACCTAACTTCACTCATTTGGTGCGTTCCGTTTAACAAACAAGTACCGAATATTTTTCTTTCTTATGGTAACTATTTTAACTTTCTATAGGTGAAAAGGGTCCAACCTTAGAGGGAAACAACCCCCTTCCTTGCCCGCATGTTTATATGATTGAAGTACATCTGATTTTCTGATACGTATCTTATAACACATCCAAACAATTAGACGGATAATACTTCCTATGTAATGTATTCTAATACATTCCTAATATAGATATTCTTGCGTTCTTGCGAAAATTCAATCTTTTGGAGATAGAAGAAATTGCTTAATAATTGGACTCTCTCAAAACTGTAGATCTTTCGATTTATCTTTAGTACTTCATCCATTGAACACACTTCATACTTAGAGGCAGAAAAAAAATTTGGAACAAGAATATCATTCCAGGTGTGAATGATACCTGATTCGTGGTGTGAAGACCATTTAGTCTAAAAAGGATAAAACTAATTGGACTGGTTTGACTGGATTTTATTGTCGCATTGCAAAGTGAAATAACTAACCGGTTTTGGCTCACCCGGAGATTTACTGTTTACCTGTGCTTGATTACATGCTGAATTAAATCAATAAGAAAGTGGCTTTATTGCAATCATTATGGCAGTATCACAAAAGAACTTTGATGAAGCAGTGAAGATTTTAACGGAAAAACTTGATGCCGTAATCCGTTCTCAAAGAGACATCAACAAGTCCATTCAGTCCCTTACAGGGGAAATAGCTACGCTAAAAAAGGATGCCTCCGATCGAGATATAAAAATTGGCCAACTGGAAAAGGAGTTGGAGGATCAAAAATTAAGGTGTGATCAACTGGAGAATCAGGTACTGGAAAGTGATGTCAAGGACCGCAAATTAAATTTGTTAATTCATGGCATCCCTACTGAGCGGCCGTCTCAAACAGTTGAAGAAAATGTGAAATTTTTTTTATCTGATACAATGGAGATACTAATCGAAGGCCTCGTCCGGCACCTATATTTATCTCGGTTGTAAACGAACAGAACATTCAGAGGATTCTCAACTCAGTTCGTAAATTGAAGGGGAGCGGCATTCGTGTGTGCACGGATCTTCCCCCCAAGCTAAACGCTATTCGAAATGAACTTCTTGCGAAAGCAAAGGATTTACGTGAATCAGATTCCGCAAAGTTTACGCGTGTTAAACAGAAGGGCTCGAAGCTTTGGCTTGAATCCAAATCCACGGCCTCGTCACCCTGGGAAAGAGTGATGGACTAGTTATTGCTGTCCCTTTGTGATTATCATTAGTATTGTGATAGACATTTTGATTGATTTTCTTGCCACTTCTGTCACAGTGTTGTGTACATGTTGGGTTCTACAACCTCGTTTTTTGCGTATGATCTTTTTTTTAGTTTTCTAGTGTTAGTAGGTCTAGTGAAAAAAATCAGGTTTCGAGGTCTTGTTTGTTCTCTGCCACTTTTTTACCCGATTTGCCTGATTAGTGGTGCGGTGCCATTTCCATTTTTCCGTCGTGCCTGCCTGGGACATAAGGTAAAGATGAAATTTATATATAGCACGTGAGTAGTGGGGAGTCTGGGGGAGGATTGGGGAGCCGCCTCGATGATCAGCTTGATCTAAAAAATATTTATTATGATTTTTCCCCTTTTGCTAAAGGTGTTTATGATGATCATTTAGCTAGCCTTCCTGCTACTGATTTTTTATTTGAAGGGGATTTAGGAACACCTGTATTTGATGGGAACTTAAGATCAGCACTTTTTAACTGCAGAGGTTTGGCTAGTAGCCACGAGTTTGTTTCGCAGTTACTTTGTAACCACAGGGTAAGTATCTTAGGCCTATGTGAAACGTTTTTAAGTAATGAAAATGCAGAATTCATGAATTGTGATGGGTTTAAATTTATATCTAATAATAGGGAAAATAGACAGGGTGGCGGAGTTGGACTTTTTGTTCGGGATGATATTCCATTTGTTGTGAAGAAGCAACTATCTAAGCATGACCAAGAGATGACCTTTGAGAGCATTTGCATTGAGTGTGTGATTGATAATAGGAAAGTTCTTGTTTGTGTTGTTTATCGATCACCATCGGCTTCGTTACAAGAGTTTTTGCGAATTTATGAATGCTTCATTGAAGATGTGACTAATTTGAATTCTGAGCAAGTTCTGGTAATGGGTGATTTTAATATTAATTTATTGTTAGCTCAGACAAATAGACCGGGAATTTCTAATCATTTGCATGAAAAATCGCTCGAGTTTCTGTGCATGAACCTATCAAAATCACTTTTACCATCATGCAGGTCTGCGACCCGGGTTACGGAAGATACGGCTACTCTCATTGATAATATTTTTTCTACTATCCCCGTTACTCTTTCGCATATTATATTTACAGATGTTTCTGACCATTGTGTAGTAGTTGCGGATGTTGGAATTAATCACAGACCAAAATTTTCGGAATTTAAACAAACTCGAAAAATTGATAAAGAAGGAATGGATAAATTGAGGAACCTTTTGTATTTAAATGAATGGACTGCAATTCTAGAATGTGAATGCCCTGAGATTTCTACGGCTCTGTTTTTAAAATATTTCCGTGAGTGCTTGGATGAAGCATGTCCATTGAGACGCATTAAAATAAAAAAATATACACTCCCTAAAAAACCATGGATCTCACGCGGGCTTCTACACTCTATTTCAATAAAAATAAGCTATTTAAAATATCTATGTCATTCCCATCTACTAAAAATAAAGAAGAGTTTAAAAAGTATAAAAATGTCCTGACACAGTTAATTCGGAAAGCAAAAGCTAGATATTTTGAAAAATCATTTGTAGAAGCTCGTGGGGATCAAAAACATACTTGGAGACTTATTAACTCTCTGTTGGGAAGGTCTCAAAAATCTTCATTTCCGAATGAAATGTTACGTGGTGATGGTACTTTTTCTTCCGATAAGCAGGAAATAGTGAACTTGCTCAATGCTCATTTTGTAAGCATCGGTGAAAAAACAGCTAATGCATCTCATGTTTCTCCAAATAATAATAACAATGATTTATTTAAAGATCACATGCCCCCTCCCTCTGATAAAAGCATGTTCCTTTCCCCGGTTACTGAAATTGAACTAAAACAGATCATATCTAAAATGAAGAACGGTTCATCTGAAGCCCTTGATGGATCTTCTACTAATTTGGTCAAAGAAATATTCCCAGTTATATCACCGGTGTTATGCCACATTATTAATCTTATATTTGTAACTGGTGTCTATCCTTCAACATTTAAATCAGCAAGAATTGTGGCCCTACATAAAGGTGATGACCCGAGGCTTCCTGCTAATTATCGTCCTATATCGATACTCTGCTTTTTCGAAGGTTGTAGAGCGAGCACTGTATAACAGAATTTATTCTTTTTTTGAGAAATTTGATTACATTTCTAAACTTCAGTTTGGATTTAGAAAAGAGCATTGCAGTGATCATCCTATGGCTATTATTGTCCAACATATTAATGATTGTCTTGACCGTGGAGAAACGCCTGCAACTATATTTTTAGACATACAGAAAGCTTTTGATTCCATTTCTCATGAAATTCTTTTGTATAAGCTTTCGAATGCTGGTATTCGTGGTAATTGCCTTAGGTTACTTGAATCGTATCTTCATGGGAGGCAGCAGATACTTATATATAATGATGTTAGATCTGATTCTTTACATCAGTCAGATAAGGTTGGTGTTCCCCAGGGATCCGTATTAGGACCTCTGCTTTTCCTAGTTTACATTAATGATTTGTGCTCAGCTACTGGAGTTTCTTCTATAGACACTCAGTTTGCTGACGACACTGCAGCAACCGTTTCTGGTAAATCTCGTGAAGAGCTAGTGGTCAATTTAACATCCGCATATGATAGATTGTCTACTTGGCTCTCTGATAATAGACTACTTCTGAATAGAAAGAAGACTAAGTTTATTGTTTACAGCAGGACGGGTCACAAGTTTCCAGATATAGAATCAGTTTCCATTTCTGCGAATGAACCTGAGTCTGTTATTGAAAGGGTTGTATTGATAAGATATTTAGGAGTTGTGTTTGATGAGAATTTGTCATGGAAAGAGCAAATTAATCAGGTTAGAGCAAAGTCTGCCCGTGGAGTTGGTATAATGTGCAGACTGAAAAACCTTCTTCCATATTGCGCTCTTAAATCCATTTACTTTTCCCTTGTGCAATCCCATTTTGATTATGCATCTATTATTTTTTTGAACACTTTTAAAAGTAATGTTACCCCTCTACAGATTATACAAAATAAAGCAGTTCGTATACTTAAACCTTTTCTGCCATCGCCATCAAAGTTCCCCTTAAAATCCACAACAGAGACCCTTTTTTCACTTCATAATATTCTTCCTGTTCGGCAAAGTATCCAATTTTTAAGTGTTATGTTTAAGATTAAGCTTGAACGAGAAAAGCTCCCCAGATATTTTGCATCGATGGGTCTTATTTCTTCTCCTTCATCTTCACAAGTTGAAACCCGTGGTAAATATAATCTGCGGACTCCTATGGTAGTTACAGAGAGGTCGCGTTTTTGCCTGAGGTATTTGATTCCTCTACATTGGGAAAGTTTGAAAAATGAGATTGATTTTAATATAAGCATAGATGCTATAAGACGGAAGTTGAAAAGAGTGCTGATTGAGAGTTATAAATCTAAATAATATGATTTTTTATTTTTTTTTATTTTTTTTTTTTAGGGATGTTTATATTTTTTTTTTTTTTAGTATTGGGTTGGTCTCTGGGGTTCGCCCACGAGACCTCCAGATGTCTTATGACTCACTTGGTTTTAAGTTGTAAATTTAATTGTGTCTCAGGATGGTGCGCGGAGGATGGACGTGATATCGTACGGCACGGGATTTGTTTTTTATTTATTTCTGTCAAGTTTGGTTAAGAGAAGTTTTTATTTTTAATTTTGTGCATATTTAGTGTTTCTTAAAGGTAGCTCAATTGCATTCGAGCTATACTCTCAGCCTTGAGTTACCTAATATTTTGTATATATTGGTTATAATAAAAGAACCTTGAACCTTGAACCTTGAACCCAGAATCCCTTTCTTCAATGGGATAGATTTCTAGTAGTTAAATAAAGGAAGTGTTTTATATTTGTGCTCTGTGAAATTCTCTGTAATTTTTACAATGATTAAATGCGAAAACCTTTATTCTCTCTTTGAGTTTTTATTCTTTGTTTGAATAAATCTTTCGAATTAGATGCTCATTGTAGGTAATGAACATTGGCAGTATTGGTTTTAATTGTTGCACTGGTTTTATCAAGGGGCTCGGTACAATCACGAGTCGAGGGAAGTGCAATATATCTGTATTTGTAAAAATGGGGAAGGGGGCTTCAATTATGCAAATAAAAGTGTTTATTTCTGTGAAAAATGCTATTCATGCGACGTCTGTTTTCAACGAGGGTTTGGCGTAGTTTTAGGTCATTACTCCTGAGGTGGCAAGGGTTAAGTCAGCCACAGAGCTTTTCAGCTACTTCGAATATTTTGATCAAAATGGCTGTTCTTTCTCTTTGGAAAAAATACACTAGAACTACTTTTATTCTGTGTTTGAATTTACCATTCCAGTTTTCCTGGGAGTGGCAGTCCCACTTCACTAGCTGGTAGCTTTTTCTTTATTGGAACTAAATAGTTGCTCTTTTATTGGTTCTTAGGGAGTCTTTTCAAATTGGAGTCTTTTTCAAATCTTTTATAGGGAGTCTTTTCAAATTGGTGTTTGTGTATTCATTTGGTGCTGCTCAGCAAGGCCGTTATAACCATATACAAATTCGCAGAAACTGCACAATTGACTTTAACACAAAATTTTTACAGATATACTTGTCGCTGCAATTTGGTTGCTAATTTAGAAAAAAATTACCTTTATCGGATATCTAGGAAACTTTTCTGGTATTTTTTTCTGACAAAGCAACAACAATGAGGAATGAGACTTATATATATATATATATATATATATATATATATATATATATATATATATATATATATATATATATGTATACATATATATATATATATATATATATATATATATATATATATATATATATATATATATATATATATATATATATATATATATATATATATATATATATATATATATATATATATATAATTGCATGCTGACCAATGGTCTGCGTTGCGCAGGTGCTGATCTCTTTATTCGCTGCTTACGGCCGGGAGTGCAGTACGCGATTGGGAGCAAAACCATCAGACGCTTCCGGTGTTTTCCCCCAAGATTTTTGCAGATACCCATTTAGAGCTGGTTGACTCTGGCTGAGCTTACAGAGTCACACAATTGACCCCTGTTCCAAGCCAAATAACCACCGACACCAGGACTCGAACCTCTGACCTCAGGATTTCAAGTCTGGAGCAATTATTTAATTGAGGAATTTTTCGTAACTGTAAAATTTTTCGAAAGGAATTTTTCGTAATTAGGTCATTTAACAATTGAAACGGCTCATTGATGTGATCGACGAATGTTTCTTATTCGCTGCTTATTTTTTTTCTTTTTGAACCTAAAGTAAAATGTAGAGAAATTTCTGTGAAAAATTGAAGATTTATTGGGTTTAGTCTGACGAATAAGCTTGTGCTTCCCTTCCCCTCGAGATGTTACAGATTCATAATAGAGAATAAAGGACTAAAAAGTGCTACAGTACTAATTTTTGTTGTTTGCTAGGGAAAATCTGCGTTTAAAATGTGATGGCAAGTCATTTTAGGTCCTAAAAAGGGTCTTAGGAACAAACTGGAAAATAAGGTCTTCGCTAAGGCCGTAAAATTATCTCTACCAAGTTAAATCCCAGAAAAACTCTTTAAAATGTAAATAAACTTATTGATCAGCAACACAGTGGCGTCATTGAGGGGGAAAGGGGGGCAATTGCTCCCGAATAATTTGTAGGAAAAAATTATTAAGTAACTTTAAAACTGTTGCTCGTTTTAAGTTTCAGCTTCGTTCTTTACTTTAATCAGATTATTATTTTTTCAATTAATCCATCCTCGTTCTTAATATAAAAAAACACGAAGAACAGGGGTTATACTTCCTAGTGTGTTCAACATTAATATTCATACAAATATACCACCTTCGAAACCTTATCATCAAGTAAATAGGTGAGCCTAGTTAATGTCAAAATTGCGAAAATGTATTATACTTCCTGTTTTGCCACGTTTGCTCAAGTCAAATTGTTTTCCCTGATAGCTAAGGGTCTTTTACTTCATAAAATCTATCAGTTCAGTATAAGATTTTCTTTTAAAACTTTATGAATACACCCTCTACATCTGCAAATAGGAAAGACATGGAATCACTGAAAAACAAGAATTCATTGGAAACAAGATTTTTTTTTCCAATGAATAACATGAAAAGTAATCATCGAAACAGAAAGTAAGAATTAGTTTTTTTTTATAATAATATTTGTACTGTAGCTAGATAGGTCAAATCGGCTGTAGATCAATCAAAGAAGCTAGTTAGGGGGAGGGATCAGCTCCAGAAATCATTTAACTCTTTTAATTTTTTACTTCCAATATTTAAATCAAAATTCCAATATAGCTCTAAATGCTCCTATTTGTAATTGAAACGCCTAGTGAGCGCTGATAACGTTCTAATCCTTGCGTTTTGGATTCACATACTAACCCATAAATATAGAACTGCCTCTTTGTACAATATCATGCTAACTTCTCGCCATTTTCGTTAAAAAAATCACCATTTCCTTCCCTTCCGCCATTTCCTTTGATATTACTGTTATTAGTCGCATTTCACGTAACGCCAGCGCTACTTGTGTGACATTGTAGCTAAAAGAATTGACATGAATGTGTTGAGGATTATTACTGCTATTAGTCGCATTTCACGTAATGCCAGCGCTACTTGTGTGGCATTGTAGCTAAAAGAATTGACATGAATGTGTTGAAGATTATTACTGCTATTAGTAGCATTTCACGTAACGCCAGCGCTACTTGTGTGGCGTTATGTGGCATACTTTTGTGGCACTTGTGTGGCATTGTAGCTAAAAGGATTAACATGAATGTGTTGAGGATTATTACTGTTATTAGTCGCATTTCACGTAACGCCAGCGCTACTTGTGTGGCATTGTAGCTAAAAGAATTGACATGAATGTGTTGAGGATTATTACTGTTATTAGTCGCATTTCACGTAACGCCAGCGCTACTTGTGTGGCATTGTAGCTAAAAGAATTGACATGAATGTGTTGAGGATTATTACTGTTATTAGTCGCATTTCACGTAACGCCAGCGCTACTTATGTGGCATTATGTGTGCGCTAACGTGTGGCATTTATCTCTGCATCAGCATGCTGTACGAAATGTCGGCTACAAGTAGGAATCCGATTTACAAGTAGTAAATCCGAACAATATATGGATGTCTGTCTCAAAATTTAGAAATTGTGTGCTCACAATTAAGCGGTATCAGCCCATACCCTTTATCTATTGTTGTCAGTTTGAATACGCAGGACTAGGAGACCGAGCTTAGTTTGTTGAAGGGAATTTTAGACATAAAAACAAAATTCAGACTCTTTGCCACAACTGTACTTTTTAAAACAATAAAAACTTTAGCGTAAAGAGCGAGGCGTTGAGAAGGGTACAACCCCTTTCATATACAGAACAATTTCTGTTCGTTTTAAGTTTTAATGTCGCCCCTTAGTTGCAATTAAAAAAATGATTTTTTTAATTTAATTTCTGAACGTTTTTGAATTAATGTATGTTCTGATTTTGGCTCACCGCACATGAATAATTATAACGAAATTTGCACATTATTTTTTTTGCTAAATAGATTTCTCTTAGTTTGATTGAACGATTTTGATAAAACAAAGGGGCGGGGGAGGAGGCCTAGTTGCCCTCCAATTTTTGGCTACTTAAAAATTCAACTAGAAAATTTAATTTTTTTACGAACGGTTTTTGCTATATTTGTGTATTTTTTATGACGTATATGAGAAGGTTCGCCCCCTCGTCAATACCTCGCTTTTTACACTAGAGCTTGAATTTTGTCCCAATTCTTTAAGAATGACCCTGAATCATAAAGGCTGTAGAATAAATAGTTGAAATTACTAAAAATACTTTAGCGTAAATAGCAAGGTATTGTGGAGGAGACGAAATCCCTTATATACGTAATATTTTCTGTCGTTTTAAGTTTTTTTGCTGGTCATTACTTCCAGTTGAAAAAAAATTATTTGTTTTCTAATTGTTTTTTAATAATGCTAGAAAATCCTGCGCCCCCTTCATGGAAAGATCCTCCCACGTAATCCCATCCCACGACCCACTCCCACCCCAACGCGAAAATTCTCCTGAAAACGTCTGTACAATTCATAATAATCATGACTGTATGTAAACAATGGTCAAATTTTGTAACTTGCAGCCCCTCCCCCGGGGACTGTGGATGATGAAGTCGTCCCCAAAGACATAGTTATTGGATTTTCGACTAAGCTGAACAGAATGGCAATTTCAAAATTTTGATCCGGTGACTTTGGGGGAAAATGTGCTTGGGTGGGGGCCTAGGTGCCCTCCAATATTTTTGGTCACTTAAAAAGGGCACTAGAACTTATAATTTCCGTTAGAATGAGCCGTCTCGCAACAATCTAGGACCACTGGGCCGATACGATCACCCTGAAAAAAAAGCAAAAAAAAAAAAACAAACAAACAAATAAACACGCATCCGTGATCTGTCTTCTGGCAAAAAATACAAAATTCCACATTTTTGTAGATAGGAGCTTGAAACTTCTACAGTATGGTTCTCTGACACGTTGAATTTGATGGTGTGATTTTCGTTAAGATTCTATGACTTTTAGGGGGTGTTTTCCCCTGTTTTCTAAAATAAGACAAATTTTCTCAGGTTTGTAATTTTTGATGGGTAATACTAAACTTGACAAAACTTGTATTTTTAAAATCAGCATTCAAATGCGATTCTTTTGATGTAACTATTGGTATCAAAATTCCGTTTTTTAGAGTTTCGGTTACTATTGAGCCGGGTCGCTCCTTGCTACAGTTCGTTACCACGAACTGTTTGATTCTCTGATCCTTAGATGAGACAGTGTTGCTTATTGACATAGCCTCTCAGACGGAAATGAGGTCCATCGTAAAACAGCAATTTTTCTAAAAAATATCATCTTAAATGTTGTCATGTCGTCAGGTCCACCATAGATTGTTTTTATCTATATTTTATTCTTTCTTTCTTTCTTATTATAGTCAATTAAAATGATGTTATATGTATGTGTTTTTACCTGTTTCATCCGACGGTACTTGTCTGTTAAACGAAACACACTCAATAAGTGAAGTTAGGTTAATCCTAATGAAATATACTCAAACATAATGATAATATAATACTTTAGAACAAATTATTGAAACTACTACAAAGAATTGTCGAAAGCAGGTCGCTCAGAACACATTATGTTGAATATCTAACCTAACCCCCAACCACCTCTATATATTATGTATTTAATAAAAATATTCGTACATCGTAGTTTTCTCACTCAAAATAAGTAAATCATAACCGATCCAGGAAGGGAAACTTATCCGGTTTCTTTCAGATCTTACACAGCCTAATTCTTGAACGTATCCCGTTTAACCGACAAGGATTCACCCCACGTCAGCCGTTTGATTTTGGGTGAATCATATTTATTTTTGTTTGTAGATTGTTGTTAGATAAACATATCATCACATTACACTCATTCAGTACTCTAGTTTTTATTATATTTTCGTTAACGAGTAACCTTGAAATAAGAAAGGTTAACATTTTTTTGTAGAAATCCCTTTGGAGAGAGACGAATATATTATAACTAGAATTTACCTGAGTCACGTTCTGAGCTTTTTCTTAGTGAGATTGAATTACTGGCCATCCAATGAAGAAACAGTGTACGAGAAAATCAAATCAAGTAATCATGGCTATCCAACTGACACCATCATTCGAAAGTGTCTACTTCAAAAGAAGAGAATTTTCTTCCTACTGTAGCCAATTCAGTTAATGAAAGACTAGATATTGTAGAACCTTCATCTTCTTTTTTTGTAAGAGATATTTACGACACGAACGTAAGACATCTAAACTGTCATATTCTACGGTGCATTCCTAGTTCTTTGGCTTGTACATGGTTTAGAACCCAAAGGCTTACCAAGACTGAGGCATTAATTGGTCGCTGTGTGCATTGATTTTTGCTGTAAAAATTTAGAAGGGGGATATGTGACTTATTTGTAAAACCTAGTTATGAACTTAAAATTGTTTTAAACTTCAAACTAAGCAAGTTTGTTCGATTGGTTCAATTCATTTACTCCAGGAATCCATCATCCTTCATCCGCAAAACTGATTCTAGCCGTCCCTATCTCTGATTACAGCCCTAGAAAGTGGGATAGAATCACATTTTTCATACAGTTTACTTGTTTGAAATATGGTCAGTCAAATAGGTACCTGAAATTATCCACAGACAATTCTTCTTGAAAAAATCTAACAAACCCTCCTCTGTCTTTCGGAGCATCCATATTTCAAAAGCACACTTGATCATTGTAGCTTCCAATATTCTAATTTTGGTTCGCAGACTTATGTACCTATTCTTCCAAACTTTTTTTCAACTGTGAAAAAATACCCTTAGCCTTGGTTATTTTACCTTTAACATCTTCATTGTACCCACCATCTTTAATAAAATACTACCAGGTAATTGCATTTTGAATGGGCAGTATCAAACAGTTCGTGGTAATGAAGTGTAAGTAAGGAGTGACGCGTCTCAATAGTAACCGAAACTTTAAAAAAACAGAATTTTGATATCGATAGATATATCAAAAGAACCGGCTTATTTTGATGATTCCGAATATATAAGATTAATTGAGTTTAGCGTTACTCACCGAAAGCTGCAAGCCTGATAAAATTTGCCTGATTTTCGGAAAAGGGGGGAAAAACCCCCTACAAATCAAAGAATCTTAATGAAAATTACACCATTAGATTCAGCCTACCTGAGAACCCTATTGTAGAAGCTTCAAGGTTCTTCGGTAGGGTTTCTCATTGAGATAATTTTCCATGGGGAGGAAATTTTCCAAGGGAAATGAAATTTTCAGGGAAAATTTTACACTGGGGGAATTTGCCAGAATTACTATACATTTTTTATTTTTTTTTTTACTTTCTCTTTGCTGATTCAATTTTACATGTGGAGATTTTAGTGGTAATTATACGGTGTAAATTTTCACTGTGATAGAATTGTCGAGATGATCTTCCGTGGAGGGGGAGCCGGATTTCCCCGCATTATCTTAGAAATGATCAGAAATGAAATAAATAAAAATACGTTTTTTCAACTGAAACTCAGGAACAACATTAAAACTTAAAACGAACAGAAATTATTACGTAAATGAGGGGGATTGCCCCCTTCTTAATTCCTTGCTCTTTAAGCTAAAGTTTGACTTTTTATCCCAATTCCTTAAGAACGAATCCTGAAACACAAGGGTCGTTTAATTAGAACAATAAGAAGCTTTCTTTAAAAGTACTAAAAACTTTAGCGTGAAGAGCGGGGTATTAAGAAGCGGGCAACCCCCATCATATGCGTAATAATTTCTTTTTGTTTTAAGTTTTAAATGATAGGTTTCAAAAACTGACTGGATTTTAAAGCAGGCGAATCGAGATTCGATATAATAAATATCAGTTTGTGTTATATTTAATAAATGTGTTTAATAGCAAAATACAATTTGAATAAAAGGTTAAAAATTAAACGGTCATTTAATGACGAAAAACATTCGTTTAAGCGTGAAAACTCACCTTTTCTAACAGGGACGTCAATTAACGAAAATACCAATTTTTTCAATGAAACAAACAACAAAAAAAGGCATTTTCAGTAAAAATACCAAAAATGTGCATTTATCCAAATTTAGGACGAGGGAAAAGATTTAGGGTGAACATGTTCCCCCCAATTGACGCAACTGTGTGTTAGTCCAGTTACCTAGTCCAGTTGAGTCCAGTTAGTCCAGTTGAATACCAAGGTATTCAGATTTTGGTGTACTCAATATTCCACCCCAAAGATGTTTCATAATTGGTTGGTGGTTTACGGGGTAATCTTAAGGGGATGCGCCTTTTCGCCCCTCTCCTACCTGTATTCGCGCCTGTGCTTATGAACTTTTTTTTTTATCAGAATCAACGTAATGGCTGAGTAAAATTAAGAAACCGAAAGAAAACTACTTTATCGAGATTGCGTCTATTAGGAAGTCACTTCAATTTGTTTCCCATTTCCGTTATGTATATAGGGATTTTTTTTTTCTGATCTTTATTGTTCATTGTCACAAAATGACAGACTGCTAGGAAGGGTCCCCTTTGTCAGCTGTTACGACTATTTTATTGGTTGGTAATATAATTAAGAAAAAAAAAACACCATGTTGTATTTTTAATACTTTTTATATTATTGAACTACGTGCTGGTTACTGTAGAAATTGGCGTTTGGAATTCAGAAAGAATAGTTTTTTTTTAGGTTTGTGAAAAACGAGAGCCAGAAACTGGTTTATAAAGTAGAGGACAGACGAACTCGGTTAAAAATTTCTTAAGGACGGCTGTATCAAGGGATTTTTTTGCGGAGAGTTCTGGTGCCGCTAAAAGTTGAATTATGGATGGAACTGTCTTATTGTTATTTTGTGGCTTTTGAGGGTCAGTCAGTGGCAGTTGAAGGTTTAGAATGACCCCCCCCAAAAAAAACTGGGGTTTTAAAAATGTTGCCTAATTTTCATGCCAATTATTTGTTGTTTTTAAGTATCTGCCACTCGCATCTCCATGTAAATAAGGATTCGTGCGCACGCGCCGAAAATCAGGTATACACCGTCTTAGTCTTTAGTCTATGGGGAGAGGGGAAGGAGTGGCAATTAGAATTTTGGCTTGTATGAGCAAGGATTTATCCAGGATTCTTATCTTGGGGTATTTTTGCTTGGTGGGGGGTTTACACGATTTTTTTTTTTTACGAAACTCGTAATTTTTTCATACGCATTTGTTTTACTTTCTTTTTACAAGTCGAAAAAATATTTTGAGGGGAGGGGTCAAACCCAGTACCCCCCCTGGATACAGCCTTGGGCGTGATGCTTATGTTTTGAAAGATATTTTTACGGGGGAAAAATCCCTCCCTGTGTACAGCTATGAGTATACTGTGAAAATATGCGAAGATTTGCGAAATCTCTTTTTCAAATTAAAAAAAAAAACAAGTTTTCTTTAACTGAAAGTAAGGAGCGACATTAAAACTTAAAACGAACAGAAATTACCTCGTATATGAAAGGGGCTGCTTCCTCATCAACGCCCCGCTCTTTACGCTGAAGTTTGACTCTTTCTCTCAACTCTACTTTTTAAAACAGTAAAAAGCTTTAACGCAAAGAGCGGAACGTTGATGAAGAAGCAGCACCTTTCATATACGGAGTAATTTCTGTTCGTTTTAAGTTTTAATGTCGCTCCTTACTTTCAGTTAAAAAAATACTTGTTTTTTATTTAATATCTGAACGTTTTCGAATCAATGCATGTTTTGATTTTGGCTATCTGCAGAGGAATAATTAAAATGAAATTTGCATTTTTTTTTATTGGTTAAATGACTTTCTAATAGTTTTGATCGAATGATTTTGAGAAAAAAAAGGAGTGGGGGAGGAAGCCTAGTTGCCCTCCGATTTTTTGGTTACTTAAAAAGGCAACTAGAACCTTTAATTTTTTACGAATGTTTTTATTAGTAAAAGATATACGTAACTTATGAATTAGCTTACGTAACGAAGTTTTGTATTCTCATGTTTTTATTACATATATTAGGGGGGTTCACCCCCTCGTCAGTACCTCGCTCTTTACACTAAAGCTTAAATTTTGTCCCAATTCATTCAGAATGGCCCCCGAATCAAAAAAAGCTGTAGAATTAATAGTTGAAATTACTAAAAATACTTTAGCGTAAAGAGCGAAGTATTAGGAGGAGGTTAGCCCCTCATATGCGTAACAATTTCTGTTCGTTTTAAGTTTTAATGCTGCTCCTTACTTACAATTGAAAAAAACTTTTCCATATTTATTTTTTCAGTTTTTTTTAATAGTGCTAGAAAATCTTGCGCTCCCTTCATTGAAATTTTCTTCCCACATGAGGCAAATTCCTCGATGGGAAGTTCCCCCAACATATCCTCCTCTTCTCAACCCTTCCCCCAACCAAAAAATGCCCCTGAAAACGTCTGTACACTTCCCAATAACCATTACCATATGTTAGCCCTGGTCAAAGTTTGTAACTTGTAGCCCTTCCAAAGGGGACTGTGGGGGAGTAAGTGGTCCCCAAAGACATAGTTATAAGGTTTTTCGACTACGCTGAATAAAATGGCTATCTCCGAATTTTGATCCGTTTACTTTGGGAGAATAATTAGCGTGGGAGGGGGCCCAGGTGCCCTCCACTTTTTTTGGTCACTTAAAAAGTGCACTAGAACGTTTCATTTCCGTTAGAATGAGCCCTCTCACAACATTCTAGGACCCCTGGGTCGATACGATCACCCCTGGATAAAAAAAAAATAATAATAAATAAACACGCATCCGTGATCTGCCTTCTTGAAAAAAAAAAAATACAAAATTCCACATTTTAGTAGATATGAACTTGAAACTTCTACAATAGGGTTCTCTGATATGCTGAATCTGATGGTGTGATTTTCGTGAAGTTTCTATGACTTTCTAAAATTATTTCCTAAAATAAGGCAAATTTTCTTAGGCTCGTAACTTTTGATGGATAAGATTAAACTTGATGGAACTTATATATTCAAAATCAGCATTAAAATTAAAAAATTTGATGTAGCTATTGGTATCAAAATTCCGTGTTTTAGAGTTTTGGTTACTAATGAGCCGGGTCGCTCCTTACTACAGTTCGTTACCACGAATTGTTTGATCACATGGTAAAACAAATAAGGCTATGGAGAAGGGGAGCTTCTTCAGTTTAAAATAGGCTGTTCTTTATAATTCAGCAACATAAACTGTTGTCCTCCCCGAAGGTTCTTTATGGTATCACATGGTAACACAAATAAGGCTTTGGAGAAGGAGAGCATCTTCAGTTTGAAATAGGCAGTTCTTTATAATTCAGCAACATAAACTGTTATCCTCCTCGAAGGTTCTTTGTGGTATCACATGGTAAAACAAATAAGGCTTTGAAGAAGGGGAGCATCTTCAGTTTAAAATAGGCAGTTCTTTATAATTCAGCAACATAAACTGTTATCCTCCTCTAAGGCTCTTTATGGTATCATATGGTAACACAAATAAGGCTTTAGAGAAGGGGATCATCTTCAGTTTGAAATAGGCAGTTCTTTATAATTCAGCAACATAAACTGTTACCTCCTCGAAGGTTCTTTATGGTATCACATGGTAACACAAATAAGGCTTTGGAGAAGGGGAGCATCTTCAGTTTAAAATAGGCAGTTCTTTATAATTCAGCAACATAAACTGTTATCCTCCTCGAAGGTTCTTTATGGTATCACATGGTAACACAAATAATGCTTTGAAGAAGGGGGGCATCTTCAGTTTAAAGTAGGCAGTTCTTTATAATTCAGCAACATAAACTGTCATCCCCCTCGAATGTTCTTTACGGTATCACATGGTAACACAAATAAGGCTTTGGAGAAGGGGAGCATCTTCAGTTTAAAATAGGCAGTTCTTTATAATTCAGCAACATAAACTGTTATCCTCCTCGAAGGTTCTTTATGGTATCACATGGTAACACAAATAAGGCTTTGGAAAAGGAGAGCATCTTCAGTTCGAAATAGGCAGTTCTTTATAATTCAGCAACATAAACTGTTATTCTCCTCGAAGGTTCTTTATGGTATCACATGGTAAAACAAATAAGGCTTTGAAGAAGGGGAGCATCTTCAGTTTAAAATAGGCAGTTCTTTATAATTCAGCAACATAAACTGTTATCCTCCTCGAAAGTTCTTTATGGTATCACATGGTAACACAAATAAGGCTTTGGAGAAGGGGAGCATCTTCAGTTTAAAATAGGCAGTTCTTTATAATTCAGCAACATACACTGTTATCCTCCCCAAACGTTCTTTATGGTATCACATGGTAACACAAATAAGGCTTTGGAGAAGGGGAGCATCTTCAGTTTAAAATTGGCAGTTCTTTATAATTCAGCAACATAAACTGTTATTCTCCTCGAAGGTTCTTTATGGTATCACATGGTAAAACAAATAAGGCTTTGAAGAAGGGGAGCATCTTCAGTTTAAAATAGGCAGTTCTTTATAATTCAGCAACATAAACTGTTATTCTCCTCGAAGGTTCTTTATGGTATCACATGGTAAAACAAAAAAGGCTTTGAAGAAGGGGAGCATCTTCAGTTTAAAATAGGCAGTTCTTTATAATTCAGCAACATAAACTGTTATCCTCTTCGAAGGTTCTTTATGGTATCACATGGTAAAACAAAAAAGGCTTTGAAGAAGGGGAGCATCTTCGGTTTAAAATAGGCAGTTCTTTATAATTCAGCAACATAAACTGTTATTCTCCTCGAAGGTTCTTTATGGTATCACATGGTAAAACAAATAAGGCTTTGAAGAAGGGGAGCATCTTCAGTTTAAAATAGGCAGTTCTTTATAATTCAGCAACATAAACTGTTATCCTCCTCGAAGGTTCTTTATGGTATCACATGGTAACACAAATATGGCTTTGGAGAAGGAGAGCATCTTCAGTTTGAAATAGGCAGTTCTTTATAATTCAGCAACATAAACTGTTATTCTCCTCGAAGGTTCTTTATGGAATCACATGGTAAAACAAATAAGGCTTTGAAGAAGGGGAGCATCTTCAGTTTAAAATAGGCAGTTCTTTATAATTCAGCAACATAAACTGTTATCCTCCTCGAAGGTTCTTTATTGTATCACATGGTAACACAAATACGGCTTTGGAGAAGGGGAGCATCTTCAGTTTAAAATAGGCAGTTCTTTATAATTCAGTAACATAAACTTTTATCCTCCTCGAAGGTTCTTTATGGTATCACATGGTAGCACAAATAAGGCTTTGAAGAAGGGGAGCATCTTCAGTTTGAAATAGGCAGTTCTTTACAATTCAGCAACATACACTGTTATCCTCCCCAAACGTTCTTCATGCTATTATTTGACTAGGGAAAATATCGAACGTACTGTTGCGTAGAATATTTCAGTGCTAATGAATTACAATTTTTTCAATTCATTATTTCTTAATGGATTCGTAAATGCTCTTTATGGTCAAAGAAATTGTTCAAGAGGCTACTCCTGCTAGTATGAAAAAAATTGACAAAAAACTTGAGCAAATGTCTAATTTTAAGTAATTTCAGTTCTTTTCCAATTTTACTCTCTACTGGCAAGAGCAGTCGATAGTACTGTTGCTGCTTGTGTCTCTTTTCTTGTGTACTTTTACTTTATTCGGCGGTATGTTTATTTTTCTAACTCACCTAGATAACGCTAAAGTGTAAGGAATCGTGGTAGTTTTTTAATCCGATTTAATTTTTTTTTCAAACTGTAATCCCCCATACAGGAAAAAGATCAAGGACTACCAGTCCCCCTGAAAAAAAATTCCTCAAAAAAAGGCTGAAAATTTCCCCCAAAAAACCTCGTTGTCATTACACCCATTTAAAAGTGTCAAATCCCCCTGTTTTCAGTTTCTTTATCCCATACTTGACGTAATTGAATTTATAGGCAAATGCAGGAAATAGTGTGTTCATTCTTAACGAAATATCGTTTTTTAAGAGGTTTTTCTATATTGCTTATCTTCTTTAAGTATTTTTAATGTTTGGTTAGAGGATATTGCGCGCCATTTTCTCCGAACAAGACCAAACACAGCCCTTTTTGTATTGAGTAAAAAACAAAAACGTGTTTCAAGTGAAAGTAGAGAGCGACACGTGTGAAGCAAATAGAAATTACTCTGTGTATGAGGGGCTACTTCCCCCCTCCGATCAATATACTAAACCTATAGTGCTACACTGAAAGTATTTATTGGTGCATTTATGCTTGAGCAGTTCTTCTTAAAACGTCGGAACCAAAAATTCAAACTTTAGCACAAAGGGGGGGTAGGGGGGTGAGGGGTTGAGGATGGAGCAGCTCCCCTCATATATGGAAAATTTTATGTCAGTTCGAGTATTAATGTTACTCTATATTTTCGTCTGAATAAATCCTGTTTTGTATTTATAATTTTTGCTCGTTGTGACACCATACCCAGGTATATTCAGGGTTACCCGCTGCTATACAGCCTCGTGACGATTAAAGAGGCTTCGTCTACACCCTATATGTCATCGATGACTTTTGATGATATAAAGTCTAAGATAAAAGTACCTTGAATATGACAAGAGCTACCATCCCCTCAAACACGGATTTTCTAATCAGTGCAGAACAAGGCTTCAAGAAAAAGACTATTTTTAGGTAATAATTTAAAGAAATTTTCCGAAAAAGAAGTTTTTAAAAGAAAACTAAAATGGCTTAAAAACCAAAGACTAACAGAAATGAAGTCCTGTAATAATTGAAAACTAATATGACTAGAAGTTACGTATCAGACATAAATCATATCAAACATAAAGATAAAAGGTAGCTATACGGATGAATAAATGGATCCTAAAACGAGAAGAAACTAAAATGAATAAGCGATTAATATTCTAAACCAAAAAAAAATTACTACAAACAGAAGTAGGGCAACAGCCCCATTTCAGGGTCCAAACATATTGTGTCATCTGGGTTTTATTTAAAACTCTACATATTTTCAGCAGTAGGCCTGTAGTTTAATCTTTCAAAATGATTTTTTTTTTTTTTTTTTTTTAAATGAGAATTCCCAGAGAAGGCATTTTTCAATGAAAATACAAGCAATTGCCCATCCTAATTGACTCCTCTTAAAGTACATCAAATGAGCCTGGTATTTGTGGGGATTTTAAATATGTAAATTTAATTAAGTTGAAAGCTACGTGTCAAACGTTATTAATCAAAGAAAATTTGCATAAATGCAGAAAAAAGAGAAAATTTCACATAAAAAAGTGTCAAAATTACCTTGATAAAGATTACAGCATTGAAGTCAGCAAAAAACCAGCGAAGTAAGATTCTTGAAAGCTTCAGGCCAATCGGAAAAAGTTGTTTAGGAACGTTTACAGGCCTCATACATTTTTTTTTGTCGCAATTGAAAGAATGTTTTTGAACATTTTTTTCTGGTCCCAGTTTTGGGAGACGCTGATTTTCGCTTGTGATTCTTTCTTGGGCATTGAGGTCCCTTTGACGCATAGACATAGGGTCCTGCATTTCCAGCTGATTGGAACACATACCACACCCTCTTTGGGCCCACATTTTCTGGAGGACCGTGCTCTCAAACTAAAATAATATTTTTACATTTGAAACTTCTTAGCCCAAGGACCTATAGCTTTAATTTTTGATCTATTAAAAAGAAAGTTGGTTGGCCTTTGTTATGCAACATTTTTGGGGAAATATTGCTTTATTTTTGCCTGCTTTACCCTGAGACTAAAGGAAAAAAAGTGCTTTTGGCCCATTTTGGATCCTATTTTTGGGAGCTCTCAAACACTTTCTTTTTGTGCTTTTGGTTCCTCTTGGCTCAAGGACTTATGACTACAAATTTCAAATCAGGGACAACTAATTTTTTGGCTCTTTCGGGCTCCACCTAAGACCAAACGAAATGTGTGCTCCTCCTGGCGTGATCTTTGAAATTTCCCAGCCAATAAGAAAGTAAGATCAAACATACCCCTCTTTTCCACTTTTAAGATCTATATGTAAACGATTGGCAATTTATGTCTTTTATGGCCCCTGCCCGAGGCACCAGAGGGGTGCCATTCATGGAGCCATATTTATTGAACTTTTTTATAATTATGAAAAAATGGATACTTTAAAATTTATTCCGAGATCATGGGGGTTTACGGGGACTGGGTAGTTAAAAGGCCATGGGACGGGACTGGTTGCCATTCATTCACTTTTGGTTCTTAAGAAGGACAGAAGAAATTTCCATTTCTTATCAAACCGCTCCTTCCATACAAAATGGTTGGGAATACATGAGAGGCAAATGGCTGTATACTTAGACAGCGCTAGAGCATTGCCTCTGAAACTTGACAGGTGAATGAGACTTATAAAAATGAGGATAATAGAAAACACGCAATTTAAACAGAGTTCAGAATTACAACAAAACGTTTCTCGGTGTTTACCTCCAGAGAAATCCCCCGCAGAAAGTCCCACCTGAAAATACCCACTGTGAAAAACACCCCCCCCCCTTCTATGGAAAATACATCTTTGCTGAAAGGAAATTATTCTCAAAAAATTTCTCCCAACTGAAAATTCCCCCAGACAATCCCATCTCCAATCCTGCAGAAAATCCCCCGCGAAAAATGTCCGTATATTCCCCAATAACAGGTACGATCTATAAGCAATGGACAAATTACAAAACTGGTACTTAAACTTCTACAATGGGGTTCTCTGATTGTTTTGTAGTTAAGTGAGCTGGAAACAAAGCTATTGGGCTTCTCAGAAGTTATCAGCCCTGTAAAAAGGCTTAAAAACGAAAGTACTTACCATTTTTCCGAAACCAGAGTATGCCCAAGCTATTCAAATAATTGCGTACTTATAAGGAATTTGGACTTTTCAAATAAATTCTCTGATTGTTTTGTAGTTAGGGAGGGAGATACTTCAAAGGGTGGATTTTAATGCCAAAACATCTTAGCTCTCATTAAGCCATCAGATAAAAACAGAATTGATTGTAAGGGAGAGAAGAGGGGAGGGTGGAGGTAAAAATTGATGTATAATCCCGAGGGCCGTAGCCAGATTTTTGTTTGGGGTATTTTTTTGGGGGGGGCTGTATATTACAAAATTTACAAACACGCCAGAAACGCCGCTTCTTCATCAACACCTCCACTTTATGGTCGTATGGGGAATTTCTCTGTGGAGGTGGGGCCAGAGTTCCTGGTATTACTAAAAAACGATCGGAAACAAAATTGAAACAAACAAGTTTTTTTCCAGCTGAAAGTAAGGAGCAACACTAAAACTTAAAATGGCAGAAATTATTACATGTATGTAGGGGATTGCCAACTCCTCAACACCTCACTCTTTACGCTAAATTTTGAATTTTGTCCCAATTCTTTAAGAACGACTCCTCAAACACAAGGGCCGTTTAATTAGAACAATAAGAAGTACTTTTTTTTAAGTACGAAAAAATTATAGCGTAAAGAGTGAGGTGCTGAGGAGGGGGCAATCCCCTTCATACACGTAATAATTTACGTTTGTTTTTAAGTTTTAATGTTGCTCCTTACTGTCAATCGGATTTGTTTTTACTTTAATAAAAAAGAGAAACCAAGACGAAAGTTAGGTTTATAAGCGATGACAGAATGGGAATGATCGGAGTTTGAAAATGCGGAGAGTGTAAACAGTGACATGAGGATAGATCTATTTAATCTAAAAGAACAACAATAAAAGCAACAAAATTATTTGAGTACAAGCTTAGCCGGTAGTACAAGAACTCAGCCACCTTTCTCAGCCTTTTTTTGACAAAAATATTTATCTTAATAATTTCTCGTCAGCTTAGTTAGAATTAATGATTTTTATAAATTTAGAACAAACTCCAAATCACGAGCTTTTGTAGCATATTATATATAATAGCAATCTGCGATACTTGGGTAGTATCAATCTGCAAATTTGCGAATGAGAAAAATTCTGTTTTTAGTTGTTCTTACGAAGATGGTAGCAATTTGCAACTTGAGCGTTTTTATCTTTTTAATGAATTTAAGATACATCTGGTACCTACAATTACGACCAAAAATTCTTATTATCTTAGAACGAATTTCTATTTCTAAAAGATTTAAATTCCACCGAGTTTGTCAGTTTTAAAGAATTCCTTGGATCAAATAATGAAAATTTATGACGAACTAGTACGAAATTTCCGATGAAAAGGCTCGTTTTAAAACCAGAGAAGAGAAACTAGTGCTTTTTTCTTCAATAACGAAGTGGCATGCCAAGGTAATTAGGAAAAATGGTACCATCTATTTTAATACAATATTTTTTGTAAAAGGATTTTTGTGATGTCATTTTTTTTTTTTATTTAAGTTATCTGGTTTGAGATATCGCGCTCCATTTATTCCAAAAATAGCAGCAAAATAATGTTTCTTTTCTTAGGCATGAATGAAGCAACTTTAAATTATGGAAATGCCTTTAAGGGTTAAAGGAAAACCCTTTTTGCAAACATATAGCCCTTCTAGCTAATGTCTTAGAAAAAAGCTCGTATTTTAGAATAATCATTTTTTTATTTCCTAGATTGTGTTATGTATCGAATGGATTTAGTGTAAGCGGAATTTGAAAGGCGTTGTAGAAATGAAATTGGAACATAAAATATGAGGTCAATTTTGGAAATGGCTTTGGGGTTGATCCTCATGTCTTTTTAACAGATATTTGGAATTTATTGCCCTATATTTTGCGCCAGGGTGAAAGAATTGGTTTCCCCTATTTAATCTAACATTGACTAAGCTGCAATATATTTCATTTTATTAATTTGTTTCATGTTTATTAATTTTTTTTTTCTTTTCATTCAGGGCATACCAGGATTAGATATTAAACCACATTTTGTGTGTGAACCACAATTAATTGTATTTAAGTATTTAAATGTCATTAAAACAAGAAAACAGTTATCATGAATCAGATGGGGGCTATCGGCCCTCTCAAATCTCTGCTAATTCTGTTAGAATAGGATTCATGTTTGCTTAAAACAAAAATGTTTTACTCAATTTAGAAATGATTTATGTGATGTTAAACAAATTTTTACAGTATAAATAATAAATATGGGCGAATTTCGGAAATGTAGCTAACGTAGGAAATGTAAATGTAGGAAATGTAGAGTAGAGCAGGGTGGAGAAATTCAGAGCCTGTGTTTTTACACTTTATATGCTCAAGGAAAGTACGTTTTTGCTTCCATTCTCATCTCAACCATCTCTTGCTGAGCTAAACGAAGAGGTCTAGTTGGAGTAGAGCAGGATGGAGAAATTCACCTCTTTGTTGAACAAGGAAGGTTTTCACGAGGAAGGGAGGCGAACGTGAATTCCTTGGCACCCTCTTGAAAAGTGGTCCTTAGATAATGCGTTGTTGTTTGCCTGGCCGGGTGAAAATTGCGAAGATAATTCTACTCAAGGATGAAGATTCTCATATAGTTGCAGAGATCAGAGACTCATTCTTTAGTTTACTACTAGACGAAAATACCGACCCCTAAGTAGTCTCACGTTAACTAAGCTGCAATATACTTGAGGTTTGGAGTTTATTAATTTTTTATTGCATTAAGACCTGACAGGATTAGATGTTGAACCACATTATCTATATACTGTTAATTACTATTGAAACAAGAAAAAAGCTATCATGCATCAGATGGGGGCTTTCGCCCCTCTTAAATCTACGCTAATTATGTTAAAACATGATTCTTGTTTGTTTAAAACAAAAATAGGTACTTACGCATTATACCGCCAATACTCAAGTTTACGCTGCGTAAAAATCGAGAACAAACCGGTTTTATCTTTCTGTATTAAGAAACAATTAGCTTACGCTCAGTAAAAACAAGTGGCAGGTGACAGAATACATTGGAATTATATAATTTGGGCGATATATTTGCACATTAGAAGGTGGGTATTAAGTTAGGCAACCCCCTCTCCCCCTAACTAATAATTTACCACCAAATGACATCATTGGCTATGATAGCCAACAAATGACATCAAAATAATTTACTCGGTTTGGAAAAGATTTATGCTTGGTTACACAAATTTGCATTGTATAAATAATAAATCTGGGGTGAATTATTGAAATGGCTTTCATAATTATGGAAACCCGACTTTGAACTCGGCGTTTCAGTTGGTTCTAGATGGACAACTCCATGTTGGACAGGTAAGAGAACACGGTGGCTGAAAACGGTTTGTAGCAGATTTGTGTTGAATCCGGAGTTGTGAAAACGCATGACGCAGAGCTGGGCACCAACTCGTGTCAGAACGCGTTGTCTGAAAACGAGACTCCACCGATGATTTTGTCTTTATTGTTAGCGCCCATGTTCACGAGGGTGAGGCCTGGATGGAAGTCATCAATCCACGCCAGCCTTTGTTTTTGCCCTGTATATGCTCAAGGAAGTCATGTTTTTGCTTCCATTCTCATCTCAACCATCTCTTGCTAAGGTAAACGAAGAGGTCTAGTTGGAGTAAAGTAGGATAGAGAAATTCACCTCTTTGTTGAGCAGATGACCGTGTTCACGAGGATGAGAGCTGGATAGAAGTCATCAATCCACGCGAGCCTGTGTTTTTGCACTGCACGTGCTCAAGGAAAGTATGTTTTTGCTTCCATTCTCGTCTCAACCATCTCTTGCTGAGCTAAACGTAGAGATCTATTACAAATAGAGCATGATGTAGAAATTCACCACTTTGTTGAACAGATGTCCGTTTTCACGAGGATGAGAGCTCAATGGAAGTCATCAATTCACGCCAGCTTGCGTTTTTCGCTGTATATGCTCAAGGAAAGTATGTATGCTTCCATTCTTATCTCAACCATCTCTTGCTCAGCTAAACTAAGAGATGTATTTGGAGTAGAGTTGGATGGAGAAATCCACCTTTTTGTTGAACTGATGACTGTTTCCACGGGGGTGAGAGCTGGATTGAAGTCATCAATCCACACGAGTCTGGGTTTTTGCACTGTATATGCTCAAGGAAATATGTTTATGCTTATGCATATGTTTATGCTTCCATTCTCATCTCAACCGTCTTTTGATGAGCTAAATGAAGAGGTCTATCTGGAGTATAGCAGGATGGAAAAATTCACCTCTTTGTTGAACAGATGACCGTTTTAACAAGTATGAGAGCCGGGTGGAAGTCACCAATCCACGCAAGCCTGTGATTTTGCACTGTATATGCTCAAGAAAAGTATTTTTTTGCTTTTATTCTTATTTCAACCATCTCATGCTGAGCTAAACGCAGGGATCTATTTGGAGTAGTGCAGGATGGAGAAATTCACCTCTTTGTTGAACAGAGTGTCCGTTTTCACGAGGATGAGAGCTGGATGGTAGTCATCAATCTACGCGAGCCTGTGTTCTTATGCTCATGGAAATTATGTTTTTGCTTCCATTCTATTCTCAACCATTTCTTGCTGAGCTGAACCAAGAGGTCTAGTTTGAGTAGAGTTGGATGAAAAAATTCACCCCTTTATTGAACAGATGACCGTTTTCACGAGGATGAGAGCTGGATGAAAGTCATCAATCCACGCAAGCCTCTGTTTTTTGCACTGTGTCTGCTCAAGGAAAGCATATTTTTGCTTCCATTCTCATTTCAACCATCTCTTGCTGAGCTAAACAAAGAGGTCTAGTTGGAGTATAGCAGGATGGATAAATTCACCTCTTTGTTGAGCAGATGACCGGGTTCATGAGGATGAGAGCTGGATAGAAGTCATCAATCCACGCGATCCTGTGTTTTTGCACTGTATATGCTCAAGGAAAGTATGTTTTTCCTTCCATTTTCATCTCAACCATCTCTTGTTGAGCTAAACGAAGAGGTCTAGTTGGAGCAGAGGAAGATGGAGATATTCACCTCTTTTTTGAACAGATGTTCGGTTTCACGTGGATGAGAGCTGGATGGAAGTCATCAATCCACGCGAGCCTGTGTTTTTACACTGTATATGCTCAAGGAAAGTATGTTTATGATTCCATTCTCATCTCAACTATCTTTTGATGAGCTAAACGAAGAGGTCTGTTCTAAACGAAAAGGTATAGTTGAAGTAGAGTACGAAGAAAAAATTCACCTCTTTGTTGAACAGATGTTTGTTTTCACGAGGAATAGAGCTGGAGGGAAGTCATCAATCCACGCGAGCCTGTGTTTTTGCACTGTATATGCTCAAGGAAAGTATGTTTTTGCTTCCATGCTTATCTCAACCATCTCTTGCTGAGCTAAACGAAGAGGTCTAGCTCTAAACAAAGAGGTATAGTTGGGGTAGAGCACGATGAAAAAATTCACCTCTTTGATGAACAGATGTTTGTTTTCACGAGGAATAGAGCTGGAGGCAAGTCATCAATCCATGCGACCCTGTGTTTTTGCACTGTATATGCTGAAGGAAAGTATTTTTTTTTTGCTTCCATGCTTATCTCAACCATCTCTTGCTGAGCTAAACAAAGAGATCTAATTGGAGTAGAGCAGGATGGAGAAATTCGCCTCTTCGTTGAACAGATGTCCGTTTTCACGAGGATGAGAGCTGGATGGTAGTCATCAATCTACGCGAGCCTGTGTTCTTATGCTCAAGGAAAGGATGTTTTTGCTTCTATTCTCTTCTCAACCGTTTCTTGCCGAGCTGAACGAAGAGGTCTAGTTTAAGTAGAGTTGGAAGAAAAAATTCACCCCTTTGTTGAACAGATGACCGTTTTCACGAGGATGAGACCTGGATGAAAGTCATCAATCCACGCCAGCCTCTGTTTTTGCACTGTATCTGCTCAAGGAAAGCATATTTTTGCTTCCATTCTCATTTCTACCATCTCTTGCTGAGCTAAACGAAGAGGTCTAGTTGGAGTATAGCAGGATGGAGAAATTTGCCTTTTCGTTGAACAGATCACCGTTTTCACGAGGATGAAAGCTGGATGGAAGTCGTCAATCCACGCGAGCCTGTGTTTTTGCACTGTATATGCTCAAGGAAAGTATGTTGATGCTTCCATTCTCATGTCAACCATCTCAACCATCTCTTGCTGAGCTAAACGAAGAGATATATTTGGAGTAGAACAGGATGGAGAAATTCACCTATTTGTTGAAGAGATGAATGTTTTCACGAGGATGGGAGCCGAACATGAATTCCATGGGGATCTTCTTGAAAAGGGATCCTTAGATCCGGCGTGGTTGTTTCCTGCTCGGGTATTGCTTTGCTTTTTCTATATTTTCTTGGCATCTGTTAGGCCTAAGTCTGTGGAAATGGCATCAAAGTCTTGGTGACGGATTACTTTACTGTATAATGGGGACAATTTCAAGCTCTTGTTTATCATTTAGCCCACCTTTGGGTTTTCGTGAAAAATCGTTTATGTAATGTTTCACGAATTATTCTTGCTTTGACTTGTATATATTCCTGTTGCGAACATAGCCAAAAAACATTATGTTATCAATATCCATATCTGTTATGACTGTATCTCAGCTATCGCTTGGCAACGCTTGAAAACGTTCTAGTTATCGAAGGGGAAAGGATTAATGTAGGCATTGGTCTCCTAGGCTTCTTGCTAAGTAACCCCACCGGAAAAATTATCTTAATTACCAGATGCTGAGTAAGTTAGCGTCTTCTTTACAGAAATCAATTAGTCGAATATTCTAAGGAACATGATAGAGAAGTATTTTGTCAGTAGATAAACAAAGAAAGGGGTATTCACTATCCTCGACACGTGAACAAACATACGGAAAAAAGCTTTAATGTTCTTCTGTAAATAGCAAGGGAAATAGGAGACATTGCCGACAAAAGAATTGTTGTCCATTAGGATTTAATAGTATTATGACGTTTTGCTGGACTTCAATCCCCTTTGATTTTTGTCTAGTTTTTCTAGGGTATTGTTGGCAAATATCGTTTACCCGAACTAATTATTGTGAATTTATTTTCTTTACAAATTATTTATCAGTCAATTCTGTGAGCACGGTCTTGAACCCTCCGTCAAAGTTAAAAAGAATACAATTGTGTCCAGAACTAAACGGTGTATCTGAATTTTTTGAGCTTATACTTGAGTTCCAAAATTAGGATTTAAATAAGAATTCAAATAGAATTGAAAACGAATTGTTGTCCATGATGATTTAGTAGTATCTTGGCTTGTTGCTGAACATTTGTCCCGTTTACTTTGATCTTTTTTCGATCTTTTTTTGATTTTTTTTTACTTTGATCTTGGTTTTTTTTATATTATTGCCAAATAACGTTTCCCTAAACTAATGTATGTGCATTTTTCCTTTGCTAGTGATTCATCAGTCAATATTGTAGACGTGGTCTTGAGACTCACCTCTAAGCTAAAAAGTATAAATGTCCATGTCTACCAAATGTCTTGCATATTTTTTTTTATTATTTTGCGTAAGAGCGAAAATGATGCACTGTCTTTGAGCTGTTTTAGACAATCGCCTTTTTTAGAGTTTAAATAATTTTAGAATTTAGTCTCTTACTGTTTTAAAAATAGAGTTAAGAGAAAGAGTCAAACTTTAGCGTAAAGTGCGGGGCGTTGAGGAGGAAAAGCCCCTTTCACATACGGAATAATTTTTGTTCGTTTTAAGTTTTAATGTTGCTCCTTACTTTCATGTAAAAAAACTTGTTTTTTTATTTATTTTGTTAGAAGACTGATCATGGGTGCGTGTTTATTTGTTTGTTTTTTTTTCCCAGGGGTGATCATATCGACCAACTGGTCCTAGAATGTTGCAGGAGGGCTCATTCTAACGGAAATTAAAAGTTCTAGTGCCCTTTTTAAGTGACCAAAAAATCGGAGGGCACCTAGACCCCCTCCCACGGTCATTTTTTCCCAAAGTCAACGGATCAAAATTTTGAGATAACCATTTTGTTCAGCATAGTTGAACAACATAATAGCTATGTCTTTGGGCTGACTTACTCCCCCACAGTCCCCGGAGGAGGGGCTACAAGTTACAAACTTTGACCATCGTTTACACATAGTAATGGTTATTGGGAAGTGTACAGACGCTTTCAGGGGGATTTTTATGGTTGGGGAGGGAGTGTTGAGGGGAGGGAGCTACGTAGGAGGATCTTCCCTTGGAGGAATTTGTCATGGGAGAAGAGAAATTACATGAAGGGGGCGCAGGATTTTCTGGCACTATTAAAAAAAAAATATATGAAAAAGCTTTTTGCCACTGAATGTAAGGACCAGCATTAAAACTTAAAACGAACAGAGATTATTACGCATATGGGGGGTTCATCTCTTCCTAAATACCTCGCTCTTTACGCTAAAGTATTTTTAGTAATTTCAACTATTTATTCTACAGCCTTTGTGATTCAGGGGTCAATCTTAAAGACTTGGGAGAAATTTAAAGCTTTAGTATAAAGAGCAAGGTATTAGCGATGGGGCAAACCCCCTCATATACATAATAAAAATATACGAATATAGAAGTTCGTTACGTAAGTTAATTTGTAAGTTACATATATTTTTTACTAATAAAAACGTTCGTTAAAAATAAAAAAAATTCTAGTTGCCTTTTTAAGTAACCGAATAATTGGAGGTCAACTAAGCCTCCTCCCCCCCTTTTCTCAAAATCGTCTGATCAAAACTAAGAGAAAGCCATTTAGCAAAAAAAGATTAATACGCCAATTTTGTTTTAATTATTCATTTGCAGAGAGCCAAAATCAAACATGCATTAATTCAAAAACGTTCAGAAATTAAATAAAAAAAACAAGATTTTCAACTGAAAGTAAGGAGCGACATTAAAACTTAAAACGAACAGAAAGTACTCCGTGTATGAAAGGGGCTGTTCCCTCTTTAACGTCCCGCTCTTTACGCTAAAGTTATTTACTGTTTTATAAAGTAGAATTGAGAGAAACAGTCAAACTTTGGCGTAAAGAACGGGACGCTAAAGAGGGAACAGACCCTTTCATACACGGAGTACTTTCTGTTCGTTTTAAGTTTTAATGTCGCTCCTTACTTTCAGTTGAAAATCTTTTGTTTTTTTTATTTAATATTATTTTACGCCAAAATAACGTTATTAAGCTTTTAGCCTTGAGATTTTTTTAGGATTTAAACTAAGTGAAAAGGAGTAAGAATTATCAGCAAAAGGTAAGATCCTAAAAATTTAAATTTCTAGTAAAAAGCTATGGGCTATGGCTCCTTGGGAAAATGGGGGATAAAATACTTCGCTTAGATACCTCTACGCCTCTGTATTTGGCCCCCTGGATCCTTGAAACTACTTATAACCGAGACATTCCGTTTAAATTACAATATTAGTGCCTATTAGCACATTTAAAGTGTTTTAATGTATTACCATAACACATTTTTATTAGAAAATTGCCCCCTCCCCTGGCAAAGTTTAATGGTGATGATCTTGAACCCTGTTTTTTTAGACATATAAAGAATGTTTGCAAAAGTGAACGTATATCTTCCAATGTATGGCTAAGAATAAAGGGGGGAGGGCGATCCTGTGCTTCTAAGTCCTTTCTTCAGCTTTAAATCTATACCTCCTTGTTAACGCTTGTGCATGACCCACTGGTAGGGTCGTATCCAGGTTTTTGTTTGGTTGGGGTGGGGCTATTTTTGTTCGGGAAGGGGTTAAAAAATAAAAACGCAGCAAATTTATCTACATCTATTTTGTGCTACTTTGTACGAGACGGACAGAAGTTTCAGGGGGCAGGGGTTCAAACCGGTTGCCACCTGGATACGACCCCTGTCCACTGGTTCAATTTTTCTAAATCAATTGACTTATGTTAGTAAATATTATTTTGCTATTTTGCTGTCTTCAAAAACGAAAAGAAAAAGAGCAAATCAGGTAAAATATCTAATAATAACAGTGAAAAACAAATCATTCTGTTTTTTTTTTTTTTTTTTTGCTTTTTTCCTACATTTTTGGTTCACTTAAAATGTTAATTTATTAATTTTTTATCCTGACATTATAGACCCGAAAATAAATAATTTGATTACTATTTATTGGTTTTGACTTAATTGATTGGAAGTTCTACCCCTTTTTTATGTATTTAAATGAAAAGTCAGTGGGGTCTGTTGAATTATTTGTACGGAGTTAAGTATAATAAATCATTCCAGCAGTTCTAGTACTGCTTTGGTGTCGCTACAAAGGCAAATCCTGGCTATTGAAGACAGACTAATCTGAACGGCTCTATTAACTATTCAACAAATTTTACATCGTTTTATTTTGACATTAATTGCGCCGCAATAGCTTTTTATCGCTGCGAAGAAAAGATTCTCAGTGCCATATTAACTCAGTTCTTCAGTAACAAAACATCGACAACATATAAGCTTATATAGTTACGATCATGTATTTCGTCTAGTACATGTTTTTTTTTCTTTGATGGTTAGGATCATGTACTGTTTTTGTAGGCTTTTATTGTTGTTTTTGTATAGTTTATCATACAGATGACATCTTAGTGTATGATTTGGTTTATTGATAACCTTGTAGTTACGGCCGTGGGAAACACTGTTGCTTTGTTTTGTGGTTTTAAATCATGGCAACAATAAACTACTCTACGCTATTATTAAAAAGAATGTGGGGCACCAAAAGGAAAGTTCCCCTTTTTTCCGGCGCCCTCGCTCCTCTTTTTTCTCTTTTTGTTAGAATAAATTTGTCAATTTGGTCAATATCCGGCACTTTTGTCAGATTGCCCCCCTCCCCATAAGACTTTGCTCATTGGCGCCCTTGTCACATAGGACCTCCCCCAAGATTTTGCTCTAGATCCGCCCCTGTATCGGTTTAAATCCAGATTCTCGCTTTGAATTGTGGGGTTGTGAAAAAAACGCCTATTTTTACATTTAAAAAAAACGCCAATTTTTACAATCCAAACAAAAATAACTTGGCAATCGGCAAATGGCACAATATTTGGATAGTTGAAAATGCGGAAATTTATTACCTATTTTATTGGGAAGTTCGGGTAATTTATTTGGAATATTACCCGTTTTTATAGTTCTATCCGACCTTGTCCCTCCCTAATAAAGAGAAATCCAACCTTAGATGTTTCTGGGGTATATCGAGTAAAATAAAATCGAACATTAAAGACAAAATTTGAAAAAAATAAAGAAACTAGCTAAAGGAAAAATATCTTCTAGAAATTATAAAAAATGCGTATATGTTATAAACTTTTGATTTTTTCCCAATATTTGAGAATCCAAAATCGAAGATCCTCTTCTGGAACAGGGTTGTTGGTTTTACAATTGCACTTCAGAGTGTTGGGGGGGGGGTTTACAATGGGTGATTGTCGGATTGGGAATTGAAGATAAAATCCACGATGAGATTGTGAATAGAAATTAAATTTGACGACTAGATTTCCAATTCGAGAATCCGGATTGTCAATCTAAAAGGCCATATGTGTCAAATATCGGAAACGTTAAACCTATTCTATTAGTTATTACTTGAAAAGCCTGCCGGACAATACGCATAAGAAGGAATGTAGTGTAAATTTTTTTGTGTGGACCGAAGAAAATATATTTTGCTCCCTTCCCCCAACACAAAATTTATGGTTCCCTTACCTCCTCTTCAAAATAAAACTTCTCTGATAGCTGTAACTCGCTTCCCCTGCTGTGAGACGAAACAGAGCAGACTTACCTAATCAATATTTATAATTCGTCATGCTTTAAACCTTCCTCTGACTGTAAAATGGAATACTCACTTGGCTTCAGATGTCCGTTGTAAAATGTCACACGATTGTTTTCAGCATTAGTAATTATCTGAGAGTTCCTGACATAGGCAATTATATTAGTAGACTTTGTCCAATTTCAAATCTTTTTTTTTCAGTTAATAAAAAATTGGGCTCATATTTTAAATAGAAAGTCTTTAATAAAGACTTATATTTCCTAATAGTTTATTCAAGCTTTTTTTTTTTTTTTTTTTTTTTTTTTTTTTTTTTTTTTTTTTTTTTTTTTTTTTTTTTTTTTTTTTTTTTAATGGAAGCTATTAAGGAGGAACCAATGTCTATTTTCATCTGTGCTTTAAGTATCTTTTTTGTTGTTGATTTGGATTCGGGTGTACTTCCTGTCACAGAAGGTACCCCTAAAGGTAGGTAAAACTACTGGCTCAGTAATCTTTTGTATAATCATCGGCTTGGTATTTTCAGGTGAATTTAGTTGACTAAGAATCTGAATTATGGCAATTATATACAGGAAAATGGATACAAAATCTCTTCTCGGGATCCTGTTTCTTATTAGCAGCACTTTGGCTTCAGAAGAGCTATCCCTTGGTAAGGTTTTGTTTTCTATTCAACCCTTTTCAAGCATACTATCTTGTTGAGAAACAAAAAAAAATGTAAAAAAAATATATGAAGTAAAATAGTAAACGTGGTAGTGGGAAGAAAGACCAGGTGGTTGGGGCAAGTCAGATGGCATGATTTGAAATTTTCCTGAAATGAGATATTTACATTTCGTCCCTTCCTACTAAGCTATTTCTAATGATAGGTCTAGTCTATTACACCCTATGCCATTTGATTTCTAAACAACTTTTTTTTCTTCAAAATGAGTTCTCTTTTTTCTTTATTTACAGAAATAATTGAGAATTACTATTTTTGATACAAATTTGTTTTTTTGTCTTTGCCCACACCCACATTTTACCTTTGTCTTTAAAATTTATATTATCAACTACAGGTCCAAAGTGAGAGGTGAGTGGAGCCACTGGGGCCCAAACCACAAAGGAATCTTTATCTTTGTTATTTCGTATAAACGTCTGTACTTTTTGAATATAAAATGACTATGAAAATGCATTTCTTGGTGTATCTCCCGTTCCACCCTGAAATGGAAACAATGTCTATGCTCTTTTTTTCCTTTTTTATTATATTTATAGAAGTTGTGATTCTTTGCAGTTTGATAAAGCTTATTTAATGAACTCTCTTTCCTTGTGTTTTTTTATGAAGCAAATACCAAGGCCCCATCTCCGGTGCCAAGGCCCCATGAAATATTACAGTAACACTGTTATCCGTGGGTAACGGTTGCAGAGCAACGTATACGACTATGCCTCACCTGGAAAGCTCTTATGTTTGATCGTACGTTTTTACGTCTTTACATTTTTATCGTACGTTTGCTGTGAATGTAGACAACCCCAGGTCCAGAAATAAATTTTGTGTGAATTGATAAAAATGATACCCTGAAGAGGTTATATCACTAATTTCTATATAACTTGTTGATATTTATTTAATCCTTCTGGTAAATATGCTGACGACAAGATTTCCGAGAACCCCTTTTGCTTCCCCATTTCCGGGTCGCATAGGGACTAGACTTGTTTTAGTTCAGTTCCAGGCTCAAGCTCGATTTGCTTATGTATTTATTAACAAATAACGTGAATTGATTTGCGTTAAGCAATTAACCTCGAGCGAGATTCTAAAATATCGTTTCAAATAGAAAAACGAACGAACTGGAAACGGGGATTTTGAGACCGACTTCAAGAATTATTTCTGGGAAATCCAGAACAGAAAACAGAATTGCAATCTTTTGCTCTTGAAGAAACAATTCCATCTTGTACGCGAGTTCGATGCTGCATGATTTCTAAGAAGTTTACTTTCGTGAGAAATCTGTGGAACAGCTTCATTTTGTTTCTTTTTCTTTCACTATTTCGCAAAATAGATACAATAAATTTTTATTTTCTGGAAAATTACAAAAAAACTTTGTAAAACTTCAGAGTGATTTTTCATCTTTTGTGGTTTCATATCATGAAACATTTTCAAATTTTTATCTATTTTAGGCTACCCTTCCAAGCTATAGACTGTTGATATCAAATTAAAGAAAAAGAAAAAAAAAATATAAAAAGCTGCGGTATTAAAAGCTCCGCAACATAATCTTATATAAAAGTGCTTCAGGATAGCATATTTGGATATAGATCGCGGTTTCATTCTTTACGTTTTTTTTGGTATTTTACCTCAGAGCAATTCGTCTGCTATGAATAATATTGCTATTTTCATGTTCCCAAATTAAGATTTGAATTACTGCTTGTATAACAAAGGAAAACAAAAACAAACATTTATATTTACCTCCTTCATCTCTTATTCGTCACTCATTTATGTCGTCCTGTTTACATTGATCCTTTCCCAATTTACAAGAAAATCAGTTTTCCTCCTTTCTGCACTTTCATCGAAGTTAGACGCTTCCATAAGAGTGGTACAGGAGCTCATGAACTAGACTGATGCTAAATGTTACCTCTGCAAGTTTTAATGCGCCAAAACTAACAGCCCACCATGTTTAGTTCTTACGCTCTCCACTGCAAGAGTTTTCTTCCAGGAAAAAGTAGTGCTGGAAACATAAGGAAAAATCAAAAGCAAAACCTAAAAAACGCTGCCACAGGGGTTGCTAATCTGCTGAGTAAGTCCTGCAACGGCAGGAAAGAGGGCCAACTTAAAGTATTGCTGAAGTTTTCCCTAACGTCCTCTTTGAGAGACTAGACATTTCTCTGTGGTTGACCCAGCCATTGAAGTCAGTATCTGCTGACGGATGGAACCTTTATGAATTGGAATTAAAAAAGCGATGCTCTGCATTCTTAGAACGCTTTTTCTCTTGGCTCGTTCTATGTTAAGATACGTTTCCAACATTGGAGTTGTTGTAACACCCATCCGTTGCTGCATTGGTGGTCTTTGGATGACATGATCCACCAATGCAATTTGCCCATCGTATACATATAGTGTATAATATTTTTTCTTTCTTTTTTTTTTGGGGGGGGGGAATACCAGGATAGTAGCTTCAATATTTTGTTGGAGGGGGGTAAGAGGGTCCATATCCGGATAGTCAAGGGGCATGGGCTATGTAATAGTTATTTTCTCCAACTTATCGGGGGGGGGGGGGTAACTGCCCCCTTGTCACCCCTCGAAACTACGCCCCTGGGAAATATACGCAATTCACCCCATTTTCCCTGGGGAATTTCCAGGGGAAATTTGATCTGAAAAACTATCAGAAACTGGGTAACGAAAAATCAATTTTTTCAAATTAAATTACTCCGTTTATGAAAGGGGCTTTTCCTCCTCAACGCCCCGCTCTTTGCGCTAAAGTTTGACTCTTTCTCTTAACTCTACTTTTTAAAACAGTAAAAAACTTTAGCGTAAAGAGCGGGTCGTTTGACTCTTTCTCTTAACTCTACTTTTTAAAACAGTTAAAACTTTAGCGTAAAGAGCGGGGCGTTGAGGAGGGAAATCCCCTTTCATATGCGGAGTACTTTCTGTTCGTTTTAAGTTTTAATGTCGCTCCTCACTTTCAATTGAAAAAAACTTGTTTCTTTATTTAATTTCTGGACGTTTTTGAATTAATGCATGTTTTGATCTTGACTCTCCGCACATAAATAATTAAAACGAAATTTGCATATTATTTTTTTTTTGGCTAAATGACTTTCTCATAGTTTTAGTTGGAATATTTTGAGAAAACAAGGAGCGAGGGAGGAGGCCTAGTTGGCGTCCAATTTTTGATTACTTAAAAGGCAACTAGAACTTTTAATTTTCTACGAACATTTTCATTAGTAAAAAATATACGTAACTTACGAATTAACTTACGTAACGAACTTCTATATTCGTATGTTTTTATTGCGCATATGAGGGGGCTCGCCCCTCGTCAATACCTCGCTCTTTACACTAAAGCTTAAATTTTGTCCCAGTTCCTTAAGAATTACCCCTAAATCACAAAGGCCGTATAATAAAGAGTTGAAATTGCTAAAGATACTTTATCGTAAAGAGCGAGGTACTACGAGGAGGTAAACCCCTCATATGCGTAATAATTTCTGTTCATTTTAAGTTTTAATTCTGCTACTTACTTTCAGTTGAAAAAAACTTTTCATATTTATTTTTTCATTGTTTTTTTTAAATAATGCTAGAAAATCCTGCGCCCCCTTCATTTAAATTCTCTTCCCCCATGATAAATTCCTCCAAGGAAAGATCCTCCCACGTAACCGCCCCTCAACTTCTCCCCCCAACAAAAAAATCCCCATGAAAACGTCTCTACACTTCCCAATAACCATTACTATATGTAAACATGGGTCAAAGTTTGTAACTTGCAGCTCCTCCCACGGGGACTGTTGGGGAGTAAGATGTCCCCGAAGACATGGTTATTAGGTTTTACGACTATGGTGAATAAAATAGCTATCTCAGAATTTTAATCCAGTGACTTTGGGGAAGAAATGAGCATGGGAGGGGGCCTAGGCGCCCTCCAAATTTTTAGTCACTTAAAAATGGCACTAGAACTTTTTATTTCCGTTAGAAGGAGCCCTCTCGCGACATTCTAGGACCACTGAGTCGATACGATCATCCCTGAAAAAAAGAAAAACAACAAATAAACACGCATCCGTGACCTCTCTTCTGGCAAAAATGCGAAATTCCGCATTTTTGTATATAGGAGCTTGAAACTTCTACAATAGGGTCTCTGATACGCTGAATCTGATGGTGTGATTTTCGTTAAGATTCTATGACTTTTGGGGGTGTTTTCCCCTGTTTTCCAAGTAAGGCAAATTTTCCCTGGCTCGTAACTTTTGATGGGTAAGACTAAACTTAATGAAACTTGTATATATAAAACCAGCATTAAAATTCGATTCTTTAGATGTAGCTATTGGTATCAAAATTCCGTTTTTTAGAGTTTTGGTTACTATTGAGCCGGGTCGCTCCTTACTACAGTTCGTTATCACGAACTGTTTGATAATGACCACAGTATAAGCACATACAAACAAGCATAAGTATAAGTGAACTAAAATCAAGTTGACGTTGGCCAATTGACACAAAGCCAAGACAAATAGTCGTGAGAGGCAAAGCAGGCATAAGCCTTTTTCAGGATTGTATAAAAATGATGTCATTTCACTTGTTGATAGACAGTCTGTCACCCATCCATCCATCCTAGGGAAGAACTAAGGTAGATAGCCATAGAACTAAGGAATCATCGAAATTTTTGATTTGACTCATGACGAACAATATCGACTGGTTCTGTATGCAAAAGGGGGGCCTGAATTTGCTTGGACTCTCAGGTGAACAAGTTACCTAAGGCTAATAGGCTTGCCGGCTTAGAGTCTCAGGTGGACTACCGTGTCCCCTGGACTCGCAGGCGAACGGGGATACTTATAGTTTTCTAAGTCTTTTGGTAAAAGGCACGGGCAAACGGCGGGAGTAGCTATGACTCTCAAATTGGACAAATAGTTGTGTGTTAGCTTTTCGAGAGGTATGCCCGTCTAGAGTCTCAGGCAGGTTGACCAAGTTTTAGGATTGACTAATATATTACCTTTACTATGATAGTGACTATCATATCTGTGACTCCGTACTGAATGCTTCCTCTCGCTTTCTTAACGTGGTGTCACTACAATGAAACAGTTTGTGGTAACGGCCTCTAAGTAAGGAGCGACGCGACTTAACTGCAACCGAAACCCTAAGGAAGAGAGTCTTGATAACAATAAATGCAACAAATGAATCGAGTTTTGGTGCTGGTACAAAATATATACAATTTATTAAGTTTAATGTTACGCATCAAAACTTACGAGCCTGAGAAAATTTGCTCAATTTTTGAAAAAGGGGAGAAACACTCTCAAAACATCAAGTGGTCTTAAGGTGGCGACCACGCCATCAGATGGCGACCACGCCATCAGATGGTGACCACGCCATCAGATGGCGATCAGATTCAACATACTAGAGCACCTCAATGAAGAGGTTTTAAGCTCCTGTATACACAAATGTTAAATTTCTCTTTTTTTTTTGCCTGAAGAAAGATCACGGATGCGTGTTTTTATGTTTTTCTCAGGAGTGATCGTATCGAACCAATGGCCCTAGAAGATCAGGAGAGGGCTCATTTGATCCGAAATCAAAAGTTCTAGTGTTCTTTTTAAGCGACCAAAAAGGTTGGAGGGAATCTAGCCCCCGTACCCCTTTCTTCTCTTAAGTCGTCCAATAAAAATTATGAGATAGCCTAACCATTTTGTTCAGCATACTTGAAAGGCTCTTTACCTGTGCCTTTAGGGATAATATAAAAGACCCTGGGGAAAGGGCTGTAAGTTACAAAATTTATCCATTTGGTTTCAGCAAACGGGGGAAGGGTATTTCACTTGGAGGAACTTTCCACGGAGGAGTTTTCGTGAGGAGAGATAATTTTTCATGCCTGATTTACCGGCATTATTTGACAAACAATAAGAAATATAATAAAAAAAGGTTATTTAAACTGAAAGTAAGGAGCAAGATTAAAATTCAAAACGAACAAAAATTATTCCGTATAAGAAGAGATTGCCCCACTCCTAAATACTAAAAATACTTTGCTCTTTGTGCTAAAGTTTCACTTATGTCCCATTGTCTTAAAAAGTCTTCTGAAACACCAGGGCCTTTTAATTAGAATACAAAGCTTTTTTAAAAGTGCTAAAATAAATGGAATAATTTCTGTTCGTTTTGAGTTTTAATGTTACTCATTACTTTCAGTTGAAAAACTGTTTTTTTTTTTCATTTAATATCTTATTATAACACCTCTAGAATATGTTTTCCTGATCTTCATTTTTTTTTCCCATAGTAAGTTTTAATGTCGCTCCTTACTTTCAGTTAAAAATGTTTTTTTTTTGAAAATTTAATTTCTGGACGTTTTTGAATAAATCCAGGTTTTGATTTTGGCTCACCGTACATGAATAATTAAAACGAAATTTGTATGTTTATTTTATTTTTGTTTCCAATAATAACCTTATAATAACCTAAGTTTTATTTTTGTTCCAGCTGTTTAAGAATGACTCCTGAATCACAAAGGCTGTTAAATTAGAATAATAACCTCTTTTAAAAGTTAAAAAAGAATATTTAGCGTAAGAGCGACCTATTAAGGAGAGATAACCCCCTTTTATACGTAATATTTTCTGTTCCTTTAAGTTTTAATGTTGCTTCTTGCTTTCAGTTGAAAAAACTTGTTTTTTCTTTGATTTGTGATCGTTTTTTAAATGATTTAGGGAAATCCAGCTTTCTCCGCGTAACTAAAGTTAGCGGAGTTATTAAGTTATTTGTGGAAATAATTTTGTAAGGAATAGTAACAGAACAGCCAAAGAGGTATAAACTATTTTTACGAAAATGAAAGTCACAAGTTTAACAATTCTCAAATGAGTGAAATGAATGAAACAAAAGATCTTTAAAAGATATAAGTAATAATTTACGTTCATTCTAAGTTTTAATGTTGTTTCTTACTTTCAGTTGGAAAAAAACTTGCTTTTTTTTATTTAATAACAAACACAAGCCGAAAACATGCAATATCTTTGGTTTATTATTAAATAAAATTCGTAATTGTGAAGCTGATTAACATAAAATTAAATGCTAAGATCGGCCAGAAAAAAACACCACCAAGTTATTCTTATATCGGCCGTTATTTAACAAAATTCAAACTTTTGCGTAAAGAGCGAGGTTTTGACGAGGGGAAATACTTCCTAATATACGTAATATGAGGGGGTTTTCCCCCTCGTCAATACCTCGCTCTTTACGCTAAAGCTCGAATTTTGTTTTAATTCTTTAAGAATGACCCCTGAATCACAAAGCCGTTTAATTAAAATAAATAGCCCTTCTGAAATTACTAAAAATACTTTCACGTTAAGAGTGAGGTATTGACGACGGGACTAACCCCCTCAAATACTTAATAATACCTGTTCGATTCAAGTTTTAATGCTACTCCTTACTTTCAGTTGAAAACACTTCTTTTTTATTTAATTTCTGACTTTTTTTTAAATAATGCTGGGAAATCCAGCGCCCCATTCATGGAATTATCTTCCCCCATGAAAAGATCCTCCCACATAACCAAATCCCCCCCCCCCCCCAGAAAAAATCTCCTGACGTCTATATACTTACCAATAACCAACACTATATGTAAAAAATGTAAAAGTTCATTATTTGCAGCCTTTCCCCTGGCGACTTTGGGGTATTAAGTTGTCCTCAAAGACATAGTTATCAGATATTTCTACTATGCTGAACAAAATTTTGATCCAGTGACTTTGGGAAAAACATGAGCATGGGGGGCCTAGTCACCCTCCAATTTTTTGGTCACTTAAACTTTCACTAGAACTTTTAATTTTCGTTCGAAAGACCCCTCTCGCGAAATTCTTAGACCTCTGGGTTAATACGATCACCCCTGAAAAAAAAAACAACTAAAAAACAAAAAAACTAATAAACACGCATCCGTGAAAAATACACGGCAAAAAAAAATACTTCTGGCAAAAAATACAAAATTCCACATTTTTGCAGAGAGGAGCTTGAAACCTCTATAATAGGGCTCCCTTATATGCTGAATCTGATGGTATGCCTTTCATTAAGATCATATGACTTTTAGGGGTGGGTAGCCTATTGCCCCTTTTCAAAAATAAGGCACATTTTTTCAGGCTCGTAATTTTTGGTGGGTAGGACTAAACTTGAACTTAAATCAAAATTATCAAATTTATACCAAAATTACGGTTTTTAGAATTTCGGTTACTATTGAGGCGGGTCACTCCTTACTTACGCTTCGGTGTACATAACGAAGCTTTTTCGCCCATATTTATGTTTTTTTTTTTGAAGACCTCCCCTTCTACTTCTCTCGATACTCTATGGTTTAAATACCGCAATGACCTCTTTTTATCCTGTCAGTCTCTGATTTACAGTGATATAATCAATAAGGTTAGCTGTCTTACTATCATGAAAGTGCCATGATGATTGATGGGTTCAAATTTTTTTTAGCCTAATCATGAGATTTTTAGGGGTACCCTGGAATATTCAAAAGAATTCGGAGGGGCAATAATAAAAATAAAGATTTTATTTGATAATTTGGAAAAAAACTTATCAGAAGCTCAAAAAACACAGGATTTCGGATGAGGGAGCCCCGAGGTGCCTTGGTTACGCCCCTGAACCAAATACCGCAATTTATTTAAAATGACGTAACTATTAAGTTAGCCGCTTTACTGTCACGGGAGTACCTTGTAAACATACCGTCACGCGAGTAGATTTATTTATGCCGAAATACCGTGTTGGCTGTAACTAGAAGTTTGATAGCTCTGTCTATCAAACTTCTTAATAGGAAGTTAATAGGACCATGTCTTAATAGGTGCTTAGTAAGCAAGGCGTATCCCAGGATTTTTCTTCGGAGAGGGACGGGTATTTTCTCAGGGGAAGGTTTACAAAAAAAAGAAGACGCTTCAAAAATTTGTTTATATGTATTTTGTTGCGTTTTTACGGCAAGGACAAACATTTTGGGGTGGGGTGGGGGCCAAATCTGGTAACTCCTCCCCCTGGATACGGCTTTGTTATTAGGTTTAAGTTTACACCCTAAATATTTTTGATTGCAACCGTCCTGGAATTAAATAGCTAATCTATTGCAAATTTAGATAACCTTTTGTGATAGTAAATTTATTAGAGTTTGCTTTAGGAACCCTCAGTGTCTTCTTGCATGGTATTTTATGGCTTGCTTTGAATGACCCTTAGCTTTTTCAGCCCATTTTCGTACTAAATAAATATTGTATGGTAGTTGAATAAAACATCTACTTCATCTCATCCATGAAATCTTATAATGTCAAAAATGGTCAGCTAATGTCATTTCTTAATGTTGTAGAATGTCTTTTGCTGTCATTGTGTCTTCTATGAAAGAACTTATTTACTGAAAGAAAAGGTAGGGGCACTCATATTAATGAACAACTTTTCTCATGGATTTTCATTTGATCGGATGGCTGAATTTTTCCTTCCTTTTTCCCGGTGGACCCTTTGTTTGCCCCGCAGTAGTTCAAACATTGCCCTTGTATAATATGAAGTATGCTTTTGATTTGGTCATGGTGTCTGCCCATGCAGTAAACCGGAACAAAAAAAAAGACCAGAATTTTCCTTTTATGGACAGAAACTTTCTCCTTTTTGTAGAGGAAAAGGAAAATAGATAAGAAAATATATTCTTTAGTTTTTGTTTAGTAAAACCTTAATTTTATGTGAGAAATTTTGAATCGGGTTAATAGCTGATAGTGTTCTTTGAAGTTATGGCTAGAAAAGAATTGGAAATGAAAGTTTGAAGATTATAAAAAAAAGAACAAATTTTTAAATCAACTATTTCAGGCCAAATATCAAACCTTAACTGTCAGAAGATTATTTTTTGGGAAGCAGTAAAGTATTGTGTTTGAATCAAATATATTTTCTTGGGCATACATGCCGAAACAGGTAGGGGAGAATCCTGCCCGATGCAAGAACCCTTAACGCCCGGACGGAAAAATATATTAAAATACGCAAAAGCCATATGAAATAAACGTCACAAGAACGTAAGCTATATAAAAGAATTTTGATTAAGATTGCCACTCTTGGGAATTTGTCAAGAGAGATATTTTTTCCTCTGGGGTAAATTCCTATGGAAGAGGGGGAGTTATTCCCTCCAGATCTCATTTTACCTTTTCTGGACCCAATTTCGCTGTAAGGTTTTCGTCTCTCCTCTCCAAGGGCGTATCCAGGATTTTTTGGAAGGGGGGGGGGGTATTAAAAAAAAATTCAAATGACATCGAAAGTCTGTTTATGTGCATTTTTGTCCTCTCCAGTAGTTTCAAGGGTAAACAATTTTAATGATTAATCTTTTTTACTATGATTATATAATTTCATATATTTAGATACCTTGTTATCCAAATTGTCTACAGCTCATTTATGTTTTATTCTATTTCTATTTCTTTTTTGTTCTTATTTCTTTTTTTTGTTCTTATTTCTTTTTGTTCTATTTCTTTTTATTTCTTATTCTGTTTCTATTCTATTTCTGAAAGTTTACGCACTTTATGCTGTTTATTGGAAAATTAGCTTGATCCCTCAATGATTTTATTTACAATGTAGTTTTACGCTTTTTGACTAGAAAAGTTGAAAAGCAATCCATATTTAAAAGCATTTCAAAAGAAAATAAGGAAAACTTTTCTGTGGAAACTGTTTGAAGTAGGAAATATTAGTTTGATGATTGTGTGAAAAATGTAGACAATTCTCAAAAACCCGAATGGTGGTTCTGACCTCTCTTAGAATAGAATAGAATTTATTGGCTAGAATAGCACATAAGCTAGCATAAGCACGTCAGAACAATTACAATGATAAATTAAGTGTTAAGGGATAAACATAGTTACAAAGTTAAATCAATTATTAAAATGCGAAACAAAATAGGGAACGAAAGAGTTTTTGTACCTCATGGTCAACAATTGGGGACACAAGTCAAGTTGGGTATTTGGAGCTCTACGAGCATTAAGTCTTGTATTAGGAAGGATTGGGGGATTTTCTTTGAAGGGGGAAGAAGACGTCGATGATAGTCAGAACTAAGGCACTTGTGCCCAAAGCTCATGGTAAGGAAGTGACGTCGTGATTCCATTGTAGTAAGTTCAAGTCTAGCCAAACCTTCATCTTAAATAGTATGCGCCCAGAGCAAAAATCTTGAATGCCCTCCCCCCACTTGTCGCCCAAAAATTTTCAGGCTAAATTTTAACGAAATTTTCATTTATTAATTAAATTTTTTTGTTTATGTAAATCTGACTTTTCTTACTTCAAATGGGAAAAGATATGGGAAAAATGAAAATTGCGAATTGCATTTGCTTACACCTGCTGCCAACTGCGCCCTTTACTTTAAATTAATAAAATACAATTTTAAAAATTACAAAATTATTATAAATACTAGATTATTTATTTGAAATTTTTTCACACATAAAATTTATGTGCCCGGGTAAAATGCCTCATCTGTCTTCCCCTAAAACCACGTCTCTCCATAACCTCTCCCCCTTTTCTATACATCTCTGTGCTTTTCAGTGATTTTTTTTCTCTGAAAAATCGTGTTTTGAAGGAACTATCTTGTGACTTCCATTCAGACTTGTGGCAATTCTGATAACCGTGGTTTTAGTTTTATCATTTCCTGAATTAAGACAAAATTCAAGCTTAATATCCTCTCCATATTTCTACTTTCTATGAATTCATTAGCATTAGCACTTGGGAATTTTTTATTTCACAAGTGCATTTATAAGAGATTCTCTTAAGAGAATTTTCAACTTTGCACGTTCGTTAGAGGAGCACTTGTTACAACTCTTAAGTACCTCATCCTCTGTTTTGAACAGTGACGTTAAATGGAGATGATGAATAGCAAATAAACGATGGTAGATGATAAATAATGGCTAAGTGGACTTTTACCTGATATTGCCTAATTCAATATTTGGAATATTTAAAAATTAGGAAGGTAGACTTACAATTGAAATTCAAAATGAAAAATCATGCAAACTATTAAGCTTACAATCCGAGAATCGATTCTGTGTACTTATATGTTAGCTAGTACACACTTTAGAATATGGATCTACAGGTACGGGGTTGAAACGACTGAGACGTTTGGGAAATAGATAGGATATATATAATCTAGGCTGCATGGTTGCACATTATGGGGAGAGGTAAGTATAGTGGGGCTGCATGCAAAATGTAACCTAATCAAGGCTGCATGCAAATGTAATCTAATCTTACCTAACAAAAATACAAACTAAATATTTATTAAAATATAGTTACAGTGTAGTTTTCTGCTGAGGCGAAGCTAATTGTCTCTGTATACAAACAGCAACGAATGAATGCTTTATTAACTACTTAATTACAAAAAAACTATACATACACACAACCGCCCGGGGAAGGCTCAAACAGCCTGATGTTGGACGGCTGGAACCCTCTGATTCTCAACCCATTTATTTAAAAAAAATAAAGAAGGACAAAAAGACTCTCACTCAACTACCCTTTAATATCAGAATATACATAAATAAAAAGCTAACAATAATAAGAAAAAGAAAAAAATTATCTCCCCACTCCCAATAAATGTTTTTAAATTTTACTTTAAATGACCCAATGTGTTCCGCCTCCCTAATGCCAGCTGGGATATCATTCCGAACAGACGGAGCTAAATACCTAATTCCGGAAGCTGCACGTGTGGTGTCTCGGTACTCAACAATGAAATCATCCGCCTCTCTAAGTCTCATACCTGTGGAGTGAACGATTTGCTCGAAAAAAACTGGTAAAAACTGGAGGACATACATCATTGCAACATCGATACGCTAAAACAGCAGCTTGATAATCTCGAATCCGACCAACGTTAAGCACTCGTAATTTCTTAAAACATGACCCGGTATCATTCACATTTTCTACATAATTACCAAGAAGACGTACTGTTTTATTTTGTAGGATCTGCACTCTTTTAAAATTTGCATAGAAATTACTAGACCAAAGGACACAACCATAAGAAATATAAGGCCCAACAATGGTGTGGTACAATAATAAAAGAACTGATAATGGTAAAACATGCTTTAATCGTCGCGGAATTCCCAAACCTCTAGCAACTTTAGCTGCGGCAAGATCACTATGGTTCTTCCAAGGTAGATTCCAATCAAGCTGGAATCCCAAATAACGCACTTGATGCACCCGTGGAAAAGGCCTACCGTTAAATTTTTTTTTTTTTTATCAACACATGGAGGATTACCAACTCTCCTGCAAATCATAAAATTAGTTTTATTAACGTTCACTGACAAAAGGCTCAGACTTGTAAATCCAAAAAATGCCTTTAATACCTTATTTACTTTTAACAACAAATCATCGACAGATCGACTAGACACGGTTAAAGCAGTATCATTCGCAAAGTCGTAATACAACAATCAGGTAAGTAGAAACGCATTCAATCAATATACACAAGGTATAGAAGTGATCCCAAAACAGACCGCTGAGGTACACCACACCTCACTTGAAAAGGAGAAGAAAACACGTTTTTTAATACAATAAACTGGTTATTGTTGGATTTTGTAGATCCAGATTCTCGAGTGTGTACTTGCTAACAGATAAGTATCCAATTCTGTTTTTTCTTAACTTAATTAGAACCTCATTTGCCTCTAATGTACCCAAAGTGCCAATAAGTACCCTCCGGTCGTTTCTTTGGTCTACTGTTGTTAGAGTGTTTTGCGATTCTAACCAAATGAAGATTGGATTTGTCGTTGATCAGACAAGTAGTTTCAATTTTAAAACAAACAAGCTTGTTTAAAACAATTTTGTATTTCCTTGCCGCGGAACCTTTTGCGCCTCCAGAGGAAGGTTTAACTAGTCACCGAGAAGTGTTGCCGCTGCTAAGGCTTCTTCCGACTTTAGGTTAACGAAGACCGGGCTGTTAGTTCCTACGTAGAGAATTTCTGGGTCTTCTTCTTAGACGGTAGCCTGTTGAGCTCCAGGTAAAAGCTTGATTTCACAGTATATTGTTGTCTGTTCAATGTTGGTCTTCTATATTACTCTTTTAGTGAACTCTCACAAATTTTCGTAACAAGCATCTGCGAGTCAATTATTGAACGGACTGCTTTGCTCTTCTCTATTCCCAGTGTAAATGTAGAATTTTACGGAGGCAAGTATTTTTGAACGTGGAAGCATTTTTTAGTATGTAAGTCCTGAAAGCTGTATAAGCTCCATTGGCTGCAAAAGCTAATGCCACCTACTTCCGTAAAGAAACCTCAGTGAATATCATCAGTGGATAAAGACCTACTAGATGGCCTATGAGCACAAAACTCTACTTTGGGACAATTATAGTGTACGCCTTTTGTTTTCAGGCACGGTGAATATAAGCTTTTGTACAATTTTAGAAATTCGACTAACTTATAGATTTGACAACAACAGGTGAAACATTGTCCAGAAGAGTTCAATTGGTTACATTTTTGACTATAACTTTAGGAGTGGCGATGCAATGCGGCATATGAGCAGTTACTGAAAATAGGTAGCAAATGATATTGGCCTTTTCAAACACTTCGTGGTAACGAACTGTATTAAGGAGCGACCCGGCTCAATAGTAACCAAAACTCTAAAAAATGGAATTTTGATACTAATAGCTGCATCAAGAGAATCGCATTTTAATGCTGATTTTAAATATATTCTTTTCATCAAGTTTAGTCTTACACATCAAAAGTTACGAGCCTGAGAAAATTTGCCTTATTTTAGAAAATAGGGAGAAACAACCCCTATAAGTCACAGAGTCTTAACGAAAATCACACCATCAGATTCAGTGTATCAGAGAACCCTTTTGTAGAACTTTCAAGCTCCTATCTACAAAAACGTGGAATTTTGTATTTTTTGCCAGAAGGCAGATCACGGATGCGTGTTTATTTGTTGTTTTTTTTTTCCCTGAGGTGATCCTATCGACCCAGTGGTCCTAGAATCTTGCGAGAGGGCTGATTCTAAGGGAAATGAAATGTTCTAGTGCCCTTTTTAAGTGACCAAAAAAATTGGAGGGCAACTAGGCCCCCTCCCACGCTAATTATTTTCCCAAAGTCATCGGATCAAAATTCTGAGTTAGCCATTTTATTCAGCGTAGTCGAAAAATCTTATAACTATATCTTTGGGGACAACTTACTCCCCCACAGTCCCCGTGGGAGGGGCTACAAGCTGCAAACTTTGACCTGTGCTTACATATAGTAATGGTTATTTGGAAGTGTGCAGACGTTTTCAGGGGGATTTTTTGGTTGGGGGAGGGGTTGAGAAGAGGAGGATATGTTGGGGGAACTTTCCTTGGAGGAATTTGTCATGGGGAAGAAAATTTCCATGAAGGGAGCGCAGAATTTTCTAGAATTATTAAAAACAAAATAATGAAAAAATAAATATGAAAAAGTTTTTTCAACTGAAAGTAAGGAGCAGCATTAAAACAAAACGAACAGAAACTATTACGCATATGATGGGCTCACCTCCTCCTAATACCTCGCTCTTTACGCTAAAGTATTTTTAGTAATTTCAACTATTTATTCTACGGCTTTCGTGATTCAGGGGTCATTTTTCAGAAATTGGGACAACAGTTAAGCTTTAGTGTAAAGAGCGAGGGACTGACGAGGGGGCGAACCCCTTCATATACGTAATGAAACCATGAGAATACAGAAGTTCGTTACGTAAGCTAATTTGTAGGTTACGTATATCTTTTACTAATAAAACCATTCGTTAAAAATTAAAAGCTCTAGTTGCCTTTTTTAAGTAACCAAAAAACAGGAGGGCAACTAGGCCTCCTCCCCCGCTCCTTTTTTCTCAAAATCATTCGATCAAAACTATGAGAAAGCCATTTAGCCAAAAAAATAAATATACAAATTTCGTTTTAATTATTCATCTGCGGAGAGTCAAAATCAAAACATGCATTGATTCAAAAACGTTCACAAATTAAATAAAAAAAAGTTTTTTTTAACGGAAAGTAAGGAGCGACATTACAACTTAAAACTTACAGAAATTACTTCGTATATGAAAGGGGCTGCTTCCTCATCAACACCCCGCTATTTACGCTAAAGTTTTTTACTGTTTTAAAAAGTAGAGTTAAGAGAAAGAGTCAAACTTTAGCGTTAAGAGCGGGGCGTTGTTGAGGAAGCCTTTTTTTTTAAAAAATAAAGCTTAATAAATGAGCTCAATAGCAATAGATGTTCTCGAATATTTACAGCTAAGATATATTAGGAAATGTATATTTGAAATTGATGTATGGCCACAGAATTAATGAATAATCAAATTAGACTGAATAAATAAGACTGGCAAAAATCAATTAATTAATAAGCATATGCTAAAAATTATTGAATACGACAAATATAGAAAATATCAGTCTGAAAACTACTCCCATAAAAATAAGAATAAACTCACATACAGTTTAAAACAAAAAGAGAGGAAGTAGCACGATGCGTCACAAGAAAATAAAAAGTGCCATCATATTTAAACAAAAAACAGTTCTTCTTAATGCATAATCTTAAAAATACTTTGTAACAAAGCAAATAGACTCAGCAGAAGAACTATTTAGGATAACGGGGAGGCACGTCAGCTTTCCCAAAGAGACAGCCTATAACCCTCAAAAGGCTCAGATAAGGACTTAGACAGTTAATGCTCCAGATTATCCTCATCGGCTATGCAAAGCGGTCAAGCAAACCTATCATCTAAGACACTTCCCTCTTAAAAGGATTTTGACCATGTAGTTAAACTAAGAATGTCAACGGTTTCCCAAAGTCAACGGATCAAGATTTCGAGATAGTCATTTGTTCAGTATAGTCGAAAAACATAATAACTATGTCTTTGGGGCTGACTTACTCCCCTCAGTCCCCGGGGGAGGGGCTGCAAGTTACAACCTTTGACCAGCGTTTACATACAAAAAATTGTTATTTGGAAGTGTACAGACCTTTTCAGAGGGATTTTTTGGTTGGTTGGGGGGGGTCGAGGGGAGAGGACTACGTGGGAGGATCATCCCTTGGAGGAATTTGTCATGGGAGAAGAGAAATTCCATGAAGGGGGCGTAGGATTTTCTAGCATTATTAAAAAAAACAATGAAAAAATAAATATAGGCTAAAAAAGTTTATTCCACTGAAAGTAAGGACCAGCATTAAAAAAAAAAAAAAAAACTTAAAACGAACAGAGATTATTACGCATATGGGGGGTTAATCTCTTCCTAAATATCTCGTTCTTTACGCTGAAGTGTTTTTAGTAATTTCAACTATTTATTCTACAGCCTTTGTGAGTCAGGGGTCAATCTTAAAGAATTTGGACAAAATTAAAGCTTTAGTGTAAAGAGCGAGGTGTTAACGAGGGGGCAAACCCTCTCATATACATAATAAAAATATACGAATATAGAAGTTCGTTACGTAAGTTAATTTGTGAGTTACGTTTAGTTTTTACTAATAAAAACGTTCGTTAAAAATTAAAAATTCTTCTTGCCTTTTTAAGTAACCGAAAAACTGGAGGGCAACTAGGCCTCCTCCACGACCCTTTTTCTCAAAATCGTCTGATCAAAACTAAGAGAAAACCATTTAGCAAAAAAAAAAAAATAATACGTAAATTTCGTTTTAATTATTCATTTGCGGAGGGCCAAAATCAAACATGGATTAATTCAAAAACGTTCAGAAATTAAATAAAAAAACAAGTTTTGTTAACTAAAAGTAAGGAGCGGCATTAAACTAAAAACGAACAGAAATTACTCCGTGTATGAAAGGGGCTGTTCCCTCCTCAACGTCACGCTCTTTACGCTAAAGTTATTTATTGTTCTATAAAGTAGAATTGAGAGAAAGAGTCAAACTTTAGGGTAAAGAGCGGGACGTTGAGGAGGGAACAGCCCCTTTCACCCACGGACTAATTTCTGTTTGTTTTAACGTTTAATTTCGCTCCTTACTTTCAGTTAAAAAAAAACTTGTTTTTTTTATTTAATTGAATTAAAAGCGGGTTTGTGCGTGTTTTCTTTCTTTTATATGTCTGTCGTCTGACAGGTTTTGCTGTTAGCATTTATACGTTTCTTTAACTGAAATTGGCCCCTTTTCTGACTAAAATTAAACCTTTTTCTTTTAAACTACATTAAAACAGCTGAAAACGCCTCATTGAATTGAGCTTCTAAAGTTTGGTTGAACATTTAAGTCTATGAACAGGTTAAGTCTATGAGGGCTTTAGTTCAAATAAAGTGATTGTTCCTTTTTAACCAGTTTAATTTAGAAAGTTTCCTTGAATTAGCAGAAGTCCATCAAATCGTGATGTTAAGGAACTTTTGATGTCAAACCGATCTTTCCTTGGAGGGACTCATTTTCTTCTCCTAGATTGATGAAGCACGTGCTTGTCAATTGAAGAAATCATGTTAGTAATCTGAGAAATCTAACAAACTTGCACCAGATTCACTCTCGTCTTTAGGTAGTTAGGAGAGTGTATAAACGGGAACATTTAACAATTGAAAGTCTGAAACAGGTTTAAGCGAACATGAAAAGGAAAACACATATAATTTTATAACATGTCCACCTAACAAATTTTCGGGTAATGGTGCTTTCAGACGACCAGTATTACTTTTCGCAATAGCGACTTCACGCTACGTTATGTATTCTTACGGATCAAATGCCAAGTAGAATCGAACTTTAGAAAGGATTTTCAAACAGTTCGTGGGTACGAACTGTAAATAAGGAGCGACGTGACTCGATGGCTACCGAAATTCTAAAAGCTAAATTTTGATACCAATAGCTCATTGTTACCCATCAAAGGCTATGAGCCTGTGAAAATTTGCCTGATCTTCGAAAAGGGGGAGAAATACCCCCCCCCCCCAAAGTCAATAGTTTTAATGAAAACCACACCATCAGATTCAACATATCAGAGAACTAATTGGTTCATATGAGGGGGTTTCCTCCTCCTCAAATCCATGCTCTTTAAGCTAAAGTTTGAGTTCTGTCCCATTTTTTTAAGAATGACTCCTGAGACACAAGTGTCGTTTAATTAGAACAATAAGAAGCTTTTTTAAATGTAATAATAAACTTACATTTACTTACGAGGAGTAACCTCCTCGTATATGTAATAATTTATGTTCGTTTTAAGTTCTAATGTTGCTCCTTACTTACAGTTGAAAAAACTTGTTTGTTTTTTTAATACGTTACATAAGCTTATTTTTCTTTATGTAAAAGTCAACATAATATAAAATTACTAATATTTAATTTATTGTTAATACTTCATTATTTTTATTGTAATTTATTATATTAGTTTTATTATTTATTTATAAATATTTTTCTATAAACAAGGAAATAATTAGCTATTGGTTATTAGCAATAAAATTTCTAAATGAGCAACTAAAAATTTTCAAAATAAATTAAGAAACTTTTTCTTTTTGTGTAGTGTAAGGTGCTTGTTTGAGTGGAAAAGTTTGACTCTTTCTCACAAATCTACTCTTTAAAACAATAAAAAACTTTAGCGCAAAGAGCGAGGCGTCGAGGAGGGGACAACCCCTTTCATATACGGAATAATTTCTGTTCATTTTATGTTTGATGTCGCTCCTTACTTTCAGTTAAAAAAACTTGTTTTTTATATTTAATTTCTGAACGTTTTTTAATTAAATTTGCATGTTTTGTGCATGAATAATTAAAACGAAATTTGTATATTAATTTTTTTTTGGCTAAATGGCTTTTCCGTAGTTTTGATCGGACGATTTTGATAAAAAAAGGAGGTGGGTGAGGAGGCCTAGTTGCCCTTCAATTTTTGGTTACTTAAAATGACAACTAGAACTTTTTATTTTTTTTACAAATGTTTTTATAAGTAATAAATATACGTAACTTACGAACTAACTTACGTAGCGAACTTTTGTATTTGTATATTTTTATTACGTATATAAGGGGGGTTCGACCCCTCGCCAATAGCTTACTCTTTACACTAAAGCTTGAATTTTGTCCCATTCTTTAAGAATGACCTCTGAATCACAAAGACCGTAGAATAAATAGTTGAAATTACTAAAAATACTTTAGCGTAAAGAGCGAGGTATTAAGGAGAAGATGAACCCCCTTATGTACGTAATAATTTCTGTTCGTTTTAAGTTTCAATGCTGCTCCATACTTCCAGCTGAAAAAACTTCTTTATTTATTTTCTCATTTTTTGTTTGTTTAAATAATGCTAGGAAAACCTGCGCCCCCTTCGTGTAAATTCTCTTCCCCCATGATAAATTCCTCCATGGAAAGATCCTGCCACGTAACCCCTCCTCTCAACCTCCCTCTCCCAACCAAAAAAATCCCACTGAAAAAGTCAGTACACTTCCCAATAACCATTACTATACCTGAACATTACTATACCTAAACAAATTTTGTAACTTGCAGCCTCTCCTCCTTAGACAGTGAAGGAGCAAGTCGTCCACAAAGACATTTTTTTTAGGTTTTTTGACTATGCTGAACAAAATGGATATCTCAAAATTTTGATTCGTTGACTTTGGGAAAAATGAGCGTGGGGGGGGGCCTAGGTGCCCTCCAATTTTTTCGGTTACTTAAAAAGGACACTAGAACCTTTATGTTCCGTTAGAATGAGCCCTCTCGCGATATTCTATCACCACTGGGTCGATACGATTACCCCTGGAAAAAAAAAAGAAAGACTAACACGCACCCGTGATCGGTCTTCTGGCAAAAAATACGAAATTCCACATTTTTGTAGATAGGAGCTTGAAACTTCTACAGTATGGTTCTCTGATACGCTGAATGCGATGGTGTGATTTTTGTTCTAGGACTTTTAGGGGGTGTTTCCCCCTATTTTTCAAAATAAGGCAAATTTTCTCAGGCTCCTAACTTTTGATGGGTACGACTAAATTTGATTAAACTTATATATTTAAAATCAGCATAAAAATTCAATTCTTCTGATGTATCTATTAGTATCATAATTCCGTTTTAGAGTTTTATTTACCATGGAACTGGGTCGCTCCTTACTACAGTTCGTTACCACGAACTGTTTGACTAGATTACGTTGATCCTTAAACTGTGCGTAACTAAACTCATTTGGTTCATTGATGTGTGCTGCATACAAAGCATTTCTTACATCAATCATTTGCAGAAGCTCACCATCAAGCCACGGTTTTCTTGCTGTTTTATTTCTTATTTTCATACTTTTTAGTTGGCATGTCGAGTCATAAAGACATAGTAGTGTGGTGTTGAACTTTTCAAAAGCCAAACATGGGCTTCACCCACTTGGCTTTCTAAGAACTTGAATTTCTAAGAACACCTATTTCTTAGAAATTCTTGTACTTATGTATTATACCGCCAACACTCGAGAAGTGAAGTTAGGTTAATCTTAATGAAAAATACCAAGACAAAATGAAACTGATTTGGGCTATACATTTGCACATTAGGGGGGAAGGGTAACCCCAAACTATGGATAGATAGATAGATAGTTTATTTTAGCCCACCATCAGAACAACAACATGGCGGAGTATAAAGAAAAAAAAGGAAAAAGAAAAAGAAAAAGGCGAAAAACAATACTTCAAGATTAAATGATTAGATTACATTCACTATATACATTCATAGCTCATATATGACGTGCAACGGCAGAAAATCATAAAGGTGCTCAAGGGCACCTTTTCTAGCATTAGTTTCCTGTTCTGCCACAGCTTCACGGGGATCTTGAATTTGATACTTATTCAAAAGAAATGAGGCATAGCCCATTGTCGAGGCATGTCGAGTCATAAAGACCTAGCAGCGTGGTGTTGAACTTTTCAAAAGCCAAACATTGGCTTCTCCCTAAATATACTCTCCCACTTTACCGCACTTAGCTCTTCTGAAAACTTTTTAACGTTCGCTGCCTTTAGATTTGGGATCTGTATATTACTCTTGGTACTTATCGGTTATATAATAGACACTATAAAATTTCGACACAAGAAACTGGTCAAGTAACTTCTTTATGCTGTCGATCATTTGGATCATTTGGAGCTGTAATTTTACAATTTTCCTAATAAAGTATTATATTTTTATCATATTTTGTTCTATTTCATTAGCTTTATCAAAAATTTGGGCTATATATTTGCACATTAGGGGTGGGGGTGGGGGTAAAGCATAGCATATATTAAATACAGCAATGGTTAGTTTACGCATTTAATTTGTGCTATACTTTACCCCCCCCCCCCCACTAATATGCAAATATATAGCCCAAATTTGTTTCTAAACTATTATATATTTACATATTTAGTTTCATTTCATTAGCATTAATCGAACTTCACTTCCCGAGCGTCTATTATATAACCGATGAGTACCTTACTCTTTTCTAAATATTTAATAAATCAAACAGTACAGGTTGAAATAATTAAATAAACCGATTGGAAATGCCTGGTTTGAGGAATCGGGTAATGAATCTAACTATTCCAAAAAGTTACATAAGGCTTTTTAATAATTAAATAAAAAAAAGTTTTTTAAACTGAAAGTAAGGAGCGACATTAAAACTTAAAACGAACAGAAATTACTCCGTGTATGAAAGGGGCTGTTCCCTTCTCAATGTCCCGCTCTATACGCTAAAGGTTGACTCTTTCTCTCAATTCTACTTTATTAAACAGTAAAAAACTTTAGCGTAAAGAGCAGGGCGTTGAGAAGGGAACAGCCCCTTTCATACACGGAGTAATTTCTGTTCGTTTTCAGTTTTAATGTCGCTCCTTACTTTCAGTTAAAAAAACTAGTTTTTTTTATTTAATTTCTGAACGTTTTTGAATTAATGCATGTTTGATTTTGGCTCTCCGCACATAAATTATTAAAATTAGATTTGCATATTAATTCTTTTTTTGGCTAAATGGCCAAAAACATGGTCTTAGTTTTGATCAGACGATTTTGAGAAATAAGGGTTGGGGAAGGATGCCTAGTTTTCGGTTACTTAAAAACCTCCAATTTTTCGGTTACTTAAAAAGGCAAATAGAATTTTGAACGTTTTTATTAGTAAAAAATATACGTAACTTAAGAATTAACTTACGTAACAAACTTCGATATTCTTATATTTTTATTATGTATATGAGGGGGTTTGTCCCCTCGTTAATACCTCGCTCTTTACACTAAAGCTTAAGTTTTGTCCCAATTCTTTAAGAATGACCCCTGAATCAGAAAGGCCGTAGAATAAATAGTTGAAATTACTAAAGATACTTTAGCGTAAAGAGCGAGGTATTTTGGAGGAGAAGAACCCGTCATATGCGTAATAATCTCTTTTAGTTTTAAGTTTTAAGTTTTTAGTTTTAGTTTAAGCTACTCCTTACTTTCAATTGAAAAAACTTTTCATGTTTTTTTTTCATTGTTTTTTTTATAGTATTGCTAGAAAATCCTGCGCCCTTTTCATTGAATTTCTCTTCCCCCATGACATATTCCTCCAAGGAAAGATCCTCCCACATAGCCCCCTCCCCTCATTCCCCCCACAAAATAAAAAAATTCCCCTGAAAACGTCTGTACACTTCCCAATAACCATTCCTGTATGTAAACAATGGTCAAAGTTTGTAACTTGCAGCCCCTCCCCTGGGGACTGTGGGGAGTAAGTCATCCCTAAAGACATAATTATTATGCTTTTTGACTATATTGAACAAAATGGCTATCCCAAAATTTTGATCCTTTGATTTTGGGTAAAAAATGAGCGTGGGAGGGGGCCTAGGTGCCCTCCAATTTTTTGGTCCTTAAAAGGGTGCTAGAAATTTTCATTTCCGTTAGAATGAGCCCTCTTGCGATATTCTAGGACCACTTGGTCGATACGATGACCCCTGGGAAAACAAAATAACAAATAAACACGCACCCGTGATCTGTCTTCTGGCAAAAATTACGAAATTTCACATTTTTGTAGATAGAAGCTTTAAATTTTTGCAATAGGGTTCACTGATACGCTGAATGCAATGGTGTGATTTTCGTTAAGATTCCATGACTTTTAGGGGGTGTTTTCCAAAATAAGGCAAATTTTCTCAGGCTCGTAACTTTTGATGACAAAGACTAAATTTGATGATACATATATATTTAAAATCAGCATGAAAATCCAATTCTTTTGATATATCTTTTAATATAAAAATTCCGTTTTTTAGAGTTTCGTTTACTATTGAGCCGGGTCGCTCCTTACTACAGTTCGTTACCACGAACTGTTTGATACTTTATCCATTTGTGCGCCCAACATAGTTTAATCTCCGTACTTTTTCCCACAATGCAGCATTTACCCAAAATTCAATTTTATCCAAAAGTCAATTTTTTTTACCTTTTACACGTTACCACGAATTGTTTGACAATAGCAGATTGGCAAGGGTGAAACGAATCATTTTTCCGTGAAGCATTGCATGAGATTTTATGTTAAAAAGTTTATGCTCAGCTTTCTATTTGCTGAGAAAGGTGTTAGAGAAGAATTTTATATTTGATCGAACAATAATCCATCCATAGCCAGAATGATATATGCTAGAACGACTTTCATCATGCTCTAATAAAACAAATAAAAACAAATTAGCACACATACATCTCTAGTTTACATCACAAACGATTGGTCTGCTCGGTGAAAAGTCTGTTAACACAATATCAAGCGTATCAGCCTTAATCTGGGTTCACACAGGAGCAAAAATCGCCCATCACCACAATTTAGTTGTCAGTTTGAGCAATTTTAGTTGCCCTGTTGAACAACTTCGCAGAGGTGAAAAAAATTCAACTTTAATCACGCGACGAAGCAATTTTTATAGCAATTTTCTGCGCCCAACAGCAACATAATGGAAGATACTGATAATATTATTGAGAAACTGATAATGGCTGTTCAGTTTAATTCTGTAATATATGAAAAGAAAGTAAAAGGTCAAAGAAACTCAGTGCTGCTGCTAGAAGCATGGGAGCATCAAACAAGAGATAGAAGCAGAATATCTTCTTGATTCATTGTATTGTATCAGACTAACGACGCTTCTTGACTACTAAGGTCTCTGCGTCGGCCCTGCAGTGCATTGCTGCAGCATGATTCGATCTCTGGGTCCTATATTACCAAGCTAAGGTCAAATCCACTGCGCCACCACAGGACCTTCTTGATTCATTCTTCTCACGTGCTTTAATTTCAAATTTTTTGCAGATAAAAATTGACTGATGCAAAAATCCTGTGTGAACAGCAAGGCAACAAAAATTTACAATTGTCGCGATTGACGAAAATTGCCTATCGCAGCAACTTATTGTGTGTGAAGTTAAGGTTACAATTTACCGCACCTAGTTCTTCTGAAAACTTTTTAACGTTCGCTGGCTTACATTTATCTTACATTGAGATCTAACTAATGCTAGACCCATTGGTAATGAGATTTTGTGATTGGTCAGTTTTCATCTGCATTGAAATTGTATTTATAGTGTTATTTTTAGCCTCTTTTTTGCTGTAAGGGACATTACAATCACGTGAAGTACCGTATGTTAATTACAAAAAGTTCCTGTAGAAAAGCCCTGTACGAAAAGTGTCATTTTTCTGAAGATCACGATATGGATGGTGAATCCTGTATAATTGAAAGTCATAATGTGATAGGTCTTCTTCCCAAGCTATTATCTGCATCGTTCCAAGAAGATTCTCTAATTTATGAGAGGTGAAGATCTTCAGAATAGGACTCTTTTTTTTGAAATGGGAAGAGAATCCCTAGGGGTGACCGAGTGCGATGGAAACTTTTCGAGCGTGAAAATTGTTACTGACTGATAAGAAGAATTGACCTATAAATAGTCAATGTACCACACGGATATAAATTACTCACTTTATAGTCTACTTTGTTTAAGGAGATACGAATTTATTTGCTATAATCGAATTGAAGAATTGGAAGGAACCCATTTGAGGTCGTTTTGAGAGGGCTTAGCATCCCATTGTTGCTCACGAAAATTTAGAAAACTTTGGAAAACAGATTTTATGAGTGAAAGTAGTTGGGATTTAATATGATAGGACGAGTTTTTATCCAAACATAAATGCAGAGGCTTTTCGGGGTCTTGCCTTCAAACATCTAAAACTTTGACGGTTTTCCCATAGTATCCCATATATTCCACGTAGTTTCCTGTTTTTTTCTTTTTTATTTGACCCTTCCCTCCAAAATGCTGCCCCCTCTGCAAACAATAATGTGTGAGTATCTGCATTGTTTCCACTGGCTTTCGTGTAGTGGCGTCCAGGGAGATTGGTAAAATGTAAATTTGAATTTACAAAAATCATACAGGGTGTAGTTGTTTTAAAGATATCTGATGAAATACAAAGATGGGATTAAATAGCAAACGTTTGTGTGAACAGAGTAGCCGAATTCACTGTTAGCTTTGGTCTGAGGGACACCGCTCTCCCTGTAACAAATTCTCTGGTATACTTCCTGTTATCGGCGGTTTTTGGTGGATCTGTGACAGTAGAATTTCACAACCAAAAGCTGCACTTGGAAGTCAAGACAGCTTCAGTAAGTCCTTGGGGACTAAATGGCAGACATACAGCTAATTCCCTTCAACTAAGCAAGCTAAACCAATTGGTTTTAAGGCACTAGGCCTACCACACTTTTGTCAGTGTGGCCTCGTTGAACCGTAAAAATAAATTAACAAAATTAATTAGTCAAATAGGGTGACGCTCTTTGTCCCTCCTCCCAATTCAGCTCAGTCTTTGTTTTGTTGGGAAGTATTAAAAAATGTTGCATTAAGAAGAACTATTTTCAATTAAACAGGAAGATCCTTTCAGAGGGGCCATTTGGACCAAATCTTGGGGTGGGTATGAACTCCATCTTGCCCCCCCCCCCCGAATCACTTCGTGTCGCGTAGTCATCTAGGAAATGGGCATTTGACAGAACTCGAGAATTGTATTATGTATCTAACCTACTTTCAAAGTTTAAAATGATTAATAGCAAATAGTATAATTACCCCAAGGGTCATCAAGTAATTACGCTCTTTGGTTAATAGGCGTGCAGTAATTTCAAATCAATTGGACAAAATGGATTATGTTGGACATAATGGATTATTATGGCCGGTGAAGGGCCTTTTGTGGGGGAAGCCTGGGTCCCCCTGGAAAATCTGGGGAGGGCATTTGCCCCCCCCCTGACCCCCCCCAAATGGCGCCTCTGGATGCTTTTTATTTTCTTATGTGTTGGGCTACTTCCTCATTGTGTTTTGTAATATTTGTGTCATTTTTTTATGGGAGTAATCCAGGATTGGGTAATTTTATAATTATTGGAAGTAATTTTATAATTATCCATTTATGGAAGTAATTCAAAGATCCTGTAATTCACTAATTTTTACCACGCTTTTGGGTCATTAAAAATTCAAAAATCAACAATTATTTATTCCCAAAGACAACTGCACTTTCAAAGGGGATTTGCGCCTTTTTACCTTTTTACCTTTGATACCACAGGCTCATGTGTAGTATGTGTTTGCTGATTTTTTACTCATTTTGTTTTTTAATACCCACTAGTACCAAACCCATGTTTTTTAAAGTAAAAATTGAATCCTGATCTATCCTTATTCATTAAGATATGTGTGGTTATGTTAGGTTCCACTTAACCATTCCTTAGGTTCCACTGGAACTGGTTGAGCCATTAGGTTCCATATGGCATTCCGAGATATACACCGTGTGGCAGGAAGTCGGCAATCCCTCGTAGTACTTTAACTAATGATGTTAGCTAACTATGTTCTGTTATAACTAACTATGTTCTATTAGCTCGGGGAAGCAGTAATGTTAATCAACTACTCTCAGAAATGTATTAATTAGAGTGAAAATAAAAAACGGCTTGAAAAAAAAATTAAGATGGTCTACTAGAATATCTTTTAAGATATTTGTCAGAAACAAAGTAAATTACTTGCTAATCGTACGAAATATTAGCAGTTACTTATTCATATTAATGTTTTATATTGTATAAACTGGTCATTCCGTATTGTGCTTCAAATGCTCCAACAATTTCCTCTAAAAGCGATTCCATGTGTTATAGAATTTATCTAACAATGTTAGCTAACATTTTCTTATTAGCTCACGAAAGATATTGTTAGTAAAATTAGTTTCTTACGGGCAACCGAAAAACGGCTATACTTAAAAACGGACTGTAAAAAGGACTGAAAAAGCCCTCATATCGAAACAGGGTGCTTAATAAACTTTTTTAGATGCATCTGGTACTTTGAAGTAATGGAAATAATTCAAACATATTTTGTAGTTTTTCCACTCTTTTAAAATGTGTAGTGTTTCATAACACTAATTGAACCATCGCAGTTGAGGGATGGACTATGTAGAAGGTCATCAGCACATCTGGGAGTCTAAAAAGGCCCATGCGCCACACCGTGGATTTTCTCCTCTTTGAAAGTTCTGTCGCATAGGAAAAACTATCTAAATATGCATAGTTCAACTTTTTAGAGTGCTATAGAGACATCTATACTTTCCTAATAGTTAAACCAATGTCTGTGGTTTTAGTCCCATTTCAAGCTCAACTGCCATTTCATTTTAACCAGAGGAGGAAAATGATCACTGCCTAAATCATATGTCACTGGTTGGTCTATAAACAAAAAGTTTAATTTCTACTTCTCTGTAATATTTAGTCTTGAATGAATAAGTAATTTTGAAAGGGGAACCACATTCTTACGGGAGCTGATAGCTCATAGATATTTCAAGTCCATTAAACTTTTAGCCTTTGGAGCCGTAATTGCAACTTGGAAACCCTTTCTCTTCGTCTAATGCACATTCTGTTACGATTCAATGAAATTCAATTCTAGGGGAGCTTCCATAGGAAAATTTGCGGAAAATAGAGCAATTTCCAAAGACCTTTCAATTTTCAACCTGCACCATCTCAAAACAAAGACTGGGGATGACAGAGAGTTTAATTACAGCTGACAGAGATTTTTCCTGAAGTTGAGAGTTAAAGAATCTCAAATTTAGGGGAAACTAAATTATGGCTTTTTGTTTGTAGGGAAATAGGTAGTAGGTTCATTCCTATAATGAAACTAAACAATAATGGTGTCTAATCATAGATTGTGAAAATTGATGTTAGGTCAACATTTGAAGTAGACATTATTCTAAAATGTCTGTAGGGTTTAATATATTCAGGTCATGGGTACTTTGTGCAAAATACAAGCCGTTCAGAAGCCAATCTGATTCAGTCGGATTATATGTTTCTTAGATTTCAGCGCCAAAGAATAGCGCGTTCTTTGTAGTTAATGCACGTTCTGCTATAATTCAAGGGGATTCAGTTTGGGGGAGATTTCATAGGAGAAAACCTGGGCGAAATAGAACAATTTCTAAAATCATTTCAATTTTGAACATGCAACATTTCAAAACCAAGACCGGGGACAAAAAGTTTATTTCGAGTAGGCAGAGATTTTTCTTGAAGCTGAGAGTGTTGAAGAATCCTAAATCTAGGGAAATTTTAAATTACGATTTTTTGTTTGCGTGGTAGATAGTAGATTCGAACTTGTATCTACAAGTCTTGATGGGGAAACTGGTTGCAAATCAGCTTTTGAAGCAGGCATTGTTCTAAATGTCAGTAGGTTTTAATGTATTCCGGTCTTGGGTGGCCTGTGCAAAATGCAAGGCGTTCAGAAGCAAACTGACCAAAAGTTTGAGCATAATTTTTCAGATTTCGGCATCAAAGAACAGCGCATTCTGGGCTATGCGCTAATCTACATTCTGCTACAATTCACTGGTATCAGAGCCGTTCCTTGAGTTGGTCTTACTCCAAACAAAATTAATTACGGCGCCTTCTTCCCAACTCAAATATAAACAAAAAAGCCAAATCAAAGTAGAAAATGGATTAAAGTGGATAATTCCCCAGTCGTGGCGCCCCTCCACTCCCAAATAACGTCGCCCAGGGCAACTGCCCCGGCTATCTCTTGGAAACGGCTCTGAATAGTATTGAATTGGAGGAGAGCTTCCACAGGAGAAAACCGGGGCCAAATGGAGTACTTTTCCAAGACCTTTTACTTTTTAACAAGCACCATCTTAAAACAAAGACTGGGGATGATAGAGAGTTTAATTGGAGCAGAACGATATTTTTCCTGAAGTTGAGTGTTGAAGAATCTTGAATTTAGAAGAAACTAAAGTTATGGATTTTTGTTTATGTGGAATTAAGTAGTGTATTTGAATCTGTATGGGGCCAAAAAATATCGATATCCAAGTCTAGATGGGGAAATTGATTACAAATCAACTTTTAAAGCAGATCTATTCTAAATGTCAGTATGCTTTTATGTGTTCGGATCTTGGGTGGCGTGTGCAAAATGCAAAGCGTTCAGGAGCCAAGCCGAGTCAATCTGAGTATGTACATTTCATATTTCAGGTACAAAGAACACTGCATTTTGTGTAACTAATGTAAATTCTGTTACGATTCAATAGGATTCAATTTAGGGGAGTTTCTCTAGGAGAAAACCTGGACCATTTATAGCAATTCCAAAGACGTTTGAATTCACTTAATGATCCTCATTTCTAAAGTGTTAGATTTCCTAAAATGTGTTCAGCTTGTACTTGAAAATGATCAATTTACCTGAACCTGATAATTACCTTAAAATATTTTAGATTTACAGATTATATACTTTACAGAAATTCATGTCATTATTGCTCCAAATTCTGATAAAAAAAAAAAGTATATTTTCTATATTTTTGCCTCTTTGAGAGCCAATTCTCGGAGAGCCAATGATTAAAATTATATTATGGTGAAGAATACAAGGTTGAAAAGGGAGAAATCTCTAAAAAGAAGGAGAGGCAGACGTACCCAGGCACTTAGCCTTGTACATTATTACGTAGCTCACAAATGGTACTGGAACTTTCTTTTTCTTTCGAATAAAGGATTTCAGAATTACAATAGTCTATTGCTGGTTACCTGGTATACTTTTGAACTATACCTATTTTTAATAGCCACGTTTGTTTTTTTAAATAGATAATAGATTCCAATCTTTGTTGAGTTAAACAATGTAGATGTCTCTGTGTAAACAGGTAAATGAGTTACCATCAACTTTAAAGTCAGACTTGAACCTAAATATTAGCTTTAAAGTGTTCGGGTGTCAAGGATTCTGTACAAAATACAGGCCGTTCAGACACCAAATGGGATCAGTCCACTTATATACTTATATATTTTGTTTTCGTTTCACCTTCAGAGAACTGAACTAAAACTTTTAGAAATCATTCTTTATTATTATTTTTATTATTATTATTATTATTATTATTATTATTAAAACCAGTTTAACTAGCTCTATGCTAAAATACATCGAAATCCATTTGCTACGTGCAATTACGAAATCAAACTGAAAAATCAGCTATGTATTAATAGCTGTCAGACGATTAGCATATTAGTGACGGAACGATTTGAACGTTTTCCAGGCTCCAGTTCCGATTTTACTTCCAAGTCTAACTTCGATATGATTCCAATTCTTAGTCAAGTTAAGTGTTATAAATTACCAATCTATTTTTATATTTGATTAGTGGAGGAGGGGGCGAGGAGTCTGATAACCCCCTCTTTAATAATACTTTTGATCTTCTGCCTATTGAGTTTCAGCTGTATTGGAGTCAAATTCTTATCATTTTGTTGAGAAACGCGAAGATCTTCATCCCTATGTTCTCGGGTTATAAGACCTGCTGAATCTGATTGTGCAAATTTCATGCAGATTGCACCCTCTTTTGGGAGTCTTTCTCTCCTTTGTCTAGAATAATACTAACTCATTCTAATAAATTATGGTAAGTAACCATTGGCAAGCAGAAGAGGGGCAGTCCCTGTCACAAGTGCGGTTGTACCTGCCGGGAGATTCTCCCTTAAACTGCGGAGACTAGGTGGAAGGGGGATTGACGCTTCCCTTGTTTATTGGGGTACATCCTATACCCGCTGGCGTTCAGGCATTCATTGAGTAGACATCGAATTCATCCGTGTGTAAAAGTGTAAAACCGGTTTCAAGCATAGGAGAGACTAATGCTAAATGCCGTAATGAACTATATATCGTGATCAATGGCTGTCGGAATAAAGAAGGAAGTGTTTAAAACGAGCTGTGGAATTTTTTCTGTGGAATTATATGAAAGGGGCTGTCCCTCCTGAACGCCCCGGTCTTTACGCTAAAGTGTTTACTGTTTTAAAAAGTATAGTTGAGAGAAAGAGTCAAACTTTGGCGTAAAGAGCGAAATGTTGTGGAGGGGGCACCCCCTAACATATACGGAATAATTTCTGTTCGTTTTAAGCTTAAATGTCACTCCTTACTTTCAGTGATAAATAACTTGTTTTATTCATTTAATTTCTCTACTTTTTTGAATTAATGCATGTTTGAATTAAAACGAAATTTGCAGGGGGTGTTTTCCCCATATTTCGAAAATAGGGCAAATTTTCTCAGGCTCATAACTTTCGATGGGTAAAGATTAAACTTTATAAAACTTTGCAATCAGCATAAAATATTTGATTCTATTCATGTATCTATTGGTATCATAATTCCGTTTTTAGAGTTTCGGTTACTATCGAGCCGGGTCGCTCCTTACTTACAGTTCGTTACCACGAAGAAATCATGTCTCAGTTAAAGCTCGTCTTCATTTGGCAGAATCTGCAAATCCATTACTCTAGTCTGAAAATTCGATTTCGATTGACTTTTTTTTTTTTTTACTGGTTCCACCGCCTTGGTAGATTTTAGATCGGAGGCCACAAGCGTTAGAAAATCGGCTTACTGGCAGGATCTGCCAAATGGTTCTGTCAGCTATTCTATCTGCATGAATCTTGTGTGCTCTAAGTTACCTGGGTCGATTCGTCTGTGTTTGATTGTTTGCAAATTGGTTCAAATGCAGTGTTCAGATGTCCTTTATTGAGTTGCTTTACTGAGTAGTGAGTAGTTTGGGTTGACTTGATCTAGGTTGTTCAGTGTTGAAACGACTGGACGGATCTGTGAATAATTAGCGGCGTGTCTCACTAAATGCTGTACTGAGTTGCAGCATATTTGCTGCAATATGTTGTACATATTGTACATATTTTGACATATGTACAATATGTACTGTTGTTGTACATATTTTGACTGGGTTGCCACTGTTGGTATATATTCATTTCCCGATCATAAGGCTGTGAAGTGATCCGTTTTCAGTATATGTGTTAAAAGGGTACTAATTGGGGGAGGAGGCTAGTTTATCCCCTAAATTGTTTGCCCTCCCTCAAGAGCTTGAAAAACAGGTATTTTAATTGAAAAAAAAAAGAATCGAAAAAATTCCCATCCCTGGATTTAGAAAATCCTTTTTTGTCTCTTCATAAAAAAAGAAAAAATTTTTGCCCCCCCCCCACAATGATTTCGTTAATTGGTACCCGTGGTTAATACCATGAGAGAAAATTTTAGATAAGGGTTTTCACAAACTTTCTTGATTCATGGAGCGATGTAGAAAATGAACTCGTTTTTACTCGGACCATAATTTTATTCAAATAATCGATATTCCCTGGAACTGCTGAATGCAATACACTCATGCAACATGAGACTTAACATGAAAACTTTAGTATTTAAAGTTTTATCTTTCTGACTGATTCCAGGAAGTTCTGTAGTTTCTCAAAACGATAGTGATAGTTAAGTCAGTATGAATATTAAAAAATTAACGTATATAATTATAATATGAAATAAAAAGTAATATTATGTCCTCCCCTTCCAACAAAGAAATGATGACCTAAATTACTCTTTTATCCTCTCCCCTTGCCAGTAAATTTGTCAAGCAGTTCGTGGTAACGAACTGTAGTAAGGAGCGACCCGGCTCAATAGTAAACAAAACTCTAAAAAATGGAATTTTGATACCAATAGATACATCAAAAGATTCGCATTTTAATGCTGGTTTTAAATATATAAGTTTCATCAAGTTTAGTCTTACCCATCAAAAGTTACTAGCCTGAGAAAATTTACGTTATTTTAGAAAATAGGGGGAAACACCCCCTAAAAGTGATAGAATCTTAACGAAAATCACACCATCAGATTCAGCGTATCAGAGAACCCTACTGTAGAGGTTCGAGCTCCTCTCTACAAAAATGTGGAATTTTGCATTTTTTGCCAGAAGGCAGATCACGGATGCGTGTTTATTTGTTTTTTTGTTTTTTTGTTTGTTTTTTTTTTCCCAGGGGTGATCGTATCGACCCAGTTGTCCTAGAATGTTGCAAGAGGGCTCATTCTAACGGAAATGAAAAGTTCTAGTGCCCTTTATAAGAGACCAAAAAAAATTGGAGGGCACCTAGGCCCCCTCCCACGCTAATTATTTTCCCAAAGTCAGCGGATAAAAATTCTGAGATAGCCATTTTATTCAGCGTAGTCGAAAAACCCTATAACTATTTCTTTGGGGACGACTTACTCCCCCACAGTCCCCGTGGGAGGGGCAACAAGTTACAAACTTTGACCTGTGCTTACATATAGTAATGGTTATTGGGAAGTATACAGGCGTTGAGGGGTTGAGAAGAGGGGAATATGCTGGGGGAACTTTCCATCGAGAATTTATCATGGGAGAAGAAAATTTCCATGAAGGGAGAGCAGGATTTACTAGCATTATTTAAAAAAAAAAAACAATAAAAAAATAAATGTGAAAAAGCTTTTTCAGCTGGAAGTAAGGAACAGCAATAAAACTTAAAACAAACAGAAATTGTTACCCATATGAGGGGCTCACCTCCTTCTAATACCTCGCTCTTTACGCTAAAGAATTTTTAGTAATTTCAACTATTTATTCTACGGCTTTTGTGATTCAGGGGTCATTCTTAATGAATTGGGATAAAATTTAAGCTTTAGTGTAAAGAGCGAGGTACTGACGATGGGGCGAATCCCCTCATATATGTAATAAAAACATGAGAATACAAAAGTTCTTTACGTAAGCTAATTTATAAGTTACGTAAATCTTTTACTAATAAAAAGATTCGTAAAAAATTAAAAGTTCTAGTTGCCTTTTTAATTAACCAAAAAATCGGAGGGCAGCTAGGCTTCGTCCCCCGCTCTTTTTTTCTCAAAATCATTCGATCAAAATTATGAGAAAGCCATTTAGCCAAAAAAAAAAAAAAAAAAAAAAAAAAAATGTGCAAATTTCGTTTTGATTATTCCTCTGCGGAGAACCAAAATCAAAACAAGCATTGATTCAAAAACGTTCAGAAATTAAATAAAAAAAACAAGTTTTTTAACTGAAAGTAAGGAGCGACATTAAAACTTAAAACGCACAGAAATTACTTCGTATATGAAAGAGGCTGCTTCCTCGTCAACGCCCCGCTCTTTACGCTAAAGTTTTTTACTGTTTTAAAAAGAAGAATTGAGAGAAAGAGTCAAACTTTAGCGTAAAGAACGGGACGCTAATGAGGAAGCAGCCTCTTTCATATACGAAGTAATTTCTGTGCGTTTCAAGTTTTAATGTCGCTCCTTACTTTCAGTTAAAAAAACTTGTTTTTTTTATTTAATCTCATAAAGAAATGGAGAAACAAGGTAAAAAGTGACAAAGCAAAAATATAAAGGATAAGAAGTGAGAAATAAAAATATGATAGAAACACCAAAATAGAGTAACGTACTTCTTCTCGATAATTTTGTGAACGAAGAGTATCCATTTTGTCTACAGTTAAACCCAATCCTACTTTAATCCTTGCTGGAATAGTCTCGAAAGTAAGAAAAAAAGACTCTTCCAATCCTGATTCAAAGTTCGTCATATACTTGCCTCCCCCAACACTCCTTGAAAGTTTCAGCTTGATCCTCTGAGCTGTTCCCAAGATATCGCATATAACGTTTTGATTTACGTTGCTAATTAACTGTGAATAGACTCACAGCTAAATAGTGTTGTCAAGACGTTTAGGTGGGTAGGAGGTAAAACTTTTTTCTGCCCCTCGCCCCACAACAAAATGAGAGTCGTTTATGTTCATACTCCTTACTCTCATCTTTTAGGTAGGTGGGAGGTTTTCCCTAACCACAAAACCAACCTCTAAATTCAATTCCCTAAATTGACTTTGAGATAACTTCTTATCGTTTGTGGTATCAAAAAAAAAAAAAAAAAAAGCTGGACACCACTGAGAAAAATGATTTTAGTTTTGTTCGCTGTTAGAAAAAACCGCCCATGCTATTTCCAAATAGAAGAGTTCTCTTAAACACTTTTCCAGACTCTGCGAGAAGAGCTATTATTCGATTGAATTTTATGTGTTCGCTTGGCTATATAGATTAAGTCTGTGATAAGTGAAAAAAAAACCTAAGCACCTTGGAATAATAAGAATGCTAGCTAGGTTTTCTGAAGAGGCTGAAAACCAATTTAAGACCAATAAGCTTTCAATTTGTATTCAAGTTTTTCTAATATTATTATTTTAATTCAAGGGTTTAGCTGTAAAATGAATTTCTAGTCAAATCTTTTCGATCAAAATCACGTCTTAAAAGGCAAGAAATAAAAGGTGTCTTGTTGAAATATTCAAGAACTTCTGCTTCGTTCTTGCAAAATTGATGTGAAAATATTGCGAAATTCACTGCACATCGTTGTTATTTGTAATTGGAAATTACTTATATTACATCTGTTCAATCAAAATTACGCCTTAAAAGAATGCAAAAATTAAAGCTGCCGTGCTGAAAGATTCCACAGCTTCTGCGCCGTTCTTTCTAAATTGGCATAATATTTTTATGGCACTTGGTATTAACCAAGTGACATATAGCAATCGCCAATTCTGTCGGTCTGTCTGTCTGTCTGTCGGTCTGTCTGTCGGTCCCGGTTTTGCTACTTTAGGCACTTCCAGGTAAGCTAGGACGATGAAATTTGGCAAGCATATCAGGGACCGGACCAGAATAAATTAGAAATAGTCGTTTTCCCGATTTGACCATCTGGGGGGGGGGAGTGGGGGCCCGGTTAATTCGCAAAAAATAGAAAAAATGAAGTATTTTTAACTTATGAGCGAGTGATTGGATCTTAATGAAATTTGATGTTTGGAATGATATTGTGTCTCAGAGCTCTTATTTTAAATCCCGACCGGGTCTGATGACATTGGGGGGAGTTGGAAACCTAAAATCTTGGAAAACACTTAGAGTGGAGGGATCGGGATGAAACTTGATGGGAAAAATAAGCGCAAGTCCCAGCTACATGATTGACATAATCAGAACTGATTCGTTCTCTTTGGGGTAGTTTTTTGGGGGGGTAGTAATTCTTAAAAACTAGAAAAATAAGGTATTTTCAACTTACGAACGGGTGATCGGATCTCAATGAAATTTGATGTTTAGAAGGATATCGTGTCTTAGAGCTCTTATTTTAAATCCCGACCGGATCTGGTGATGGGGGCGGGGAGTTGGGAGGGGGAAACCTAAAACTTGGAAAACACTTAGAGTGGAGGGATCGGGATGAAACATGGTGGGGAAAAAACACGAGTCCTAGATACTTGATTGACATAAACGTAACGGATGCGCTCTCTTTGGGGTAGTTGGGGGGGGGTATTTCTGAAAAATTGAAAAAATGAGGTATTTTTAACTAACGAACGGGTGATCGGATCTCAATGAAATTTGATATTTAGAAGGATATCGTGGCTAAGAGCTCTTATTTTAAACCCGACCGGATCTGGTGAAATTGTGGGGGGGGGAGTTGGGAGGGGGAAACCTAAAACTTGGAAAACACTTAGAGTGGAGGGATCGGGATGAAACTTGGTGGGGAAAAAACACGTGTCCTAGATACTTGATTGACATAACCAGAACGGATCCGCTCTCTTTGGGGTAGTTGGGGGAGGGGGTTAATTCTGAAAAATTAGAAAAAAGGAGGTATTTTTAACTTACGAACGGGTGATTGGATCTCCATGAAATTTGACATTAGAAGGATATCGTGTCTCAAAGCTCTTATTTTAAATCCTGACCGGATCTGGTGACATTGGGGGAAGTTTGGGGTGGGGAAACCTAAAATGATGGAAAACGCTGAGATTGGAGGGATTGGGATGAAACTTGGTTGGAAAAATAAGCAGAAGTCTTGCATACGTGATTTACATAATTGGAATGGATCCGCTCAATTGCGGGGGGGGGGGTAATTCTGAAAAATAAGAAAAAATGACGTATTTTTAACTTACGAAGGAGTGATCGGATCTTCATGAAACTCCATATTTAGAAGGATGTCGTAACTCAGATCTCTTATTTTAAATCTCAACCGTATCCAGCGTAATTGGAGGGGGGCAGTTGAGGGGAACCAGAAATCTTAGAAAATGCTTAAGAGGTGAGATCAGGATGAAACTGGATGGGAAGAATCAAAACCTGTCTAAGATACGTGACTGACATAACTGGACCGGATCTGCTCTCTTTGGTGGAGTTGGGGGGGGGGTAATTTTGAAAATTGAGGCATTTGTAACTTACGAAAGGGTGACCAGATCTTAATCAAATTTGATATTTAGAAGGATCTTGCGCTTTAAAGCTCTAATTTCAAATACCGATCAGATCCTGTGACATTCGGGGGAGTTGGAGGGAGAAACCGGAATTCTTGGAAAACGTGAAAATTGGGGTATTTTTATTTTACGAACAGGTGATCGGATCGTAATGAAATTTGATATTTAGAAGGAATTCATGTATCAGAGCTCTTATTTCAAATCCCGACCAGATCTTTTGACATTGGGGGGAGTTGGAGGGGGAAATCTTGGAAAAACACTTGGAGTGTAGGAATCGGGATGAAGCTTGGTGGATAGAATAAACAAATGTCCTTGATACTTGATTGACTGAACCATACTGGATTCGCTTTTTTTGGGGAGTTGAGGGGAGAGGTTCAGTGATTTGGCGAGTTTGGTGCTTCTGGACGTGCTAAAACGATGAAAATTGGTAGGCGTGTCAGGGAGCTTCACAATTTGACTTGATAAAGTCGTTTTCCCAGATTCGATCATCTGGGGGGCAAAAGGGAGAGGAAAAATTAGAAAAAAATAGGTATTTATAACTTACGAGTGGGTGATCGGATCTTAATGAATTTTGATATTTAGAAGGACTTTGTGACTCAGAGCTCTTATTTTAAATCTTGACCGGCATTAAGCCTCTTATTTTCCTTTTTAAATCAATCTATTGATCTATTGAATTTTGCTAGAGCTCATACCATATGATCTCTTGGCCCTTAGCTCTTCTTGCCTCGTCACAAGTGCCATATGAGCTCTTAGCTCTTGTTTCTTATAAAATTTGCGAAACTTCATATGAATATACTTTCATGTTATTTATAAATTAAAGTAAATTAGTTTTTGTTAGATTTTGTTCAGAATGACCGAATAGTACAATAAGTCCAGATTATTCATTCCGTCCAAAACCAGTTTAGTGGGCAATTAGTTGAATGCAATCAAAGATTTGTGGTAGTGTTGTGTGATTATTTGATTGATCAGTAAAGCGATATATTGATATTTTTACTTACGTTATTCGATATATCGATTTCGATATTTCTGATCCGTTTTTTTGCTCAGATTAACTTTAGGTTTTGCCAAAATCCAATAACAAAAATTGTAAATAAAGAGTATTTTGCGCATTTTTTTCCAAATTTTGAATAAAACATAAAAAACTTCCATTATATGAATGAATACTACGAAATCCTGATTTGGAATAACTCGGGCTCAGGATAAAGAAAAATAAGATACTGGCTATTTTCGGCTATTAAAAATCAGCCGCATGTCAATAGTTTCCCCTGAGAATCGGTTCTACCTTTCAGCGATTGAATATTTTTTTCCACTAAAAGTACGGAGCAACATTAAAACTCAAAAGAACAGAAGTTGTTCCGTGCATGAGGGGGATAACCCCTCCTCAATACCTCGCTCTTTACACCTAAGTTTCTTTTTGTATTTTAGAAATCACCTTACTCTAATAAAACGGGCTCTTTTGTTTCTTAAATAATTGGGAAAAAAGTTACAATCAGCGTAAAAAACGAGGTATTGAGGATAGGGATCCACTCCTCATACATGACACAATTTCGGTTCGTTTTAACTTTGGATGTTGCTCCTTACTTTTAGTTGAAAAAATTGTTTTTTTATTTAATTGTTTTCACATAATGCTGGAAAATCCGCCTTTTCTCTTCATGGAAAATCCCCCCAGTAAATTCCTCCTTGGAAAGTTCCTCCCAAGCAAGATCCCCCTTCCCCCAGACAATTCCATCCTTGCTGAAAATTCTCCCCAGAAAACTTCTTCCGGACAATTCCGTCTGGAAAATTCTTTTGAGCCAACTTTCGTTTGAAAAATGAATTATTTTTCTTTTAATTTTTAATTGTTTTTCAAATCATGCCGGAAATCCTCCCTCCGTGGAAAATGTTTCCTGGAAATTCTCCCCCCAATGTCTCAATAGAAAGTTTCTTCCTCGTAAAACCCACTTCATAGAGAATCTCTCCCGTCACCCCCCCCCCCCCCCACGGAAAAATCTCCATGACAGTTTCATCTCCTTTGAAAATTTTCCCTGGGAATTTCGCCGGTATATCTCCACATATAAAATTCAATTGGCAAAGTGAAAGTAGGTCAAATAAAAAGATTTTAGTTTAAGAATTCTGGTAAATTCCCTCCTGTAGGGTTTCCCTTTGAAAGTTCACACCGGAAGCTACCCTCCCATGGAAAAACCTCTTGGAAAATCCCCATTGCAGAAAATTACCCATACAGAAAATTCACCCCCCCCCAAAAAAAAAATTGTCTGTTTTCTTCCCAAAAACAAATACTAAATGTAGACGCTAGACATATTTCATAACTTACAACCTTTTCCCCCGGGACTTGCAGGGCCGTGTCATCCCCAAATGCATGATAACTTGACTTTTCAACTATGCTTATTGATATGGTTGTCTCAATGCGGAACTAGAACTGTAGTTTCCGTTTGAACAAGCCCTCTCCCGATCTTATATGACAATTGGTTCGGTGCGATCGCCCTGACAAAAAAAAAACAAAACACGCATACGTGATCTTTCTTCTGACAAAAATTGCGAAATTTCACCTTTTTCAGATAGAAGCTAGAAACCCTTACTGTAAGATTCTCTGATATGCCGAATCTGACGGTACGATTTTTACTAAGATTCTTTGCCTTTTTAGGACCGTTTTCTATCTTTCTCAAGTTAAATAAATTTTCTAAGACTTCCATTTCTTGTGATGGGTACAAGAGACTTGATGAATATTATATATCTGGAGTTGGCGTAAAAACCAATTCACTTGATGTACCTATTGTTATCAAAATTCCGTACTTTTCTATTGTTATTTGGCCTAGTTGCTCCTTACTTTCAGCTTGTTGCCACGAACCATATGATTAACTGATCAAGCTTGGAATCCACTCTCAGAAAGGGTGTTGGTGGCGGACATGGACATTAATTTTATGACAAATTTATGTAGGTATTTCTGAGATCCACATTACAAGATTTCCATGACTTGATTGGATCAGTTTTTCTTGGAACTGAAGACTCCCCTAGTGAAAACTGAAAAGCTATGACAGATGCAGCTGCTGACGAAGCTTGCGTTGCATTGACCGCTGAAAATTTGTCGTCTACAAACTGGCTTGATTCTGTAGTGGCTGAATCGCAGGATCTGTCACGACAAACAAACACAACTTACAAAAAATAGGAAAATTTTCTCAAGACAGTGAAGTTCAATTCAGTGAACATTTCGGCCCTATTTTTAAGGACCGTCTTCAGCACAAAAAAAAAAAAAAAAAAAAAAAAAAACAGAAGTCCTGGTTGAGCTTCGTTGAAGTAAGGATGCTAGGGTTGTTTTAAAAAGTTTTTTTTTAACATTTTTAGTTTAATTGTTCGCATTTTAATGTACGTTTATATATATATATATATATATATATATATATATATATATATATATATATATATATATATATATATATATATATATATATATATATATATATATATATATTTGGCGTTGTGCCGAAGACGGACGGCCCTTGGACATAAGGCCGAAATATTCACTGAATTGAATTCCACTGCCTTGAGAAAATTTACCTATTGTTTCTAAGTTGGGTTTGTTTGATATGGAAATACAGTGTGGTCTTCGTCGCTATTTAGGTCTGTCATGACACTTGTATTTATTGATACAGATTCCAATAAGGCCAAATCCTTGTCTCTTGCTATTTTACTATCAATTATGGAGAAGATCGTCACTCGGAGGTTCTCAGCAACATTTGAGTGTCCTCACTAAGCATAGTTTGTGAACAGGCTATGCCAACTTCTGGATACAGCTGTGCATGCTGTTCCCTCTTCTTTATAGGCTAAAGAGCCTTTGGGGGAATAGTAAAATGTAATAGTGTATGTGTATTTCATGATGAATAAATCTTATCTTATCATGCTGTGTATCAGCAAAGATAAGTCAATGGATTGAATACATTATTCTTCTTCTCGACCATTTACGAAACAATTTTCTCTCTTGGATCTTTTCTGCTGGATGTTCTCCGGTAGACACCGTAAAAAGCAGAAATAATATCATTTTCAATATCGGTATTTGCGTTTCGATATTTGGTATTTGATGCGACATATCAATATCGATATTCAAAATCACCCAACACTAGTTTATGGGTTATACAGATGGTTCTTCAGGGGGAGATAGAGTAGAACCCCCTCATATACATGGGCGTCCTCTGGGCAAGAACATTTGAATTACGATTGTTTGCATTCTTATGCTGAAGAAAAGCCCGACTGGTGAAAGCGTCGATCTCCTCTAATACTCTCTTAGTAAAACTCTTCTGCGCTATTTTCTTCCCCGGCATTCAGAACAATGTCTTTAAACTCATTTGTAAATCTGAAAATTTCAAGACCAAATATTTGGGGTTATATTTATAGTTTCCGGTCGAGCACGCATGTAAAACCGGCATTATACGAAATTATACAAAAAATATGAGGGCTACTAAAAGAATATGAAAACTCCTAGATTTGGATGAGAACAGACCCGATGTCCTTCCTGTGAACGCGTTGTTCCTGATTTAAGTAGTATTTACCGTTTTACTAAATTCTATCAACTTAATTGATAAGGGATATCCGATACCGCATATCGAGATGACAAATGTAAAGTCGAAACCGTTATTGATTTTATGGGTTTTTGTCACAACATAATTTTTTTTTAACAACCAATGTATCCACGTATGTAGGAATTAATTTGAAGGGAGGGTATTTTGGGATGGATTAAATTGGAAAAAGCAGAGAATTGGCTTATAATAAAAATTTCAGGAAGAAAAAATCTTAGGTGTCAAAACTAACAGCCTGAACTGGAAAGCTATGAAAGGAAAGATATTTGCTCTGTATTCTTGACAGGGATAGCAGAGAAATGTCAGGTAAGATAGATCAGATATCGAACTACTTCGTTTTGATTACTACTTATTAGTTCGTTGGTTACGAACTACTTTATCGATTTGATGCATGTTTCTAAAATGTACTTTCTAAAATTTCGAAGCTATAAAATATGAGGTTGAAACTGTTGCTGTTACTTTCTCACTACCTTTTCCTTTCCTCAAGACAGAGGGCCAAGTATTGCAATCCATCTAAGTTCTCTTTTTGTCAATCCATGAATGACTAATGCAGTAAAGTTTCGTAAAAAAAAGAGAAAAAAACATGACGAGGCTTTATAAATCTAAAACTGTTGTTAAAGGAAATTTTTATTTCTAGTTTAAGTTTTGGAGTAAATTTCATACCAGTTTTTAGCCTAAAACTATTTTTGAAGAGGAATTACTTGCAATATTTTTCAGAGCAGCGAAGCATGCTGTGCAGAAGGACTCCCAGATCCCCACCCCCTCCCCCTCACAAGGAACCACGATTCTAGTGAGGTTCATTTTTCGTATGTTCCTATATTTTTTTATAATTGAGCTGTTTCGTTTTGTGTTCTGTTTACTAACCCCCTCCCAATAATTTTGCTCACGCCCTTAACTCAAAGTTAATATTTGGAGCTTATGTCTTAGTAGATTTCACTGAAATTTAGTGGAAATTTACAAACAATACTAGAAACGAATTTAGTTTGTCAAAATCATTCTTATTTAACATATACGAATGAACGAAAGTAATCTAACCTCGTCCTCTCTTATTACAAGAGACACAAATCTTTTTTTTTTTTAATTCTAAGAAGTCTTTTGAAAAGAATGACACTTTATATAATTAGAAAGCTTTGTCACCTTAGATAAAAATCTCTTCTCTCAAGAATGTGTACTTAAAGAAATTGTAAACGGAATTCTAACGGAAACAAGTGCTTTTAAGTCTTTCGTCAAATATATTACTTTACACGTCTACCGTAACCCGTGGGCTATATTTTTAATGGGATTTTTTTTCTATTCCATCCTCCATCTGGCTAAGAGCTAAGTGTCTTTGAATGATGACGGACGCGGTGACTCCAGGGATTCTCCCTTAGATCATAGTTTTAGGGGGATTGATATTTCCTGATTCGTAAATATTGTTTTTTCAAGATGAAAATATCTATATTTGGACGGAAGATTGAAAGGACAGTTGCTTTTCTAATGATTAATCTTTGCGTTTGAACCTTTTTAACCTTTATATCTATCTTTTTATATTAAAATATATGTTAAATTTTATATTTATATATATAGTGATTTTTATATTATAAAAAATAGTTTTAAAATAGGTTGTAGTTGATATTTTATGTACGTTTTGAAGATAAAGAACCTAACATAGAAAGGTTCTTTATAAATGTTTATGAAAATATAGTTTCTATCCGACACTATTTTCGCGGATATCAGGCCGTTTTTTCACACTCGCTAGAGTATTTCAGGTGTTACACCCCACATTAATTCCAAAAAATAAATTGATATTTTAATAAAAATCCTGATTCGTTAGCAGATTTCACTCACAAAACTTGAAAAAGAATGTAAGGAAAAAATACTTAATTAAAAAATTAATAATATTATTCTCTTTTAAAACTTTAATAGATGAAATAAACTCAATTTTTCCCATTGAAGAAAAATTTGTTGATAAATATAGATGTCGAAGTATGTTTAAGCCAGGAAATGGACGGGGGGCATCATGAGAGAGCTTAAACACTTAGCAACATTAGCAGCAGAACGTCCGGGCGATAAAAACATAGGAGAGAATACAAATACGCTCTCGGTTGCTTTACCTAGTGTCTGAAAGCGCGTCTCCATTTGGCATGTTCTGGGAATCCGTAACGCCAATCTTCAGATTCGATGTAAATGGCGGCTTGTTTATCCGTTCAGCATTTGTTGTTTGCAGGTTGGGAAAGAGCCGTATAATCGGCATACTGGCAGATCGGCCAAATCTGACTAATGGAGATGCGCTTTAACTGATGAAAAAAAAAAAAATACGGAAAAAGAATTATGTTTTGTCTTTACAATTCTTTTCGTGACCAGGTAAATTATTCCGTCACCCGGGGCCATGTTGCAATCCACACTTTAGAAAATGCTGGTCCGGGCCATAGCTGAGTGAACCATGATTATTCAAAAGAAGTTATCAAAAATTCACGGAAACATTAATAATAATAATAATAATAATAATAATAATAAATGTCTATGCGCTATTCATAATAACTATTAATATTTCTTATAGATCCCTATCGCCACCTGGGAGAATCCCTCCCCGTAGAGAATAGTGTCATTCGCTTCAAGGTTTTTCTATTTTGGCTTCTATTAAATTTATGTTAATTTACGGTAGCTTACTATTGATTTTTTTTTGTATAGCCTTTTTCTTAAAGATAAATTTTTATTTAATAAAATAGTATATCTTGCCATAAGGCGTCATTTGCTTGTTCATCAAACAGTTCGTGGTAACGAGCTAGTAAGGAGCGACTCGGCACAATAGTAAACGAAACTTTAAAAAACAGAAATTCGATACTAATAGATACATCAAAAGAATCGGATTTTTATCGCTGAAAATTTACGAACCTGAGAAAATTTGTTTTATTTTGGAAAATAGGGGGAAAAGACCTCTAAAGGTAATAGAACCTTAATGAAAATCGCACCATCGCATTCAGCGTATCAGAGAACCCTACTGTAGAAGTGTCAAGCTCCTATCTACAAAACTGTGGAATTTCAAATTTTTTTTACCAGGGGTGATCGTATTAGCCCAGTGGTCCTAAAATGTTGTAAGAGGGCTCATTTTAGTGAAAACTAGACCTACGTTGCCTGGGCAACGTGAAGTGTTGCGGCAACCTTTGTTCGGCTTTGCCGATTAAAGTGTTGCGAGAGCAACACTTTGGTTTTGTTTCTTCGCTATCGGTTAAATGCTGAAGTTGTCAAAACTATCAAAGCTTTCAAAACGGCATATTCAAAGAAGAACACAATCAGTAATCACATGATCAAATTCTTCAGCGTTGAAAAAACAACAGCAAAAGAATATCGGAAAAAGGGACTAAATTGAGTTTGCAGCGAGTTGAACTTTATCCTTTTCAATCGTAGACGTCGTGACGGATGGAAACTTGGAACATTATCTTATATAATCTAGTTGGTATTATAAAGCTATCCGTAACTTTTCAGGATCAAATACCATAGATGTGCACCAATTTGCACAAATTTGTAGCCCCTCATGAACCTCCTCTAGCAACCCATTCTTGCTTACAAGTCCCTCTTCCGTGAGAGACAAAGAATAACACAATCAGTAATCAGATGATCAAAGGCTATTCCTCAGGGTTGAAAAAAAAAAATATTGGAAGAAGGGACTAAATTGACTTTGCAGCCAGTTGAACTTTATCCTTTGCACACCATAGGCTCTGGCTCGAGGACAAGCAAAAACCATCCTTTTTGGCCCCAGGCAAGAGTCGTACGGAGCTTTCCAAAATATAATGTCATATTCATCAATCCGGCCCGAGGTCCACATTAACAGCCGATTATTACTTACTAGGCCCCTAAATGTCACTTTGCAGCCGGTTGAACTTTATCCTTTTCAATCGTAGACATCGTGACGGATGGAAACTTGGAACATTATCTTATGTAATCTAGTTGGTATTATAAAGCTATCTGTAACTTTTCAGGATCAAAATACCATCAGGGACCCATAAATTTCCTGTAATGACTCGCCATCCAGGATCGCTTATTATTGGATGGCGAGTCATTACAGGAAATTTATGGGTCCCTGATTCCATAGATGTGTACCAATTTGCACAAATTTGTAGCCCTTCGTGAGCCTCCTCTAGCAACCGATTCTTACTTACAAGTCCCTCTCCCGGGATATACATCCAAGTTCACCGGAAACAAATAATGGGTACACCAACTAGCAAAAGTTCCAAACCCCTTGTCGCTGAAGTCATTGTAGCCTAACAGCCGATTATTACTTACAACTCCCCTACATGTCTTACAATCGGGAACCAAGTTGTTCTTACCATCAATTACACCAGAAACAGATAATAGGTACACCAATCAGCAAAAGTTGCAAACCCCTCATTGCCAAAGATGATTATAAGCTAATAATCGACTGTTGCTTGGAAGTCCCCTACATATCTCACAATTGGTATCGGCCTATTTTTGGTTCAAGTGTGTACCTTACCACTGAAGTTGTCAACCCCTTGAAACTTTCAAACTGGTGTATGTCATGAAGGAATTTTTGTAACAAAAAATGGATGACATATACTTTGATCAGCTCATCAAGGTCTATCGATTGTCATTGAAAAAAAAATTATATCTGTCTTAGTTTAAAAGTTGACTTTTTTGCCGGAGGCCAACTTTCTAACACCACCACTTAGAAAGGAGCAAAGGATAAGCTCTAATTTCTTTAGCAATGAGAGAACTTTTAAAGTTTAAGAGGTATATCTGATACCATTTCTCTATTGCAATCCCAAGTAGAAAAAAAAGAATGGTAAAGTCAGCTGAAATCACGAACAGAAATGGCTAGAAACAATAGATGGCAGCACTTTCGGACCCGTGGGAAAATCGCTCTTTTTTGTTTCTGTAAATTTTTCTATTTATCACTCAAAGAAGATATATTGGCTGTGGGGCCGGGGGACTACCGCATATATTTAACACTTATAGATTTTAGTCCATCTTCAATTTGAAACTGGTGCCTGCCTGCTTGCCTGCTAGAACGGAGCTTTCCACTCGAAAGCAGAAACATGGTTTGATGAAACGAAAGCTTGGCTGCACAACTTCAGATACTCCTCTCTGACATAGGCTATATAACTCCACTTCACTTCGCACACCATAGGCTCTGGCTCGAGGACAAGCAAAAACCATCCTTTTTGGCCCCAGGCAAGAGTTCTACGGAGCTTTCCAAAATGTAATGTCATATTCATCAATCCGGCCTGAGGTCCACACTTTCCGTAAAAACTGCACAGGTTAGACCCTTACCAGTTTCCAGGAATAAGCTGAGATCGGCGGCATAGGAAAAAAAAAAACCGGGACAAAACCAAAGTGTTGCTCTCGCAACACAATTAGAAGCTCTAGTGCCCATTTTAAGTTACCAAAAAATTGGATGGAGCCTAGGCCCCGTCCCACGCTCATTTGTTTCCAAAAGTCACTGGATCAAAATTTTAAGATATCCGTTTTGTTCAGCATAGTCGAAAAACCTAATAACTATGTTTTTGGGGACAACTTACTCCCTCACAGTCCCCGGGGAGGGGGTTGCAAGTTACAAACTTTGACCAGTGTTTACATATAGTAATGATTATTGGGAAATGTACAGACGTTTTCAGGGAGATTTTTTTGGTTGAGGGGAGTTGAGGGTAGGGGGTTACGTGGAGTGATCTTTCCACGGAGGAATTTGTCCTGGGGGAAGAGAATTTCCATGAAGGGGGGCGCAGGATTTTCTAGCATTATTTAAAACAAAAAATAAATATGAAAAAAGTTTTTCAACTGAAAGTAAGAAGCAGCATTAAAACTTAAAACGAACAGAAATTATTACACATATGAAGGGATCATCTCCTCCTAAATACCTCGCTCTTTACGCCTAAGTATTTTTAGTAATTTCAATTATTTATTTCACTGCCTTTGTGATTCAGGGGTCATTCTTAAAGAATTGGGACAAAATCTAAGATTTAGTGTAAAGAGCGAGGTATTAACGAGGGGGCAAACCTCCTCATATGCGTAATGAAAATATACGAATATGGAAGTTCGTTACGTAAGTTAATTCGTAATTTACGTATAATTTTTACTAGTAAAAACCGTTCGTAAAAATTAAAAGTTCTAGTTGCCTTTTTAAGTAACCAAAAGATTGGAGGGCAACTTGGCCTCCTTTCCCACCCCTTTTCTTTCAAAATCGTCCCATCAAAACTATGAGAAAGTCATTTAGCCAAAAAAATTAATATACACATTTCGTTTTAATTATTCATGTGCGGAGAGCCAAAATCAAAACATGCATTAGCTCAAAAACGTTCAGAAATTAAATAAAAAAAAACAAGTTTTTTTTTACTGCAAGTAAGGAGCGACATTAAAACTTCAAACGAACAGAAATTGTCCCCTTCGTCATTTATATATCCCCCTGTGGCCCCCGGCGTCCCCGTTGTAGTTGTGTCCCTGTGTCCCGGTCGTCATTTATATTCTCTGTGTCCCAGTCGTCATTTGTAAAAAATTTTTGTATTTTTCCCTTTTTTTCTTTTTAGTTTTTTTTTTTATTTTTATTTTTTTAGTTTTTTTTCTCCTTTATTTTTCATTTTTTTTCCTTTTTTTTCTTTTTTTTCTTTTTTAGTTTTTTTAGTTTTTTAGCTTTTTTAGTTTTTTTATTAGTTTTTAGTTTTTTTTTCTTTTTAGTTTTTTTGTAGTTTTTACCTTTTTTTTAGTTTTTTAGTTTTTTTTACTTATGTCCTGGTCGTCATTTATACTCCCTGTGTCCCAGTCGTCATTTGTGTCCCGGTGCTTTGTTGATGGTGATTGTTAATCGAACATTCCTTGTGTCCCGGTCGCTTTCTCTTTGAGTGTCCGGGTTGTCATTTATATTCCCTATGTGCCGGTGTCCCGGTCGTCATTTGTGTCCCGATGTCCCGGTCTGTAATTTCGTCAGTCGAAAACATGACGTCAGTCGACACACAAACATGACGTCACTCGACAGACACACACACACACAGACAACTTATTTATATATATATATAGATATGAAAGGGGTTTTACCCTCCTCAACGCCCCGTTCTTTACGCTAAAGTTTGACTTTTACTCACAGCTCTACTTTTAAAACAATAAAAACTTCAGCGTAAAGAGTGGGGCGTTGAGGAGGGGACAACCCCTTTCATATACGGAATAATTACTGTCCATTTTAAGTTTTAATGTCACTCCTTACTTGCAATAACACAAACTTGTGTATGTTGATTCAATGCGTTTCTACTTACCTGAGTGTTGTATTACGACTTTTGCGGAGGATAGAGCTTTAACTATGTCTAGTCAATCTGTCGATGATTTGTTGTTGAAAGTTAATAGGGTATTAAAGGCATTTTTTATATTTACAAGTTTGAGCCTTTTGTCAGTAAACGTTAATAAAACTAATTTTATGATTTATAGGAGAGTTGGTAAGCCTCCATGTGTTGATAAAAAGATATTTTTTAACGGCAGGCCTTTGTCACAAGTGCATGAAGTGCGTTATTTGGGGTTCCAGCTTGATTGTAATCTATCTTGGAAGAACCATAGTGATCTTGTTGCAGCTAAAGTTGCTAGAGGTTTGGGAATTTTGCGTCGATTGAAGCATGTTTTACCATTATCAGTTCTTTTATTATTGTACCACACCATTGTTGGGCCTTATATTTCTTATGGTTGTGCCCTTTGGTCTAGTAATTTCTATGCAAATTTTAAAAGAGTGCAGATCCTACAAAATAAAACAGTACGTCTTCTTGGTAATTATGTAGAAAATGTGAATGATACCGCGTCATGTTTTAAGAAATTACGAGTGCTTAACATTGGTCAGATTCGAGATTAGCAAGCTGCTGTTTTTGCGTACCGATGTTGCAATGATGCATGTCCTCCAGTTTTTACCAGTTTTTTTCAAGTAAATCGTTCACTCCATGGGTATGAGACTGGAGAGGCAGATAATTTTATTGTTGAGTAACTAATTATACTTTTTTGTATAATTATTGTTAGCCTTTATTTATGTATATTCTGGTATTAAGGAGTAATTGAGTGAGAGTGTTTTGTCCTTCTTTAGTTTCCGTTTTTTTTTTTAGTTTCTGTTTTTTTTTTTTCTTATTAAATTAGGTTGAGAATCAGAGGATTGCAGCCGTCCAACATCAGGCTCTTTGAGCCTTCCCCAGGGCGGTTGTGTGTATTTATAGTTTTTGTAATTTAATAGTTAATAAAGAGAGTTCACAATTCAAAAAAAAAAATGTTTTTTTTTATTTAATTTACACTTAAGTGTGATTAAATCCCAACATAGATTTTTTCTGGTGTTTCTTTTGTTGTATTTTTCAGGGGTTTTATTTTGTTTAAGTGTTTAACAGTTAATGGCATCACGGGCCCTATTTTTTTTTGGGGGGGGGGTTAGTTGATTCTTCTGACTGAAAGTAGGGACTGAAAGTCTCTACTTACTGGTCTACTTACTATTTACTTGGAAATTTCGGTAAAAATCAATAAAAGTGCAGCAAAACCGGCAAAATTGCGGTTTTGCTTCAGTTCCGGTTTTCTATTCAACAACTGGCTTGCTTAACTTATTAGGGGAGAGACTATCTTTTTCCTCTCATTGCTTCATAAACTGTTAACTTTTTTACTCTGTTTTATAAAACTGACTGTATTTTTTAATTTTACGCTATTTTTAAAACTTAACGTTTTTCATTATTTAATGAAATACAAATAATTTTGTTCTGATCCATTTGATCTAGCTAATCTATTTCCCATTTCCTAATTCATTTGACTGGGGCTTGGGATTAAATAAATGCCGAGTTAGCTTTGGATTTTCGTGTTGTTGTCATTTTTCAGGGATTATTTATTCGGTCATCATTAGTTTCTAATGGTGAGGGATTATTCCCTTGCTAAATCTCTTGTTTGGACAGGGGAAAGCTGACGAAGCAGACAGTTACCTCAAAATCGATAGAAAATATTTTTCTGGGTTGCATTTCCCAAGGGATTGTTATTCAGAAAGGCTCTGATGGTTTCAAACTGGCCTCTTTATGCCCGAGGGAAATGGGAATGCAAGCGGTTTATAGATGATTGTGAAAAATGAGTATCGACCGCCATTCTTCTCTTGTTAATTGACCCCTTGAATGAAGGTCAATGTTTGCGTGCAGTCCATTCACTTTTATTTTCTATTTGCTTTGTCTACCCCTGTGTTAAGGATGGTAGACTCTTGGAAACTTTGCTTTAAACGTAACTTAACGCATAAAAATAGGAACAAGATATGCCATCATAGCCATACCTACATGCAGGAAGGATAGTGGAGGTGGTGACCCCCCCCCCTTAGATGGATTTGAAGGACCTCCTTCCTAATGGAACAAAAAAATTATGCCTTGGATTTTTTTTTCTTTTTTTTTGAGAGGCTGTAGTAATAAAAAAAATGGGGAGGGGGATAAGTAAGCACATTTTATTTAATGGCTTAAATAAGAAATGCACAGAAATTCAATAAATTTTGGAACTATTCCTGAATAAATTTAAGAATCAATGCCTTAAATAATAATAAATTTAGGGGAAATTTTTAGGGGAACCTTGATCCCCTCAACCCGGTTTCATCCCTGTTTAAGCCCCAGATCTGCATCTAGTAGTGTCAAAGCAGACCTGTCGGCTGGATTTTCTTTTTTAATTTAAGGGGGGCAAATGTCACATTTTGGAAAGGCCTAGTTTCGAAATGGCGTAAAAACAGGCATGTTAATTGAAAAGTGTACCATGTTACGGCCAAAATATTGAGATTTTTTCCAGGGAAGGGGGTGTAAATCCAGAGGGATCTTCTGATTATATGAATGGACCGTAGCTTTATTCCGCAGAATGGTATCCTATATATGCTCGGTTGAAGAGCATTTGATGAAGAGAAGATTGACCAGACCGAACAGTTGATCGATCTTGCATTTACCCGTTTGAAATTATTACCCGTTTGCATTTACCTGTTTGAGAATAGGCTATTTACTGGGTGGCGAACGTGGCGCACCACACATCACGGTCATCTTAAAAGTTTATGTATACAAATTCGACAAATGGTTCAATTTTGATACAGATTGTTGAAATAGAGATACTGAGGGTTATGCAAGTGAGACTGGTGGACCTCCTACGCCTTCCTGACGTACAAGAAACAAAAAGTATATATTACTATTTGCACTGGATGAATCGAAATAAATATCGAGCGACATTTCAGACACCACTAGTCGACACAGTGCAGCTGGTGATAGCAGCTATATATGGTGGATTCCATGGATAGACTCAAAATCGGCTGTTTTCAAACGGTCTTTATATTAGAAAATTAGCACCAGATTTGTTACCAACGACTTGTGTACCCCGATTATCGAACTTCCGTGGAAAATGGCACAATTTTATTATTTCGAAGCCGTTTTCGAGATTTTGGGTGGAAAGTCCGGCGAACTAAGAAATGTCGGGGCTAGGTGGATGATCGTTTTACCACAGAGAAAAAAGAGTTTACTTAATCAATAACATTGTGACTCAAGTCTTTCGTTCCTTTACTTGATTAAAATCTCATAAAAAAGAACCAGTCCGGTTTTGTGTTCTTTTCATTGGCCCAAAATTTGGCATAACAACACGTAGGCTAAATACAACAATGCCTAAAAACCCGCGGTTATTAGGCACTTAAAAAATTACATTATTGGCTAGATAAATTTGACAATTAACGTCGCAAAAATAAACCAATGGAATAAAACACACTTTTTAAGGTATGGGACAGTAATCTCTCTTTTTCTCTTTATTGACAACTTTTTTACAAACTACGGACAGTTTATTCTCAAGCTATTTGTCTAATTTCACTGCTTAACGACAAATAAAGAACTGACGTATCACATATTAAAGTTTTTTCGGAGCTGAGCTTGATTGAAAAACTTTTCTAGACACCTTTTTACGAAAAAAAAACTTTTAACCCATCTTCATTCTAATCCGGCTTTTATGTTAGACAATTTTCGACATGAAACAGACACTGAAAGGATTTGAATTCAAAAGCACGTAAAGCGTCGTCTATCAAAAGAATAAATTAAATACTTGCAAAGTTTTGCTATTCACATTTTTTGTTTTGTTCGGTTGGCACTTTGATGTGTGGAACATTATGTGTAATGCTTCTTTGGAGTTGCGAATATTCCCTTTTTGTGTAAATGACTCTGTATATCTGTATAGTGTTATTAGGATAATAGAGCTAAAACTTGTTAGTAATCTTTTTCAAAAAAAAAGTTTTGACATTTACATTACTCGGACGAATAAGGGAATGGTAGAATGAAAAAGAAATGCTTTAATGCTGAAATGTGACCAAATTCGTGGGACTGAGCGCAAAAGGAATTATAGGTCGCTCTTGACTTTTAAGTGAGCAGGAATGTCCAATGACATACTTCTGTGTACTGTCTGGTACTTGTTAATTAATTAAATTAATTAGAATACACCCAAGAAGTGAAGTTATGTTGATCCTAATGAAATGTACCAAAATATGATGAAAATATAATACTTTATTTACAAAATTATGGGAATTACAGCAGAAAATTATGGAAATCAGGGTGCCTGAAACGCATTATAACAAATACCTAACCTAGCCCCTAACCACCTCTAGATATTAAATATTTAATTAAAATATACCTACATCGTAGTTTTTCTCACTCAAAATAAGCAAATGATAACTGATTGCAGAGAGGCGAACCAGTTTTTGTCAGATTTTAGAGAGCGAACTTGTAGATTGTGTTCTGGATAATTAACAAGTGCCTACTCTCTCTTTGAATTTCTGGTAATGACATTTGCCAAGTTTGTCTGATGTGTGGGGGCTTCGAAAGACTGAGGATTTTTTTCAAGTTCATTCCAGAGGTAATGTCGAAGGCAGTAGTTCCCAACCGATTTCGGTTGGCATTTTGAGAATCCTGATGCCCCTTCGTGATGTTAAAATTTTTGTTATTCAAAATGTTACGTGCGTTCATCCGAAGGATGCTTAAAAGGCCTTAACTTGGTATCAAACAGTTCGTGGCAACGAAGTATAGTAAGGGGTGACCCGGCTCAATAGTAACTGAAACTCTAAAAAATAGAATTTTAATACCAATAGTTCCATCAAAAGAATCGCATTTTTATGCTGATTTTAAATGTATACGTTTCTTCAAGTTTAGTCTTACCCATCAAAAGTTACGAGCCTGAGAAAATTTGCATTATTTTAGAAAATAGGGGAAAACACCCTAAAAGTCATAGAATCTTAACGAAAATCACACCATCAGATTCAGCGTATCAGAGAACCTTACTTTTGAAGTTTCAATCTCCTATCTACAAAAATATGGAATTTTGTATTTTTTACTAGAAGATAGATCATGGATGCGTTTTTATTTGTTTTTTGTTTGTTTTTTTTCCTAAGGGTGATCGTATCGACACATTGGTCCTAGAATGTCACGAGAGGGCTCATTCTAACGGAAATTAAAAGTTCTAGCGCCCTTTTTAATTGACCAAAATAATTGGAGGGCACCTAGGCCCCCTCCCATACTCATTTTTCCCAAAGTCACTGGACCAAAATTTTGACATAGCCATTTTGTGTGGTATAGTCAAAAATCCAATAACTGTGTCTTTTGGGAAGATTTAATCCCCCACAATCCCGGGGGAGAGGCTGCAAGTTACAAACTTTGACCATTGTTTACATATACTAATGAATATTGGGAAGTGTACAGATGTTTTCAGGGAGAATTTTTCGCGTTGGGGGGAGGGTTGGTTCGTGAGAGGAGGTTACGTGGGAAGATCATTCCATGGATGAATCATGAGGAAGAAAATTTTCATGAAAGGGGCGCAGAATTTTCTAGAATTGTAAAAAAAAAACAATGAGAAAATCATTATGCGAATTTCGTTTAATTGTTCATGTGCGGTAAGCCAAAATCAATACAAGCATTAATTCAAAAACGTTCAGAAATTAAGTAAAAAACAAGTTTTTTTAACTGCAAGTAAGGAGCGACATTAAAACTCAAAATGGACAGAAGTTAGTCTGTACATGAAAGGGGTTGTCCCCTCCTCAACGCCTCGCTGTTTCCGCTAAAGTTTTTTTATTGTTTTAAAAAGTAGAGTTGTGAGAAATAGTCAAACTTTAGCGTAAAGAGCGGGACGTTGAGGAGGGGACAACCCCTTTCATATACGAAATAGTTTCTGTTCGTTTTAAGTATTATTTTTACAGGTCTTCCGCTATGCATACTTTATGCTTACAAAAAATATTACATCTTTTATATAATATACGACAGCATTGCCATGCTGTCATATATCTTTTTTGCACTTTAAATGCACTCGAATGTAACTTCATTTACATGAGTAGTATTTTTCGAAATTAAGGCTCTAAGTATAGTCAGCTGAAGGGTGCATATCCCGCCCATGACCCAACAAAGTACTACAATTCCACGCCAGTGGTGCCTATGCCCCACGTTAGGAATCAGGGGTCTAAGGATTGTAGGTTATTGTATACTCGTTTAACCCGACCGTATATTACACAATAAGCTGCACAAAAACGCCCTATATAAAAAAGCCCTGTATATGGCCTATAGGGCTTAATGACTATAACCCTGTGGGGCATTTTATGGATAAAGGGTTGTGGATTGTCAAAAATTGGGCTTTTTGGCAATCCATCCGGGACCAAACGAAAAGCAGGTTGAGAGGGAATAAGAAGTGACGTTTTCAATAAATTAGGGCGAAGAAGGAGGGTGAAGATCGGTTGGATTCAGGTGGCTTGGTGTTGCAATGAGTTAGCAGTAGTAGTTGTAAAGAGCCGGCAAACCTCATGTATGCATGATCCTCGAACAAAAAACTGTTTCTGCGAAAATTTTAAAATCTCAGTTTCGCATTCTTTTGAACTTATGAAAATGTTAAATAGCCCTTTCTTTTGTAGGTGACTATGTAATCAATCAATTATTTAGTTAATCTATCTTTTTTTTTTCAAGAAAGGTCAATCGGTAAAGATTGATTCGTTGGCTCAGCTCCATTCTTTGCTAGACCATTTCAAATTTTTTACTAAACTATTTTACGTTCTACTAAACCTTTTTTACATTTTTTTTACTAACCTATTTTTGCTAAATTATTTTTGTATATTTTACTAAATCATTTTTACATTTGCTCAACCATTTTTTTTAAACCGTTGCACTAAGCCGTTTCTACCTTTTTCGCTAAAACACTACATTTTGCTAAACCATTAATTTTTTTTATTAAAATAGTGGAATTTATCTTCAGGTTTCGGTTTCAATGGCTTACGTTTGGTTTATTGATCGATAAAAGCTTTGTCTCTTATCACCTTTCGTGTTTATAGCGGTATGTCACTTGTCATGTCCTGATGAAAGTTTATATTGAGTCATCAAGTCTACCACTCTTCGTTCTTCTGTGTCTCATCCTTCTTACAAATAAACAGTTGAAATTTTCCAGTATTTTTTGTATATTCATTGTCTGCGAGGGCGTAAGTGGATTTTTTGAAAATTAAAAAGAACTCGCTTCTTGTGCCAAAGAGTCGAAAGAGTAATAATAGAAACATCTAATTTTCTGTTTATTTAAGGTGAATTAGTAATTTGATTAAAGTATTTAAGAAAATTTTTGTCTTTAGTGATACAAATAATGCGTCCCAATCATCACATAGATCGGCATCTCAATTCCCTCCGCGTTCCCTTTTTTACCTTACCCTGGAAGCAGGCACATACAGGAATTTTTTCTTGGGGGGGTGGATCCAATAATGGAGAAAAATAAATTTGATAATTTAAACGAGAAATGCCCGGAAACTTTGGTAAATTTAAGGAGATTGAGAGAGTGGGCCCAAGACCTCACCCCTCTTGTGTAAGTTTCTGTCTAAAAGCCCCAAAACTGGTAAATTGAAACTGATATATTATGTAGATAAAACACAAGCTATTTTTCAGTTTTTTCGCTCTCCGTCAAATTCGTGTTTTATAACACACATCATTTAGTCCCGTCCGTCCTTGAAGGTCGTCTTCCTTCGTATTAGCGTCGATGTGCCTTCTGTATGCCTTGCGGTCTTCTGCTAGACGGAGAAGGTCTCAGAGAGGATGAGGCGCACAGTTCTCCTTTCACCTCTTGGGGGGACGACCACTACGGCGAGAACCGTAAATTTGGCCTTCGAAGATGGCTTTTGGGAGACGGAACTGATCATCTGTCGGACGAAACTGAGTCACCGAATTTTCTGGAGCTGTAACTTGGTAGGGATAGTTGGTTGGATGCTAAGGTGATCCGGGAGTTCGAGATTCTACCAAGGTAGGTAATCCCGGCAATTCAGCGGAGGCATTTAGTTTCGATTTTGTGAGTCGACTTCTGTCTCCAAGTTTCGATGGGGATAATCATGGTATCTAAAGTCGTTTCTTAAGCCGTAGTGACAGATTCTTGGTTTCGCTATATAGGTGTAAGGGCTTTAGAACTGGAGCTCTCAAGGGCAAGCCACCTCTTTTGTGTCTTTTGAGTGGTTCTGTCGCTTGTGATCAGACTGTCAATATAGGGAATTCATCGACCCACTGAATACTCTCTCCCTTAAGTTTTAGATTTGGCTTAATTGCACCTTATGGCTCTCTTGTGCAGCACATAACCCTTGTTTTGGATGCATTTATGGCCATTTGACAAGAGCTAGTAGCATCAAAAACGTCGTTAGCTACATCAGGAGATCATAGGCTTTTCAGCCATTACGTAGATGTCGTTGGTGTAAGCTAGTTTGTCTGTCGGAGCACCTTCTTTGTGAGTGCCGCAAGTTTATCTACCAAGAAGAGACCAGCTGCAAGGTAAAGGTTAACAAACTCTGGGTACAGGAGGCATCCTTGAATGACTCCTGTGGACCTCTGGAAGCTCTCACTTCCAGAGGTCCCTGGAAGAGGTCTGTCACTGGCGACTCCTAAACTTAGAGTACACGTATTTTATAATGCCGACTTGGTTTTATGGGATTCCGTAATGTAGGAGGATATACCACAGCCTATTTCTCCAAATAAGCTCAAATGCTTGTTTAAAGTCAATGAATAGCTCTTAAAACTCATGGTCGAATTCCAGATATCTTTCCAAAATTCTGTCAACGTTCGATCTCCCGGGTGGATTCCGGGCTGGCATTCTTGAATGTGACCAAAGACCGAACTCTGATCCGCTGGAGTATAACGCGGTTGAGGATTTTGGCAGCCTGACTTGCTAGGCTGATAGGACGATAGTTGCCGCACATCACCTTTTTTTTGTAGTATAACAATTGCTGCTTCGCACCTTGCAGTTGGGAAATGTCCTTCCTTCCCAGGTAGCGGATACGATTTAAATGAAAATCACACCATCAGATTCAGCATATTAGAGGACCCTATTGTAGAGGTTTCAAACCTCTATCGAACGGAAACTGAAAATTCTAGTGCCCTTTTCAAGTGACCAAAAAGATAGGAGGGCAACTAGACCCCTCCTACAAAAAGATTTGAGATAGCCATTTGATTCATTATAGCTGAAAGGTCAAGCAACTATGCTTTGGATGACGACATAACCACTTACAGCCCCTGGGAAATGGTATGTAAGTTATGCAATTTGCTCATTGTTTACGTATAATATTTGTTGTTGGGAAATATACACAAGTTTTTCGAGGGGGAATTTTCTGCGGGGGGAATTTTCCGTCGAGAGATAATTTTCCGTGGGGTATTTTCCAGAGGAAATATTCCAGGGATGGGGTTGGGGAGGGGATTTTCTGGTATGATTTGAAAAACGTCAGAGTTAAATTTAAAATTTTCTTTTTAAACTGAAAGTGAGGAGCAACATTAAAACCTAAAAGGAACAGAAATTATTCCGTATATGAGGGGGGCTGGCCTCTCCTCCACCCCTCGCTCGTTAAGCTAAAGTTCTTTAGTGCTTTAATAGCTTCTTATTCCAATTAAGCGGTCCCTGTGTCTCAGGAGTCGTTCTTAAGGAAATGGGGAAAACACTCAAACTTTAGTGTAAAGAACGAGGGATAGAGGACGGAGCAGCTGTCATCTAAATTGGAATAATTTTGTTCGTTTTAATTTTAATATTGCTCCTTAATTTCAGTAGAAAAACTTGTTTGTTTTTCATTTAATACATTTTAAAATCTATGTCAACGCTAGTGCGTCCTCTCTGAATAGGCTATTTGTCTAATTTATGACCCGCCCGGGGTTCGAACGTATCATTTCGTCCAAGGAGGGGTGCTATTTTTACTTCTCTGCTGTCCGGTTTGAAATGCCTGTCTTGAAATTTTCTTCAGGATGCCATTTTAGACTGTATGAGTACCCGTTGCTTCAAGGTTTCGTTGGGTTCCTTATTATCGTTTTTATGGCACTTGGTACTTACCAAGTGACATATAGCGATCGCAATTTCTGTCCGTCGGTCTGTCTGTCTGTCGGTCCCGGTTTCCTGGTCTAGTGGTATGATTCTCGCTTAGGGTGTGAGAGGTTGGTTAATTTGGAAAAATTAAAAAAAATGAGGTATTTTTAACTTGCGAACGGGTGATCGGATCTTAATGAAATTGGAAATTTAGATAGACCTCGTGTCTCAAAGCTCTTATCTTGCTCCCGAGCGGATCTAGTGACATTGGGGGGAGTTGGAGGGGGATACCGGAAATCTTGGGAAAAGCTTAGAGTGGAGAGATCCGGATGAAACTTGGTGGGAAGAATAAAGCCAAGTCCCAGATACGTGATTGAATCAACCGAATCGAATCCGCTATCTTTAAGGGGGGGGGGATTTCCAATGCTTTTACGAGTTTGGTGCTTTAGGACGTGCTAGGACGATACAAATTGGCAGGCGTATCAGGGACCTGCACAAATTGTCTTGATAACAGTCATCTCCCCGATTTGACCATCTTGGGGGGGCTGGAGATTGGGGAAATCGGGAAAATTGAGGTATGTTTATCTCACGAATAAGTGATCGGATCTTAATGAAACTTGATATGTAAAAAGACATCATGTCTAAGATGCTACATTTTTAATTCGGATCGGATCCGGGGACATTGGGGGGTGGAGGGGGAAACAAAAATCTTTGAAAACGCTTAGAGTGGAGAGATCGGGATGAAACTCGATTGAAAGAATACGCACAAGCTCTAGATACGTGATTGACATAACCGGACCAGATCCGATCTCTTTGTAGGAGTTGGGGAGAATTCTAGTGCTTTGGCGAGTTCGACAATAAGCACAAGTTCTAGATGTGTGATTGACATAACCGGACTGGATCCGATCTCTCGTCACCAGTACCATATGAGCTCTTTGCTCTTGTTTCTATTGTAGCGAAATTATCCTACTCATTAGATTCTACCATTTCACGAAGTGTAACTAGATCTTTTTAAAAAGGGAACTTGGTCTCATAACGTGCATCGAACAAGCCCTCCTCTAGAGTTCAATGAGCCTCCCATTCTGTATGATTAGGCTAAAAAAACAGTTCTTGGAAGAAACGCCAATTTTTATTCTGTCAACACTATAGCCCTGACTATGCTTAATCTATGAACACCAAATAAGACTACATTAAGCGGTGTCTTTGCGTCTTTTCTTTGTCGGCAATATTCATCTTAACCAGCTATAGTATATATGCTAGGACACTTTCGATTTGAAAGCTGTAATGAATAGCACGCTTTCATTTCACACTCTCGTTGGTTGATAAAATAGCCTGGGTGGCAGAGGGACATACCTCCTTAGATTTTGTAACATACTTTTTGGGTTACCCTCTCCCTAGATTTTGAAAAACTGTTTAAAAGTTTTTTTTTATTAAAAAAAACCTTGCCCCCCCCCTCCGCTCCATTTTGGTGAATCAAATAAAACAAAACCGTTTCGTATATAAGGAGGGCTGTCAATTCCCCAACCATTGTTCTTTGCGCTCAAGTCTTTAAGTTGAAATTACTCATTCAGATTCATTGGCCATTGAGCTTGAGCCATTAGTCTTAAAGATTGTGGCAAAATATCAATCTTTACCGTAAAGAGTGAGTTTTGAAGAAGGGATAGCCCCCCGCCCTCATAAACAGAATAATTTTTGTTCGTTTTAAGTTTTAATGTTGCTCCTTACTTTCAGTGGAAAAAACCTTCTTTTTTTTAAAATCTAATTTCTGACGTTTCATATCACGCCAGGAAATCCACTTCCCCCACTTCCTCTGTAAAATTTCCCCTCGGAAACTTTCCTACCTAAGGACAATTCTCTTTGTGTAACCCCCCCCCCCCCCGCAAAAGATTCTTCCCCAAAAATTTCCGTATTTTTTCCAGTAATAAATACTATTTGTAAACAATGGGCAAATTGCATAAATTAAACCTGCTTTCCAGGGGCTGGGAAAGGTCACGTCATCCCCTGAGGTATAGTTATTGGATCTTTCAACAATGCTGAATCGAATAACTATTTCAAAATTTTTACCAAATATATCGAAAAAATGGGACTTGGGAGGGGGCTAGTGGACCCCTAATCTTTGTGGTTACTACAAAAAATTTCGTTCGAATGAGCCCTTTCTCTATCTTCTAGAACCAGTAGTTCGACATGATCACTTCTTGGAAAAAAAAATGAATTTAACACGTATCCTTTTTTCTGGTAAAAAAAAAAGAGAACAAAATTCCACATTTTTGTATATAGGAGTTTGAAACTCCTGCATCAGGGTTCTCTTATATGCTGAATTTGATGTTTTTATTTTCATTGAGATCGCTTGATTTTTCGTTCGTGTTTTTCCCTTTTTCGACAATCAGGCAAATTTTCTTAGGCTTTTAGCTTTTTCTGGGTAACATAAACTTAACGAATTTTATATATTTGGATTTAGCATAAAAATCCAATTCCTTTGATGTATCAATTGCTATACAAATTTTCGTTTTTTATGGCACTTGGTGTTAACCAAGTGACATATAGCAATCGCAAATTCTGTCGGTCTGTCGGTTTGTCTGTCGGTCCCGGTTTTGCTAAGGCACTTCCAGGTAAGCTAGGACGATGAAATTTGGCAGGCTAACGAGGACCGGACAATATTAAATTAGAAATAGTTGTTTTCCCGATTGACCGTCTGGGGGGGGGAGTGGGGGCCGGTTAATTCGGAAAAAATAGAAAAAATGAAGTATTTTTAACTTACGAACGGTTGATCAGATCTTAATGAAATTTGATGTTTGGAAAGATATCGTGTCTCAGAGCTCTTATTTAAATCTCGACAGGATCTGGTGACATTGGGGGGGGGGAGTTGGGAGGGGGAAACCCAAAATCTTGGAAAACACTTAGAGTGGAGGGATTGGAATGAAACTTGGTGGGAAAAATAAACACAAGTCCTAGATACATGAATGACATAACCGGGATGGATCCACTCTCTTTGGGGTAGTTGGAGGGGGGGGGGGGGGTTAGTTCTGAAAAATTGAAGAAAAATGGGGTGTTTTAACTTACGAACTGGTGATCGGATCTCAATGAAATTTGATATTTAGAAGGATATTGTGCCTCAAAGTTCTTATTTTAAATACCGACCGGATCTAGTGACATCGGGGGGAGTTTGGGGGGAACCTAAAATCATGGAAAACGCTTAAAGTGGAGGGATCGGGATGAAACTTGGTGGGAAAAATAAGCAGAAGTCTTAGATACGTGATTGACATAATTGTATCGTATCTGCTCTATTGGGGGGGGGGGAGGTTTAATTCTGAAAAATTAGAAAAAAATGACGTACTGTTAACTTACGAAGGAGTGATCGGATCTTCATGACACTTCATATTTAGAAGGTCCTCGTAACTCAGATCTCTTATTTTAAGTCTCAACCGGATCAAGCGTCATCGGGGGGGGGGGGGGGTAGTTTGAAGGATCTTGTGCTTTAAAGCTCGTATTTTAAATTCCCACCAGATCCTGTGACATTGGGGGGAGTTGGAGGGGAAAACCGGAATTCTTGGAAAATGTAAAAATTGGGGTATTTTTATCTTACGAATAGGTGATCGGATCTTAATGAAACTTGATATATAGAAGGATATTATGTCTCAGATGCTCCTTTGGATCCGGGGACATAAGGGGTTGGAGGAGGGAAACAGAAATCTTGGAAAACGCTTAGAGTGGAGAGATCGGGATGAAACTTGATGGGAAGAATAAGCAAAAGTTCTAGATGCATGATTGACATAATTGGAACGAATTCGTTCTCTTTGGAGGAGCTGGGGCGTGTTAATTCGGAAAATCTAGAAAAATTGAGGTATTTTTAACTTAATTACGGGTGACCGGATCTTAATGAAATTTGATATTTAGAAGCAGTTCATGTCTCAGAGCTCTTATTTTAAATCCCGACCAGATCTGTTGACATTGGGGAGACTTGGAGGGGGAAATCGGAAATCTTGGAAAACGCTTAGAGTGGAGGAATCGGGATGAAGCTTGGTGGGTAGAATAAGCAAATATCGTAGATACGTGATTGACTTAACCGTACTGGATTCGCTCTCGTTGGGGGAACTGGGGGGAGGGGTTCAGTGCTTTGGCGAGTTTGGTGCTTCTGGACCTGCTAAGACGATGAAAATTGGTAGGCGTGTCAGGGAGCTGCACAAATTGACTTGATAAAGTCGTTTTAACTTACGAGTGGGTGATCGTATCTTAATGAATTTTGATATTTAGAAGGACATCGTGACTCAGAGCTCTTATTTTAAATCCTGACCGGCATTAAGCCTCTGATTTTCCTTTTAAATCAATCTATTGATTCTTAGAATTTTGTTAGAGCTCATACCATATGAGCTCTTGGCTCTTAGCTCTTCTTGCCTCGTCACAAGTGCCATATGAGCTCTTAGCTCTTGTTAAATTTTTCGCTTGCTATTAGGCCGTGTCACTTCTTACATACACCCGGTGAGTTACCACAAAATGTTTGATTTGTGCCACTAGCCAGGGTCATATGCTTTCTATTCATGGGGAATCTAAATCATTTTAGGTTTCACAATATAATTTTACTGAAGTTTGTAATCAAGTGGATTATTAACCTAATTGATAATAATAGAAGGTTTTTGTCTATGATCGGCGCTGTTATTAAAGTGACTAAGCTACCACTAAGACTGTGATAAATCAAAAAACGGCCTGTCACACATTATAATACTTGCAGGAGAGCAAATAAACGCAAAAACACTTTTGGATCTTTGATTGTTATGACGTGCAGTTTTTTTATTTGTACAATAAGGTTTTGGCTAGGCCTCAAGATAAGACAAACACGACTTTGATGTCAAAAGCTGGGAATTCCAGCTGTTTCTGCATTCGAGAAAAGAAAGTATAAAACATTTTCCATATATTTCAAAAGTATCAGATAATCACATATATCATTATCATTTATCATGAACTAGCTTACCCGTCGCGGGTTTCCGCGATCTCAAAAGAAATAGTCAGGGAGCCACTCAACGAAAATGTGTCGGGTAGGTGATCAGTGAGCAGCAGAAGGTTTGACAACGGAATATGGGGTAATCGATAGCGCTGATCACGAAAATGGACGTTATATACTCGGCTGGGGGGTGCTTGACCCCAAAAATTGAAAATTTCGCGTTTTTTTTTACTATTAAATCACGTTTCGGAAAAATTTCCACAATGATCGCCAAATCTTTCGTAACTGATGCCAGAAGTGACGAGTACAGTAGGGACCATCGCGAATGACCTTGAAATTTGCAATTTTAATTTTTTTTTATTCGCGCTGGAAAAGATTTCACGCCTAGATTCAGCTGGTAGCGGATAGTTTTATTATCTCAGACAGGAAGATTGCCACTATACTCAACAATGACCTTGATTACAACTCTCTTTCATTCCTAATCAGAATTATTAGTAAACTTGACAAGATTATTATTCAATAAGCTTGAATAAACAAAAAAAAGATTACTATACTAACACCTGCTACGGATTTCGTGAACGGCACTTGTTACTACAAAAGTTAAAAAGTAGCTCAGCATATCAAATTATCCATCAAGCATATCAAACTCGTCCATAAAACACTTCCCACCACAGCCACAAAGTAAATCGCAAGGTCTATTTCCAGCACATGAACATTTTTTTGTACAGCGCTTGCACGAGCAGTACTGGGGGACCACACCTTCTGGAAATGCCTGAAGGGTAGACACAACTGGCCTAACCCCACCGTCTTGAAACATCCAGCCAAATTGCAGGGGATCCAGAAACTGTGGCTTTGCTCGATTTGCTTGCAAAAAAATGTCCAACTGCAGGTACACGCGCTTAGCATGACACTCGAAGGCAGCGTCAGATGGTGGCAAATATTTAAGCTCCCGCTTTCGAGGGTACAAATGCACTCTTAATTCATTAAGAGAGGTAAAGTGGTCTGGGTCTTTTCCGTATGAGGCAACAACGACCTTTTTGCAAATCACACTGCATTTTTCTAGAACCGCAGGGTCGAGCTTTGACTTCTGTATCTCTTGGACAAGCAAAGCAATCGGTTTCTCCAATCCCCATTTCTCGACAGCCTTGGCCACCACTCGTTTTCCTTTAGAAAACATGAAACCCACGGTACCACACCCTGAAAGCGTATGAAGAAGGCAGATGGAGTGAACAAAATCGTTCGGTAAATTGCTGCAAAGCCGATGTATAGGCACTAAATAGCTGTGGAACCTGACATAAACTTTCCGCTTTTCACAATTTGGGTGGTTCCCAAGGAATAACTTGTAGTGATATAGCAAGACGACAACTATGTCTGTGTCATTCGCATCGACCAAAACGACATCGAAACCCCTCTCCAAACAGTCCAACATGTGTAACACAACTCTTGTATCGGCCTCTTCATGGGTACAGCTCAAACGCTCTTCAAAGTTTGTATCAGCATTTCCACTTCTGTTGAGCATCACCACTCTCATCCGGTCTCGAAAGCCTCCTGAGAGGTACACAGTGAACCCTGCTTGCAGCAGGTGAACTGAGTTTTCAAACTCACCGAATAGAAGCTCAATCAGTCTTGCCTTTGTCATGGAATTTGAGAGCAACGAGTTCCAGTCATCTAGGTTTGAGTGTCTACCTAGAGCTACCGGAGACCTGTTTGAACATCCTCGCTGCTCATGGCAACCACCGCAGTCCTTTAGGCAGATCACCTTGCCTTCTTCGTCGGAATATCCAAAAATCCCATCATATCTATCTGCAAGGACGTGCAGCTCCTTAACGTTGCTGTTGAAAGACACAAGCGTAGAAAATGTCCGTTTTCCATAGCTCTCAACGGTTTCCGATGGATTTGGTGGATGGCTTCTGAGGTAGGGCATCAATTCTACCACCCTTGAGTGAGTCGACTCACTGCTAATCTCGAGGTTAACGGGCCACTCGCTCAAGCTGATTTTTGTTTTCAAATACTCTAGAAGAGCTGACTTTGTTCCTGTCCGAAGCACAACCATTCCAGATATGGCACTTCTCTGGAATATAGAAGGTGCATATGGAAGAAGCTCATGGGAAAGCAAATTCTTTAGATGGTGAAGTCCTCTTTCGCCTGTAAAGTCAACACTCACCAATACCCTTTTGACAGTTTGAAGTTCAACATTGGTAAGGCTATTTACAGCACTAGAAGTATTGGTTGCTTTTTTCTGTTTCGCCTTCTCATTATTCATGACCTTTACTTTACACTGGATAGATGCCGCTGCTTATCCGAGCTAAAAATTGGGTCAATCCGCTTTTCTGTCAATAGTTCAAAAACGAGAAGAGTTAGAGAATTTCTGGATCAGTCATTTTGTAGGACAGTAAATTTCCTACAGAAGCCATTAAAAAAAAATACACCTCAGTCAGGCAAATTTTCAAGATGTATCCCCTTTCCATGTAATTTCTTTCAGGAAGTCCCCCTACCCCCAGCGGAAGGTTTTTCCCGTGGAATTTACCCTATGGAAATTCCTTCAGACAATCCCAATCTGCTTAAAATTCCCCCCGGAACATCTCCACGTGTTAAATTTAATCGACAAAGACAAATAAAAAGAATTTGTAAAGGATTTCTGGCAGTTCCCCCAGTGTAAAATTTTCTCTGAAAAGTTCACCCGCGGGAGCTTCCCTTCACGGAGGTTTTTGACTGTAGTAGCCCCCCTCCCAAATAAAGATGTCTGTACACTTACCAGTAACAACTACTATACGTAAACAATGTATAAATTTTGGAACTTACATCCCTTTCCCCAGGGGCTGTGGGGGGTCATTTTAATCCCAAAGGTATATCTATTGAAATTTTCGAATATGCGGAACACGATGGCTATCTCAAATATTTGATTGAATGACTTTGGAGAAAACGGGATGTGGTAAGGGGGCTAGCTGCCCCCAATTGTTTTGGTTCCTTTGAAAGGGTACTAGAACTTTTGTTTTTCGATCAAGTGAGCCCTCTCCTGATCTTCAGGGGTCACTGGCTGGATACTATTACACCTTAGAAAAACAACAACAACAACAAAAAATTAACATGCATCGATGATCTTTTTTCTGGCAAAATATGCAAAATTCCACATTTTTGAATGTAGGAGCTTGAAGCCTCTAGAGTAGGGTTCTCTAGTTTGCTGAATTTGATTGTGTGATTTTCATTGAGATCGCTTGACATTTTGGGGGTGTTCCTCAGTTTTTCAAAAATTGAGTAAGTTGTATCAGGCTCCTAATTTTTAATGGGTAACATTAAACATAATGACCTTTAAATATTTTGAAACAGCATTTAACCTCTCTAGTTTTCTACTGGATATAGAAATATTCAGCTTTAATGAAACTTGCAAAATTACCTTATTAGACAATGTGAATTTTGTTTGTTCGATTAACGGAGTAGAATTTTCTTTTTAAAGTTCAGGAAAGAGCTGTCCCTAAAAATGTTCCACCATACCTGATAGGAAAATGCTAAAAATCCACTCAAAGAAATTATCATTTGAACAATTTGGTAGCTTTGAAAGTTTCCTGTGGCACGACCTGCTTTGATTGAAAACCCTACCGACATATGGTACGTAAGATTCCTTTGTCTTTTCAATCAAATTTGATTGTCAGGAATGAGCACAAAGGGAAAAGCACTGATTCTCAGAAGCTTTCGGGAGTGCAGAGTCCCCTCGGAGAATTCCTTGACGGACCTTTTGTCTTTGAGACGGTCAGTCGACACTGAGCCTCACAAAATGGTTTTAAGGTATTGAACCCCTTGAATCGTGGAGTTGAGTTATAGGATGAATCTTTTAACTCATAGGTTTTAGACGGCGTCGAATTTTTTCTACGGATTTTCCAGTGATTTTTCCATTCGTGGAAAACATCCTTCTAAATTTACTTACAAAAAAAAACGATAATAACCCTTAAACCTTTGTTTGTTTGATTCTATTGTTTATCCGTAGTTATCATCTTTTATCATCTTGTTTCATTTAAACGAGTGATGAAATATGTCACCTGAATTTGAAAAGAGTTATTGTATTTTTATTCTGTCTTTGAATTCCTCGTGATCTTCGAAAATTTTCCAACACTGCTTCGTCACCACCCTTCCGACAATTTCTCGAAGTAACAATGGGGCTGATTGTTAAAAGAAAGACAGCTGGGAACCACCATATATGTATACTGTCTACATCAGACTAATTAGGACCTCATCGAAAGTACGATCATTTTCCAAATCCTGTTTTTTTTCAGTTTCACATATCACTAACATATTTGAATTTTCAAATACATCTTGGTCATCGAACAAGTTTCCTGCCAGCAAAATCCATTAAAGTCAAAGGAATAGACTATAACAAATTATTTGAACTAAGTCTTTCCTTTGGAAGCTATAGCCATGAGCATTGCTGTTTTATGACGCCCCACCCCTGTGATTTTAAGAGATGGCCTGGAAGCTTTCAAGATAGGACTATACCTGACTGTAACAAAACACCATAAACTTGACTTTTACCATGGCCAATCAATAGTCATAGTCAATATCACCATAGACTTGACTATTAGTCAACTCCTTCTGTAGCTTTTCCAGTTTCTATTCATAAATATATGTTTCTTTTCCAAATACCTATTTGTCATCGACACAAATTTAATGGCAAGTATAATCGCTTAAAGCTAGAGGAATAAAACCTATGGAGGATTTGAACAATATTACTCCTTCGGAGGCTGTAGTCATCTCCAACAGAGACGACGTTTAGCGTCTGGGCAATCGTGTTCCTTCCCTCGCTCTTTTTAAGAGATGGAACCCTACAAGTATCTGGAGCTCTACAAGGAGAAATCCTTAGATTGCTCCAAGCTGCAATTTAATGTGATTTAAGGTAATGGCTGGGAAACGTTTAAGATGGGGCTATTTCTGGCTGTAGCAGAACACCATAAAAATGCAGTGTTTAAGTGACTGTGTATCAAGTCCTTCAGTTGCTTTTCCAGTTTCGTATTATACGAAACTGCATAAACATAAATATATGTTTTTTTTCCAAATACATTTTTGTTACCAACGCAAATTAAATGGTGGGTAAATATATATATTTTTTTCAAATGCCTTTTGGTCATCAAAACAAATTTAATGGCGGGTACTTTTGAAGTTAGAGGAATAAACCCTATAAATGGTTTGAACAATTTCACTAATTGAAGACTATAGCTATCTCCAGCAGAGACGACATTTAGGATGGCGCGAATTTTTTTCCTCCCTTGTCGTAAACGCTTCGCGATTTTATATTTTACCTCCCTTGTCCCTTTGAATGATGACTGAGAAGCTTTCAAGATATGTTTATTTCAGACTATAGAATATTGTCATAAAAATGAATAGCATACGCATCCATTTTCAAGTTCATCAGTTCCATTTCGAGTTTTGGTCCTATAAGTTTGGAAATGTTCCTTGGCCACACTTTACTGCAATATATGATGAATTTAATACCCATTGTACTTAACTATAGCCGTTAGCCCGCCCTCGTAGCACAAATTGCTTGCTAACATTGTTTGCGAGTTCCTCTAAAACCATGATTCCCAACGGGGGCATAGGCCCCTCTAGTGGGCACGGCAATATTTTGGTGGGGCATGTGCAAGACGTGAACCCTTTAGCAGATCATACTCTAGAGTTTTAATTTTGAAAAATGTTCATGTGAATGACGTCATGCATTGTGTAAAAGGTAGTACGCAGACAATAATTTAGTATAATTAGTATATTATACTAAAAAATGGTAAAAATTTTTTCGAGCCTAGAGGAAGGCTCGAAAAAACAGATACCGAGATAATGACGATTTAAGCTTCCTTTAGGTGAGTGCACGTAAAATTTTGAGTAGCAAATTTTAAATAGCAAGAGGGGCGCATAAGGATAATAGAAATGCCTAGGTGGGGCATGGCCCAAAATCGGTTGGGAACCGCTGCTCTAACATAATAAACCCAGTTTTTGTTGAAAAATTTGCAGCGCAATATTCGCGAACTTCCTATGCATCACTATAAACATTGATCAAGAAACCGTGACTACTGGTATCTCTTAGAGTCATCAAATTCTTTGGTTGATTTTCTACAAATATCTTCAGTAAAAGGCTAGCTGAGTAAGCTATGCATGATTTTATTACAAGCTTGTATTTTTTTTTAAATCCCCTCCCCTCCCCCAATGAATATTTTTATGAGAATCGGTTGCGAACGGTTTTTAATTGCAGGAACTTCTGTTTCCAAGAGCTAACAGAAAGTTGTTAGCCAACAGTTGGACAGTGCTACCCATGCAAAAATTATGAATTTCATAGTTTTTCAAAGTGGGAGAATATAGAAATCAGGTTCAAGGCTTTCAAAGATGACGATGCCAATAGCGTACTTTAAGTTAACGTTGTTACCCAGCAATTGGACAATTCTGCCAATGCGAAAAGTGTGAATTCCCTATTTTTTTCAAAGTGGGGAATGTAAAAATTAGTTTCAATTCTTTCAAAGACGGCGATGTCATTAGTGTTCTTCTTATTTCGAATCTACGTCACGCTTGCAGAATTTAAGGTTCTTTTTCCGAATTCTCGAAAATTTGTTTTTGTAATTAAAAATTATTGTTCAGCTGAATCTTGATAACAGTTAATATTTCGGATTAATGCCGAAGAGAGTTTAATTGAAAATGTGTTTATTTGTATTTTTGGTTTCTGTGGGCCGAGGTTCGGTCTTTACTAAGTTGCAGTTACTGTTGCGGCCATTAATTTGAAAGTGTCCCTAGCCCACAGAGTGGAAAAGAAAAAGAATATTATTCTCGCCATTGGAGCCACTGTTAGGTCAGCTGATTTCCATGCTCCTTCAGTGAAATTGTTTTGAATTTGAGCAAAAATTTTTAGCTATTGAAACTACGAAACAAAAAATACAAAAAAGGAGAACAAAAATACAACTAGAATAAAATGAAAGCATGGGTAAAAATCAAGAATTCAAAAACGAAACATGAAACCGAGGTGTCACCATTGTTAAAAACTGAGTTTAAAAGGTGGTATGCTCCAGGCGGGGAGGAGGCGAGCTACGAGTGGTGGAATAAATGGCGCTCTGAGATTTAAAACAGCTAACGGAAAGTTGACAAGCTACTACTTGAAATGAAAAATTACAAGCAAAATTCGACGATTCAAAGAGGTATTTTCTGAAATGAAAGGCCATATAATGATTTCTTTTAGTTTTTTTTCATTGCCGGTCGGTTTTTCTTTTCTTGTTCCTTTTCTTTTTAATTTTACTATCGGTTCCACCCAAGACACAGTTCGTCTTTTTCTTAGGACTTGTTAAAGTACCAAAGACTGTGAAAGTAAAATCTGATTGCTTGGATTGGCTAATTACAATGTTTTACAACCATATATATGTATCTTAAAAAAATAGGTAAAGTTTGGAATTGAATTTCTAATGAAAAAGACCTCCATATACAGCTATGCAGTTTTGGTAGCAACAGGCAACGAATTTAAAAATGACAAATGTGGATGATAGATCAGCAAAACAAGCTAAAACATATGGCACGAAACATCTTTAAAAAGTTTAGCTTTCTTCAAAGGCATAGTTGTCTTTGGTAATCGACAGATTGTTAATGTTTGAATTTTTCCCGAACGAAGAGCAGTGTCAATTTTAAATAATTAGTTTTGTTTATTTGTTTTACGGTTCAATGTGGCAACGCCGAGGAAAATATAATACTTCCCTAATAATTCGTAATTTTGAAATACAAAAAGAATAATCTTTAGCAAATCACTGTTTTAGCGGGTGTGCCAATCCACCAAAATATTGAGGGGTGCCAAAGGACTTTTCAAAATCTCGGGTGACGCTTATTGCTTTTTCATATATTTTTTTTTTCATGGAAATTCTCCCAGAAAGTTATATTTGATGAAAATGTAAAAAATGAAGTGTTTAAAAATCCTTGGGGTGGCCCCCTCCCCAATTGTTGCCTCTGTTTTTAGTAATGAATAAATCTAAGATGAGTTAAGAGAAATAAAAGAAAAGTTTTTATTTGATATCTTTAATACCATAACATTATGCACGCCTGTTACGATTAGCGCACAATCCTTCGGCTCATAATGTTGAAGCATAATCTTGTTGTTTTTTTGTCTCTCCATCTCCATGTAAAAGATATGCAAAATAGTAGTAATCGCAGTTGTGTATGATGATTAAGTCAGTTTACATTTGCCATATCAGTTTGATACAAGAAAAACCTACCATCGCGAGAAGTTGCTTTGAGTATACTGTTGTAATTACATGAGTTTTGACTGCTTTTTACTAGGGTTGAGCGGGGTGGATATAATGGGTCCTGGACGCCCACGCCGAAGTTGGTTTGAGACGGTGGTCATATCCGAAAAAAAAGCTAGGTAAGCCCGTGAGAAGTACGAGAAATCCATTAGAGAATCTGAAATATTGGGGGAAGGGTTGAAATCCCTGCTCTCTGTGTACGTCAATACACATAGATAAAAGTGAAAGTATGAAATAACCCCGTAGATTATAGATTATATATAGTAGATTATATGAAAGTGTGAAATAACCCCGTAGGCATGTGTCCCGTAGATTTTTCAAACCATCGCAGATTTTGGACAACAATTTTCGGGGTGTTTTCATCGAAAAGTGCCTTTATTTGATATTTTATTGAAAAAACGACTAATTCGCTCCCCCTACATTTTCGTGAATTGACGCCACTGTCCCAGGGAATTATTGAGGCTCTTGATCCATTCCTTTGAGCTATTAAATAAAAAAACAGTTTTTTTTCTAATTGAAAGTAAGGAGCGACATTAAAACTTAAAGCGAACAGGAATTATTCCGTATATGAAAGGGGCTGTCCCCTCCTCAACGCCTCGCTCTTTACGCTGAAGTTTAACTTTTTCACAGCTCTACTTTTTTAAACAATAAAAACTTTAGCGTAAAGAGCGAGGCATTGAGGAGGATACATGCGAGGCATTGAGGAGGATACATCCCCTTTCATATATGGAATAATTTCTGTTTGTTTTAAGTTTTAAGGTCGCCGCTTACTTTCAGTTAAAAAAACTTGTTTTTTATTTATTTAATTCCTGAACGTTTTTGAATTAATGCAGGTTTTGGTATACCCCCTCATATAGGTAATAATTCCTGTTCGTTTTAAGCTTTAATGTTGCTCTCTACTTTCAGTCGAAAAAACTTGTCTTTTAATTAATTTCTGAGCGTTTTTTTATATAATGCTGGGAAACCCGGTGCCCCCTTCGTGGAAAATCCCTTCCCCCTTGAAAAATTCCTACATAGAAAGATCTTTCCACGTGACCTTCTGGTCACTTACATTTGTTGGGTCGCTTAAAAAGAGCACTAGAACTTTTAATTTCCGTTCGAATGAGCCATCTCACGAAATTCTTGGACCACTGGGTCGGTACGATCACCCCTGGAAAAAATGTAATAATAATAAACACGCATCCTTGATCTTTCTTCTAATAAAAAAAATAAAAATTCCACATTTTTGCAGATAGAAGCTTGAAACTACAGTGTGGTTCTCTGATAAGCTGAATCTGATGGCGGGATTCTCATTAAGATTCTATTACTTTTAGGGGGTGTTCCCCCTCTTTTTCGAAAATAAGGCAAATATTCTCAGGCTCGTAACTTTTGTTGTTTAAAACTAAACTTGATGAAACTTATATATTTGAAATCAGCATAGAAATTCAATTCTTTTGATGTATATATTGTTATCAAAATTCCGTTTTTGGAGTTTCGGTTACTATTGAGCCGGGTCGCTCCTTGCTTACACTTCGTTGCCACGAACTTTTTGACATTCATCTAATTCCAATAATTTTCAAGTTTAACAAAAGCCACTCTTTTAAGATTTTACCCATGCTCCAAAAGCCTTTAACCCAAAATTAGGAAAATTTCTTAGCCGAACCTTCGGACTCATCGCGGCGAGGTTCTTCGTCGCCAAGAAATTTTCTCCAAAAAATCAAAGGGAAAATAGTTAATAAATTCAGGTTAAACCATTATGACTGATTAATAAATAAAAGGGCATTGATTCTCCTGATCTGCTTGTCATGCTGATATTGTGCGCGGTCCGATCAGCGCCGCGTCGCTCCTCAAGCCATTTCTCCTCTTTGAACGAACTACAACTGTTTAGTATTGTTTCTTCCTGTGAAACCAAACTGAGTGTTTGGTAGGATATTTTACGTTGGATATTGAATAAATTATCCAGTTCGCTATCATAAATATGGGAAATTGTGTGATTTCATCTTAGGATTCAAAGACATTCCAAAAATTGATCTAAGTCGTTATTAATGATTGTAAATTTGTAGTTTTATTGTGTTAAAGTGCTGGTAAATTATAATTATTTGCTATTTATAAGGATATTTTTGGTACCCTAGTAAAATAGAGGGGGTAATGTTTATTTGGAATACGCTAGGTCGAGAAAATGATAAGACTGGAAAAGATGGCGTTTTTAACACAAAAGGTTCTTATGATGTGTGAATAAGATTCGCTTGCATTATTATACTTCTTACAGGGTATTGGAAAGTTTTTCCAATTCACACTTCTACCCTATTTTTGGCGTACTTTTAAGTTTGAAATATTTTGTGATTCTAGCTTCGAAAACATTTAGGTTTCAGGCATTGGGAGAAGGAGGGGGACTAAGAAAATTTGTAATGGTTGCGATTATAGGCTATTGATCGAGGAGTATAAAACGTAAAATGGGGTACCAAATACTATTTTTTTTTTTTGCTGTCTTATCTATCTTTTATATTATCAGACACATTTTATTACTAGTCTTAATTTGCTTTGAGAAGGGGGCAACTGCCCCCTATACCCCATTCCCCCCTTCCCCAGCTGAAATTTAGTATCTTCAAAAATCTTGTCAAAACTAAGATAAGCTAGGCCTACATAATTCAAGTATGGCCTACATAGAAAAAGATTAGTTTTCTTTAGTAAACCTTTGCCTGTATGGTACTACATGGCCATTTTTCTCTGTCATTTTGACTTGGAAAAATTGACTTCGATTCCACTCCCCTTATCTCCCCCCAGGATTTTGATGAAATTACGCCATTATCATTATTACATTATTACTTCTCTTGGTAGCGTTTGGAATTGCACTCGTATGTTTGATGGAGTTTCTTTTAATTTTAGAGGAAGGGGTTTTCTATAAAACATGAAAAATAGGTAAACTATGTGAAAAATATAGCATATTTTTTAATAATTGGAAACATATTAATATTTTTTGACGTGGTCGGCAAGACCCCAACCCTCTTTCTGCGTTTGGGTGCGCGGCAAATCCCTGAAATCTAGCCACTTTTCGTAGCTTAGGATTTATTAGACCTTGTACGTCGGGAAAGAGTGTATTGAGGGGATTGAAAATGTTTACTCATGCCCTCATTTGGGTTGGAGATTTATTTACCCGTTTTAGAAATTTATTTTAGCATTGATTCATTTTTTGGGACGGGGAGGTGTGCTGGATATAGGAATTTGAAAATACCTGCAGTAAAATACCCAGTTGAACTGATTGGTAATGACAAATAAGTACACAAAAGTATGTAAACCAGCAGAATAATATACAGCTATATCTGGATTCATTGGGGGGAGGGCTGGGATGACATTGTCACGGTAGTGACCATTATTTTTGGAAAGAGTGCTGAAAGGGGAATCGTATTGTTCTTTTATTAGCAAAGTGTTACTTTCAGAAAAAGAGCAATTAGGACAAAATTAATTATATTTGTCAATTAGCGAAGAGTTGCTCTTTCTGGCTTTAGATAATCCAATTCTAGACTTAGTCATTTATATAATAAACTTGCAAACCTCCGTCGATCTCCGCCGATTACACGTGTCTTCCACGATGTTCCACGCAACAGTTAGACACTGTCGAATAAACAGGGTAATATATAATGATTACAATGATCATGATCTGGGCTAAAAATTCATTCGTTAAAAATTTCATGGGAATATACCTAATTCCACAGAATCTTTCGACCCTTACAGGTAGAGAAGAGTGGAGATACGAGCTCAAAAATGTATTCATATGCCCTACTTTAAACTATACATTCGTATCTAAAGGTTTCGTTCCTGCAGCTCCGCAATTCTCAAAGAGACGGGGGAGGGGGATCTTGGAACAGTTACCCCTTGATCTTGAAACATATGCTGTAATTTGAAGATGCGCATGTAATTCGTCTAATTTTGCATTATTTAGTCTGTAACCTCCTAAAAGAATACTCCATACCAGGGCCGTATCCAGTATTTTTTGTATGGGGGGGGCACAAAAAACTTCAAAAAGTACATCGACAATTTGTTATAATACATTTTTGTTATCTTTTACGACTCAAACAAATATTTCGGGGGGGATTCATGCTGCCTAACTCCCACTTCCTGGATGCGGTCTTGCTGCTTCGACAGCCACTCCTGATAGAATGACGCTGGCCTTACCGCATTTGTCTACAAGTATTTCTGTTGTTTTATACCTATGTTTCCTAGAGATATGTTTCCAATCTCTGCACATATTAGAGCAGGGGATACTTAAGATGCAGAATAGTTTGAGTGCAATGAGGGGATGTGGCTCTAGGAAAAGGTTTAGGTTTGTGCTAAGTGCTTGTACTATAATAATCTATATCTTCTATCAAGCTCGTTTGCGAGAATTGTTGTTGCACGGAATGAGGCATATTTATATTTGACCTGTTGAAAATTCCACGAAACAAATTGGAAATGTAAATTGTGTGGGAAGCGACTGACAATATTGGAATAATTGTAAAAAACTGTAACTTTTAGGGGCATTGATAGTTCTCAGGGCGTGTGTCTGGGGACCTTTACCGTTGTTTTTTTTTTTTTTTTTTTTTTTTTTTTTTTTTTTTTTTTTTTTTTTTTTTTTTTTGCTCAGACTGACACAGGACGAAACCAGCGTCACTGTAAGAAATTAACCTGGATTAATCCTCCCAATCTGATACTATTATCAACAAGGCCGTAGCTAGTATTTTTATTGGGGGAGGGGTACACAAAATTTGTTTAACTGCATTTTGGGTACTTGTGTGTTATTAAGAACATACTCAATAAGTGAGTTAGCTTCTTTGTGGCTATGAAACCGGATTTTCTCATAAAATGTGCCTGCATCGTAGTTTGTTTCACGAAAGAACCTAACTTCACTTATTGAGTGTGTTCAGAATAATACACAAGTACCGCATTTTGTTACGTTTTTAAGAATCGGGCAAAAATTGGGGGGGGGGGTCAACTGCCCCCTTCTAGATGTGGCTTTGATTATCAATGCTCGTGAAGTCTTAAAAAAAACAAAAAAAAAAAAACTTACAGATTTCGACAATGAGATAACTTCACTTATTGAGTGTGTTCAGAAAAATACACGAGCAACGTATTTTGTTGCGTTTTTGAGAGTCGGGCACAAATTGGGAGGGGGGGGTCAACTGCCCCCTCCTAGATATGGCTTTGATTATCAATGTTCGTGAAGTCTAAAAAAACAAACAACAAACTTACAGATTTCGATAATGAGACGGAAATTCATTTTCTTCGAAGAAAGATCAAATTTCAATGTTTTAAACGTAAATTCTTTGCTGTCTGGACAAATTAGTAATAGTGTAATCTGTAAAAATAATGAGGAAAGAGGAGGTGAGGATAATGTTAGCTTATCGGGGACCGAAAACTCCGTATGTTAGAGGAAACTGTAGAAGAAAATTGCTGAGATAATTGAGCAAACTTTTTTAAATCTTTTAACCCCATCCTCCTTTTTCAGTCTTGACCAGTTATATTGATGAAGAAAGAGGAAGGAATTGTGAGGAAAGAGGGGAGGGTGGGACTAATATAGATCAACCGGCATTGTGGCGTGAACCGTAATGTGATCAAGGCCTAGTATCTAATCCCTCAGTTATATTCAATTTATGATGCTTGATAATTAAACGAAACAAACCCAAGAAGAGCAGTTAGGTTAACCCTAATGCAATATAACCTTCACATAACTTTTAGTGTATATAATAATATAATTTGCACATTAGGAAGTGGGGCTGAGATTAAAGTATTTGGACATTTAGGCTTAGCCTAACCCCTACCCCCCCTAATATCCAAATATATAGCCCAAATTATAAAATTCCAGCGCATTCTTTCACCCATCATTTGTTTTTGTTGCTGTGAAACCGGTTTTCTGAGATCTAACCAAAGCGTAAATCTTGAATGAGTTTCGTTTAATTAACAAGTACCCTATTTATTTATAAAAGTAGATGAAATCTTGTCTTATGCACCATTTATATAAGCGGAGGTTATATCCAGATATCCTTTTAAACGAAAACCATCAGATCCAACCGCTTTAAACAGATGAATACGATAAGTTAATCCTAAGGCGTTACTAAATAGATATCCCTAATTAGCCAATACAAAACCGGCATCATAAATCAAAATTGGCGATAAGACCACTAAGAGGACCAGGTGTTCTAATAACAGGAGGTAAGCTGATAAACAGGAAATGATTCGGGTCTGGACATCTTAGTAAAGCTTCTTTTCTCTTCCGTAAATTCCATTTTTGAAGGGCCTTCCTTATATCCCAAAAGTGCATCCAAGTGCATCTGTTCCGGGTGGGTGGGTGGTGCTACACAAAAAAAAATTCAAAAAGATCATCAAATTTTTTTTATAGGCCTTTTTGTTACGTTTTTAAGAGCCAGACCAAAATTTTTGGGGGGGGGGAGAGTCAAACCATCTACCCCCGATGTATTCATCCTTGTTATATCCTTACAATTTAAGACCGTATCAAGAGGATTAGGCGGTTCGAAACCCACCCCCGCCCTCGAAACTTTTGTCCAACTCGTAAAAACGTAAAAAATGAAAATAAACAAAATTTTTATACGTTTTAAAGTTTTTTTTTTTATAAAACGCCCCCTAAAAAAATCCTTTTGTTAAACCTTACTGTCTGACATTCGTTTCTTTAATATTTAGTCAAATTCATACAACAAACCAAAGAAAAGGAATGGAAAAGAGATATACACACGCTTCAAAACAGTGGCATCTAATTTCCGTTAAAATGACGTAATTAACACTTGCAGAACTTTGAAAATTACAATTTGTTTAATTTAACATGCTTGACAACTAATTGAACCACAATTGCGGACTAGTCGAACTATTTTCCGAATCAGATCGTGTAATTTTTACCAGTCCTGCTGAAAACCGATATTCACATTCCGAAGTGGTCTCGCTTGTGTCTAGAATGTGGTCGTGCCTTATTTTTGGTCTTATTTTTAAAGAAAAATATAATGCGCAAAGAACATGATCTGAAGTTCTACGAAGTTATCTGCAGGGGGGGGGGTCAGATGTTCCAGCATCAACTGAACTGAGATGCCACACTAGCTTTTTTACTAAGTTAATATGATGAGGGGTCAACAATGAGGCGCATTTAAGGGAAAGCAAAAAAATGATGCATTGCCCTTAATGACAGGGAGTTAGCTGACCAACAGAAAATTATTTGTCTGGACTGTTTAGTGAAGCTACTTTCCTTCTGCATATTCTCTCCTTTTTTAATACATTCCTGGAAATCCTTGATTTCTGGAGGGGTCTAATCAAGATGCTTTTTTCTTTTCTGTCCGATTGAAAATTACAAGAAACTGAAGTCTTGCAATCTAGATAACTACCTTCATAATTACATCTGGCAGGAATTGGTTGCTGAATTAGGATTGAAAAAAGAAGAAGAAAAAAGGGAAAACAAATTAAAATCAAGAAGTGAGAATAGATATTCTTTGATGCTAATTTTTCTTTTGCCTAATGTAATTGCCACAGCTCATTGAACGGCAAATTATTTGATAACAATTCAGATTCAGGATAGGAATTGAGTCTGAATTCAGATTGTTCTGGAATTCGCTTTTGTTGATGTATAAGTGAGGTAGAAAATCAAAGAGAATTTCGGACAAGCATGTCATATGGAGGTTTTTAGAGGGGAAGGGTGATACAAACCTAAATATCCAACGAGTTTCAATAAGGTTGCAAAATACGAGGAAATTCTTCACATTAGTGGGGGGGGGGGGAAATAAGCAAATTGCAACTACAATTAAAGTTACAAGAAAATATTTGAAGCGAGCAAGACTTCAAAAAGACATTGAACGCTGGAAGAAAAAAAAAGATCTTTTAATACGAATAATAATAAAAGTCTGAATATTGGGCCTCAAATTGGAAATTCTTTATATACAGGAAAAACGAAGGACAAAAACACAATATAGTATATGGGGGAATCGTAAAAGATAGCCTTTTGATTTTTTTTATGGGGGATGGCATTTATGATGTGTTCATCGCAGTGTGCGTTCCTGGACCCGGGGGTCTCCCCCCTTAGTATTTGCGTGATCAGAAGCTGTGACCAGTAGGAGCCTTGACTTTTATCAACTATCTATCGGTGATTTTACGGCCTCTTTTACACTTACGTGATTTTAGTTGCCCTTTTCGGCATTTTTGCGCGTTTCGTGTGCTTAGATTTACGGTTTTACGAAAACTGTCTCGTATATATGTGGCATAAGGAGTTTTCTTAAGGAATGTACCATTGTTACTTTTTTTTGGGGGGGAGGGAATTCCTGGCAGCCATTAGTAGGGAAATTCTGCGTAATTTATTGTTAATAACTGAACGAAGACAAGAGTAAATTTTCATGTATTTAATTATAATAACTCTTCTCCTCTAGACGAAACAAACACACTCACAAGTCTTAAAGACGCTAATCTTTGCTCTCGGATAAATTGTCAAATCTGAACTTTGAAGAGAATTTAGTATTAAATACAGATAAATGAAAAGTAATTATATCTTCAAGATATGTTTCTTCTTTTTTCTTTCTGCCACCACAAAACTTAGCGTTTTCGTCCTGGGTTGAAGCTACCTTTTTATGTTCTTATACGCGTACGGTAGATACTCTGGCTTTTTTGCAGAAAATCGGTTGTGTCGCGACAACATATATAGAAGCTGAAAGAGTTAAATTTGTTTGGTCACGACATAAGTAAACATACTAAACTGGAAGACTTAAACTCTATAAATCCGGAAATAAAAATATTTGTTTTGTCAGATTCGGCATTAAAGAACTCAGTGTAAAAACGCTCAAAATAAGTGCTAATCTAAGTGTACGATTTCTGGGTTGAAAGTTGGCCCAGAAATGTCAGGGGTGTCCTGCCTCTGATTTTCTATTGCTCTGTCATCCTAAAAAGCGTTTGTCAATAAAAAAAACAAACAAGATGATGAGTCTAGGAAAACCTGAAAACTGTTAATATAAAAATGCAATTTTTAGGTAAAAAGCTGGCAAATAAAGCGCGTATTCATAAATTACAGCCGTATTCGGCTGAAAACACCAGTTTTGTCCCGCAAATAATTTTTATCGTTCTTTCGCGTTAAAAAATATTTGGATAAAAATGAAACATCTAGAGAAATATGAGAAAAAAGAAAACAAGTGGTTGTCAAAATTTAGAATTCCTAGGTCAAAAGTTGACATAATGTCACCACGTCTGTCCGGCTCTTTTTTATTCATTTGTTGATTAACGATACTTTCCTACCACGAGTTTTCTTGTGTCAGCCCTGTTGTCGCTGCCATCGAACCCTAGTCCGTGTATCTCCAGGCAAAGATAAATTTACTGGCTTGTCAAAGGAGTTTCTAACCCTTTAGTTTATGTTCTGTCGTTTTAAAAATTTATTGGGTAAAATCCAAATAAACTATAGCAGCATTGTGAGAATACAAATATACAATGAAGAAAGTTATTTTCGTTTGCAAACTTCGAGCGAGAGATCTTGAGGTGTTTGTTTAAGCAACAAACTTGACGATTTTTAAGTAAACTTGGTGAATTTGTGAATCAAAACAAAGCAAGCCACTTGTTCTTATTTTATAGATTAGTGCAAACACATTTTTATTTCTGTGGTGGGGACTAGACTGTCCTCTCAATGATATAGGGCGATATTCGCTAGCTGGCTAGTCAAACCGGCCTTCCATATGATATTTACGACTAGCAGAAATCTGCCAGAATAACTCCGCTAGTGGAAAGTGTTTCTGTCTCAGGCGCATACGCAGGATTTTTTTTTTTTATGGAGGGATCATATACAAGTTATTTGATAATTTGAATAAGAAGTGATTAGATTAGGGAAAATTAGGATTCTAGAGATATATCCGGGCTTTGTGCCCCCTGTATACAACCCTGCTCTTGCTGGTGGTCTTTTGCGCCAAATTAAGATTATTACACAAAAACAAAATAACTTTGAGCCTGGTTGAGTGATGGAAGTGTTTGTTAGTGCCACGCCTCAGGGGGGGGGGGTTCAATTTGTGACGATTTTTATTAGTAGTAGTTGTAGTTTTCATAGAAATATGAAACTTGACAAAGAAAATTAGGCTTGATATGTGTAGAAAACAATCAGGCTAACTTTAAATATTTGGACCTGAATTAATAAAATAAAATACATTTTTCAAAAGACTCTATTAACAAATGTACTATTTTTATTTTATTGTTGAAGAAACCGGCTTCAATCATCTCTTTTATTTCAAACTGCTTTAATTCCTAGAAAATAATAAATAGTTTAACTTCTCTTTTTATACACTCCGCGATAAAAACAAAATTCAGGACATTTCTCAGTTTTTCCTCATGTCTTATTCTATCATATTTCTGTCTTCAGCTGAGCGTAAAGATAAAATTCTTCACAAGTTCTAGGCATTTTAGCTATTTTGCACGTAAAGGTTCCCTCAAACCTTGTCATTTCCTTGATTGAGAAAAAGGAAATCTAACTGTCACCGAGGGAAATCTCGTTTTCCCATCGTTGAAAAAAGGATTCCTATTACAAGACGGCTTGTCCCACGAAATTGCACTTTTCGTTTTTTACCTGGATACTATGTTTTCGTTCAACAGAGCACTGAAGTTTTAATCCGGACATTTTGGCAAATAGCCAAAATTTAGGTAGGGGATATCGGCAAGCTCCAATAGACATCCTACTGCGCAAGAAAGCTCTTCAAGGGACAGATTAGAATAAGGCTTGTATATGAAATATATATATATATATATATATATATATATATATATATATATATATATATATATATATATATATATATATATATCCTCTGTATATTGAGTCTGAGGATATTGTCCATACTTGGAAAAAGATTGCCGTTTAGCTTAATTGTCATTTTTTTTAAGTGAACTTAATTCAGATATTAGAAAGGCTCGACTCCGTTTTCTGAAGTTTTATGTGTATGGACTTACTCAGGCCTGGTCCTTAGTAATCAGAATTTTTTGGGGAGGTGGAGGCTATTAAAACGAGAAAATAATAAAGCTTCAGTGGTCAAATTTGACGACTCATGGGAAGAACCCTGACGGGAGACACGAAAATCCATATCTCCTCCCTCCATCCTATGTACGGGTGTTGTTAAGTCGGCGTTAAGTATAGTTCCTAGAATACGGTGTGATCATATTTTGAAATAACTTGGCATATAAGACTGTTATATATGTAGAGAGGACGGGGAATGTCTGAAATGATGTTTGACGAACTCTATATTTATTTGATAGGCTTAGGTTATTTTTGCTTAGATGGGCCTTCGTGTCTCAAAAAAATTATCTGCCCGCCGTTTCATGGCAGGTTTGGCCTTATAACTCGTGAAACATTTTGTTGGGTTTTCATCTCGAAATGTTGCGTTTTGGACAATATTGCGGCCAGGTTGGATGGGAGGAGGGTTGAACATCTGGTAGGTAGATCGATGATATTCTATTATTCATAAATTCGTTTTTGTTTTTTAGGTGCCCTGAGCCTTACTAGCCTACTCATGAGCGTTCGAAACCTTAAGTTTATATGTTACCGTGAATGTTCGAAATTCGTGAATGTCGATATTCCCGGTGGATGTCCGAAATAACTTTTTCTTTTCCTTGAATTTAGTCAGCGTTGCCAGTCAACTTTTTCAATTTAATGCAAGGTCTGATGATGACATTTTAGGTTTGGTTGGGTTAGTTTAGGTTTTTAACCCAATTCGTTTAGCTGCGTAGCTGTGTTTGCCTTAGGCGGCTTGGTGCTGCGGTGAGCTGTTAGTAGTAGTAATAGTAGTAGTCAAACCCAATTCTGATATTCATAACCAAATTTAACCTAAACTAATCTAGTTAACTTGCATAAGTTAATGAATCTAAGCAGAGAAAAGGGAATTTTGGAGATTCACCGGTGAATGTCGACATTAATCATATTTCGGACATTCACAGTAACATATGCATCAGCTGCTAGCAGTACCATCTACTTTGTCTTTGAGCATCATTCATGGGGCATTGAGTTTGGACAGCTTAGCTAATCAGACGTCATGACTGAGGTCTTTATCGTTCTTGACAAGTTTCAATTTCTTACCTGTCCCTGTCACTCCCTATCACGCTCTTGTGCTGATGTATTAATTTGTCTGATGTCAGATTGTCTAGTTTGGGTTACTCTGCCGGCTATCCGCTGTATTATTAATGAACTGAAAATTACACATTTTTATTTTGCGGGATTAGTCATCTGATTTCCAACATCGTTTATGATATTGTATTTTATCTTCCATTTTGAAATTGTATAAAGAGGTGGAGGACTGTTATTTCCCTATAAGAACAACACAAAACTGTGCTGTTGAGTATTTTTAATGTTTATTATTGAGGCTTGTATTCATAAACTTCTGAAGATACGCTAGCTTGGTAGTTTACATGAAGTACATAAGGGGTTGCATGCAGGGTTTCCACCACGGTCAGTTCCTGCGCCGCGACAAGCGCATGGTCCATTTAAGTTTACTTGGATTACGTTTTGGTTAATTTTTTATATCTGGTTATTTTAAACTTGGCGCCAATCATTCAAAACGAACACAGTGGTGGTCCTGGTTATATCAACTTAATTTTTCGGCCTTTTCTAAAATCTTCATTATTTTATCCCCTTCATTATTCCCCCCCCCAAAAAAAAAGGAAAATTGTAGCACGAAAGTGATATAAGTGATATGGTCCCAATTTATCAAAACAAATACAGGAAGAAGGCGATCCACACTTTTTGTTAATTCTTCGGCCTTTTCTAAAATCTTCATTATTTCATCCTCCCCCCCAAAAAAAAGGAAAATTGTAGCACGAAAGTGATATAAGTTGTAGCACGACATTGCTACTGTTTGATCATTCAATGTAGCAGGTGCTGCAGTGTTGCACATGATGAAATAGTGCTAAAAGACCACTTTCGTGCTACAAGTGGCAACCCTGCTTGCATATCGTCTGTGACATGTTTGTTTTGGGGAAGACATATTGCTTTGATGGAATAGCTCCATCCCTAAGACTGTCCCAAGAGGAAGCACCTGATTGAAAAAAAAAACGAAAATATAAGTGGATAATATGGAATTTGCAAGAAATTATAAAAAAAAAAGTAAAATTTCAGGGGAGAAAAGGTTCTAAAGGCCCCCACCCACCGTAAGAGCTTGGTGTCAGGTCATTTCTTCGGTAGGTATTTCTTCTGTTTGTCAAAACTTTAAAGCCAAAGGAACGGTTCGTAAATTATAGAAAAATATTGAAACATTTGTGTAACTACAGGAGTTTGGGACTAATGTAGTCGGGCACTCCCGCAATAATTTTTTTGGAGGGGAGTGGACATTTAGAAACAAAAATTTCGAAATATGTTGGGAATATAAGGAAATGTAGGAAAACAGCAACAGTAACATAATTCTTGAGTTAAAAACGTGCCCAAAGGACCTTTGTTTGCGTACGTGTCTTGCTTGCATCCTTGGCGTTGCATTGATAGGATCATATCTAGGAGAACCAAATTCAGAATTTTGTTCGGGGGAGGGGGGACAAAGCTTAAACAACGTGTTAAAGTACGTTTTTTCCATTTTTACCACGTTTTCGGGTTCTTTTATGTTATAGTGACCACACCGAAGAAGTGAAGTTAGGTTAATCGTAATGAAATATACCAAAACATGATAAAAATATAATAGTTTAGTAACAAAATTTAGGAAAATACAACAGAGTTTTTTGAAAGGTGGCCGCCCAGAACGTATCAAACAGTTCGTGGTAACGAACTGTAGTAAGGAGCGACCCGGCTCAATAGTAACCAAAACCAAATAAAAAAATGGAATTTTGATACCAATAGCTACATCAAAAGAATCGCATTTTAATGCTGATTCTAAATATATAAGTTTCATCAAGTTTAGTCTTACCCATCAAAAGTTACGAGCCTGAAAAAATTTGCCTTATTTTAGAAAATAGGGGGAAACACCCCTAATCTTAAAACGAACATAAATTAATTCGTATATGAAAGGGGCTGCTTCCTCATCAACGCCCCGCTCTTTTCGCTAAAGTTTTTTACTGTTTTAAAAATCAGAGTTGAGAGAAATAGTCAAACTTTAGCGTAAAGAGCGGGGCGTTGATGAGGAAGCAGCCCCTTTCATATACGTGGGAGACCGGGGCTATTCCGGACGTTTTTCAGATTTTCGGTTGTGTCATTTTCCGTACTGGACCGATCACTGTGTTTATACTTCCTTTTGGAAGGTAAACTATTTGGCAATCCACACCAACAACCTCATTGTCCTATCTACAACCACATTTTCAGAAATGAGATTTTCCCAAGTTTGGTCATGCTGTCCGAAAATGCCCCGCCATGGGGCATTTTCGGACACCCCCGGGGCATGATCCGACATGCCCCACCTCTCAAAGAAAAGTACTGCACAAGTGTTAACAAACTTCGTATATTTGTGTAAAAGTAAGAAAAGTAATTAAAAGTACTGGTACTTAACCATCACTTTATATTAAAGGCTGAGAAATCACGTGAAAACACATGTCCGGCAGTGGATCTTGCTGTCCCACCTGAGGAACTAGGATCTGGTAAGACTAGGACAATATCCTTTTTGTCGACCGTTGCTTTATCCTCAATCTCTGGGAATACGAACTTCGGGCCAATCTTTCTCAAAAACTTGACGTCAGCAACATCGTTATCGATGGACTCGACTAGCCCAACGTAATACACACACGAGGACTTGCTTTTTCCTAATTCAAACTTGACGAGAACGAACTTTCCGATTTGGATGGGAGAAACCGGTCTGTCGCTCGCCACAACATCATCCTCTCCCAAATCAAGTGACATGTCCGACTCATCATCACAAATGTCATCTGGCAGTTCGGGTTCTGATGAACTGGTCTCCGAAACTGAAAGCCTGATGAAAGCTGATGGTTTTCGCTTATTTCCCACCTTGGTCTGTCGACGACCGACCATTTTCTTGGTTTTAGTGATTTTCTTTTGTGGCGTTTTTTTCTTGGCTTTCTTCGCTTCTCTGTTGTGCTTTTCTTTTTCCAACTGTTCTTTTTCAGGGGCATCTGTCAGTATGCGGGTTTTTCCTCTTTTTCCTCCATTCGAAGGATTTCTTTTTGTTGGGTCAATCCTTGGGTGCGGCCTTACAGACTCGGGGGTGATAGGAGCTGTCCCGGATGTACCGGGAGCGGGACCTTCAGGTTCAGAGTCCTGGATAACTTCACCGTGATCTGCTGCCTCTGTAGTAGAGTTAGTAGTTGCAGCTAGTGGAACGTCAGTAACGAGAGCAGGGAGAAAATCTGATTCGCCAAAAGCATGACGATTGAATGGGAAAATACCGGGCCTTTGAAACCCAGCAACAATGTTGCTGGGGCAGAACTTATCTAGGAACGGTTGTCGGGATAGCTCGGCTACTTCATGGATCGATATTCTGCCACCTGGATGTGCTATAAGCCATTCGTTGAAACTATTACGTAGCCCGTTTTTAAAAGGTCCATAAACACTGATATCAAGGGGTTGCAGTTTATGTGAACAGTGTGGGGGGAACGTCAGCACAACAATTCCGTTTTCTCTGCAAAAGTGAACAATTTCAACGGAGATATGGCTGCCGTGGTTATCCATCAAAAGCAAGTGAGGATCTTCCTTCGTCGATTTTGTTTCACTTTGAAAATGCTTGATAGAGAGGAGGAAATTGTCATCCGTCATCCAGCCGCTTTTGTTAGACAGACCTAAACTTCCAGGTGGGCCCAGGTTATACATCCGGCAATTCACATGAACTCTAGGGAAGACAAAAACAGGAGGGATAACCCGTCCGGCTGCATTGATGAAAGCTAGCATAGTCGTGTTCTCTCCCCGCTCTGCTGAAGCAATTTGTGAGACTTGCTTAGCCCCCTTCCTGGCTACAACCTTGGGGGGGATCCAAAACAGTAGGGATACCTGTTTCATCACAGTTCCAGATTTTGCTAGGTGGAAACTTATGCCTGCTGTAAACTTCTGCTAGGTTGTCATAGAACTTGCTGACCACTGGAGCATTAAACCTGGAAGCACGTGCTTGACTAGTATTTTCTGGAGACCGGATTGATAGCTCATTTCCTCTCTTCATAAACGAAGAGAACCAGTCTAGGCCTGCCCTTCCCTTTTCCGTCCACGTTAAGGGCATCTTCACATTAAGCTTTACTGCAAACTCATAGGCAAGCTTACGAGTTGAAAGCCCTGTCAGCCCATGATTCATCAGCGATGCTGCTTTTAAATATTCGGTGAGTTGCTTTTCTTGCTCTCTAGTAAAAACTTGCCAAAATCCACGTCTCTCAGACGGCAGGACCTTAGCCGGAGATTTATCAGTTTCCAGAATATCGGGCTGGGCATCCAGTTCAGCATGGTATCGTCTAAGGGCATCATTAACTGTTGACTTTTTGAGTCCAAAGTTCTCCGCAGCTGCTCTGATAGAGCTACCATCTTTGACGGTCGAAGTGACTGCTCTTTGTAACGTTGCTAGATCAGGGGGTGGTTTGTCTCGTTTTCGCTGATACGTTCGTACCATTTTCTGAAAAGAAATAAAGTATTAGAACTGATAAGAATAATAGTGAAACTATCAAATTATCAAATATATTTTATTTTTTATGTTATTCCCCCCTCTCCCTCTATAAAGTCCTGCCAGTCGTTCTTCCAAGAATTATCTAACTGCATTGATGTTAGGATTTTGATGTTAGTCAGAATTTTAGCTTTAAGAACAACTGCACAGGGGCGATTAGATTAGAATGCAAAGTATTTTTAACGTTATCTCAAGAATAGAAGAGCTTTATTATGTGCATTAAATTTTTAATTTAATATCAGAATAGCTTACAGTCTATCTTTTTCCACTATTAAATAATAGTGCAATTTCTTTTAGGTTTAAAAAATTACGAACTTTCAAATTTAGGTACACCTTACCATTTTAAAACAATTCTAAAAACAAATCCTAAATAGCACAATTCTACCTCCATGAATAGATGGATCTAAAACTAGCGAAATAGATGGATCTAATGGATACGTTCGTACCATTTTCTGAAAAGAAATAAAGTATTAGAACTGATAAGAATAATAGTGAAACTTGTGCAGGTCTGTGCAGCTTTATTTCAAACTCTGGCAAGAGTTTTAACACTTCACTTTGAACTTCACATGATTGGGGCATTTTCGGACAGGCAAGAAATAATGTCCGTACATGCCCCGTAATCTGTGTCCGGAAATGCCCCACAGTGACCTTTAATAAAAAGATGGCTGCCAAAAAAAAAATATGAAATTATATACATTACTTTATAATTAGAAAGTAGCCAATAGATCACTCTCTTACCTGCCGAAACTGCTTTCCCCTAAAGCTTGCAGAACGCCTGAAAATTGACAAGGAACATACAGCTAGAAATTTAAATTTACCTCCAAATTTGCATCTGACCCTCTCAAAGGAACATATATTACTGAATTCTAGTCAGAATTTGATCGAACGTGCGTTACATGCTCGCCATCTACTGACATTTTTGTCAAATTTTTGTATCGATATCTGAACGAGCAATATCGTTTGTCCGATCATGCCCCCGTCCGAAAAAGCCCCTGTCTCCCTTATATATATATATATATATATATATATATATATATATATATATATATATATATATATATATATATATATATATATATATATATATATATATATATATATATATATATATATATATATATATACATATATATATATATATTGCATAGTACTTTATATTGTTCAGGCTAAGGTGGGAGTTTTTTTTCGCGAAGGTTATCCTTGACAATAAAAAGGAACCTACTATTCATGTGGTTTTATGAAATAAAGGCAAACTATTCAAATCTCTAGTCTATCTTCTTGTTCATTGGTAATTTGCTGCCAAATTATTTTGCTCACACTTGAAATCCCCCAAAATTTATGATAGCGAACGTATGCCTATTTGTTTTTTGTTTAGTTTGCAGTGAAGTGTTTTGAAAAAAAGGAGTATTTGGAGATCTATTGTCTGTTCAATATCTTGTGTTGGGAAATTCGTGATCAAGAATAGCCTCTTAGAAGTCGAGTGTTCCTTATCATTTGCAACAGCTCTCGTGTTGCTCTGCTTTCACTTATAAAAAATGTTAATATAAATGGAGCTGTATTTCAACAGAATGGCAATTAGAACAATTCTGTTTTTATTTGGATTTGTTGTTTTTGCGGTGGATACGATTTCTCCATTAATGGAAGATGAACTTGATTGGGAGAAAGCAGAAGTCTCTAATAATTATGAAGCTTATCATGAACCTACATGTTGTAGCCATAGAATTAGGCACTATAAAGGTACGTAATTTTCAATTTAGTATTTTGGAAAGAAGTCTGTCAAGCCATGCGAACAAACTTGGGAGGACTATTCGAGGGCGAGTCTCACTCATCCGTCATTTAAAGAAGTAAATTAACATTTCATTTCCCTTTAAAATATTCAACTAATTTATTCCGCTTGAATAAGTCTCCTTTGCGAAGCTTTTTGCGTGCCAAAAATCTTTAGTTTACATATATATATATATATATATATATATATATATATATATATATATATATATTGCATAATTCCAAGATACGAGGAATCACAATATTTATTAAACTGCAAAGGTCTATAACTCGCTGTAGACTCTTCATTTGCCAAATCCGAAAGTAAATAACTACCAATATCTAAAGGGCAACTTGCCAACCGGCTCAACCTCGATGTGGTTTCGATAGGTACATCACACGAATTTGTATCTAATAAACACTTTCATAGCTCTCACTGTAAAAAGAAAGAAAGACAAAAAGTGCAGCTGAGCTCTAGGAACAGATAAATAAGTATAAAAATAAAAAAAAAAACAAAAAAAAGGTTTTTGTAAAGAAACCAAAACATTGATAGACAGAAAACCAAAACAACAAAATAAGGAATCCGCCAGTGACCGAATCCTCGAGCAATGGTGTTTTGTTGGGTGTTTTGCGAGAATTAGCCCACGATCAGACCAGACATTTCGTACTCCAAAACTATCAGTTGCCGCATTTAGAATGTCTCGACGGCGTTTCGTTTGGGCCTCAGATACAGAAATGTCCGACGTTTAGTTTTGCTCTTGAAAACTCTCCTTGCAATTTCGCTGTTTCTCAATTTCACAATCAGCGGTGTAATATCTCTTTGACTTTGTGTAGTGGAATTATTTAAACGGTATTGGTAAATAATCTGAATGTCATTTTGTGAAAAAACTGGCGACCATTTTCTGACTTATGATATTCGTTGTTGTTGCTTTCATATCTTCACCCGGTAACTATTGTTATCAAGACTTTTTCTTACAGTTTCGGTTACTATGGAGCGTTGAGCCTCATCGATCCTTACTTACAATTCGTTACCACGAACAGTTTGGATGGGTACCTGGAGAAACGGGGAAATTAAACAGGAAGGGTGGGCAACAACACAGGGTGGCTGGCCCCCAAGCCCCCGTTGCGTTTCTTTGCGGAAGGTCTATGAAACGGGGATCAACACCACCGGTAAGGACTATAGAGTCCTATGCTGCAGTCATTACTTTTTATTAGCCAATCAGAAAATTATGTGAAATTTTTTCTCTTTTTCATAAGATTTTTTGATAGGCTGAAACATTCTAAAAGAACTTCTGATTAGCTCAAAGCAGCACGAGCTAAATTTCGCTGTCAGGAAAATCTCATTATGAATTATAATTTCACTATTGTATTCTTTCACTATATACTGCGAAGTACTATAGAATATGAAACTAAGAAAAGAATTGACATTTTTGTCTTTTCACATGAACGCGCAGTTTAGTGTTATTCGTGTAAATATTGAAAACGCATTTACTCTCTCCAGCCAGGTCTTTATTGTAATTAGATAAATCATAGTTGAGTGACCACCTCTTTTATTGGCCCACAAATCCAAATCTTCTCTGAGATTGAATATAGAGAAGCAATATACCTCACCGTTATGAGGGAAATAATCACTTCCCTTTGCTCCAGCAAGCTAGTTGTCCTTCCCCTATTTCTTATCGAAATTTCCTTGCAGTCCTAGGCCTCAGGGCGAGTGGTGAACGAACAAGCTGAGATTTCATTTTACGCCCCTGTAATCACATCTTCTTTGAGTTTTTGTCCTTTTATGCAAAGAACAAGGTCGATGCAGTAGACCCTACTTGTGTAAAAGACTGGGAATGGCGTGTTTCTAGAGATAAACTGATATATATTTCCTGTATGATTTTGCTTTTAAGGACTTTAGAAAAAATTGAAGAAGTATGCAAAAAAAGAAATTGAATTAAAAGTGTCAATGGGATCATCGAATGCTTAATGAATGAAATCTGAAGCATAAATAATATTTTGCTTCCGTTGATATGGTGATTCCTATGTAGTGTTGTACCGAAGGGGGCCTCTACTTTCCAGCTCCTGGTGTATATGTCTGAACCGCACGTGCCACACAGGTTTGCCACGCTTGACATAGTCTTTGCCATTATTAGAACAGTTTCCGCCACGCCTAGCACGCGTTACCCTATGAACGTGATTTATGAAAGTGGGTGCCACTTTGTGTCGACCTAGATGAACGTTTCAAAAGCCTATTTGACCAATCTAATGCTTTTCTTGTATTATAATTTATAAATTTCACATTTTAATGTAAGTTTGTTTTTAAAAATTTCGGCAAAGAGAACATTAGTGTCCTGTACTTCCGCGTTAGAAAGCGTGCTTTCATTCCAATGGTTAATTTTTGTGACGTCAATCATTACCTTTTTCAAACAGTTTGTGGTAAAGGAGCAATCCGGCTCAATAGTAACCGAAACTCTAAAAAACGGAATTTTAATACCAATAGTTACATCAAAAAAATTGAATTTTTATGCTGATTTAATATATAAGTTTCATCAAGTTTAGTTTTACCCATGGGAAGTTACGAGCCTGAGAAAATGTGCTTTATTTTAGAAAATAGGAGGAAACGCCCCTTAAAAGTAATTGAATCTTAACGAAAATCACACCATCAAATTCAGCGTATCAAAGAATCCTAATGTAGAAGTTTCAAGCTCCTGCCTACAAAAATGTGAAATTTGTAATTTTTGCCAGCAGACATCTCACGGATGCGTGTTTATTTGTTTTTTTTTTCCCCCTCCAGGGGTGATCGTATCGACCCAGTTGTCCTACAGTGTCGCGAGAGGGCTCAATCTAACGGAAATGAAAAGTTTTAGTGCCCTTTTTAAGTGACCAAAAAATCGGAGGGCACCTAGGCCCCCTCCCACGCTCATTTTTTCCCAAAGTCACCAGATCAAAATTCTGAGATAGCCATTTTGTTCAACATAGTCGAAAAACCTTATAATTATGTCTTTCGGGACGACATAATCCCCCACAGTCTCTGGGGGAGGGGCTGCAAGTTACAAACTTTGACCATTGTTTACATATAGTAATGGTTATTGGGAAGTGTACAGACGTTTTCAGGAGGACTTTTTCGTGTTGAAGGGGGGACGGGGCTACGTGGGAGGATCTTTCCATGGAGGAATTTATCGTGAGGGAAGAAAACTTCCATGAAGGGGCTGCAGGATTTTCTAGCATTATTTAAGAAAAACAATGATAAAAAAAAAAAATTCGGCTGGAAGTAAGGAGCAGCATGAAAACCCAAAAAGAAGAGAAATTACTACGTAAATAAGGGGGTTCATCTCCTCCACAATATCCGCTCTTCACGTTAAAGTATTTTTAGTAGTTTCAACTATTTATTCTACGGCCTTTGGGATTCAGGGGTCATTCTCAAAGAATTGGGACAAAATTCAAGCTTTAGCGTAAAGAGCGAGGTATTGACTAGGGAGCGAACCCCCTCATATACGTAATAAAAATATACAAATATAGAAGTTTGTTACATAAGTTAATTTTTAAGTTATGTATATTTATTACTAATAAAAACGTTCGTAAAATAAATAAAAAGCTCTAGTTGCCTTTTTAAGTAATCAAAATTTGAAAGGCAACTAAGCCTCCTCCCCCACCCACTTTTTTGTATTAAATCTTCTGATCAAAACAATGAGAAAGCCATTTAGCCGAAAAAAAATTAGTATGCAAATTTCGCTTTAATTATTTATGTGCGGTGAGCCAAAATGAAAACATGCATTAATTCAAAAACATTCAGAAATTAAATATAAAAAAAGCAAGTTTTTTTTAAATGCAAGTAAGGAGCGACACTAAAACTTAAAACGAACAGAAATTATTCCGTATATGAAAGGGGTTGTTCCCTCTGCAACGCCTCGCTCTTTACGCTAAAGTTTTTTTTATTGTTTTAAAAAGTAGTGTTGTGGCAAAGAGTCAAAACCATGACAAGCCTACATAATCCAAGTATCAACATAAACAAGTCAGTTTTCTATAGGATATCTTTACCTTAATGGTACTAAATGGTTCATTTCTCAGTTTTCACTGTCATTTTTTATGCAGGATTATTGGCTCCAACTTCCCCCTCCCCCTCTCCCAGGATTTTGACGAAATTACGCCACTGAGTGAAAGGAGCAAAAATTTTGAGTCACAAAAATCACTATAGTGAACTTAGTTTCTCTTTGGTTTAATATCATCGGAAAAATCAGTCATTTTTTTTGCGTGTATAATCCACGTCTTCTTTGTATTGCTATTTGTGTCACAAATTTAAGAATATGTTTGCGGTTAAAAGTTTCAGCCTTTTGGGCTGTCACAGTTTCTGCTTTAGCCGCAATGGTGTCATGTATATACATATTTGTTTCTGTATGTAAATGTTGTCATTACTCCTAAAACGACCGGAAGTTTTGAAGTGACAAATGGAAAATATTGTTTGGGTACGCCTATGTAATTTGATATTTTTAGTGTTTATTACTTGATTGACACAAGAATTGATGCTGCAGAATGTATGACATCCAGGCTTGGGTAGGGCAAACCGAATTTGACAGGCATAGGTAGTATACCAACTGTGAGGCAGATGTATTTCCCGGGTTTGGTTTCAGATGGGTTCCGTGGCGTCAATTTAGGGGGTAGAACTGTAAGGCGTGTTTTTCCCTAAAATTTTTGCCTCCTTAAATTTTGGAAAAATTCGGGGGAAATGTTTTCATTGACAAATTGCCTTTTTGGTATTTTCATTAAAAAAAAAAGACAAATTTGCCCCCCCCCCCAAAAAAAAAAAATCGTGAACGAACTCCACTGGAAGGTTTAAACTAGCTTGGAGGCTTTGTGGGACTAACTATGGAAGTAGTTTTTAATAGACTTTATATTGTCGCTGTTATACCTATAAATTGTGTATGACAGTTTTTTTTGGGGGGGGATCAGCTATTGCGCTCTAAAGAGGCCTTTAATGCATCGTTTCTCAATCCTTGGGTCATGGCAAATTCTTAAAAAAAAAGCCTTTGAGCAAGGAAACTGGTCGTTTAATAGTTCATAAATTTCAGGCAAGTGTACGTGCAAATACACACGAATGTAAAAACAAAAAGTTACAGAAGAGGTTAAGGATGTAATTATCAATAAATGGTGAGGTAACAGGTAATAATGGTAAAAGAGATGATAAGGCTTATTTTTTTGTTTATTATATTGGGGTCGTCAAGTAAATGGGTTTATTTCAACTTTTTTTTCATTTGTCGAGTTATATTTATTTCACAGAAGGTGGGACTGAGCCAGTGACGTGTGCTGGGGACTCGGGCCTGCCCCTCCTCTCGAAATTAAAGATTTTCTAAAGTTTCTGGGCTCTTATTTGAGTTATATTTCCCCCCCCCCCCTTCTAAAGTAAAAATTCCTGCGTAGCCATCCTGATCAAGCGACCGCTATTAGTAAGCAGAAACTTAAGTATCCGTAGTAAAAAGACTATCAGTCGTAATTTTGTGTACCATGTAGCAGTACAAAATTCAAATTTCATGTCGTAATTTAGCAGATTTTCACTTGTCCCAATTCACCAAAGAAATTATCCCACGATTCAGTACATTGTTCCACTTTCCTGTTTTTTTGTTTTTTTACTTTGACCTTTAGGTATAAGGGTGAGGGCAAGGGCGTGTCCAGGATTTTTGTCCAGGGTCGGGTATTTTGTTTCAAAGGGGTTTTACAAAACAAATCTAGAAACGCAAGAAACATTTGTTTATTTGCATGTTTGTTAGCCTACGTACTTATTAGTCGGAAGAAAATTCTGAGTGTGGGGGGTTTAAACCCCGTAACCCCCGTGAATATGGCCTTGGGTGTATTTTCCCTTGGACTTATTTGCTCATTTTCTAGTATTTCCTAGTGGGGACAGATTCTTGAGCTTCATCCTGGCAGTCCCACTGGAGCAGTTTATCTCATTTCTAATCCTCAGAAATGTGATATGTTTCTTTATCTTATTTCCACTCCCTAGGAGCGTAATATACTCCTCAGAAGCGCATAAAGTTCGACAATACTTTTAACCTCGGCGGAACAGGAAAGTGTATATTTATTTCTGCCTCAAGAGATTGTTAAAACAGCAAAAACAGGCTATTTATCTCATATAGTGAAATTACAGGATATTATAAGAAAATCAAAAAAAAAAAAAAATCATGAGACTCGGGGGTGAGGATACCGAGGAACGTGTGCACGTGTTTCGTTTCAATAATATTTTCAAGGCTTTGTTCGATTATACACGAGCTTTTTTAATTAATCCACTTTAAATGAAGGGCTGTAACCAAGCTGAAAATGAGGACTGTGGTTTTTTTCTTTTTGTAACTGAGTCTGGGTTCATACACATGTTCACACAGGAGCGAAAACCACCCATCACCACAATTTAGTGGCCAGTTTGAGCAATTTTAGTTGCTCTGTTGAACAACTTCGCAGAGTTGAAAAAATTCAAATTTAATCGGGCGACAAAGTAATTTTTATAGGAATTTTCTGCGCGCAACAGCAACGTAATGGAAGATACTGATAATATTATTGAGAAGCTGGTAATGGCTGTTCAGTTTAATTCTATAATATATGAAAAGAAAGCAAATCATTGATCACTGAATAATGTGACTGTCTTCTAATTTGTGCCAATCAAAGAAAAGCTGTGGACCCCACTACCATGATTATCTCGAGAAAACTTGAAATCGTGCGAGACATGACTAGGAAAGCTTACCGAATTCCCCTTTCTCTTTCTCCTCCTTGCAACAAGAAATAGAAGCAGAACATCTTCTTGTTTCATTCTTCTCACGTACTTTAATTTCAATTTTTTTGCGGATAAAAATTGACCGATGCGAAAATCCTGTGTGAACAGCAAGGCAACGAAAATTGCCAATTGCCGCTTTTGGCGAATATTGCCTATCGCAACAATTTCTTGTGTGTGAACCTAAGGCTAGACTCTTTCGGTTATTGGACCCATAGGTCAATAATGAATATGCAGTATCGATACAATGTATAGCTTGATGTTGCTAGACTGAACATCCTATGTCTATGCAGAAGTTAGAATAACTTATCTCTTAATTCTGGCTCACTTTTTGGCACTCTGATAAAGGTCTCAAAGAATTCAACTAAAATTTTTGAAATTTTTGAAAATTTTTGAAAACCCAAACTGTCTTTTGAAAGTCACCCTGCTGGAACCTTCTTTTTTTAATGTTTTAGTTACTAAAGTTACCTCTTTAGTAACTTTCTAAAGTTAATGTTTTACTAAAGTTACCTCTTTCCTACTATTATGGATTCCACTTCAAATTGTATACGATACTCAATTAAATAGGGTAGGCATTTGCAGGAGCACAGTTACTGATGAACTGAGGAGGCAAGCCAAGTTCTTTAACCCAAAATAATGTATTTGTAAACAAATAAGCTTATAATAGCGTTAGTCATTCATTTAGTTGCGTATCACTAATAAAGTCTAGTTATTTTCACTATTCATTCGTTGTTTTTATTTCTTATTTGCTTGCTGAGTGACGTTATAATCCTTATAATTCTCTTTGTTTTTCTAAATCTTTATATCTTATTCCTTCTTCTTCTTTTTCTCTTTGTGGTAATGTTTCAATCAATCCTACATATTCCTCATCCTTTACAGGCCAAAGAGCCTTTCGAGGAATACTATTGTATATTTATTGTATTTCTAATTCATTTAATATATCTTATTTTTAAGACTATGGGAGTACTATCAATATTATAGCATTGTTTTTTTTACGATTTCGTATGTTTCATGTTTTATCCTGCTTTTTCTCGTTTCTTTTTTTTTAATTTGGTCTCCCCCACTTTAGTTAAACTCATACTTTACAACTTAGTGGTGACTTACTATAAGGGTAACCAATTTAAGTCTTATGTTTTAAATTATTGTAATACGAAAGAAGAAGAAAAAAAGAACAGCCTTTAATGTTTAAAACCCTACCGATCTATCCCATATTGAAAGATGTTTTTCTTGCTCTTAATTGGTTGATTAGCCGATCAGGGAAATGTCCTATGTTAAAAATGTTTTTCTTGTACTTAATTAAATCTGGAATATTCAACACTAATGGCCAATATGTTTTCATGATTCGGAGAAATTGCACTTTTATTTTATTTATTTTAAATTTTTATTATTGCTCTTTCGCAAAAATACTAAAACAATAGAAACTTTGTTTTTAGTATTTTCAGTTTATTTTGCAAAATAACGAAACGTAACAAAAAGCGTAGCAAAATGGTTATTTAATGGTCTCCCCCCTTTAGTTGAACTCGTGCTTTAGAATTTAGTTGCGATTTTCTACAAGGGGTAACCGATTTAAATATTAGGGTTTAAATTATTGTAATACGAAACAAGCCCAAAAAATGCCTTTAATGTTTAAAACCCTGCTGATCTATCTCATATTGAAAGATATTTTTCTTGCTCTTAATTGGTTGATTAGCCGATCAGGGAAATGTCCTGTATTAAAAAGTTTTTCTTGTTCTTAATTATATCTGGAATATTCCTGAAAAGTGTCACTCGCCTTACTCAACTACCTGTCTATTAAACATTAATGGCCAATATGTTTTCATGATGCGGAGAAATTGCACTTTTTTTTATTTATTGTAAATTTTTATTATTACTCTTTTGAAAAAAATATTAAAACAATAGAAAAGTTGTATTTTCATTATTTTTAGTTTATTTAAAAAAATAACGAAACGTAACAAAAAGTGTAGCAAAAAGGTTATTTAATGGTCTCCCCCCTTTAGTTGGACTCGTGCTTTAGAACTTAGTAGCGATTTTCTACAAGGGGTAACCGATTTACATATTACGGTTAAAATTATTGTAATACAAAACAAGCAAAAAAACGAAGAAAAAGTAGGCATCTATGTTGTATTTTTTCTTCTTTAAGAAGCTTTTTTCTCAACGCATTGTCGTTTCTTAGTACTATTATAATCAATATCGTTGACGGGATTTTTTTTAAAGATCTTACAATTTATGGCATTTTTTTTGCTAGTGATGTATTTTTTTTGCAGTAAATTCTGATCGTGTCTTCGATTCAAGCGGAAATAATTAAATGAAGCGGGACATATTGTTTTCAGCTTTCTCATCTCAATACCGCTTACAGTTTGAATCGTTCTAAATTACTGAAGAGAAATTAACTAGTCATTGAGAGATAATTCATCTGCCCCTGCTGTTTCAGAATTTCTGTTATATTCCCTCAAACCCCTAGTGCGATGCAGCCCCGTGATGCATCTGACATTGACATACTTAGTCATTTCATTTTTCATATGCCGACTCACCTGTCAAATACTTATGAGTTGTGCGTTTTTGTCACGCATCGAATTTAATGGATTACTAATTCAAGTTGTAATCTACGATTTCTTGAAAAGTAAGAGAGCTTGCCCATAGGTAAAGAAAAGGGGATAGCTTCCGTAGAATACTAGGATAAGTGGGACATTCCAAACTTCGTGATACCTAATTAGCCAACTTCTTCTAAAGGATTGCCAAAAGACAGCTGGACTTGTGACGGAAAATGTATACCATTTAAAAGCATGTTAGTCATGGAAACTGTTTAAGGAAATTATATAGGTCTACATACTGGCATCACGAGGTTGAAAAAAAAAAAAATGAAGACCATGTGGCATTTTTTTCGGTCTTCACAAAGGAGCAAGGCCATATCCAGGATTTTCGTTCGGGGGGGGGGGGTTGGTGTACGATTTTTTTAACACAAAAAATTTGTATATATGTATTTTTGTTATGTTTTTGTGAGTCGGGCAGAATTGGGGGGAGGGGTCAACCCCCCTAGAAAACCCTCATCAATGAATATAAATTTAATTTTTGACAGAATGCATGAAATCTCCCCTCCAGAAGGAATAGGAGGGAAGAGGGACCGGCTTCTAGAAGACTAGGATACGTGAAGCATTCCAATTTTCGTAATACTGTTAGATATAATGTTTCTGTAACTCCTAGCCAATCAAATTAGACTGTACACGGGGTGACAGAAGATAGTAGTATTTCCATGGTTGCAGCAATAGCTGGAAACCCAGTAAAGAGCTAACTACAGCCCATAGATCAGAACCAGTTGATCTCTGATAATCACAAGAGAGTATAGGCCTACGTTTTATCTTTTTTATCCCTGAGATCTGAAGGCAAGCAATTATATTTCAGAGTACATAGTTGAGACAGTCAGTAAGTTTCATTAAAAACTGACACATTTTACATATAGTTTTGTAAGTGTACACTGTTTTGTCCGACTGCTGGGGATCATGTTGAAAATTAAAAAAATTGGGAGAGGGAGGCAACTGAACTTACGTTTATTTGTTTGAAGGAAGGGTGGAAAATACTTTTATCCGGTTTTCGAAAAATTATATACCATCTGCCAGCTCAATGGGGAGTATTCGATATCTTGATATTTTCTAGGATTGAATTGGTTTTCAGGTTATGAGCTTTAGAAAACTCATCGTCCTCTAAATAGTGAGTAGTGAAAATCCTCAGTAGTTAGTATATTTACTAGTTAATAGTTAGTTAGTAGTTAGTATAATTTTTTACAAAATATGGTAACTCCCCTTGGTTGCTTAACCTCGCCCCCAGCAATATGTGTTACTGTGTCCATGTTTTGTTTGCTGAATGTTCAAAAATAGATTAAAGCTTGAACTTCATTTTTATTTTGTTTCATGAAAAATCTGGTGAATGTTTTCAATATGTTTACGAGGTTTTAGTGTAAAAATTATAAACCCTGATTCCTAGCCTCGAGTGCAGCCTTGGTTTTCTTTTGCGCTTGACAAAAAAAGGGCATAAGTATGTTATATTCTTATTGTGAATTGACTAATGTTGTTAGTACTCTCTATCATTATTGGTAGGTTATGCTATTTGAACTATTTGGTATAAGCTACTATTTGTTGTTTAGTGAGCGAATTCTGTTAGACTGCATGCTAGAGGGAGAGGCTTAGCCCCTTCCCAAATAGTGAATTTGCCCCACTTCCTTCATAATCATTTCAACATTTAGAAATTAAATATAAAAAACAAGTTTTTTAACTGCAAGTAAGGAGTGACATTAAAACTTAAACGAACAGAAATTATTCCGTATATGAAACGGGTTGTCCCCTCCTCAACGTCTCGCTCTTTACACTATAGTTTTTTATTGTTTTAAAAAGTAGAACTGTGACAAAGAGTCAAACTTTAGCGTAAAGAGCGAGGCGTTGAGGAGGGGACAACCCCTTCCATATACGGAATAATTTCTGTCCGTTCTAAGTTTTAATGTCGCTCCTTACTTGCAGTTAAAAAACTTGTTTTTATTTAGTATTATGTAATACTGCATGCTAGAGGGAGAGGCTTAGCCCTTTCCCAAATAAGGAATTTACCCCGCTTCGTTCTAATCATTTCACCCATATTTTTCTGAATCCTGATCGCCTATGTGAAAATGATAGACTTTATGACTTTGGCAGCATAATATTTTTTATGGCACTTTTATTTCCCGAATATTTATTAAGGAGTATAGCAGCATATTTTAGTTCACAAAATGCAAATTGCATGCAATATGATTAATTTTATTTGATTCTGTCTTATACCAAAAAGCACTAAGTTGATAACCCTTTGTTTAATTGATGCATTTTTCTAGTCGAAAACCTGGGTGGCAAACACACGCACAAGTATGATTAAGTTGTTACATTGATCCAAACATGGCCTAGGAGTTGGAGCAATTTTTAATAAGAACTAATTACGGACTACTACCCACGACTTAATATTTTCATGACTTAATTTTTTGTTTCCATTTTTAGATCATGTCAGAGAATTAACGTGCGGTAAACTCTACTATAGGACGTTTCACCTGGACCCAGTTCGAAATTCTCTATATGTAGGAGCAATGTGAGTAAATCCTTATATTCACTAGTGAATCCAGGGAGGCTGGGGGAACTACCCAAGATTTTTATGGCGCCCTCTTATCCTGTTTTTTTTTTTCATTTTTTTACTCTTTTTGGAATAGATTTCTCAATTATTGGCACCTTTGTCACAAGGCTCTATTCCAAAATAATGAGATTTCAATTGTTCTTGGGGAGGGATGGTCGCTCAAGATTTCTTAAGATAAAGGAATTCTCTTATATGTTAGTTATTTTGGTATAAGAATTTTGGTATATTTTGGAATACCTCCTAGATCTTAAGACTGTGCGTCTTCAGGTTTTAAGCCAACATTTTTGATTGTAGTAGATTATATTTGTTCTTGGAGTTCGGAATATCAAATGAGTGTTGCTTAGATTTCTGGATCCATTTGACTTATTTTCTGGTCCCCCCCTAAGCTCCCTCCCTTCTTCAATGCATTGATTGAAGGTGACTACGATGATTTTTCCTCTGATTTTTCCTCTGATTTTGGCATACTTGAAAAAAAAATATGTAAGTTAAAATCTTATATTTTCCAAAGGAGCTATATTATAGTAAAGTTCTTGACAAAACTGAGTAAACATGCTTAAAAAATCTTAATCCTGCTCAAAACCTAATTGGAACAGAAATGCAGCTCGAATACAAATTAACCTCGAAGAAACGGAGTGGGATAAAGAATAAAGGTTTGATTTTTAATTTAAACTCACAAAAAAAAAATCCATATTTCAGTATTTTTTTTTAAACTGAACAAAGCCGAAATATGTATAAACAAGAACTCAATTGCTTGTATCGCTGTTAAACTTGATGCTATAAGTAATGCTTTCTTAAGACCGATTAGTTTGTAATTGGAACAAATAAGAACGGCTTCAACGGGCTTTAGAAAAGCAAAGCTCAGATAGATGGAAAATGTGAAGATTTTCTTTAGTTTTGAGCCAATAAGTTGCCTTATAAAAATCAGTCAGTTATTGATGCATACTCCTTTATACTACCTTTATGCCACAATATATTTATACTACCTTTGTACTATCTTCAAGAACGTATCCCAGTTTTTTTTTTCAGGGGAGGTGGGCTACAAAAAACTAAAAAACACATCAAAATTGTTTTATATTCATTTTTGTTACATTTTATGCGTTGGACATTGGGAGGGGGGGTCAAACCCCAAACCCTCCTATCTTAGGAAAATGTGTAGTATTACCGATTTGCATAGTATTTTTGGGGGACAAAATGTGGAGGTGGTTCATTTTAACGCTTAAGCGCGTTTAACTTGGCAACACTGAAGCTCGATTCCACTGCAGTTAAAACGATGAAGCTCATATGACTTCGTAAAATTTAATATTTTCTTACTTGACATGTTTGCAAAATCTTCATCAACTTTGGTTTTCTGACTTGTCTGAAACGAAACAAAAGAATGCTGCAAAATTGTGATTTCGTTTTTGTTTTTCTACAAAATTAGATATGCAAAGTAGACTTGTCAGTAGTCAATTTGGAATACGGCACTAAAGAAAACTAAACCCCCTTTTCCTTTAAAAAAAATTATAAAATTTACTATCTCTTGAAACGTATAGCGATATTATTGTGAGTGATGCTTTAAATATGTATATTTGTAATTATTTTCCAAAAAATATGTATTACCATATCTTGTTAACCCTAGAGGTAGAATTAATATAGTCAAACCGCTAATCTTTAATAAAATAAAATTCTTTGAAGTGGTCAGTCACTAATCGAAGTTTGTATAGCCTACGCATATCTTCGAAGGTAAAATTTCACGTCACAACAAAGATGAATGAGTTAAAATATTAGAATTTACAATCAATTTTGGCAGTGGACAGCAGGAATGATTCGCCTTGTCTGTCTAAGATAAGGGACGCCAAATAAAAATATAATTATTTTCTTATCCCGATTGTTATTACATGGTTTGCCAAAACTCAAAACTAGTTACCGTTTTTGAATTTCAATTAACAATATAGATAAAAATCCTATGCTGATTGTCACCTGTAAATATATCACCAATTTGTCACAAGCGGAGAATTGGCTGGCTGTTGGTTTTGGCAAATACCGAAGCCATTTTGAGGGGTGAGCCACTTTCAAAGATTGTAAACACCAGATGGTGTATACCACGCGTGCCACGCAGGGTGAATTAAGTGATGCTCCCAATATTTACGCCAGAAAGCAGAGAGTGTGTAGCCCCTTGAGCTCTCCCTTTTGTATTTTCTTTAAATCCAGAGCCGCCATTTGCTGTGGTTTGTGGGTACTCGCAGGGGGTTGCATCAGACCCGACGTTTCACCTCTTTTGGAATTTGAAGAAATATTTTTTTTTATTTAGGCAAATATTGTTAATTGAATAAGTAGATTATAATTTTTTTTTCAAATCCTTCGGGGAATTGCGTGGCAAGTATAAAGTGACGATGGCCACTCTTTTTAATCGAAGTCGAAGTCTATTCGACTATTAGAATCGAAGTCTTTTTTATTAGAATCGAAGTCTAAGAAGTCGGATTTTAAGAACAATATATTCATCAAGGGTACCGGACCTACGTCTGGTAACCTGGATATACCAAGATATATACGTCAATACCATTTGCTTTTAAAGCCAGTTTGAAGTATGCAAAATTTGCTGATTTTAAATTTAGTTATCAAAAATTATTAGCACAAGTAGTTTTTCATCAATAGTAACCGAAACTCTAAAAAATAGAATTTTGATACCAATAGTTAAATCAAAAGAATCGCATTTTAATGCTGATTTTAAATATATAAGTTTTATCAAGATTAGTATTACCCATCAAAAGTTGCGGGCCTGAGAAAATTTGCCTCATTTTAGAAAGTAGGGGGAAACACCCCCTAAAAGTCATACAATCTTAACGAAAATCACACCATCAGATTCAGCATATCAGAGAACCCTATTGTTGAAGTTTCAAGCTCCTATCTACAAAAATGTGGAATCTCGCATTTTTTGCCAGAAGACAGATGCGTGTTTATTTGTTGTTGTTTTTTCCCAGGGGTGATCGTATCGACTCAGTGGTCCTAGAATGTCACGAGAGGGCTCGTTTTAACGGAAATTAAAAGTTCTAGTGCCCTTTCTAAGTGACCAAAAAACTGGAGGGCAACTAGGCCCCATCTCTCGCTCATTTTCCCCCAAAGTCACCAGATCAAAATTCTGAGATAGCCATTTTATTCACCATAGTCGAAAAACATGATAACTATGTCTTTAGGGACGACTTACTCCTCAACAGTCCCCCTGGGAGGGGATGCAAGTTACAAACTTTGACCTTTGTTTACATGTAGTAATGGCTATTGGAAAGTGTACAAACGTTTTTAGGGCTATTTGTTTTGTTTGGGGGGGGGGGAGAAGTTGATGGGGGTTACGTGGGAGTATCTTTCCATGGAGGAATTTTTCATGGGGGAAGAGAATTTCAATGAAGGGGGTGCAGGACCTTCTAGCATTATTAAAAAGAAACATTGAAAAAATAAAGATGAAAAGTTTTTTTCAGCTGAAAGTAAGGAGAAGCATTAAAACTTAAAACGAACAGAAATTATAACGCATATGAGGGGTTTACCTCCTCGTAATACCAAGCTCTTTCCGCCAAAGTATTTTTAGTAATTTCAACTATTTATTCTTCGGCCTTTGTGATTCAGGTGTCATTCTTAAGGAATTGGGACAAAATTTAAGCTTTAGTGTAAAGAGCGAGGTATTGACGAGGGGGTGAACCCCCTCATGTACGCAATAAAACATACGAATATGGGAGTTCGTTACGTAAGGTACGTATATTTTTTACCAATGAAAACGTTCTCAAGAAATTAAAAGTTTTTTTTGCCTTTTTAAGCAATCAAAAAATTGGAGGGCAACTAGGCCTACTCCCTCGCTCCTTTTTTTTTCAAAATCTTCCGACTAAATCTACGAGAAACCGATTTGGCAGAAAAAAAAAATGCAAATTTCGTTTTAATTATTTATGTGCGGAGAGCCAAGATCAAAACGTGCATTAATTCAAAAACGTCCAGAAATTAAATAAAAAAACAAGTTTTGTTTTAATTAAAAGTAAGGAGCGACATTAAAACTTGTTTTTTGTATTTTATACTTGTAGAGTTTGTAGAGTTTGTATTCGAAGGCTTAGTTGAATGCAGTTTGCTTTTGCATAGTTTTCTGACGCCAAACTAGTTTCCTGTCTTTAGGCTACTGTTTTTCAGCTCTTTTTAAAACCAAGGTCATTTCATCACTCTCATTATATTTCTTTCTTTGATCTTATTATCTAGGAGTTGAATCATAATTATAAAACTGAGTTTAGTAAGAGATACAAACTTTGAACGTAAAATAATGGCATTGTTAATTGTAAATAATTGGAGTCTTAAGTAATTATCTGTCTTGGATTATTCAGCTTGCGCTGATGAAACGTTTTTCTATTCAAATTAGGCCATAGGTCAAGGCTGTATCCAGGGGGAGATAGGGGGTTTGACCCTCCCCCGTGAAATGTTTTCCGACTCGTAAAAAGCGTATCAAAAATGAATATACACAAGTTTTGATAGGTTTTTTTTTTTGTATCCCCCCTCCCGAAAATAATCCTGGATACAGCCCTACAGGTACACAGAGTTTCGATCGGGGAGGGGTCTTTGTTCGGCAATATTCCTGGGCGCTTTTAGAAAAGAGGAAAGGCAAATTTAAGCCGCATTTTTTCAGTTTTTCTGGGAGAAGTAGAGGGGCCTCGGCCTTCCGGCCAATATCAGTGAAAATTCCATCCTAAGTCTCCTTTAATTCAATTAAATCGGCAGAAAAGGACAACTGATTGGCCTAAGCTGAGTGCGTCCCAAAAATTGTGGGATCCCAAATAATTTTCAAATTATCCTGATGATGTGGGGTTGTTTTGACAGTTTCTGGGGAAGCTCAGCCTATCTCCATTTTTGAAGGAATTGTCTAGACTAAATTTGTTGTAAAGGAGACTTTGGGAAATGCGCGACTACAGAAACGGGCTACCGCCTACCTCGTCCCAAGAATAGACAATTCTGGGGCACTATTCATCAGGGCCGCATCCAGAATTTTGGTTCTGTGGGGAGGGGGGTATAAAATTGTTTTTAAAAACGCATCAGAACTGTCTTTTAATGCATTTTCATTGTGTTTTTACGAGTCGGACAAAGATTTTGGAGAGAAATCTAACCCCTCCTCTGAAAACGACCTTGCTTTTCATTCAATCTCCGATTGAAATAGGCTGCTGGGTTAAAGTTAGTGCAACCAAAATACCAGGATAATCTGGAACAATGCCAGCCAATCCTCCAAAATATGTGTTTAACGCGTAAAAGAAACTTAAATAAAAGTTTATTGTCCATAGCTCTTCGGAAATACCGCACATCGCTCAACCTCCCAGAATCATATTTAAATAGTTGGCTAGACGCGACACGATTTGAGTTAATTATTTAAGGTTTTCTTGATAAGGTGGACACATTCTTTTGCAGCAACCTGAAGATCATTCGTGATTTGTATCCTAAATTTAGTATTCTGCTTACCACCCTGGATTAGAATTCGTCGATAAATAAACCTTTATTGACACAGGCTTGCTATATTGATTGTTTGCTTCGATAAAGCCAATTTTCTACCAGCCTTTCTGTTAGAAAAAAAATCATTACTACATGGCTTTTGTTTCGTCAGCTAAATATTTAGAGGAAAAGTGTGTATGTAAGCATTTCTTTTGAGGTTGGAGGAGGGGCAAATTTGAATGAAAAAGCTAAACATAGGGAAAACTGAACAAATCTAGATGCTTAAGGGGGAAATCATCAAAATCTTGAAATTATGGGCGAGACCCTTACCCTAATACCCGCCTGGTTAGTAGGAACTGAAAACAAAAGAAGGAAAGCCTCCCCTGTTATGTTGAAGTTTTTAATGGCCACTCGTCTAAGAAGAGTTTCAAATTATGGCCTAAAATATAATTTTTGGCATTTTAATATCATTTTTGGTGATTTCTGATCTGTTTGATGAGAATAAAACCGGTTTGTCTGTTTGTATTTGGTTATAATTAACTTAGTCTCAGTTAGAAAACCTACGATGCAGATTAATTTAGTTGAATATTTAATACATAAAGATAATTAGGCTAGGTTAGGTATTTAATATAATATGTTCTGGGTGGCCTGCTCTCCATAATTTTCTTCTGTAGTTTCCATAATTTTGTTACTAAAGTATTATATTTTAATCATATTTTGGTATTTCATTTGTATTAACTTAAATATCCCAAATTTGCTAAATATCCCATATTGCCAAATTGCTAAATATCCCAAAAACTCTCAAGAAGGGATTCTTGAGAGTTTTTGGGATATTTAGCAATTACCAAATAGTGTTCGATATAGTAACAATTAAGGGATATGAGTAATGACTCAAAAAAAGGGCCCGACCAATATGGATTTTATGGATTCGTTAAACAGACGTATGGTTGTATTCTTTTTAGTTGTTTTGTAAAAGATGTATGTTCTTGAACATTTAGAACATTTCTACACCAGATGTGTATTGACAACAAATATACTTTAACTTCAATTAACTCACCTCTACTGTTTTCTCCATCATGGTCAGACTTAGTTGGCGGCTCCGATCCCAAAGACTGGAAACGGAAAATTATCTGAGGAAATCTGGTGCCATCTTCTGAAAAAATTGCACATAAAAAAAAATATATATATATCTGCCGGTAACCGATATTTTATTTCCGATATCCGATAATGACACTGACCCTCGTATCGTTAAATAATTTTGATCGGACCCTACTCCAATTCGTATATATTTATATATATATATATATATATATATATATATATATATATATATATATATATATATATATATATATATATATACATATATATATATGTTTGACGAACACTAAAGTATGCTTATGACTTTGGATATACATAGACTTAGCAAAGCTTAAAAAAGGGTCTTGTCTCCATTAAAATCTGTTAATCAGTTTTGTCTCTGAATAAGGCACCAATGATATATCTGAAAATAAATCTTTTCGGCCGTTATTTTCACAGGTCTTTTGTTTTGGTAGAAGTTATTAACGTCCGTTCTACTGATATGTTATTCCTAACCTTTGTGCTAGATGCTTATTAAATCCCCCCCTTGAAAACAAGCTAGTGGCATTATTCCCTTCCTTAGGACTTAGTTTTTGAAGGCTTGTCAAGTATTCCCTTCAACTTACAATGAAAGTACTTTCCTTTGTTGACATTCACTTTTTCTCTCGAAAAAAATTGTCTTATAAAAGAATGTATGATGTATTCTTCTCTCGTTTTATCACCTTTGCGACGAGACAATGCATCAGTGTTCAGCAAAGAATGTCCCCCCTGTCACCTGAGAGTTTTGATGTCTTTGGCAGGGGAGAAGGGGAGGTCGTTGTTAAGAATGCAGGACATGTCAGTCTTTTTATGAAGCCCTAGTGACCCGAGTCTCTTTTATTACTACCGAAAAGCTCAAGTAAATTTATGGTCGTCAGGCAGAGATTTGACAATGATCTACCGTCTCTGATACACTGAGAACATTTACCGGTAAGTTTTACCGCGTAATTGCGATTTATGGCTTAATAGTCCCTTGGAGTCCCAAAAGAAAGGTTCTAATTCTGCTACGTTGCATCTGTAACGCTTTAGGGTGGAACAAATTAAAAAAAAGGAAATTATGATGATGAGTACGTACAGAAAGTTAAGCTAGCTCCTTATGAATATCAGCATAGGTAAAGGGTGCAGGACATTTGATTACCTAAAAAAAGTAAAAGTCTGAATTTCATGCCGATTTTTTTTTTGTCCTGAGGAACACGCTGTAAATATATATATATATATATATATATATATATATATATATATATATATATATATATATATATATATATATATATATATATATATATATATATATATATATATATATATATATATATATATATATATATATATATATATATATATATATATATATCCCTTTTTTGTGAGACCACTGTTATAACAGGTGGGCCATAGCATCTTATACCATCTATTGTCACCAAATTTGTTTCTAGTTAGAAATGCAATTCATGTTTTTGGGAATTCACTGGCACAAAATTATCGAGAATCAACACCGGGCATCTAATCAAATGAAATAAAATTATGGTTGTATAAATTCAAGGAATGTAAAAAAAAAAGTTGAGCATCAATGGTAGTATTTTCAAATACGAATAAAAAGAGCAAGGAATTTCGGAGAAAATTATTTGAAATACAAAATTTGACAACTAGTTTAAGAACGTATATCTGAATCCTATTTTGCCCTTATGTTCATTTTTGAAGACTCATTCACCCAGAACAACCAGACTTTGTACAGATCAGGTGTCGTAATATTCGCCTCAATTGATATATACTTTTTTTTACAGCGTAAAGGCAAAATTGTTTGGATTTATTTTTTTAAATGCCTGTCAAAGCCTCTGCGAGGGGTTATCAACTCTAGAAAATTGAACTCCACACGTAACGTGTGGTACTGCGAATTGTACAACTGCTGGCGAAGAATAGATCTTCCTTGCAAGTCAACCTGTTCTTAAAAGTTTTGAACGGAAGATTATCTTTGAGACTTTTCCGAAAATCCTAAATTCTAGTTAGTTGTTGGAATTGACATTGAACTTCATGAAGAAGCTGAAAAGGAACTGACTGTTTTGGATTTTGCTATAAAAAACGAGAAATGATGCCCAAGATAAATCTTACAATTTAATAGGAGTTCTAGAACGATGTTAATGTCCCAACAAAGAAATCATTTCTTTAGTTTTGTCGAGTTTCACTTAAATCTTTGATTTTTTTTTCTAAAAACGCCACTGGAAATGTGCTTCAAGAAGAAGTCGAGAACCAAATAATTGACATTGAACTTCATGAAGAAGCTGAAAAAGAACCGACTGTTTTGGATTTTGCTATAAAAAACTAAAATAGTGACGAAGACCACACTGCCTTTCCATAACAAACAAATACAAAGTAGAAACAATAGGGAAAATCTTTTCAAGACAGTGGAAATCAGTTCTGTGAATATTTCGGCCTTATGTCCAAGGACCGTCTTCAAAACAGCCCTAGCATCCTTACTTTAACGTTTTTCAACGTTGAAGTAACGTTTTCTGTCAGTTGTTCTTTTCAGCTGTTTTTAAAAGAGTTTTTAAAAAACATTATTAGTTTTAATTCTCACAATTTAATGTAAGTTTATTTATATATACATATTTTCTCTCTCGTTCTCGTATTGTGCTGAAGACGGCCATTGGACATGGGCCGAAATATTCACAGAACTGATTTCCACTGTCTTGAAAAGATTTTCCCTATTGTTTCTACTTTGTATTTGTTTGCTATAAAAAACGTGAAATGATGTCCAAGATAAATCTTACAATTTAATAGGAGTTCTAATACGATGTTAGTCTCCCGACAAAGAAATCATTTCTTTAGTTTTGTCAAGATTCACATAAATCTTTGATTTTTTTTCTAAAAACGCCACTGTAAATGTGCTTCACGAAGAAGCTAAGAACCAAATATTTGTTTCAGACTTTGTTAAAAAAAAACCGAAGTAATGCAAAAGCGAATTTCACATTGAACTGGGAGCCTGGAATTATGTTAATCCCATTAGAAAGAAATATATTTTTTTTTGCCAAGCTCCACTGAGATATTTGATTTTATGTCTAACATTATCACTGCCATTGATAATGAGCCCGATGAAGGTGGAAAGGAAATAATTACTTTAGATTTCATTACAACAAAATTAGAACTAATTCCACATTTAACCAGAATTCTAAACGATGTTAATCCCACCAAAAAGAAATCATTTTCTAAGTTCTTCTTAGTAAGTAAGTAATTTCTTCTAAGTTTCACTGAAATCTTGGATTTTTTGTCAGACAAAATTATTGCTTTCCTCCCTGAGGTGTCGGCTAAAGTGAAAGTTTGCCGAATAAATTTAGGACTTAATGCATCTAATCGGAGGCTGTCGAAAATTTGCCCAATATTTCAGGTTTTTCTTTCATATTCGTGTCCTTTTCTTAAGATAAAATGTCCAATAAAAACTCGCCAATCTATTCTGTTTCCCTTCCCTAATACACGTAGGTGAATCAGCCATATACTCAGGGTTTTTTGCCTGCCTCTCGGGAAGTTTAAGAATAAATTATTATATTTTTCACGTAATTCACTTATTCCCCCCCTTTCTGGGGGTAGATCGCTATGTACCTACCTATTGTGAATGGCAAGACTCCGACAACTTGGAATTTCCGCTAGTTTTTTGGAGTTTTTTTTGTCCTTTTCTTAAGATAAAATGTCCAATAAAAACTCGCCAATCTATTCAGTTTCCCTTCCCTAAAGGTGAATCACCAATATACTCAGGGTTTTGGGCCTGCCTCTCTGGCATTTTAAGAATAAATTATTATATTTTTCACGTAATTCACTTATTTTCGCCCCACCCCCATTCTGGGGGGGTAGATCGCTATGTACCTACTTATTGTGAATGGCAAGACTCCGATACCTTGGAATTTCCGCTAGTTTTTTGGAGGTTTCAGCTGTGAGCTAGGGATTTGAGAAAAATCCCTCACAATCCCTCACAAAAGCTCACAGCTGAAATTTAGTTTCTTCAAAAATCTTGTCAAAACTAACATAAGTCTGCATAATTCAAGCACCAACAGAGACGGATCGGTTTTTTATGCTATATGTTTACTTTTATAGTACTATAAAGTATCTTTATAGTATTTTTATGCTACTATGTAGTGCTTTCATGGTACCAAATGGCTCATTTTTCAGTTCTTACTGTCATTTTGACTTGGTTTGAGAAAATTGTCTCCAATTTTGCCAATCTCCAATCTTTAATTTGATTAATACTTTTCTTTCTTTTATTTACTTCTCTTTCGCTAAAATTCTCTGGTAAATTGGCAATTTCGACTAGAAATGGGTAACCGTATAAATTAAGTTAAATTAAAAAGTAAGGCCTTCATGAAGAGCAACCATTTTCACTGCTAATTTGATTAAATTAACACTAGTTAAGATTAATATAAATAAAGTACAGTTTGCGTGCCTATACTTTTTCTCTGCATCGAAAAATCAGATAAACTGATCAAGCTAGAAACGTGAATTTTCACGCAGAATAATTTTGGCAACATGGTAACTAACATAGGCTATATAAGTCCAAATAAAACAATTTAAATATGACATCATCATAAAAAGCATGTGAGGGGCAAAGGCCTAAGTGAATGGGGGTGACAAAAAGTGGGCTAAGTCGGCCCTTTTGCTAGTGTTATTGTATTTGTTTTACTTCATAAAATTACAAGTTAATTGCAACCTGTAAAGCATATCTTTTGTTAATTTTGTTATTCAAGATAAAAACATTTTTTGACCTCTGGATCCATCTTAGGTCTATTTATACCTGAAAACTGCTATCTCCTAAGATTTTTTTTTTTGTGTGTTTAATATTTTGAAAATTTTACGGCAGTATCACATTTTTTTTCTCAGTTGCCACGTTGAACTGTGAAAATAAACAAGCGAACCTAAATAGTTAAAATTTGACAATGCTTTTCACTGGTAAAAAAATTCAAATTTTAACAATATGCTGATCCTCGAAGATAACAGCACCTTTAAAGGAAAGCTACACACTTTTTAATTATCTTTTTGATTTGTTTTTTATCCATGTTTTTTTTATCCATGTTTTTTTTTGTGGGCTCTGCAACTAAAAACTGCATAACTGAATGTAGAACTTGCTTTTTTTTTATTAAGAATTTTCGACTTATCCTAATTTTTTGAGACATATATTGTTGTGTAAGCTTCCACTCAAACTGTTCAACCAATCAGATTTCAATTTCACTGTCCTGTGTATTTTAAGAACAAACCTACATTATGAAATATTTTAAATATTTTCACCTATTCAATAGCGTGTAAAGTTAATTACTGCTTGGTCTATTGCCAAATATAGCCTATTGCCACTTACTTCTGAAAAATTTGCTTAAGTAAGGGATCTAAGATTTATCCTAAGGAATAACAGAATTGAAACTCAAGAGTGATAAATGTAGATAATTAAGACTCATTAGACCGATAAAAAGAAGGTAAAATAGGACTATATATGATAGTTGGCTATTAATTTACTGTGCAACTAACTAGGCATAGCCTAAGCCCTTTCATCTTAAAGTGGTCTTACTAAAACCCACACAAAGGAAAACAAAAGAATGTTAAACCGGGGTTTGGGCGATGTAGCCGCGTTTTGCATATCATTAATTAAAAGTGCCTGAAGAAAGTATTAACAATACCGAAGAAAGAACATTGTTCATTGCGGCTGATACAATGACATGTTCTGCTATTAAAGCCCCATTCACACATGTGCGCAGCTGTACATTAATATTTTTGCAATTGCAAATTTGTACAAATCGGGGCTGCGTTTAAAATTTAAAGTAAATTTTGATTGGCAGATAATAATGGTGCATAGACATTGATGACTAGCCAAGCGTGCATGTGAATTAAACTCAAGCTTTGCTACCACCTAGCTGGATTGCAATTCAATTCAGAAATATAATATAATTATCATAATAATGTAATTTTCACAATAATATAATTACCTATCGTAGTTATACAGATACCTCAGATTTATTTTCACATGATACTGATACTAGTTTTTTTTTCTTTGAATATTCAATGCATACACTATAATTTCACCCTAAAAGAAAGGGGGATTGTGTATTCCCACGCGGGGGGATACATTGGGAAAATTGTATTTTTACATCACTAAAACTGGAAAAATCTAATCGAAACGGCACCCAAAGAGATACTTCGTCTGGAGAACAACTGTACCCTCTTGCCCCTTTAGTTGCGCCACTTGGCGACTTCCAAGAAAACCCTACACGTTTTATTTTGGATTTGTTCTTGTTCAAGACGCAATATGTTTCGTCATGCTTAGTGACTTCTATGCCGGTGTACGCAACCTGTTTCTTTTTAGATGTGTTTTGATTTTGATCAATAGAAGTATACACAGTTCTATATGTTTATCTATCCATGCGTTTATGAATTCTTTATTGATTCCGATATCTATACCAGGTACATACACAGGAACGTTTTTCTGGAGGGGGGGGGGAGAACAATAAAAAAATCATAATCTGAAAAAGAATTGTAGCCAAGAAATTTGAAAAAAGTTAGTATTTCTTGGGGATGGGTCTGGGTAAGGATGCCTCTCCCGCCCCCAGAACCCATCCCTGATCTATATAATGACGAAGCTGGAATGGAAATCTAGAAATTATAGGACTGCTGTGTTCAGTGTGAATTGTTCAGGAAACTAAAGTATTCTATGTTGTCGAGTATGAAACTTTTGTAGCATCGTACATTTGACTATGTTTTTGTCAAGAAACTTATCTTCACGGCGAAGATGGTCTTGGAGGTGTCTGCAGGCTTTACTAGATCCTATCTCACGCCAGGAAGGTCAGCGATGTTTCCAATTCACGATAATTCAGGTTCTTGATGCATTTACTTCAATTAAGGCTGCTAGTAAAGAAATCATCAATGTAAATTCAGTTTTGTAGTTATTACTATTAATTTAATAAAATGACGTAAGGGGTTTTGAACGAGCCTGAATCGATAATAGCATAATTCTGTCAGTGAAGTAAATTCTAGAAAGGAGCCTTATACTAAAGCAGTGATATCCAATCGGGTCTGTTTTTGTTTTTTTTAAACAAGTTTGTGGATGGTTCGGCTGAGAACTGACATAAATTTTGCTTTGTCATTGACTGTAGAAATCAGGTATTCGCATAATTATATGCGGGCTTTCAATGACATCATTTTCATCATTTACAATAACCTTCCAAAGAGGCCAATCTGATTAAATCAAGGTGGCATTTGGTGGAAATTTGGTGGAATTTTGGTGATTTAATCAAGGTGGCATTAAATCAAGGTGGCAGTTCGTTGGATCCAGCACTACTTGAAGCTACACGAGGGTTTTGCCTTTCCTAATGTCCGAATAATGTTGAATATTCTGTGCTGGGATTGTTTTAAATAAAGAGGGAATGTATCAGATCTAAGCATACTTCTTTGGCAGCAACTCCCCCACAATTGTGGGGGGGGGGGGAAGTATGTCTTTGAAAGTTTTTCATCAACATGGGTCTGCATTTTCAAATGTGTTGTGGAAATCTAAATCCCGTAATCATGATCCTTGTATCGTTTTTATAATGTATTATAATGTATAATTTTAATAAATATAATAATATATAAATATAATATAAAACTTATAATATATAAATTATAGCGTATAATTATAATAAACATAATAATATATAAGTATAATATAAAATTGATAATATATAAATTATAACATATAATTATAATAAACATAATAATATAAAGTTATATTATAAAACGCATAAAATACAAGTTATGATGTATTTATTTTAATAAATATATAATCATATTATAAAACTTATAAAGTTATTATATGTTTATTATAATATATAATTGTAATAAATATAATAATATATAATTGATTATAAAAATTTAAGGAGAAAGTAAATGAACAAAAATGCAGGATGGAAAGCTTTTTGAAATAGAATTGTATTAATCAAGCTTGAAATTAGCAATATGTAAAGCTGTAATCAAGTGAGGACTTTAGATCTATGTGCTTATATGCACTAAGTGGGCGCATGAATAGTAAAGAAAAATCCATCCCTCAAAAATCTTCCTGGAATTTTTAATAAACAACAAAGAGAGATAAAATTCTACAAAAAAAAAAAAAAAAACAACCTCAAACGAGACTACGGCCAGTAGAGAGGAAAGACTAAAACAACGCGGATATTTTGCCTGTATCCAAACTAGGCGTCCTCAGCACAAGATAAAAAGAAAACTAAACAAAAAACAAATAAAACCATCACCAATAATAATTTATTATTTAAATAAATAAATTTATCTCTGTGTTTTCTCTTATTTTTATTTTTTTTTATCTTTGAGCTTCTTTTTATACTAGAATACCTAAGTATCGAAACTTCAAGAACAGTCGTTTTACATGGGCTTTCATTGAAATGTCACAGCTGACAAGCATGACCTTTCCTCAATCTTGCAGTTGTTTCATAGAATTTGGCAAGTCGCCAAATATCTGTTCACGGAATGGAGCAGAGAAAAGGTTGTTTTTTGCTTGAAAACTATCATACTTTTTTCCGAATGCCACACAATGTTCCTCATTATTAAGTATTGTTTGTCTAATAATGGCGGAGGGAGTCAAACACCCGTTACGCCTTTGCTGGTCATTCGCAAGTGGGCGTCTACTTTTCGCTACCTGGTACAAATCTGATATCACTACATGGGCCGCTTAGTTCTTCCACGTTTAGCGCGGTTTCCACTACGTTTGGCACAGATTCTACCACGCTTGGCTTATTTGTCACCAAGCTTGGAACGCACCAGCTGGTTTGTGTGATTTCTGAAAGTGGGCACCTCTTGTCATCGTGTAATTTCTACACGGTAGTAATTTCTTTTACACGGTTACCTACACGGTAGTAATTTCTTTTAAGGGCACGTTACACTGTGCAGTACCAAGCTTTTTTTGTCCCGTATTTTATTTGGTTTCTATGTTTACTATAGAAAGGAGTATGGAATTTGAGCAACTGGTTCTTTTTACAACATAATTCCAAGGCTTTGAACACAAGAACAGCCTGGACAAACAAGTCTTGATTGACCTGTCACAGCTGACAAGCATGAACTTTTCTCAATCTCATAGCATTTCATGGCTTATGGCAATATTTTATCGTTTCGTTCATTTCATTTTTTGGGTAATCTATATGAAAACTCAGCGAACAGGAAATTTTTTCCAACTAGCAAATGTCCTAAGGTTAGAAAAATCGATCCATCTTCGGCTTAGAAAGAAAAAGATGTATGGGGATGAAAACGTTTACTTCGCTCAATGTGCTATATTTTACAGTTTTTACGAAAGATTAAGTCAAGGATTCAATTGATTTGGCAAGAAATCATTTGGGGATTTCCGTTGATAAAACTCAATGTTTATATCGGAAAAGGGAAGACACAGTCAATTCCTGAATGTCTCGGGTAATGATGTCGAGGAAGGCCTTAGAATAATCTAAATTGCAATTGAAACAGAAATATTCTTTGAAGAGATAAAATTTTTCATTTCTGGTTGTTATATGTACAAATTACATTATATATAAATATAAAGCTTTATATTATAGATATAAAGCTTAAGCATCCAAGTCTCAGCGGAAAGAGCATTGGTACTCAATAAGAAGCTGAATTTTGGTCCATTGCAATATCAAATCTTGCTGGTTTTTCTCCAAAGTGAGCCAGTAAAGGTGCTTTCGCTTTGTGCCATGGAACCTTTCACAGTTCCATAACTTGAGCCTTCTTCGTTTTGTAATGTCTAACGGAGCAAAGTTACTAAGTAGACTCGAGTTCAGAATTTTATGTTATTGAACTACTACTTCTACTACTTACAACTCGCTGCAGCACCAAGCCACCTAAGACCAACACAACTGCGCAAGCTCCTCCTTCATCCCGATCTATTCAAAGCCTCCCTCTTTACACCCTTCCAAGAAGTTTCAAATTGTTATAAATCTGTTATTACGACCTCTTTCCACTCGCAGACGACCTGGTCTTTGTTTGGCCCTAGATGGGTGGCCGAAATGTACGATCTTTGGCAATCTGTCATCCTTAATTAGTAGAACATGTCCTAGCCATTTCCAACTTTCTCTCAATATAGCCCTGGAAAGCGGGATAGAACCACATAGTTCGTAGAGCTAATTGTTTGAAATATGGCAGCCAGACGGGTATCCAAAAGGATCAGTAGACATTTCCTATGGAAAACTTCTAACAAATCGTCAGTCGGGTATGAAAGGGTCGTATCTCCATAATTGTAAATTTTCAGAAGAGCAAACAAAAAACCTCACTGCTTTTTTATTTCTCTTTCGATAAACGTAAGACAAAAACGGATTGATATGTCAAATCAATACATATCAATCCCTTTTGTTTTACGGTTATCGAAGGGGAAATGAAAAAGTTGTGACTTCTTTTTAAGCTTCTGAAAATTCAAAATTACAGATACGACCTTTCGATACCTGACTGACGAAATTCTCCTCCGTCTCCTAAAGCGCCCATGCTTTAGAACCACTGTTATCACCGTTGCTTCTAATATTCAAATCTTGGTTCACAAGCTTATCTTCCTATTCTTCGAAACCTTTTTCACTGTGAAAAACCACCCTGGGCCTTGGCTATTCTACTTTTAGCATTTTCAGCGCATACATTTTACTAATAATATCCACCGTCGGTACGTAAGCAACTAACAAAATGCTGAAACTTGCTAGATTCTCTCCAACGTGTGTTAGTAAATGTGCTTTCACACTACGCCGTAGACTTCCATAACTTAAGCTTTTGCGTTACGTTATATAATCGTACGGAGTAAATCTACCAAGTAAACTCGAGCTCTACATAGAATTTGAAGTTACATGAGTTTATGCTACGTTATGGTAAAATTAACATAGTAACAACAATTTCTAGATGGGCAGTTATTAAATTTTGAAAATAAATTAATAATCTTCTTCCAGAAAGTCTTTCACGCTTGATCAGAACTTGAATCCCCACCTTCATTTCGCATTTTTAATTTTCGAAGTTCGCTTGTGATGATTTCGGTGGTTTTATGCGATGATTATGATGGTTTTACGGATATTTTCATTAACCGGGTGTGAAAGCACTTGTTTGAGTGTAAGTGGCTATAATTAACGTAACGTAAATTAACCACTTAACATAGGGAATTACCTGCGTAGTGTGATCTACATATCTGCAGACTAGCTAAGCTCCACCCGACAAGTTCAAAATTCGATAAAATCATGAATTTTTTTTTATATGAAATTAAGTTCAATATCAGATAAATTCGTGAAATATTTTATAATTATTCAAGGCAACTTTCTTTGTTATTTATAATTATTCAAGTAGAATTATGTATGTCAAGTAGAATTTCTGGGGTTGCAGGAACATTTGCTTTATTTTTAGGGCATTTGGAGATAAAGGCAAGCTAAGAGGTAAGTTAAACTGGCTTTTAAAATATTAACTTCAAATCTTTGAAGCTACAAAAGAATTTGAGGTCTTCTTCTATATGGGGTAATTCTAATGAAAATTCTATATGGGGCAATTCTAATAAAGTTTGGAAATTCTAATGAAATTTCATTTTAAGGGATTGTTTTGTATTCAAATATTTCTCTAATAGTGACACGTATTATGCCTGTTGTGCTTTCTTTTTTTAGACCTTTCACCTAAATACATTCATGCGCATATGCTATGAGAAGGGGTTGTTTTAATTTCTGGTTGAAGAGCAAGGTACATTGTTTCACAACTAAAGTAAGGGAAAGTACGGTACAATTCAATAGGGAAAAGTTAGAAATTTCTTTGTTTGATTTTCTTTGTTACACATATCCTCTCTTCCTTAACCCCTCCCCTCACCACCCTACATCTACCAAAACTTTTGTTCAAGGGTAACTCAGTGTGCCCTTTCTTTTACATCATAAGTAGGACGGGGCCAAGGGCAAATGTCTGGAAGGGGGCGCAAGAAGCAGGCTAAGGGGCATTATTAAGGAGAGTTGGGGCAAGCAATTTGTGTACACCAGCGACATACAGCGGACGACCCTTCTATTTAAGGAAAACTTTTATAGCACATAAGAAATATTCTCCTTTTTATTGAATAATAAGCTTGGGCTAATTAAAAATGAAAGTTTTCATTAGAAGTTTGTCTAAAGAGCATGGTACTTTTCTTGTTCCATGTCTGCAGCGGAGGAAGCGAAGTTTGTTTAAATTTTACTGGATTTTACAAGTTAAGGATCGGCCAAGGTTACTTCCCTGGATGAAATTGGAATCACAGAGAAACAGAGAGTTCATTTGTAAAAAAAAAAAATATGTCATGATTAAAAAACTTTGAGTGTGAGTTTTTTTGTTTTTTTTACTGGCTAAATATTTCTTGCAAAGAACCAATCTGGTTTTAAGAAGGTGGAATTGCAGTCTATCTTGAAATCCCATTTCTTGTTCTGTCTAGATTTGTCGCTCAGCATTAGTTAACTAGAAGCTTTAAGTAACTCGATTTTCAAAAGGCAGGGCTTTTATTCTCTACTGAAATAAGGAAGAATGTAAGCCTGAAATAACACTCTCGTAATACGCCGCAGGAATAAGCCAATGAAATTAAAGTACACTTGTTAACACGAGATTATAGGACACACATGTCTCCTCTCTTTTTAAAAGGTGTTAGAAAATAGAATCATGTGCTAAAATGCAGGTAGATCCTACTTTTTTATGCGTAAATCTCTGTAAACTTGTCCATCTTTAGCAGTTGTTAGCACCAGGGTTGCCACCAATAGCCCTCTTTAGCACTATTTCATTATGAGCAGCATTGTAGGCAGAGGAATTAACAAAAAGTGTGGAGCGCCTTTTCCCTGTATTTGTTTTTAAAAGATTGGCGCAAAGTGGATATAACCTTGACCGCCTTTTTGCCTTGTTCGTTTCGAAAGATTGACGCTAAGTTTAAAATAACCAGGCGAAAAATTTAAACTAAGACTAATCCAAATACACTTAAACGGACCATGTGCATGTTGCGGTGCAAGCCGCGACGCGCACAAATTTGCTTTGACTGTAGCACCGAAAATCGTTGTGTAGCACGCAAATTTGGGCAATTTTAGCACTTTGGGAACTGGTCTGGGTGGCAACCCTGGTTAGCATATTTACTCACCTTTTGAGGGAGGTTCTTCAGCGTAACCTGAGAGAAGCCTAATTTCTCAACCATTTTTCTCGAAAACCTTAGGAGAATTTGTACATTACTGGCCGCGTTTTTGTTCGATGGGGTCAAAAATAAACTTATGGCTCAATGGAGAATATAAGCACTTCCAAATTTTATTCAATTTTGGAGCTGACAAGTATTTCCAAAGTTCTACGAATTCTGTAAATTTCATTATACAGGCAATGTTGTATAACCAATAATATTTTAAGTTTATTTGAAAATGAGACTAAAATCTATATAGATCAAAATATGCTTAAAAGCTTTTCTTTCCTTTTTTTGGGGGGAGGGGTTGACAGGTATTTTTCTGAATAAAAAAGCATTTGAAGTTTTCTAATTTCACATTGTTTTATAAATAGATTTGTTTTTAGCTATTCAAAACTAAACTTTCCTACTCGACAAAGAATCAAAAGATATCTAAAGATTTTCCCATTTACTTGTTTTGGCTTGCTTAAAAAGTGTTAGATTATTGTTTTAGTGTTTTTAGATTTAAACATTAGAAAATTTCATTGTTTGTGCTAAATTTCACTCTTTATGCTAATTTCAGTCTTTACGCTAAAGTTCGAATTTTGTTCCAATTCCTTAAAGACAACCCCTTAACCTCAAAGGCCGTTTGATTAAAAAAGCTCTTTTGAAAATACTAAAATGCTTTAGCGAAAGAGCGGGGTATTGACGAGGGGGCGAACCCCCTCATATACGTAATTATTTCTGTTCGTTTTAAGTTTTAATGTTGCTCTTTAATTTCAGTTGAAAAAACTTGTGTTTTTTGTTTAATCACTGACAAGAAACCGAGGTATTTCTAAGGTGAAAGATAAAGAATGAATTTAAACACCCTAAGTGCCAAGGACAGTAAAAATGTAACTTTATTGTTTGAATTGGTTAGATGGAAACTAAGACAGCTATATGTATCCTAAAAAATTATAGTTTTGTTTGGAGGGGTATCTTTTTCAGGGGTTACAAAAACTTTAAAACACACTACAAAAATTGTTTTATATATATTTTTGTCGCGTTTCAAAGGTTCGAGGAGTTCACCCCCCCCCCACACCCTGGATATGAGCTAGATCTGGATTCTTTTTAAATGACCAAGCTTAAGGATAGAGAAAAGACCTGGAGCATGAGGAAGGCAAGAATGATCAAAGAAGGTCGATCAAAGTGTAGACGGAACACGTGTGTTATGCTTTGCTCATTTTGTAACGATCCGTGCGTAACCAGTCTTGATTGAAGTAGAAACATTTTCGGACGCCTATAACTCTGAAAATGCTTGTCAAACCTAGTAGCAATTGTGAAATATTTGATTCCCTATCGATTTATATTTGCAAACAAACAAAAAAAGCTCTATTGTCTTCAAATTCTTCTCTAAAACATTGAGTACACCCTCATCCTCTCCCCTTTATTGATTGAGGGCCAAGTTTCTGACATCATGGCTTATTGCCTTTTGAGCATACCGAGCTTCTGTATAGAACTTCTAAAGTGTACCATACAAACTTCAGAGTTCTGTCATTCGTGAAGGATGCTCAAAGTTACGAGTTATCCCAATGATTTAAAAGGATTCAGCAATTAATGGAATGTTCTTAACCATTTATTTTTGATTTGTGAATTTAAACTATAACAATTGTCGCACTGTAATTGCAATAATTTGCTTATTTATATATATATATATATATATATATATATATATATATATATATATATATATATATATATATATATATATATATATATATACGACGAGAGAAACCTAGACACCAAGGTGGTTGTAATAAAAAAAGAAAAAAAAACATAAATAAAAACAGATTGGATGGAAAAATCAAGAATACTGGTTTAGGGACACATCAAACAGTTTGTGGTAACGAACTGTAGTAAGGAGCGACCCGGCTCAATAGTAACCAACACTCTAAAAAATGGAATTTTGATACCAATACCTACATCAAAAGAATCGCATTTTAATGCTGATTTTAAATATATAAGTTTCATCAAGTTTAGTCTTACCCATCAAAAGTTACGAGCCTGAGAAAATTTGCGTTATTTTAGAAAATAGGGGGAAACGCCCCCTAGAAGTTATAGAATCTTAACGAAAATCACACCATCAGATTCAGCGTATCAGAGAACCCTATTGTAGAAGTTTCAAGCTCCTATCTACAAAAATGTGGAATTTTGTATTTTTTGCCAGAAGGCAGATCACGGATGCGTGTTTATTTGTTTTTTTGTTGTTTTTTTTTCCCCCAGGGGTGATCGTATCGACCCAGTTGTCCTAGAATGTTGCAAGAGAGCTCATTCTAACGGAAATGAAAAGTTCTAGTGCCCTTTTTAAGTGACCAAAAAAATTGGAGGGCACCTAGGCCCCCTCCCACGCTAATTATTTTATCAAAGTCAACGGATCAAAATTCTGAGATAGCCATTTTATTCAACGTAGTCGAAAAACCTTATAACTATGTCTTTGGGGACGACTTACTCCCCCACAGTCCCCATGGGAGGGGCAACAAGTTACAAACTTTGATCAATGCTTACATATAGTAATGGTTATTGAGAAGTGTACAGGCGTTTTCAGGAGGATTTGTTTGGTTGGGGGAGAGGTTGAGAAGAGGGGGATATGCTGGGGGAACTTTCCATCGACAATTTGTCATGGGGGAAGAAAATCTCCATGAAGGGAGCGCAGGATTTACTAGCATTATTTAAAAAAAAACAATGAAAAAATAAATATGAAAAAGTTCTTTCAGCTGGAAGTAAGGAACAGCATTAAAACTTAAAACAAACAGAAATTATTACCCATTTGAGGGGCTCACCTCCTCCTAATACCTCGCTCTTTACGCTAAAGTATTTTTAGTAATCTCAACTATTTATTCTAAGGCTTTTGTGATTCTGGGGTCATTCTTAATGAATTGGGACAAAATTTAAGCTTTAGTGTAAAGAGCGAGGATCTGACAAGGGGGCGAACCCCCTCATATATGTAATAAAAATATAAGAATACAAAAGTTCTTTACGTAAGCTAATTTATAAGTTATGTAAATCTTTTACTAATAAAAACATTCGTAAAAAATTAAAAGTTCTAGTTGCCTTTTTAATTAACCAAAAAATCGGAGGGCAACTAGGCTTCCTCCCCCGCTCTTTTTTTCTCAAAATCATTCGATCAAAATTATGAGAAAGCCATTTAGCCAAAAAAAAAATAAAAAAAAAATGCAAATTTCGTTTTAATTATTCCTCTGCGGAGAGCCAAAATCAAAACATGCATTGATTCAAAAACGTTCAGAAATTAAATAAAAAAAAACAAGTTTTTTTAACTGAAAGTAAGGAGCGACATTAAAACTTAAAACGAACAGAAATTACTTCGTATATGAAAGATGCTGCTTCCTCATCAACGCCCCGCTCTTTACGCTAAAGTTTTTTACTGTTTTAAAAAGAAGGAAGCAGCATCTTTCATATACGAAGTAATTTCTGTTCGTTTTAAGTTTTAATGTCGCTCCTTACTTTCAGTTACAAAAAACTTGTTTTTTTTTTATTTAATTTCAGTCAAAGATGATGACTAGGTAGACGTAACCCAAAATTTTAAAAAGAAAATGTAGATAATACGCGGTTTAGCCAAAAAATATAGTGTACTGAAATACAAATAATAATTTATTTTTAGATTTCAGCGGCCCATAGATATTTTCGTTATATATATTTGTATTAGAAGCCCAATAGCACTTTCTATACCAATAGCACACCCAACAGCACTATATAAAACAACAATCCACTCGTAAATCTGGGGACGGAGTATAGTCAAAAATGATGACCAGGTACACGAAGCCAGACACGTAGACAGGAATTTTTCCAGAGGGGGAAGGGGGTAATAAAAAGAAATTATAATTTTGATATGAAGTAGCAAGAAAAAACAAATCTTAATTCTGATATGCAGTTCTAGGAAATTTGGGAAGATTAAGGATTTCCAGGGCCCCAAGCTTGGAGGCTCTTTTTTGCGTATGTGTATGCACAAAGCCAAAAACTAGAAAGTTAACTAGAAAGTAACTAGAAAAACTGAAATTAGGCGACTTGATCAATAGGATGATGCGCGGAAAATTCCTGTCTACGTTCCTGTCTCCTGTCTACAGCCCCAGGGTTGGGGCTGTGAACCCAAGAGCACTGGGTGTGATTACATTCATGAATGAGAACCTGTAGAGAAAAAAAAGACAAACAACAAGAAGGATAATTTTGCCTGATTGAGAGATGTGGAACAAAGCAGATAATTCGGCATGGACCTCCGTAAAACCATATTCACTGACAAAAATATAAAGAAAACTAATCTTTGGAAATGTTCATGAAAATAAGTAAACTATTCACACTTGGGACAGCTGAAAAAAAAGTCACCTTATAAGAAGACAGTCAGGAGACACACAGTATAAAAAAGAACTAAATGATCTAGGTTTTAAAAGCTTGAAAGGTCAGAGCAGAATCAGGGTCATCATTTTTACTTCCAGACTTAAGAGAGTTATTGATAATTTATGGTCGTGCCCATAAATTGTCTGTAAATTATAAATCTAGAGATGATGTTTACTCAGAGGTGGTGATTCAGTGCGTGAAACCCAAAATTTGGAAAAAAAAGCTGCCAATAAAGCCCTAAAAAGCTTGAGTTTCCATGGGGATGACTGTGTATGTTGTATGTTGGAAACCCAAGAATGGTAGCGTATGACTATATATGCCTGTCATAAAACTTAAAAAAAAATCTAAGGAGAGTTTATTCGGAGCTGGTGGCTAGGGTTTTATTTTTTATTTTAATCATACGGCTCTGAAAAAGGCCAGCAGTTTCCAAATCTAGTCAAGATATTCTGACTTCATGAAGGTATTATCCTGGCCGAAAATATAGGATGCTCTACTAGCAAGAATCTTACGAATCCTTACAGAATTTTTAAAGTCTGCTACAAACCTACTAGCAACGCTCGTTGCTAGCAACGCTCTTATAAATTACGTTCTAGCTTAATTATTGGGCCGTGTTTAACCTTTAAATTTCGCAAAAGAGAGAAATTAACTAAGTATAATAATGTGTTGAATATAATTATGTCTATCGAATACTCCTCTAATCGAAATTTAAGTGTTAAAATAGAAAAGAAAGACTTAATACTTTATTACAAAAATGCTCGTCACCTGCAAAATAATGCTGCATCACATTTTATTGTTGTTGTTACAAATAGTAAAATAAATAGCCTAAAATCTGTGGGAATATTTTTTTCGTGGATCTTACATTTAGATTTTGGGATAGTTTAATCCTCTCCAAGCCAGAATCTGATATACTATTTCATGATAATGCGGAGGGAGGGGGCAAAATGTATTTTTAAAGTTCGGGAGGGGTAATTGAGTTTTTTAGATTTTTTTTTCAATGAAAATACTAAAAATGAAAAAGGTACTTACCAAAAAAGAGCTATCTTCGAAAGCTAGGGAAAGGGCAAGAAATGTAGTGGAACAATTGCCCCCCTCTGCCCTCCCCTCGCCAGATACCCATGGTAAGAATACAATTGCTAGGTAATACCACTGAAAATTAATTGTTAAAAAAGCTTAAGTATCAACTTTAGAAACAGGTTCTGTATATATCAAATTTAATTGCAGGAGCCATAATTCAAGTTGTCTGAAGTATTAATAATGATTTTAGATATGGATTTGAGGACTGTCTTGGTAAAAAAAAAAGGTGCGAGCGATAAAATTACTTACAAAAGAAATTTCAGGTTGTAAATTTTGCCACTGTGTGGCAAACTTTTTTTTTCTTCTCGCAAACTAGCTACTTAAAGAAAGAAAAATCCAAATCAACTGTTTTCAGAGAAATTTCCTGGTCTGTTTGAATAGTTGTTCTTTATAAGGATATAAAAAAGTAAGTTTCAACTTCGTAACTTGAAAAAAACTAAAATATTTATATTTTGTACAAAATTTTGACATTCTGTCTGGTGAGGATCAGTGCCGTTAGTATAATATTCAAATTTTCAGTTGTGTATATTTTATTGTCAAGATCCGAATAGCCTGATCAAAATACGATATCTGCAATGGCTACTAAAATGATGAGGTGGTGTTTGGCAATTTTACGTTATGTACCTAGTAATTATTTTGGATTATACATAATCAAACAGTTCGTGGAATCGAACTGTAAATAAGGAGTGACTCGGCTTAATAGTAACCGGAACTCTAAAGAACAGAATTTGATACCATTAGTCCGCATATGAAAGAGTTGTCCTTCTCCTCAATACCTTGCTCTTTACGCTTAAGTTTGACTGTTTGTTCCAATTTTCTTAAGAACGGGTCCAGAAACACTAGGTCCTTTTCATTAGAATGAAGAGAAAGGCAACAAGAAGAGGGGCAACCCCTTCATATACGGACTAATTTCTGTTCGTTTTGAGTTTAAATGTGTTCCTTACTTTCAGTTGAAAAACACCTATTTTTCATTTAATTCCTAGGCGAGATGGATAAATTATAAGACAAATGTGCTAATAAACTGGGCATTATACGCAAACGCAACAACATACATGTACATTATTAAAATATATATATATATATATATATATATATATATATATATATATATATATGTATATATATATATATATATATATATATATATATATATATATATATATATATATATATATATATATATATATATATATATATATATATATATATATATATATATATATATATATATATATATATATATATATATATATATATATATATATATATATATATATATATATATATATATATATATATATATATATATATATATATATATATATATATATATATATATATATATATACATCCCTCTCGGTTTTCTTATAACCGCATATTTCGATGTCCACCTACTTTATATTGGCTCAGGTTACTTTTTGTAAGACTTTTTGTCCCAATTCTTTAAGGACAACTCCGGAAACACAAGGGCCGTTTAGTTAGAATAAGATACTTTTTTTGAAGTACCAAAAAGAAATTTAGCGTGAAGAGCAAGGTATTGGGAAGGGACCAACCCTCTCCATATATGGAATTGTTTCTGTTCATTTTAAGTTTTAATGGTGCTCCTTACTTTCTGTTGAAAAAACTTGTATTTTTTATATTTAATCAGGTAAAAGGAACGATTAGTTTTTGAATTGAGCCCTTTTTACATGTAGACTCTCTGTTTTCTGTTTTTATACTTTTGTGTTACGGGATTTCACATTTGAACGCCAAAATGGGCTACTTACAAGGAAAGTATAGGATATTTTATGTGCAATGAGCGTCTCGAAATGTCAGAATGTGGGAGCAACGTCTCAAAAGTCGCCTTCCCTTGCACCTCTTCCCGCGCATTATTTATAAAAAAGCTTTTTTCGTCAAAATAAGTTCTCCAAAGAAAAGTAAAGGGCTCATAAGCCAAAAATGAGCAGAAATAAAGTCAAATAATCTTCAAAGCGCTTTTTTTTTCACGCAACGTGATCTGAGTCAATAATAAAGCATGTTTTGGAACATATAATATTCAGAATTTTGTAGTTTTTAACCTGTTTCGGTCAATATTTGGCGATGTTTTTGACGGAGATTGGGAGATTCTCCCTCACTGTGTATACAAATTTATGGATGAAGAATGACAAATTGCCAAAGAATGTGCTATTTGGTTACCCATAATGAAGCCAAACGAAAAGCAGGTCGTCCCCAAAGGGTGTGGGAAGAGGTCGTAAAGAAGGATTTTAAAGGAAATTAAAACTTTATGGAGAAGGGGGGGGGGTAAAGAGTTAAGCCTTGGGGTTGAGGAGGAACGTTTGCCGATGGTGTAACCTCGAGTGGCATGATGCTGCAGTGATTTATTAATAGTGGTAAAGGGTATCAAGAGGATGCTGGGTTTTACACCCTCCCCCAATATTTCTCTGACTTGTAAATGTGTTTTGAAGGTGCAAGTATTAAAATCGTTAATCCCCTATCCTCTCCCCGAACAAGAATATTTTGGCAAGTTCCTTCCCCGAACAATTTTTTTTGGCAACCCCCTCCCCACACCCCCAAAAAACAATCGTAGATATCGCCCTGGTAGTAGTAGTGTGTCCAGATTTACATAACACATCATCTTACTGATTTGGAAGCACTTTCATTTCCATCTTCATCACATTTATAAAGAATGCCCCTACTGTACCTTACTGCTGAATATTTAGTAGTGATTTGCGAAACCATAAGGTTTGTCCTTTACTTGTTTCTTTATTTATAGTCATTACTTGGGTGGTCGGAATCTCGCAAAAAAAGCTTTGTACTTACGATTTTTAGCCGAAAGGGAATGAAACCAGCGTTAATATGGTAGATGCCCCGTAGGCAGTTAGTGTTATTCTACTTCCTTTTTTCAAAATCTTAGTAAAAAAGGGGCTAATAACTTCAAAGTAAGAAAATGGCTGCCTTGTTTGGTTTAGTTGAAACTCTAAACAAAAGGATTCTTTTTAGTTTGTTAATGAATGTCAACTTTTCGAATTCCTCTGGATGGATATTAATGTTTCCATTTGAACTGCGGGAAAGGTTATCTGTATCATGTATCCTTGAATGATGGTAATTTTGTGAGTCGATGAGGAGTGGTCCTATTGAGTATGAAATCACTGTCTCAAAGGGAAAAAAGAAAAAGGAAAAACGATTAAATCCCGGTCATTAGGGTTTATTTCCTTTTTCTTTTCTACCATTTTGGAAAAATTGTCCCCTTCCCACTGAAATTAATTCCTGGGTTTGTGTCTGGAATTATATGCTTGCAAAATTGAAGTTAGTTGTTCGGAATTGTAGCAATTCTGATATATTCAAAGTGGAATAGACCCTTAGCATTTACGCCCTTTGCAAGCCTCTGGCCGCAACCGTGTACCCAGAAACTTTTTTTGGGGGGGGGGATAATATTGTTTGGGATGGGGGGTAATTATAAAAAAAAATAATTTGAATGAAGTGCGCAGAAATTCAAGAAAATTGAAGATTAGAAAATTTCGGGATGGGAGTATTCGATACCCTCTCCTTGCCTACTTCCCTGTCTGGCCACCTTCGAAAGAAGGGGCCTTGGTCTGGAATAAAGTCATGTAGCTTAGCTGGCTGGGGGATGCTCTGCAAACTAGTAATCAGAACGTGTCGAATTTGAAATGTTTCAGTGCAGCCTAGATGTAATGTCTAGATGTAAGCTTTGTTTTTTCATATTTTTCTGTCTGAATCTTCAGTAATTTCCCATTTCTTCTATTTGTTCGCTCCTTACAACCTCATGTTGAATTCCCTTCAGTGGATAACAAATTAAATAATTGCTTAGTATACACAATTAATTATGAATGTTAATATCTCAAGCTTTAACTAAGAAGTTACAACTAAGAAATAAATGTTCAGATATTGTAAAACAATATTGGGCAATCGAAACTTAAGAAGAACTACGGGATACTTCTAAGAATGGGGTCTCTTTTAAAGACCGCATTTTCAAGGGTTAAGACTAAGCAGACTAAGCTTAGGAGTCTGATCATATAAGTAATGACAGATCGTGGGTTGATCATGCCAGGGACCCACTCACCGGAGGGTTGTTGGAATATGCCCCTCCTCCTGAACCCCTAAATGTTCTTCCAATTCATATGCAGTTGTTATTGAAATTATCAAATAACATTTGTTTTTTTATTACTCCCCCCCCCAAAAAAAGCTGCGTATGTGGATGGTGGACGCACATTCGCCATTATGGGGTCATTTTGTCTAGATTACTTTTTGATGGTTTGTACCCCCCTTGCGTTTGCTTCCTAATCCTCCTGTCTGTTTCCTTTTGAACTTTAATCCTTTTTTCAGCGAGTGGAAGTGTTCAAGGGACGGTTTAACTTCGGGCGGAGTTACAGTTTTTAAGGTCTGACGAAGGAATAACCTGAGGCTTTGTCGCCACCCAGCTGATGAAGTCTCTGACGCTTCTAAGCTGTGATTTCAGACATGGTTGATAATGGCAACCCCCCAGTTCGAGGGGGTAGTTGGGGTTGACAAATTCCCCCCCCCCTCTCCTCCAAGGGTAGTTATTAAGAAGTGTAATTTATGCTTTTATGAATTCCACTAAGTACACGCTCTTTCAGGCAAACATTAGAAAATTTTGACTTGACATTTGACCAGCGATTAAAGAATTTCTCCCTGTTGACACTTGCCCTTAGCTTGCTGTGAAGAGCGATTGTAAATGAGTTGAGTCTTCCCCATCGGTTTACTAATGAGTGACAAATTGCAGGCAATCGACGGGAGAGTATCTTGAGGAATTCTGTGGACAGCGATTGCCCATAACAGGGGGTGGCTAACTTTTAACGTTTTGACTAATTTTGTTTGCGGTGGGTGGTATTCTACAAAGTAGTGGGTGAAACTTAAATGTTAGCCTCATGTTGGTTTATCGGTGGGCTTTATGGGTTTATGCCTTATGATGCTTGAGGAATCTTATTCATAAATTTGCAATCGTTTATGGATAAATTTTTTCATTTGCTAATCTTACAAAAGTTTGTGCGCTTTCCAAATTAGCAGTAACGTTTCCAGAGTTTTTTGACCTATGAATGTCCATATATCTTTGTCTTATTGATGAATAAAAATCAGTGTGTTCTAATAATTAATTACCAAAACCTTTAGATTTTCCATTCTTAAAGGAATATTTAGACTTTGAAACATTTGACTTTTACACGTCCATTTCCACCTCTCTCATGATATATTTGACAAGAGAATTGAGAGGTGCCATCTAAAGAAAAAAGGGTTTTTGTGTGTTTTCTGTTATTTGATTTTTTTATTAGATGTTTGATTTTATTGGATGATTGGAAATTAGATTTTATTTAAATGTTTCAGAATATATCTGATAAAAAAACGAGCAGAAACGAAACGATAAAACTTGGTTTTTCACACTGTAGTAAAGACAAAGTTTTTTTCTTACTTGACAAAATATGTAAACGAATCATAGAAAAATCGGAAAAATTGTACGATTTGGGAAAGGACTTAGAGTGAGCGCTTAGCTGAAATTGCAAAAGACGTAAAATCAGAATTGAAACTTCAAAGCATGGATCATTCCACTATCTACTATTATAATATACCTGTCGTTAAGTCAAAGAGGTGGATACAGAATTTACGTTCAGAAAGGAGGGCACTATTGGTATTTCACCTTTACGCCTCTATATTTATTGCAGCTTCCGAACGTCTGGGAGGATTCCACTGCTAAGTTTTCTAGGTGAAATATTCCAATTAGTAATCTGCCCATGTAATTTCAGTTGAAATTTCTTGATATGCTCGATCACCTCATTTCTCCTGAGGGCTCCTTCTTTTTAAATTTACGAAGATTTGAGGTGTTCAAATCTCCTTGTTTTCAGTAAAACGCCAAATATTACTATAATAGCCTGTGTAATAAAGGAACCAAGGACGAGAGCCTACCTTTTACCTTGGAGAAAATCGAGCGTTTTAGGCAGGGGCGCATAGAGGAGAATGGTAAAACAGAAGCGTAAAAACGGCTGAATGATATGAAAAGTAAGGGATTATGGTATTAAACAGTTCGTGGTAACGAACTGTAGTAAGGAGCGACCCGGCTGAATAGTAACCAAAACTCTAAAAAATTGAATTTTGATATCAATAGCTACATCAAAAGAATCGCATTTTAATGCTGATTTTAAATATATAAGTTTCATCAAGTTTAGCCATACCCATCAAAAGTTACGAGCCTGAGAAAATTTGCCTTATTTAGGAAAATAGGGGGAAACACCCCCTAAAAGTCGCAGGATCTTAACGAAAATGACACCATCAGATTCAGCGTATCAGAGAACCCTACTGTAGAAGTTTCAAGCTCCTATCTACAAAAATGTGGAATTTTGTATTTTTTGCCAGAAGACAGATCACGGGTGCGTGTTAATTTGTTTTTTCCCAGGGGTCATCGTATCGACCAAGTGGCTCTAGAATGTCGCAAGAGGGCTCATTCTAACGGAAATGAAAAGTTCTAGTGCCCTTTTTAAGTGACCAAAAAAATTGGAGGGCATCTAGACCCCATCCCACGCTCATTTTTTTCCCAAAGTCAACGGATAAAAATTTTGAGATAGCCATTTTGTTCAGCATACTCGAAAACCATAATAAATATGTCTTTGGGATGACTTACTCCCCCACAATCCCTGGGGGAGGGGCTGCAAGTTACAAACTTTGACCAGTGTTTACATATAGTAATGGTTATTGGGAAGTGTACAGACGTTTTCAGGGGGATTTTATTTTGTTTGGGGGTTGGGCTGAGGAGAGGGGGCTTTGTTGGAGGATCTTTCCTTGGAGGAATCTGTCATGGGGGAAGAAAAATTCAATGAAAAGGGCGCAGGATTCTCTAGCATTACTATAAGAAAACAATGAAAAATAAACATGAAAACGTTTTTTTCAAATGAAAGAAAGAAGTAGCATTGAAACTTAAAACGAACAGAGATTATTACGCATATGAGGGGTTCTAAAAATACTTTAGCATAAAGAGCGAGGTATTTAGGAGGAGATAAATACCTCGCTCTTCATGCTATAGTATTTTTAGTAATTTCAACTATTTATTCTACGGCCTTTCTGATTCAGGGGTAATTTTTAAAGAATTGGGAGAAAACTTACGATTTAGTGTAAAGAACGAGGTATTAACGAGGGTACAAACCCCCTCATATACATAATACAAATTAAAGAATGTAAAAGTTTGTTACGTAAGTTACTTCTTAAGTTACGTATATTTTTTACTAATAAAACAATTCGTTAAAAATTAAAATTTATGGTTGCCTTTTTATGTAACCGAAAAATTGCATGGCAACTAGGCCTCCTTCCCCATCCCTTATTTCTCAAAATCGTGATCAAAACTAAGAGAAAGCCATTTAGCCAAAAAAGGAATTAATATGCAAATTTCATTTTAATAATTCATTTGTGGAGAGCCAAAATCAAACATGCATTAAGTCAAAAACGTTCAGAAATTACATAAAAAAAACTAGTTTTTTTAACTGAAAGTAAGGAGCGACATTAAAACTTAAAACGAACAGAAATTACTTCGTATATGAAAGAGGCTGCTTCCTCATCAATGCCCCGCTCTTTACGCTAAAGTTTGACTCTTTCTCTCAATTCTTCTTTTTAAAACAGTATAAAACTTTAGCGTAAAGAGCGGGGTGTTGATGAGGAAGCAGCCTCTTTCATATACGAAGTAATTTCTGTTCGTTTTAAGTTTTAATGTCGCTCCTTACTTTCAGTTAAAAAAACTAGTTTTTTTATGTAATAAGTATAAAGCTCATAAGGTTTTGCTGCAAGATGTAGTCCATCGATCGTCTTGCGTCTGCACGTACTTTTTAAGGCAAATTCAAGATTTTTTTTAAGCCCTAAATGTATTTTAACTGTGAGTTTATGCTTCTGACCCAATTTTATTTTAGTTAAATTTGTTGGATGTGTTTTGCGTAATCACATCTTATTAGCCTACAACATGCGTTAAGAGAGAGCTATTTTGTATTTTGTGATCATTGGTAGAGCGAATATCCATTCGGTCTAGAAATAAAAATAAAGAAAAAAGTCATGTTAAGTGACGCATACCGAGTGATGTAGTTGATACCAGTTGTCATAGTTAATTGCTCATAAGGTGTTCGTATCTGGAGACAGGGGAAGGGTAAGATGGTAATTCCCCCTTTAATACTGGTCTGGAGGCTTCCTTCCATAAAAAATCCTATCCTACGGTTGTATTCAGGATTTTTTTGGGGGGAGGGGGTTTCCAAAAGGATTTTTTCGGTAGGAGGATTAAAAAACTGCAAAACGCATCAAAATTTGTTTATATTCATTTTGCTATATTTTGCGAGTCGGACAAACACTTGGGGGGGGGGGTTCAAACCCCTAACCCCCTTGATACGGCCTTGTCCTGTCCCTAACTAATTTCAGGTTTCTGACCATTGCCTTCCCAGAAATACTTAACTGATATCTCCCGTAGTGAAGTTGTATGCTTCTTACCATTGTCGATTTAAAGGATAAAGCGAAAAACCTTTCAATTTGAAATTCGGACGGTGAATATCATTATGCTAGACTTTTCTGGCAATTGGTTCCTTTCTATGTACTTGAAGTTTTCAGGAAAGTCACCACAGTTTCTGTTTCGCATTTTCTCTTTATGAGCTCTACGTCTTCAAGTCATCTCCTTTTCATAGGATATTCTGTTCTCGATGAGTAAAAATGAAAGTTATTTTACGAAATAGCGCTTAGAAATTATTGAAAGGAGACAATAGACCATGATGTTGAAATTGTAAACTAGGAAGAGAAAAAAGGCAGATGGGCTATTAGACAATCCAGAGAGCTAAATTTAAACAGTTCTTTGCAAGCTGGAGGCTTTCGCAAAGAGAAGTTTATATCTTAGCAGGCTATTCCAGATTGGCTATTCCAGTGGCTTAAGCACAATTTAGACATGCTAGCAAAAGTGCTGTGAAAGTAAAAATTCATAATGGATTCATCGTTTTACTGTTCAATATATTGTGTTCTTACGATAAATTCAGCACATTTGTACTATTTTTAGCGTTTCTTCTACAACTAGCAAATTGAGACTATATCCATGAAGAAATAATCTTTTTTAATTGAACAAGTGGGGACTTTTTTGAAGATAATATTTTTGTAGCTCATAGCACGTACAGAGAAATTTGTTTCGGGAGTGGGAATCCAATTATATAAAAAGAAAATGTATTCAATAATCTGAGTACGAAATACCCGCATATTTAAGAAAATTTAGGATTTCACGTTCATGGGTTCATAGTTTTTTTTTTTTTTTTTTTTTTTTTTTTTAATAGTTAAATTTCATGGGGCGCCGGTCCTGACTGAATTCTATACCATTTGAAATATTCAACCTTGGGAAACCTAATGGGCCAGACACATCCTTGTGAAGCCTCTAGCTCCTAATGGGCTAGACAAATTGCCGAATCTACAGTCGTATATGCGATAATGGTAGGTATCGATTGTCGTATCTAAAATACTGTACAGGACTCAGCTTAAACACGTACACTGGAAATTATTTCGTGGGAAACGATTTAATTAGAACTACCCGTTCTTTTGAAGGGTAGTAAAAAATGGATAACGTTGCTAACATCTTTAAATTGGCTCTTACTACTGCCAACAACTCATTCCAGCACCAACCATCTACATTATTGCAGATTTTTTAGTGAAATTTCGTCGTTGGGGATGGGGTTGATGGCTGCAACCTGAAACACAACGCCCATTGAAGGAAATTTCGACATAGAAACTTGGTCAGATATTTTCGCCTCCAGAAACGCATTGGAGGCATGTTTTACCTCCTTATTTAGCCTTTCTTTTCTTTATTAAGAACAGCTATGTCTAACTCAAGTTGGGTGTTTCTTTGTTCCTTCCGGCTCTTCATTTTTGATTGTCTCTTAATTATTACATTTTAATTAAACTCTGGAATTGCAGTAATTAAATCGCTTTTCCTTCCACTTGGAGACAATTTTTCGTTTGTTTTGGACATTTTCCACGCTAGAAAAGGGACTAGAAAACATGGCCTGTGTCTGATTACACTTTGATATATGGGACCCCTATGGCACCAAGCACCTTCCCCTTTATTTTAAAATTTAGGATCATGTATCCAGAAGGTGTTTTATAGAATGGTACGGGGAACTTAATTTGATTTTATTTGTGCAAAAAATGTGACAATGTTAGTAGGCTATGCATTTAATTTGGTGTAGTAGTTTATTAAAAGCTTCTATTTTCAATTTTATTATTGTTTTCAGTTTATTCACTCTATTCCGCAGTTTTATCATAAGATTAAAGAGGTCAACAGTGGCTTCGGTGGGGGGGGGCGTAGAGAGGTGCATATACTCCCTGTATTTTTCACTTCCTCCCTAGAATTTGAAAAATCACCGTTTTTGGGGGGTATATACATTGAAAAATGTTTTTTTTTTTTTTGGCGTTTTATTGACAAATGACCAATTTGCCATCCTTCTAGATTTTGAAAATGTATTTTGCCCCCACCTCCGGTCCCTCAGTTTTCGTGAATTGACATTACTGGACGTCAAGCTACGTATATAGGAAGGATTTTTGTTTATAGAGGGGGGATTGAGTAGTAAATTAATATAAGTTAAGAGAAGGCTAGTCAAACAGTTCGTGGTAACGAACTGTAGTAAGGAGCGACCCGGCTCAATAGAAACCAAAACTCTAAAAAATGGAATTTTGATACCAATAGCTACGTCAAAAGAATCGCATTTTAATGCTGATTTTAAATATATAAGTTTCATCAAGTTTAGTCTTACGCACCAAAAGTTACGAGCCTGAGAAAATTTGTGTTATTTTAGAAAATAGGAGGAAACACCCCCTAAAAGTCATATAATCTTAACGAAAATTACACCATCAGATTCAGCGTATCAGAGAACCCTACTATAGAGGTTTCAAGCTCCTATCTACAAAAATCTGGAATTTTGTATTTTTTGCCAGAAGGCAGATCACGGATGCGTGTTTATTTGTTTGTTTTTTTTTTTTTTTTTTTTTCCCAGGGGTGATCGTATCGACCCAGTTGTCCTAGAATGTTGCGACAGGGCCTATTTTAACGGAAATGAAAAGTTCTAGTGCCCTTTTTAAGTGACAAAAAAAATTGGAGGGCACCTAGGCCCCCTCCCACGCTAATTATTTTCCCAAAGTCAACGGATCAAAATTCTGAGACAGCCATTTTATTCAGCGTAGTCGAAAAACCTTATAACTATGTCTTTGGGGACGACTTACTCCTCCACAGTCCCCGTGGGAGGGGCTACAAGTTACAAACTTTGACCAGTGCTTACATATAGTAATGGTTATTGGGAAGTGTACAGGTGTTTTCAGGGGGATTTTATGGTTGGGGGGAGGGGTTGAAAAAAGGGGGATATACTGGGGGAACTTTCCATCGAGGAATTTATCACGGGGGAAGAAAATTTCCATAAAGGGAGCGCAGGATTTACTAGCATTATTAAAAAAAACAATGAAAAAATAAATATGAAAAAGTTTTTTTTCAGCTGGAAGTAAGGAGTAGCATTAAAACTTAAAACGAACAGAAATTATTACCCATATGAGAGGCTCACCTTCTCCTAATACCTCGCTCTTTACGCTAAAGTATTTTTAGTAATGTCAAATATTTATTCTACGGCTTTTGTGATTCAGGTCATTCTTAATGAATTGGGCCAAAATTTAAGATTTAGTGTAAAGACAGAGGTACTGACGAGGGGGCGAACCCTCTCATATGTGTAATAAAAGCATGAGAATAAAAACTTCTTTACGTAAGCTAGTTTATAAGTTACGTATATCTTTTACTAATAAAAAGATTCCTAAAAAATTAAAAGTTCTAGTTGCCTTTTTTATTAACCAAAAAATTGGAGGACAACTAGGCTTCCTCTCCCGCTCTTTTTTCTCAAAATCATTCGATCAAAATTATGAGAAAGCCATTTAATCAAAAAAAAAAAAAATATGCAAATTTCGTTTTAATTATTTCTCTGCGGAGAGCCAAAATCAAAACATGCATTGATTCAAAAATGTTCAGAAATTAAATAAAAAAACAACTTTTTTCTACTGAAAGTAAGGAGCGACATTAAATCTTAAAACGAACAGAAATTACTTCGTATATGAAAGGGGCTGCTTCCTCATCAACGCCCCGCTCTTTACACTATAGTTTGACTCTTTCTCTCAACTCTTCTTTTTAAAACAGTAATAAACTTTAGCGTAAAGAGCGGGGCGTTGATGAGGAAGCAGCCCCTTTCATATACGAAGTAATTTCTGTTCGTTTTAAGTTTTAATGTCGCTCCTTACTTTCAGTTAAAAAAACTTGTTTTTTTTATTTAATTATTCGTAAAAGTTCCCAGAATTATATGAAAATCCTTATTAGACAGTGTATTAGCAGTCGGTGATATGGTTGTCAACGAATTTTGCTTTCAGCTACTGTGAAGAACTATCAGCTAATATTGAAAATTTTAAGTTTTTTTCAATTTTTTTGCGGACTATTTCGAACTTTCTTCGAAGACGTCAAGCTAGGTCAAGAGGTCAAGCTAGAGCAGTCAAGCTAGGCATATGCTTAGGATTTCTTTCGGGGGAGGGGGTAAATGAAAAATTAAATTAGACTCGTTATTCAAAAAGAACTGGAATCGTTTAAAAAAATATTAAAAGGCTTGATTTGTTTTAGGGGAGAGGATTTTCATGCATTATAGATCAGAAACCTTGGTGATATATGACATAGGCTCTCAATCGTTTTAGCTAACCACACTGTTTTATAATAAAAGGAATTACCCCCCCCCCCTCCAGGCCTTCCATATTAATTCAAATACTATAAAATCACGATAAAAATAGTGCAAGTCGCGATATTTCAGTGGTAATTCCATTGTCCCACGGTAACAAATCTCTGCCGTGGGGTGCCTAATAACCTCACATTTGGGACCTGTCTTTACAATATAATTGTTCAGAAATCGTCAAGGGAATTCACGTTAGGTGGTTTCTAAACCTTGATCCAAGTTTCTAGTTAGAATTGAAAAATAACTTTTTTTTGTCCTTGTGTTAAAAATACATACGAAATATTCCTCCCCTGCCTCTCCTCTCAGAAGCCAAAAAAGGTTTAATTTCTTGATCACAAAAGACATTTAATTTTGGTTCTAGTAGATGGTATTCAGGCTGTTAAATTTGACATTATTTACTTTTTTGCGAAAAAAAGGACAAAAGCAAGTTAATCTGACTCTCTACAACCATAATATATCCAACTACCTACCAAAGAACTATAAATTACCAAATTCAAGTAGGTGATAAAGCAAATTCCATCTAAAATACCAAAACCCTTTTATTTTTAAATAAGATAATAGAGATTTCCTACGACACATGAATTTTACAGAACTTAGCCGAAAACCGATCGCATTATGATATGACAATGTGGAAACTGCTCCTAGAAAAACAAGAAAAACAGTCGTTTTTCTATTTCCTTGAAAATATTGGAGATAGAAGATTAGCTCCATTTTTCTTAAGAAACGGGCAAGTTTCCCTAGTACATATATAAAAAAAATTCTCAAAGGGGGAAAAGAAATGCTAATAACTGTACTTGAATCATTATTTAATGTTTTCTAAGGTTTGAAAGAACATGTCTCATTGAGAAATGATGTCATAAAACGTACACGTCAGACGTAACAATGTGGACACTGCTCCTGAAAAAAAAAAAAAAAAACAGAAGTAGCTGCTTTTTCCATTTCCTGGAAAGCAATGGAGAAAACTATTTCCTCCATTTTCAATAAGAAACGTGCATGTTACTCTAATATACATACAGAAAAAAGGTCCCAAAGGGGAAAAAGAAATGCTAATAACTGTTCCTTGTTCATAATCACGATTTGAGTGTCTGTTGAGGCTGAAAAGAAGGGATCTAATTTGAAAATGGCGTTATAACATTTTCCTGAAATGGATTATTCTAAATGAATTCTTTGGCGTATTAAAAAATCTTCAGAAGACAGTGTAGTTACTGTCTTCTTGAATAGGCTCTCATCATTGATTGGCGTCTAATATGTTGGATAACTCCTATACTCTGAGGGCCCGTGGCATATAAAGTTGGAACCGGGCTCAACTTTTTTTTAAAAGTTTTTTTAGCAAATGTCTCCACCCCGACCCCTTCACTACCCAACAAAAACTTAGTAACATCATTGATTTACTAATAACAGACTGAATAACTTCTGTTTCCTTAAATGGTTGGGCCCCTTATATTGAGACCGCCTATAGATTCTTATGCTTAAAGAGTTGGTTCCGAGTTTCACTAAGCCAGCTTTAACAATCAAATAGCTTAAAGCTTAAAAAATATTTTGTAAGTTTCATACTAAGGTCACTGATGCATTTTTTTTATATTTTATTTTTTATTTCTTTGTAAATGTAAGTTTACAACCCATCTCTTCAGACTAAACAAGCTCTCCTTTGATCCTGTTTTTTATTCGGAGTTCGAGAAACATAAGTTTCTATTATCTCTTTTTCAAATTGTATAACGTCCTTTTTTCTCACTCACAGAAAAAGCTGGGAAACAGATCATTTGTAAGTATTTTTTCTGGGGGGGGGTGGCATCTTAATTTCCTAAAAATATTCATTGCACCAACTGCTGGACCGGAATTTTTGTAAAAAAAGACAAAAAAAATCTCATTTTTTTAGGTTTTCTATTGTTACTATTACCAATGTATCTCAACACCAAAACGCCTATGACCTACACTACTACACGTCCTCCTCTTCTAACCAAATGTGATCAGTTTTTCACTCTTTACTTCCTTCAATGATAATCCTGTTTCCTTTAAATCCTTTCTTATTACCTCTTTCCGGCCTATTCGAGGACGTCCTGTTTTTCGCTTGGTCACATACGTATTTCAGAAAGAGATGATTTAAGCAACAGATCATTCTTTATATTTAAGGTGTGACAAAACTATTTGAACCCATCTTTCGATATTTCCCTAGAAAGTGGAATCGAACCATATGTTTTTGTTCAGCTTTTTATTTGATATACGATCATTCAAACGAGAACATAAAAATGCTCTGCGACAATTC